>NC_073242.2:56505714-57182500 GCF_029281585.2 Gorilla gorilla gorilla
ATTCCATTCCATTCCATTCCATTCCGTTCCGTTCAACTCGGTTACATTCCATTCAATTACATTCCATTCCGTTCTACTCGGTTACATTCCATTCCATTCCATTCCATTCCATTCCAATCCATTCCATTCCATTCCATTCCGTTCTACTCGGGTACATTCCGTTCCATTCCATTCCATTCCATTCCATTCCATTCCATTCCTTTCCGTTCTACTTTGGTACATTCCATTCCATTGCATTCCATTCCATTCCATTCCATTCCATTCCGTTCCGTTCTACTCGGTTACATTCCATTCAATTCCATTCCATTCAGTTCTACTCGGGTAGATTCCATTCGATTCCATTCCATTCCTTTCCATTCCATTGCATTCCATTGCATTGCATTGCACTCAATTCCATTCCATTCCATTCCATTCCATTCCATTGAATTCCATTCCATTCCATTGAATTCCATTCCATTCCATTCCATTCCATTCCATTCCATTCCATTCCATTCCATTCCATTCCATTGAATTCCTTTCCATTCCATTCCATTCCATGGAATTCCATTCCATTCCATTCCATTCCATTCCATTCCATTCCATTCCATTGAATTCCATTCCATTCCATTCCATTCCATTCCATTCCATCCCATTCCATTCCATTCCATTCCATTCCGTTCTACTCGGGTTGATTCCATTCTATTCCATTCCATTCCATTCCATTCCATTCCATTCCATTCCATTCCATTCCATTCGATTCCATTCCATTCCATTCCATTGAATTCCATTCCATTCCATTCCATTCCATGGAATTACATTGAATTCCATTCCATTCCATTCCATTCCATTCCATTGAATTCCATTCCATTCCATTCCATTCCATTCCATTGAATTCCATTCCGTTCCATTCCATTCCATTGAATTCCATTCCATTCCATTCCATTCCATTCCATTCCATTCCATTCCATTCCATTCCATTCCATTCCATTGAATTCCATTCCATTCCATTCCATTCCATTCCATTCCATTCCATCCCATTCCATTCCATTCCATTCCATTCCGTTCTACTCGGGTTGATTCCATTCTATTCCATTCCATTCCATTCGATCCCATTTGATTCCATTCGATTCCATTCAATTCCATTCGATTCCATTCCATTCCACTCCATTCCATTCCATTGAATTCCATTCCATTCCATTCCATTCCATTCCATTCCATTCCATTCCATTCCATTCCATTGAATTCCATTCCATTGAATTCCATTCCATTCCATTGAATTCCATTCCATTCCATTGAATTCCATTCCATTCCATTCCATTCCATTCCATTCCATTCCATTCCATTCTACTGGTGTCCATTCCATTCCATTCCATTCCATTCCATTCCATTCCTTTCCATTCCATTGCATTCCATTGCATTCCATTCCATTCCATTCCATTCCATTCCATTCCATTCCATTTCCATTCCCATTCCATTTCCATTCCCGTTAAATTTCCATTCCCGTTTCTTTTCCATTCCCGTTCCATTTCCATTCCAGTTCCATTACCATTCCCGTTCCATTTCCATTCCCGATCCATTTCCATTCCCGTTCCATTTCCATTCCAGTTCCATTACCATTCCCGTTCCATTTCCATTCCCGATCCATTTCCATTCCCGTTCCATTTCCATTCCCGTTCCATTTCCATTCCCGTTCCATTACCATTCCCGTTCCATTTCCGTTCCCGTTCCGTTTCCGTTCCCGTTCCATTTCCGTTCTCGTTCCGTTTCCGTTCCCGTTCCATTTCCATTCCCGTTCCATTTCCGTTCCCGTTCCATTTCCATTCCCGTTCCATTTCCATTCCCTTTCCATTTCCATTTCATTCCATTCCGTTCTGCTCGGGTACATTCCATTCCATTCCATTGCATTCCATTCCGTTCTGCTCCTGTCCATTCCATTCCATTCCAATCCGTTCCATTCCGTTCTACTCGGGTAGATTCCATTCCATTCCATTCCATTCCATTCCATTCCATTCCATTCCATTCCATTCCATTCCATTCTACTGGTGTCCATTCCATTCCATTCCATTCCATTCCATTCCATTCCATTCCATTCCATTGCATTCCATTCCATTCCATTCCATTCCGTTCCGTTCTACTCGGTTACATTCCATTCAATTCCATTCCATTCCGTTCTACTCGGGTAGATTCCATTCCATTCCATTCCATTCCTTTCCATTCCATTGCATTCCATTGCATTGCATTGCACTCAATTCCATTCCATTCCATTCCATTCCATTCCATTCCATTCCATTCCATTCCATTCCATTCCGTTCCGTTCAACTCGGTTACATTCCATTCAATTACATTCCATTCCGTTCTACTCGGTTACATTCCATTCCATTCCATTCCATTCCATTCCATTCCAATCAATTCCATTCCATTCCATTCCGTTCTACTCGGGTACATTCCATTCCATTCCATTCCATTCCATTCCATTCCATTCCATTCCATTCCGTTCTACTTTGGTACATTCCATTCCATTCGATTCCATTCCATTCCATTCCATTACATTCCATTCCATTCCATTCCGTTCTATTCAGGTTGATTCCATTCTATTCCATTCCATTCCATTCCATTCCATTCCATTCCATTCCATTCCATTCGATTCCATTCCATTCCATTCCATTGAATTCCATTCCATTCCATTCCATTCCATGGAATTCCATTCCATTCCATTCCATTCCATTCCATTCCATTCCATTCCATTCCATTGAATTCCATTCCATTCCATTCCATTCCATTCCATTCCATTGAATTCCATTCCGTTCCATTCCATTCCATTGAATTCCATTCCATTCCATTCCATTCCATTGCATTCCATTCCATTGAATTCCATTCCATTCCATTCCATTCCATTCCATTCCATCCCATTCCATTCCATTCCATTCCATTCCGTTCTACTCGGGTTGATTCCATTCTATTCCATTCCATTCCATTCGATCCCATTTGATTCCATTCGATTCCATTCAATTCCATTCGATTCCATTCCATTCCACTCCATTCCATTCCATTGAATTCCATTCCATTCCATTCCATTCCATTCCATTCCATTCCATTCCATGGAATTCCATTCCATTCCATTCCATTCCATTCCATAGAATTCCATTCCATTCCATTCCATTCCACTGAATTCCGTTCCATTCCATTCCATTCCGTTCCGTTCCGTTCCGTTCCGTTCCGTTGCGTTCCGTTCCATTCCGTTGTGTTCCGTTCCGTTCTACTCGGGTTGATTCCATTCTATTCCATTCCATTCCAATCCATTCCGTTCCATTCCATTGAATTCCATTCCATTCCATTCCATTCCATGGAATTCCATTGAATTCCACTGCATTCCATTCCATTCCATTCCATTCCATTCCATTGAATTCCATTCCATTCCATTCCATTCCATGGAATTCCGTTCCATTCCATTCCATTCCGTTCCTTTCCGTCCCGTTCCGTTCCGTTCCGTTCCGTTGCGTTCCGTTCCGTTCTACTCGGGTTGATTCCATTCTATTCCATTCCATTCCATTCGATTCCATTCGATTCCATTCGATTCCACTCCATTCCATTCCATAGAATTCCATTCCATTCCATTCCATTCCATTGAATTCCATTCCATTCCATTCCATTCCATAGAATTCCATTCCATTCCATTCCATTCCATTGAATTCCATTCCATTCCATTCCATTCCATTCCATTCCATTCCATTCCATTCCATTCTATTCCATTCTACTGGTGTCCATTCCATTCCATTCCATTCCATTCCATTCCATTCCATTCCATTCCATTCCTTTCCATTCCATTGCATTCCATTGCATTCCATTCCATTCCATTCCATTCCATTCCATTCCACTCCACTCCACTCCACTCCACTCCACTCCATTCCACTCCACTCCACTCCGGTACATTCCATTCCATTCCATTCCATTCCATTCCATTCCATTCCGTGCTTCTCGGGTACATTCCGTTCCGTTCCATTCCATTCCATTCCATTCCATTCCGTTCCAGTGCACTCTACTCCACTCCACTCCACTCCACTCCACTCCGGTACATTCCATTCCATTCCATTCCATTCCATTCCATTCCATTCCATTTCCATTCCCATTCCATTTCCATTCCCGTTCCATTTCCATTCCCGTTTCTTTTCCATTCCCGATCCATTTCCATTCCAGTTCCATTACCATTCCCGTTCCATTTCCATTCCCGATCCATTTCCATTCCCGTTCCTTTTCCATTCCCGTTCCATTTCCATTCCCGTTCCGTTACCATTCCCGTTCCATTTCCGTTCCCGTTCCGTTTCCGTTCCCGTTCCATTTCCGTTCTCGTTCCGTTTCCGTTCCCGTTCCATTTCCATTCCCGTTCCATTTCCGTTCCCGTTCCATTTCCATTCCCGTTCCATTTCCGTTCCCGTTCCATTTCCATTCCCGTTCTATTTCCATTCCCTTTCCATTTCCTTTTCATTCCATTCCGTTCTGCTCGGGTACATTCCATTCCATTCCATTGCATTCCATTCCGTTCTGCTCCTGTCCATTCCATTCCATTCCATTCCGTTCCATTCCGTTCTACTCGGGTAGATTCCATTCCATTCCATTCCATTCCATTCCATTCCATTCCATTCCATTCCATTCCATTCTACTGGTGTCCATTCCATTCCATTCCATTCCATTCCATTCCATTCCATTCCATTCCATTGCATTCCATTCCATTCCATTCCATTCCATTCCGTTCCGTTCTACTCGGTTACATTCCATTCAATTCCATTCCATTCCGTTCTACTCGGGTAGATTCCATTCCATTCCATTCCATTCCATTCCTTTCCATTCCATTGCATTCCATTGCATTGCATTGCACTCAATTCCATTCCATTCCATTCCATTCCATTCCATTCCATTCCATTCCATTCCATTCCGTTCCGTTCAACTCGGTTACATTCCATTCAATTACATTCCATTCCGTTCTACTCGGTTACATTCCATTCCATTCCATTCCATTCCATTCCAATCCATTCCATTCCATTCCATTCCGTTCTACTCGGGTACATTCCATTCCATTCCATTCCATTCCATTCCATTCCATTCCATTCCATTCCATTCCGTTCTACTCGGGTTGATTCCATTCTATTCCATTCCATTCCATTCCATTCCATTCCATTCCATTCCATTCCATTCCATTCGATTCCATTCCATTCCATTCCATTGAATTCCATTCCATTCCATTCCATTCCATGGAATTCCATTCCATTCCATTCCATTCCATTCCATTCCATTCCATTCCATGGAATTCCATTCCATTCCATTCCATTCCATTCCATTCCATTCCATGGAATTCCATTCCATTCCATTCCATTCCATTCCATTCCATTCCATTCCTTTCCATTCCATTGCATTCCATTGCATTCCATTCCATTCCATTCCAGTCCATTCCATTCCATTCCACTCCACTCCACTCCACTCCACTCCATTCCACTCCACTCCACTCCGGTACATTCCATTCCATTCCATTCCATTCCATTCCATTCCATTTCCATTCCCATTCCATTTCCATTCCCGTTCCATTTCCATTCCCGTTTCTTTTCCATTCCCGTTCCATTTCCATTCCAGTTCCATTACCATTCCCGTTCCATTTCCATTCCCGATCCATTTCCATTCCCGTTCCATTTCCATTCCAGTTCCATTACCATTCCCGTTCCATTTCCATTCCCGATCCATTTCCATTCCCGTTCCATTTCCATTCCCGTTCCATTTCCTTTCCCGTTCCATTACCATTCCCGTTCCATTTCCGTTCCCGTTCCGTTTCCGTTCCCGTTCCATTTCCGTTCTCGTTCCGTTTCCGTTCCCGTTCCATTTCCATTCCCGTTCCATTTCCGTTCCCGTTCCATTTCCATTCCCGTTCCATTTCCATTCCCTTTCCATTTCCATTTCATTCCATTCCGTTCTGCTCGGGTACATTCCTTTCCATTCCATTGCATTCCATTCCGTTCTGCTCCTGTCCATTCCATTCCATTCCAATCCGTTCCATTCCGTTCTACTCGGGTAGATTCCATTCCATTCCATTCCATTCCATTCCATTCCATTCCATTCCATTCCATTCCATTCTACTGGTGTCCATTCCATTCCATTCCATTCCATTCCATTCCATTCCATTCCATTCCATTCCATTCCATTCCATTGCATTCCATTCCATTCCATTCCATTCCGTTCCGTTCTACTCGGTTACATTCCATTCAATTCCATTCCATTCCGTTCTACTCGGGTAGATTTCATTCCATTCCATTCCATTCCTTTCCATTCCATTGCATTCCATTGCATTGCATTGCACTCAATTCCATTCCATTCCATTCCATTCCATTCCATTCCATTCCATTCCATTCCATTCCGTTCCGTTCAACTCGGTTACATTCCATTCAATTACATTCCATTCCGTTCTACTCGGTTACATTCCATTCCATTCCATTCCATTCCATTCCAATCCATTCCATTCCATTGAATTCCATTCCATTCCATTCCATTCCATTCCATTCCATTCCATTCCATTCCATTCTACTGGTGTCCATTCCATTCCATTCCATTCCATTCCATTCCATTCCATTCCTTTCCATTCCATTGCATTCCATTGCATTCCATTCCATTCCATTCCATTCCATTCCATTCCATTCCACTCCACTCCACTCCACTCCACTCCATTCCACTCCACTCCACTCCGGTACATTCCATTCCATTCCATTCCATTCCATTCCATTCCATTCCATTCCATTCCATTCCATTCCATTCCATTCCGTGCTTCTCGGGTACATTCCGTTCCGTTCCATTCCATTCCATTCCATTCCATTCCGTTCCAGTGCACTCTACTCCACTCCACTCCACTCCACTCCACTCCGGTACATTCCATTCCATTCCATTCCATTCCATTCCATTCCATTCCATTTCCATTCCCATTCCATTTCCATTCCCGTTCCATTTCCATTCCCGTTTCTTTTCCATTCCCGTTCCATTTCCATTCCAGTTCCATTACCATTCCCGTTCCATTTCCATTCCCGTTCCATTTCCATTCCCGTTCCATTACCATTCCCGTTCCATTTCCGTTCCCGTTCCGTTTCCGTTCCCGTTCCATTTCCGTTCTCGTTCCGTTTCCGTTCCCGTTCCATTTCCATTCCCGTTCCATTTCCGTTCCCGTTCCATTTCCATTCCCGTTCCATTTCCATTCCCTTTCCATTTCCATTTCATTCCATTCCGTTCTGCTCGGTTACATTCCATTCCATTCCATTGCATTCCATTCCGTTCTGCTCCTGTCCATTCCATTCCATTCCAATCCGTTCCATTCCGTTCTACTCGGGTAGATTCCATTCCATTCCATTCCATTCCATTCCATTCCATTCCATTCCATTCCATTCCATTCCATTCTACTGGTGTCCATTCCATTCCATTCCATTCCATTCCATTCCATTCCATTCCATTCCATTGCATTCCATTCCATTCCATTCCATTCCGTTCCGTTCTACTCGGTTACATTCCATTCAATTCCATTCCATTCCGTTCTACTCGGGTAGATTCCATTCCATTCCATTCCATTCCTTTCCATTCCATTGCATTCCATTGCATTGCATTGCACTCAATTCCATTCCATTCCATTCCATTCCATTCCATTCCATTCCATTCCATTCCGTTCCGTTCAACTCAGTTACATTCCATTCAATTACATTCCATTCCGTTCTACTCGGTTACATTCCATTCCATTCCATTCCATTCCATTCCAATCCATTCCATTCCATTCCATTCCGTTCTACTCGGGTACATTCCGTTCCATTCCATTCCATTCCATTCCATTCCATTCCATTCCTTTCCGTTCTACTTTGGTACATTCCATTCCATTCCATTCCATTCCATTCCATTCCATTCCATTACATTCCATTCCATTCCATTCCGTTCTACTCAGGTTGATTCCATTCTATTCCATTCCATTCCATTCCATTCCATTCCATTCCATTCCATTCGATTCCATTCCTTTCCATTCCATTGAATTCCATTCCATTCCATTCCATTCCATGGAATTCCATTCCATTCCATTCCATTCCATTCCATTCCATTCCATTCCATTCCATTGAATTCCATTCCATTCCATTCCATTCCATTCCATTCCATTCCATCCCATTCCATTCCATTCCATTCCATTCCATTCTACTCGGGTTGATTCCATTCTATTCCATTCCATTCCATTCGATCCCATTTGATTCCATTCGATTCCATTCAATTCCATTCGATTCCATTCCATTCCACTCCATTCCATTCCATTGAATTCCATTCCATTCAATTCCATTCCATTCCATTCCATTCCATTCCATGGAATTCCATTCCATTCCATTCCATTCCATTCCATAGAATTCCATTCCATTCCATTCCATTCCACTGAGTTCCGTTCCATTCCATTCCATTCCGTTCCGTTCCGTTCCGTTCCGTTCCGTTGCGTTCCGATCCGTTCCGTTGTGTTCCGTTCCGTTCTACTCGGGTTGATTCCATTCTATTCCATTCCATTCCAATCCATTCCGTTCCATTCCATTGAATTCCATTCCATTCCATTCCATTCCATTCCATTCCATTCCATTCCATTCCATTGAATTCCATTCCATTCCATTCCATTCCATGGAATTCCATTCCATTCCATTCCATTCCATTGAATTCCATTCCATTCCATTCCATTCCATTCCATTCCATTCCATTCCATTCCATTCCATTCCATTCCATTCCATTCCATTCCATTCCATTCTACTCGGGTTGATTCCATTCTATTCCATTCCATTCCATTCGATCCCATTTGATTCCATTCGATTCCATTCAATTCCATTCGATTCCATTCCATTCCACTCCATTCCATTCCATTGAATTCCATTCCATTCAATTCCATTCCATTCCATTCCATTCCATTCCATGGAATTCCATTCCATTCCATTCCATTCCATTCCATAGAATTCCATTCCATTCCATTCCATTCCACTGAGTTCCGTTCCATTCCATTCCATTCCGTTCCGTTCCGTTCCGTTCCGTTCCGTTGCGTTCCGATCCGTTCCGTTGTGTTCCGTTCCGTTCTACTCGGGTTGATTCCATTCTATTCCATTCCATTCCAATCCATTCCGTTCCATTCCATTGAATTCCATTCCATTCCATTCCATTCCATTCTACTGGTGTCCATTCCATTCCATTCCATTCCATTCCATTCCATTCCATTCCATTCCTTTCCATTCCATTGCATTCCATTGCATTCCATTCCATTCCATTCCATTCCATTCCATTCCATTCCACTCCACTCCACTCCACTCCACTCCATTCCACTCCACTCCACTCCGGTACATTCCATTCCATTCCATTCCATTCCATTCCATTCCATTCCATTCCATTCCGTGCTTCTCGGGTACATTCCGTTCCGTTCCATTCCATTCCATTCCATTCCATTCCGTTCCAGTGCTCTCTACTCCACTCCACTCCACTCCACTCCACTCCGGTACATTCCATTCCATTCCATTCCATTCCATTCCATTCCATTTCCATTCCCATTCCATTTCCATTCCCGTTCCATTTCCATTCCCGTTTCTTTTCCATTCCCGTTCCATTTCCATTCCCGTTCCATTACCATTCCCGTTCCATTTCCATTCCCGATCCATTTCCATTCCCGTTCCATTTCCATTCCCGTTCCATTTCCATTCCCGTTCCATTACCATTCCCGTTCCATTTCCGTTCCCGTTCCGTTTCCGTTCCCGTTCCATTTGCGTTCTCGTTCCGTTTCCGTTCCCGTTCCATTTCCATTCCCGTTCCATTTCCATTCCCGTTCCATTACCATTCCCGTTCCATTTCCGTTCCCGTTCCGTTTCCGTTCCCGTTCCATTTGCGTTCTCGTTCCGTTTCCGTTCCCGTTCCATTTCCATTCCCGTTCCATTTCCGTTCCCGTTCCATTTCCATTCCCGTTCCATTTCCATTCCCTTTCCATTTCCATTTCATTCCATTCCGTTCTGCTCGGTTACATTCCATTCCATTCCATTGCATTCCATTCCGTTCTGCTCCTGTCCATTCCATTCCATTCCAATCCGTTCCATTCCGTTCTACTCGGGTAGATTCCATTCCATTCCATTCCATTCCATTCCTTTCCATTCCATTCCATTCCATTCTACTGGTGTCCATTCCATTCCATTCCATTCCATTCCATTCCATTCCATTCCATTCCATTCCATTGCATTCCATTCCATTCCATTCCATTCCGTTCCGTTCTACTCGGTTACATTCCATTCAATTCCATTCCATTCCGTTCTACTCGGGTAGATTCCATTCCATTCCATTCCATTCCTTTCCATTCCATTGCATTCCATTGCATTGCATTGCACTCAATTCCATTCCATTCCATTCCATTCCATTCCATTCCATTCCATTCCGTTCCGTTCAACTCAGTTACATTCCATTCAATTACATTCCATTCCGTTCTACTCGGTTACATTCCATTCCATTCCATTCCATTCCATTCCATTCCATTCCAATCCATTCCATTCCATTCCATTCCGTTCTACTCGGGTACATTCCGTTCCATTCCATTCCATTCCATTCCATTCCATTCCATTCCTTTCCGTTCTACTTTGGTACATTCCATTCCATTCCATTCCATTCCATTCCATTCCATTCCATTCCATTACATTCCATTCCATTCCATTCCGTTCTACTCAGGTTGATTCCATTCTATTCCATTCCATTCCATTCCATTCCATTCCATTCCATTCCATTCCATTCCATTCCTTTCCATTCCATTGAATTCCATTCCATTCCATTCCATTCCATGGAATTCCATTCCATTCCATTCCATTCCATTCCATTCCATGGAATTCCATTCCATTCCATTCCATTCCATTCCATTCCATTCCATTCCATTCCATTCCATTCCATGGAATTCCATTCCATTCCATTCCATTCCATTCCATTCCATTCCATCCCATTCCATTCCATTCCATTCCATTCCATTCTACTCGGGTTGATTCCATTCTATTCCATTCCATTCCATTCGATCCCATTTGATTCCATTCGATTCCATTCAATTCCATTCGATTCCATTCCATTCCACTCCATTCCATTCCATTGAATTCCATTCCATTCCATTCCATTCCATTCCATTCCATTCCATGGAATTCCATTCCATTCCATTCCATAGAATTCCATTCCATTCCATTCCATTCCACTGAGTTCCGTTCCATTCCATTCCATTCCGTTCCGTTCCGTTCCGTTCCGTTCCGTTGCGTTCCGTTCCGTTCCGTTGTGTTCCGTTCCGTTCTACTCGGGTTGATTCCATTCTATTCCATTCCATTCCAATCCATTCCGTTCCATTCCATTGAATTCCATTCCATTCCATTCCATTCCATTGAATTCCATTCCATTCCATTCCATTCCATTCCATTCCATTCCATTCCATTCCATTCCATTCTACTGGTGTCCATTCCATTCCATTCTATTCCATTCCATTCCATTCCATTCCATTCCATTCCATTCCATTCCATTCCATTCCATTGAATTCCATTCCATTCCATTCCATTCCATGGAATTCCATTCCATTCCATTCCATTCCATTCCATTCCATTCCATTCCATTCTACTGGTGTCCATTCCATTCCATTCTATTCCATTCCATTCCATTCCATTCCATTCCATTCCATTCCATTCCATTCCATTCCACTCCATTCCACTCCACTCCACTCCGGTACATTCCATTCCATTCCATTCCATTCCATTCCATTCCATTCCGTGCTTCTCGGGTACATTCCGTTCCGTTCCATTCCATTCCATTCCATTCCATTCCGTTCCAGTGCACTCTACTCCACTCCACTCCACTCCACTCCACTCCGGTACATTCCATTCCATTCCATTCCATTCCATTTCCATTCCCATTCCATTTCCATTCCCGTTCCATTTCCATTCCCGTTTCTTTTCCATTCCCGTTCCATTTCCATTCCAGTTCCATTACCATTCCCGTTCCATTTCCATTCCCGATCCATTTCCATTCCCGTTCCTTTTCCATTCCCGTTCCATTTCCATTCCCGTTCCGTTACCATTCCCGTTCCATTTCCGTTCCCGTTCCGTTTCCGTTCCCGTTCCATTTCCGTTCTCGTTCCGTTTCCGTTCCCGTTCCATTTCCCTTCCCGTTCCATTTCCCTTCCCGTTCCATTTCCGTTCCCGTTCCGTTTCCGTTCCCGTTCCATTTCCGTTCTCGTTCCGTTTCCGTTCCCGTTCCATTTCCATTCCCGTTCCATTTCCGTTCCCGTTCCATTTCCATTCCCGTTCCATTTCCATTCCCTTTCCATTTCCATTTCATTCCATTCCGTTCTGCTCGGGTACATTCCATTCCATTCCATTGCATTCCATTCCGTTCTGCTCCTGTCCATTCCATTCCATTCCAATCCGTTCCATTCCGTTCTACTCGGGTAGATTCCATTCCATTCCATTCCATTCCATTCCATTCCATTCCATTCCATTCCATTCCATTCCATTCTACTGGTGTCCATTCCATTCCATTCCATTCCATTCCATTCCATTCCATTCCATTGCATTCCATTCCATTCCATTCCATTCCGTTCCGTTCTACTCGGTTACATTCCATTCAATTCCATTCCATTCCGTTCTACTCGGGTAGATTCCATTCCATTCCATTCCATTCCTTTCCATTCCATTGCATTCCATTGCATTGCATTGCACTCAATTCCATTCCATTCCATTCCATTCCATTCCATTCCATTCCATTCCATTCCGTTCCGTTCAACTCAGTTACATTCCATTCAATTACATTCCATTCCGTTCTACTCGGTTACATTCCATTCCATTCCATTCCATTCCATTCCAATCCATTCCATTCCATTCCATTCCGTTCTACTCGGGTACATTCCGTTCCATTCCATTCCATTCCATTCCATTCCATTCCATTCCATTCCATTCCTTTCCGTTCTACTTTGGTACATTCCATTCCATTCCATTCCATTCCATTCCATTCCATTCCATTACATTACATTCCATTCCATTCCGTTCTACTCAGGTTGATTCCATTCTATTCCATTCCATTCCATTCCATTCCATTCCATTCCATTCCATTCGATTCCATTCCATTCCATTCCATTGAATTCCATTCCATTCCATTCCATTCCATGGAATTCCATTCCATTCCATTCCATTCCATTCCATTCCATTCCATTCCATTGAATTCCATTCCATTCCATTCCATTCCATTCCATTCCATTCCATTCCGTTCCATTCCATTCCATTGAATTCCATTCCATTCCATTCCATTCCATTCCATTCCATCCCATTGAATTCCATTCCATTCCATTCCATTCCATTCCATTCCATCCCATTCCATTCCATTCCATTCCATTCCGTTCTACTCGGGTTGATTCCATTCTATTCCATTCCATTCCATTCGATCCCATTTGATTCCATTCGATTCCATTCAATTCCATTCGATTCCATTCCATTCCACTCCATTCCATTCCATTGAATTCCATTCCATTCCATTCCATTCCATTCCATTCCATTCCATTCCATTCCATTCCATTCCATTCCATGGAATTCCATTCCATTCCATTCCAATCCATTCCATTCCATTCCATTCCGTTCTACTCGGGTACATTCCGTTCCATTCCATTCCATTCCATTCCATTCCATTCCATTCCTTTCCGTTCTACTTTGGTACATTCCATTCCATTCCATTCCATTCCATTCCATTACATTCCATTACATTCCATTCCATTCCATTCCGTTCTACTCAGGTTGATTCCATTCTATTCCATTCCATTCCATTCCATTCCATTCCATTCCATTCCATTCCATTCGATTCCATTCCTTTCCATTCCATTGAATTCCATTCCATTCCATTCCATTCCATTCCATTCCATTCCATTCCAATTCCATTCCATTCCATTCCATTCCATTCCATTCCATTCCATTCCATTCCATTGAATTCCATTCCATTCCATTCCATTCCATTCCATTCCATTCCGTTCCATTCCATTCCATTGAATTCCATTCCATTCCATTCCATTCCATTCCATTCCATTCCATTGAATTCCATTCCATTCCATTCCATTCCATTCCATTCCATCCCATTCCATTCCATTCCATTCCATTCCATTCTACTCGGGTTGATTCCATTCTACTCCATTCCATTCCATTCGATCCCATTTGATTCCATTCGATTCCATTCAATTCCATTCGATTCCATTCCATTCCACTCCATCCCATTCCATTGAATTCCATTCCATTCCATTCCATTCCATTCCATTCCATTCCATTCCATTCCATTCCATAGAATTCCATTCCATTCCATTCCATTCCACTGAGTTCCGTTCCATTCCATTCCATTCCGTTCCGTTCCGTTCCGTTCCGTTCCGTTGCGTTCCGTTCCGTTCCGTTGTGTTCCGTTCCGTTCTACTCGGGTTGATTCCATTCTATTCCATTCCATTCCAATCCATTCCGTTCCATTCCATTGAATTCCATTCCATTCCATTCCATTCCATTGAATTCCATTCCATTCCATTCCATTCCATTGAATTCCATTCCATTCCATTCCGTTCTACTCAGGTTGATTCCATTCTATTCCATTCCATTCCATTCCATTCCATTCCATTCCATTCCATTCCATTCCATTCGATTCCATTCCTTTCCATTCCATTGAATTCCATTCCATTCCATTCCATTCCATGGAATTCCATTCCATTCCAATTCCATTCCATTCCATTCCATTCCATTCCATTCCATTCCATTCCATTCCATTGAATTCCATTCCATTCCATTCCATTCCATTCCATTCCATTCCGTTCCATTCCATTCCATTGAATTCCATTCCATTCCATTCCATTCCATTCCATTCCATTGAATTCCATTCCATTCCATTCCATTCCATTCCATTCCATCCCATTCCATTCCATTCCATTCCATTCCATTCCATTCTACTCGGGTTGATTCCATTCTACTCCATTCCATTCCATTCGATCCCATTTGATTCCATTCGATTCCATTCAATTCCATTCGATTCCATTCCATTCCACTCCATCCCATTCCATTGAATTCCATTCCATTCCATTCCATTCCATTCCATTCCATTCCATTCCATTCCATTCCATTCCATAGAATTCCATTCCATTCCATTCCATTCCACTGAGTTCCGTTCCATTCCATTCCATTCCGTTCCGTTCCGTTCCGTTCCGTTCCGTTGCGTTCCGTTCCGTTCCGTTGTGTTCCGTTCCGTTCTACTCGGGTTGATTCCATTCTATTCCATTCCATTCCAATCCATTCCGTTCCATTCCATTGAATTCCATTCCATTCCATTCCATTCCATTGAATTCCATTCCATTCCATTCCATTCCATTGAATTCCATTCCATTCCATTCCATTCCATTGAATTCCATTCCATTCCATTCCATTCCATTCCATTCCATTCCATTCCATTCCATTCCATTCCATTCCATTCTAATGGTGTCCATTCCATTCCATTCTATTCCATTCCATTCCATTCCATTCCATTCCATTCCATTCCATTCCATTCCATTCCATTGAATTCCATTCCATTCCATTCCATTCCATTGAATTCCATTCCATTCCATTCCATTCCATTTCATTCCATTCCATTCCATTCTACTGGTGTCCATTCCATTCCATTCTATTCCATTCCATTCCATTCCATTCCATTCCATTCCTTTCCATTCCATTGCATTCCATTGCATTCCATTCCATTCCATTCCATTCCATTCCGTTCCATTCCATTCCATTCCACTCCACTCCACTCCACTCCACTCCATTCCACTCCACTCCACTCCGGTACATTCCATTCCATTCCATTCCATTCCATTCCATTCCATTCCGTGCTTCTCGGGTACATTCCGTTCCGTTCCATTCCATTCCATTCCATTCCATTCCGTTCCAGTGCACTCTACTCCACTCCACTCCACTCCACTCCACTCCGGTACATTCCATTCCATTCCATTCCATTCCATTCCATTCCATGGAATTCCATTCCATTCCATTCCATAGAATTCCATTCCATTCCATTCCATTCCACTGAGTTCCGTTCCATTCCATTCCATTCCGTTCCGTTCCGTTCCGTTCCGTTCCGTTGCGTTCCGTTCCGTTCCGTTGTGTTCCGTTCCGTTCTACTCGGGTTGATTCCATTCTATTCCATTCCATTCCAATCCATTCCGTTCCATTCCATTGAATTCCATTCCATTCCATTCTATTCCATTCCATTCCATTCCATTCCATTCCATTCCATTCCATTCCATTCCATTCCATTGAATTCCATTCCATTCCATTCCATTCCATGGAATTCCATTCCATTCCATTCCATTCCATTCCATTCCATTCCATTCCATTCTACTGGTGTCCATTCCATTCCATTCTATTCCATTCCATTCCATTCCATTCCATTCCATTCCATTCCATTCCATTCCATTCCATTCCACTCCATTCCACTCCACTCCACTCCGGTACATTCCATTCCATTCCATTCCATTCCATTCCATTCCATTCCGTGCTTCTCGGGTACATTCCGTTCCGTTCCATTCCATTCCATTCCATTCCATTCCGTTCCAGTGCACTCTACTCCACTCCACTCCACTCCACTCCACTCCGGTACATTCCATTCCATTCCATTCCATTCCATTTCCATTCCCATTCCATTTCCATTCCCGTTCCATTTCCATTCCCGTTTCTTTTCCATTCCCGTTCCATTTCCATTCCAGTTCCATTACCATTCCCGTTCCATTTCCATTCCCGATCCATTTCCATTCCCGTTCCTTTTCCATTCCCGTTCCATTTCCATTCCCGTTCCGTTACCATTCCCGTTCCATTTCCGTTCCCGTTCCGTTTCCGTTCCCGTTCCATTTCCGTTCTCGTTCCGTTTCCGTTCCCGTTCCATTTCCCTTCCCGTTCCATTTCCCTTCCCGTTCCATTTCCGTTCCCGTTCCGTTTCCGTTCCCGTTCCATTTCCGTTCTCGTTCCGTTTCCGTTCCCGTTCCATTTCCATTCCCGTTCCATTTCCGTTCCCGTTCCATTTCCATTCCCGTTCCATTTCCATTCCCTTTCCATTTCCATTTCATTCCATTCCGTTCTGCTCGGGTACATTCCATTCCATTCCATTGCATTCCATTCCGTTCTGCTCCTGTCCATTCCATTCCATTCCAATCCGTTCCATTCCGTTCTACTCGGGTAGATTCCATTCCATTCCATTCCATTCCATTCCATTCCATTCCATTCCATTCCATTCCATTCCATTCTACTGGTGTCCATTCCATTCCATTCCATTCCATTCCATTCCATTCCATTCCATTGCATTCCATTCCATTCCATTCCATTCCGTTCCGTTCTACTCGGTTACATTCCATTCAATTCCATTCCATTCCGTTCTACTCGGGTAGATTCCATTCCATTCCATTCCATTCCTTTCCATTCCATTGCATTCCATTGCATTGCATTGCACTCAATTCCATTCCATTCCATTCCATTCCATTCCATTCCATTCCATTCCATTCCGTTCCGTTCAACTCAGTTACATTCCATTCAATTACATTCCATTCCGTTCTACTCGGTTACATTCCATTCCATTCCATTCCATTCCATTCCAATCCATTCCATTCCATTCCATTCCGTTCTACTCGGGTACATTCCGTTCCATTCCATTCCATTCCATTCCATTCCATTCCATTCCATTCCATTCCTTTCCGTTCTACTTTGGTACATTCCATTCCATTCCATTCCATTCCATTCCATTCCATTCCATTACATTACATTCCATTCCATTCCGTTCTACTCAGGTTGATTCCATTCTATTCCATTCCATTCCATTCCATTCCATTCCATTCCATTCCATTCGATTCCATTCCATTCCATTCCATTGAATTCCATTCCATTCCATTCCATTCCATGGAATTCCATTCCATTCCATTCCATTCCATTCCATTCCATTCCATTCCATTGAATTCCATTCCATTCCATTCCATTCCATTCCATTCCATTCCATTCCGTTCCATTCCATTCCATTGAATTCCATTCCATTCCATTCCATTCCATTCCATTCCATCCCATTGAATTCCATTCCATTCCATTCCATTCCATTCCATTCCATCCCATTCCATTCCATTCCATTCCATTCCGTTCTACTCGGGTTGATTCCATTCTATTCCATTCCATTCCATTCGATCCCATTTGATTCCATTCGATTCCATTCAATTCCATTCGATTCCATTCCATTCCACTCCATTCCATTCCATTGAATTCCATTCCATTCCATTCCATTCCATTCCATTCCATTCCATTCCATTCCATTCCATTCCATTCCATGGAATTCCATTCCATTCCATTCCAATCCATTCCATTCCATTCCATTCCGTTCTACTCGGGTACATTCCGTTCCATTCCATTCCATTCCATTCCATTCCATTCCATTCCTTTCCGTTCTACTTTGGTACATTCCATTCCATTCCATTCCATTCCATTCCATTACATTCCATTACATTCCATTCCATTCCATTCCGTTCTACTCAGGTTGATTCCATTCTATTCCATTCCATTCCATTCCATTCCATTCCATTCCATTCCATTCCATTCGATTCCATTCCTTTCCATTCCATTGAATTCCATTCCATTCCATTCCATTCCATTCCATTCCATTCCATTCCAATTCCATTCCATTCCATTCCATTCCATTCCATTCCATTCCATTCCATTCCATTGAATTCCATTCCATTCCATTCCATTCCATTCCATTCCATTCCGTTCCATTCCATTCCATTGAATTCCATTCCATTCCATTCCATTCCATTCCATTCCATTCCATTGAATTCCATTCCATTCCATTCCATTCCATTCCATTCCATCCCATTCCATTCCATTCCATTCCATTCCATTCTACTCGGGTTGATTCCATTCTACTCCATTCCATTCCATTCGATCCCATTTGATTCCATTCGATTCCATTCAATTCCATTCGATTCCATTCCATTCCACTCCATCCCATTCCATTGAATTCCATTCCATTCCATTCCATTCCATTCCATTCCATTCCATTCCATTCCATTCCATAGAATTCCATTCCATTCCATTCCATTCCACTGAGTTCCGTTCCATTCCATTCCATTCCGTTCCGTTCCGTTCCGTTCCGTTCCGTTGCGTTCCGTTCCGTTCCGTTGTGTTCCGTTCCGTTCTACTCGGGTTGATTCCATTCTATTCCATTCCATTCCAATCCATTCCGTTCCATTCCATTGAATTCCATTCCATTCCATTCCATTCCATTGAATTCCATTCCATTCCATTCCATTCCATTGAATTCCATTCCATTCCATTCCGTTCTACTCAGGTTGATTCCATTCTATTCCATTCCATTCCATTCCATTCCATTCCATTCCATTCCATTCCATTCCATTCGATTCCATTCCTTTCCATTCCATTGAATTCCATTCCATTCCATTCCATTCCATGGAATTCCATTCCATTCCAATTCCATTCCATTCCATTCCATTCCATTCCATTCCATTCCATTCCATTCCATTGAATTCCATTCCATTCCATTCCATTCCATTCCATTCCATTCCGTTCCATTCCATTCCATTGAATTCCATTCCATTCCATTCCATTCCATTCCATTCCATTGAATTCCATTCCATTCCATTCCATTCCATTCCATTCCATCCCATTCCATTCCATTCCATTCCATTCCATTCCATTCTACTCGGGTTGATTCCATTCTACTCCATTCCATTCCATTCGATCCCATTTGATTCCATTCGATTCCATTCAATTCCATTCGATTCCATTCCATTCCACTCCATCCCATTCCATTGAATTCCATTCCATTCCATTCCATTCCATTCCATTCCATTCCATTCCATTCCATTCCATTCCATAGAATTCCATTCCATTCCATTCCATTCCACTGAGTTCCGTTCCATTCCATTCCATTCCGTTCCGTTCCGTTCCGTTCCGTTCCGTTGCGTTCCGTTCCGTTCCGTTGTGTTCCGTTCCGTTCTACTCGGGTTGATTCCATTCTATTCCATTCCATTCCAATCCATTCCGTTCCATTCCATTGAATTCCATTCCATTCCATTCCATTCCATTGAATTCCATTCCATTCCATTCCATTCCATTGAATTCCATTCCATTCCATTCCATTCCATTGAATTCCATTCCATTCCATTCCATTCCATTCCATTCCATTCCATTCCATTCCATTCCATTCCATTCCATTCTAATGGTGTCCATTCCATTCCATTCTATTCCATTCCATTCCATTCCATTCCATTCCATTCCATTCCATTCCATTCCATTCCATTGAATTCCATTCCATTCCATTCCATTCCATTGAATTCCATTCCATTCCATTCCATTCCATTTCATTCCATTCCATTCCATTCTACTGGTGTCCATTCCATTCCATTCTATTCCATTCCATTCCATTCCATTCCATTCCATTCCTTTCCATTCCATTGCATTCCATTGCATTCCATTCCATTCCATTCCATTCCATTCCGTTCCATTCCATTCCATTCCACTCCACTCCACTCCACTCCACTCCATTCCACTCCACTCCACTCCGGTACATTCCATTCCATTCCATTCCATTCCATTCCATTCCATTCCGTGCTTCTCGGGTACATTCCGTTCCGTTCCATTCCATTCCATTCCATTCCATTCCGTTCCAGTGCACTCTACTCCACTCCACTCCACTCCACTCCACTCCGGTACATTCCATTCCATTCCATTCCATTCCATTTCCATTCCCATTCCATTTCCATTCCCGTTCCATTTCCATTCCCGTTTCTTTTCCATTCCCGTTCCATTTCCATTCCAGTTCCATTACCATTCCCGTTCCATTTCCATTCCCGATCCATTTCCATTCCCGTTCCTTTTCCATTCCCGTTCCATTTCCATTCCCGTTCCGTTACCATTCCCGTTCCATTTCCGTTCCCGTTCCGTTTCCGTTCCCGTTCCATTTCCGTTCTCGTTCCGTTTCCGTTCCCGTTCCATTTCCCTTCCCGTTCCATTTCCCTTCCCGTTCCATTTCCGTTCCCGTTCCGTTTCCGTTCCCGTTCCATTTCCGTTCTCGTTCCGTTTCCGTTCCCGTTCCATTTCCATTCCCGTTCCATTTCCGTTCCCGTTCCATTTCCATTCCCGTTCCATTTCCATTCCCTTACCATTTCCATTTCATTCCATTCCGTTCTGCTCGGGTACATTCCATTCCATTCCATTGCATTCCATTCCGTTCTGCTCCTGTCCATTCCATTCCATTCCAATCCGTTCCATTCCGTTCTACTCGGGTAGATTCCATTCCATTCCATTCCATTCCATTCCATTCCATTCCATTCCATTCCATTCCATTCCATTCTACTGGTGTCCATTCCATTCCATTCCATTCCATTCCATTCCATTCCATTCCATTCCATTCCATTGCATTCCATTCCATTCCATTCCATTCCGTTCCGTTCTACTCGGTTACATTCCATTCAATTCCATTCCATTCCGTTCTACTCGGGTAGATTCCATTCCATTCCATTCCATTCCTTTCCATTCCATTGCATTCCATTGCATTGCATTGCACTCAATTCCATTCCATTCCATTCCATTCCATTCCATTCCATTCCGTTCCGTTCAACTCAGTTACATTCCATTCAATTACATTCCATTCCGTTCTACTCGGTTACATTCCATTCCATTCCATTCCATTCCATTCCAATCCATTCCATTCCATTCCATTCCGTTCTACTCGGGTACATTCCGTTCCATTCCATTCCATTCCATTCCATTCCATTCCATTCCTTTCCGTTCTACTTTGGTACATTCCATTCCATTCCATTCCATTCCATTCCATTACATTACATTCCATTCCATTCCATTCCGTTCTACTCAGGTTGATTCCATTCTATTCCATTCCATTCCATTCCATTCCATTCCATTCCATTCGATTCCATTCCATTCCATTCCATTGAATTCCATTCCATTCCATTCCATTCCATTCCATTCCATTCCATGGAATTCCATTCCATTCCATTCCATTCCATTCCATTCCATTGAATTCCATTCCATTCCATTCCATTCCATTCCATTGAATTCCATTCCATTCCATTCCATTCCATTGAATTCCATTCCATTCCATTCCATTCCATTCCATTCCATTCCATTCCATTCCATTCCATTCCATTCCATTCTACTGGTGTCCATTCCATTCCATTCTATTCCATTCCATTCCATTCCATTCCATTCCATTCCTTTCCATTCCATTGCATTCCATTGCATTCCATTCCATTCCATTCCATTCCATTCCATTCCATTCCATTCCACTCCACTCCACTCCACTCCACTCCACTCCATTCCACTCCACTCCACTCCGGTACATTCCATTCCATTCCATTCCAATCCATTCCATTCCATTCCGTGCTTCTCGGGTACATTCCGTTCCGTTCCATTCCATTCCATTCCATTCCATTCCGTTCCAGTGCACTCTACTCCACTCCACTCCACTCCACTCCACTCCGGTACATTCCATTCCATTCCATTCCATTCCATTTCCATTCCCATTCCATTTCCATTCCCGTTCCATTTCCATTCCCGTTTCTTTTCCATTCCCGTTCCATTTCCATTCCAGTTCCATTACCATTCCCGTTCCATTTCCATTCCCGATCCATTTCCATTCCCGTTCCTTTTCCATTCCCGTTCCATTTCCATTCCCGTTCCGTTACCATTCCCGTTCCATTTCCGTTCCCGTTCCGTTTCCGTTCCCGTTCCATTTCCGTTCTCGTTCCGTTTCCGTTCCCGTTCCATTTCCCTTCCCGTTCCATTTCCCTTCCCGTTCCATTTCCGTTCCCGTTCCGTTTCCCTTCCCGTTCCATTTCCGTTCTCGTTTCTTTTCCGTTCCCGTTCCATTTCCATTCCCGTTCCATTTCCGTTCCCGTTCCATTTCCATTCCCGTTCCATTTCCATTCCCTTTCCATTTCCATTTCATTCCATTCCGTTCTGCTCGGGTACATTCCATTCCATTCCATTGCATTCCATTCCGTTCTGCTCCTGTCCATTCCATTCCATTCCAATCCGTTCCATTCCGTTCTACTCGGGTAGATTCCATTCCATTCCATTCCATTCCATTCCATTCCATTCCATTCCATTCCATTCCATTCCATTCCATTCCATTCTACTGGTGTCCATTCCATTCCATTCCATTCCATTCCATTCCATTCCATGCCATTCCATTGCATTCCATTCCATTCCATTCCATTCCGTTCCGTTCTACTCGGTTACATTCCATTCAATTCCATTCCATTCCGTTCTACTCGGGTAGATTCCATTCCATTCCATTCCATTCCTTTCCATTCCATTGCATTCCATTGCATTGCATTGCACTCAATTCCATTCCATTCCATTCCATTCCATTCCATTCCATTCCATTCCATTCCATTCCATTCCGTTCCGTTCAACTCGGTTACATTCCATTCAATTACATTCCATTCCGTTCTACTCGGTTACATTCCATTCCATTCCATTCCATTCCATTCCAATCCATTCCATTCCATTCCATTCCGTTCTACTCGGGTACATTCCATTCCATTCCATTCCATTCCATTCCATTCCATTCCATTCCATTCCGTTCTACTTTGGTACATTCCATTCCATTCCATTCCATTCCATTCCATTCCATTCCATTCCATTCCATTCCGTTCTACTTGGGTTGATTCCATTCTATTCCATTCCATTCCATTCCATTCCATTCCATTCCATTCCATTCCATTCGATTCCATTCCATTCCATTCCATGGAAATCCATTCCATTCCATTCCATTCCATGGAATTCCATTCCATTCCATTCCATTCCATTCCATTCCATTCCATTCCATTCCATTCCATTCCATTCTACTGGTGTCCATTCCATTCCATTCCATTCCATTCCATTCCATTCCATTCCATTCCATTCCATTGCATTCCATTCCATTCCATTCCATTCCGTTCCGTTCTACTCGGTTACATTCCATTCAATTCCATTCCATTCCGTTCTACTCGGGTAGATTCCATTCCATTCCATTCCATTCCTTTCCATTCCATTGCATTCCATTGCATTGCATTGCACTCAATTCCATTCCATTCCATTCCATTCCATTCCATTCCATTCCATTCCGTTCCGTTCAACTCAGTAACATTCCATTCAATTACATTCCATTCCGTTCTACTCGGTTACATTCCATTCCATTCCATTCCATTCCATTCCAATCCATTCCATTCCATTCCATTCCGTTCTACTCGGGTACATTCCGTTCCATTCCATTCCATTCCATTCCATTACTTTCCGTTCTACTTTGGTACATTCCATTCCATTCCATTACATTCCATTCCATTACATTCCATTCCATTCCATTCCGTTCTACTCAGGTTGATTCCATTCTATTCCATTCCATTCCATTCCATTCCATTCCATTCCATTCCATGGAATTCCATTCCATTCCATTCCATTCCATTCCATTCCATTCCGTTCCATTCCATTCCATTCCATTCCATTCCGTTCCATTCCATTCCATTGAATTCCATTCCATTCCATTCCATTCCATTCCATTCCATTCCATTGAATTCCATTCCATTCCATTCCATTCCATTCCATTCCATCCCATTCCATTCCATTCCATTCCATTCCGTTCTACTCGGGTTGATTCCATTCGATTCCATTCAATTCCATTCGATTCCATTCCATTCCACTCCATTCCATTCCATTGAATTCCATTCCATTCCATTCCATTCCATTCCATGGAATTCCATTCCATTCCATTCCATTCCATGGAATTCCATTCCATTCCATTCCATTCCATTCCATAGAATTCCATTCCATTCCATTCCATTCCACTGAATTCCGTTCCATTCCATTCCATTCCGTTCCGTTCCGTTCCGTTCCGTTCCGTTGCGTTCCGTTCCGTTCCGTTGTGTTCCGTTCCGTTCTACTCGGGTTGATTCCATTCTATTCCATTCCATTCCAATCCATTCCGTTCCATTCCATAGAATTCCATTCCATTCCATTCCATTCCATTCCATTCCATTCCATTGAATTCCATTCCATTCCATTCCATTCCATTCCATTCCATTCCATTCCATTCCATTCCATGGAATTCCGTTCCATTCCATTCCATTCCGTTCCTTTCCGTCCCGTTCCGTTCCGTTCCGTTCCGTTGCGTTCCGTTCCGTTCTACTCGGGTTGATTCCATTCTATTCCATTCCATTCCATTCGATTCCATTCGATTCCATTCGATTCCACTCCATTCCATTCCATAGAATTCCATTCCATTCCATTCCATTCCATTGAATTCCATTCCATTCCATTCCATTCCATTGAATTCCATTCCATTCCATTCCATTCCATTGAATTCCATTCCATTCCATTCCATTCCATTCCATTCCATTCCATTCCATTCCATTCCATTCTACTGGTGTCCATTCCATTCCATTCCATTCCATTCCATTCCATTCCATTCCATTCCATTGAATTCCATTCCATTGAATTCCATTCCATTCCATTCCATTCCATTGAATTCCATTCCATTCCATTCCATTCCATTCCATTCCATTCCATTCCATTCCATTCCATTCCATTCTACTGGTGTCCATTCCATTCCATTCTATTCCATTCCATTCCATTCCATTCCATTCCATTCCTTTCCATTCCATTGCATTCCATTGCATTCCATTCCATTCCATTCCATTCCATTCCATTCCATTCCATTCCACTCCACTCCACTCCACTCCACTCCATTGCACTCCACTCCACTCCGGTACATTCCGTTCCGTTCCATTCCATTCCATTCCATTCCATTCCGTTCCTGTGCACTCTACTCCACTCCACTCCACTCCACTCCACTCCGGTACATTCCATTCCATTCCATTCCATTCCATTCCATTCCATTTCCATTCCCATTCCATTTCCATTCCCGTTCCATTTCCATTCCCGTTTCTTTTCCATTCCCGTTCCATTTCCATTCCAGTTCCATTACCATTCCCGTTCCATTTCCATTCCCGATCCATTTCCATTCCCGTTCCTTTTCCATTCCCGTTCCATTTCCATTCCCGTTCCGTTACCATTCCCGTTCCATTTCCGTTCTCGTTCCGTTTCCGTTCCCGTTCCATTTCCCTTCCTGTTCCATTTCTGTTCCCGTTCCATTTCCATTCCTGTTCCATTTCCGTTCCCGTTCCATTTCCTTTCCCGTTCTATTTCCATTCTCTTTCCATTTCCATTTCATTCCATTCCGTTCTGCTCGGGTACATTCCATTCCATTCCATTGCATTCCATTCCGTTCTGCTCCTGTCCATTCCATTCCATTCCATTCCGTTCCATTCCGTTCTACTAGGGTAGATTCCATTCCATTCCATTCCATTCCATTCCATTCCATTCCATTCCATTCCATTCCATTCTACTGGTGTCCATTCCATTCCATTCCATTCCATTCCATTCCATTCCATTCCATTGCATTCCATTCCATTGCATTCCATTCCATTCCGTTCCGTTCTACTCGGTTACATTCCATTCAATTCCATTCCATTCCGTTCTACTCGGGTAGATTCCATTCCATTCCATTCCATTCCATTCCTTTCCATTCCATTGCATTCCATTGCATTGCATTGCACTCAATTCCATTCCATTCCATTCCATTCCATTCCATTCCATTCCATTCCGTTCCGTTCAACTCGGTTACATTCCATTCAATTACATTCCATTCCGTTCTACTCGGTTACATTCCATTCCATTCCATTCCATTCCATTCCATTCCATTCCATTCCATTCCATTGCATTCCATTCCATTCCATTCCATTCCATTCCGTTCCGTTCTACTCGGTTACATTCCATTCAATTCCATTCCATTCCGTTCTACTCGGGTAGATTCCATTCCATTCCATTCCATTCCTTTCCATTCCATTGCATTCCATTGCATTGCATTGCACTCAATTCCATTCCATTCCATTCCATTCCATTCCATTCCATTCCATTCCATTCCATTCCGTTCCGTTCAACTCGGTTACATTCCATTCAATTACATTCCATTCCGTTCTACTCGGTTACATTCCATTCCATTCCATTCCATTCCATTCCATTCCATTCCATTCCGTTCTACTCGGGTTGATTCCATTCTATTCCATTCCATTCCATTCCATTCCATTCCATTCCATTCCATTCCATTCCATTCCATTCCATTCCATTCCATTCCATTCCATTCCATTGAATTCCATTCCATTCCATTCCATTCCATGGAATTCCATTGAATTCCATTCCATTCCATTCCATTCCATTCCATTGAATTCCATTCCATTCCATTCCATTCCATTCCATTGAATTCCATTCCGTTCCATTCCATTCCATTGAATTCCATTCCATTCCATTCCATTCCATTGAATTCCATTCCATTCCATTCCATTCCATTGAATTCCATTCCATTCCATTCCATTCCATTCCATTCCATTCCATCCCATTCCATTCCATTCCATTCCATTCCGTTCTACTCGGCTTGATTCCATTCTATTCCATTCCATTCCATTCGATCCCATTTGATTCCATTCGATTCCATTCAATTCCATTCGATTCCATTCCATTCCACTCCATTCCATTCCATTGAATTCCATTCCATTCCATTCCATTCCATTCCGTTCTACTCGGGTACATTCCGTTCCATTCCATTCCATTCCATTCCATTCCATTCCATTCCTTTCCGTTCTACTTTGGTACATTCCATTCCATTCCATTCCATTCCATTCCATTCCATTCCATTCCATTCCATTCCATTCCGTTCTACTCAGGTTGATTCCATTCTATTCCATTCCATTCCATTCCATTCCATTCCATTCCATTCCATTCCATTCCATTCGATTCGATTCCTTTCCATTCCATTGAATTCCATTCCATTCCATTCCATTCCATGGAATTCCATTCCATTCCAATTCCATTCCATTCCATTCCATTCCATTCCATTCCATTCCATTCCATTCCATTGAATTCCATTCCATTCCATTCCATTCCATTCCATTCCATTCCGTTCCATTCCATTCCATTGAATTGCATTCCATTCCATTCCATTCCATTCCATTCCATTCCATTGAATTCCATTCCATTCCATTCCATTCCATTCCATTCCATCCCATTCCATTCCATTCCATTCCATTCCATTCTACTCGGGTTGATTCCATTCTATTCCATTCCATTCCATTCGATCCCATTTGATTCCATTCGATTCCATTCAATTCCATTCGATTCCATTCCATTCCACTCCATTCCATTCCATTGAATTCCATTCCATTCCATTCCATTCCATTCCATTCCATTCCATTCCATTCCATTCCATTCCATTCCATAGAATTCCATTCCATTCCATTCCATTCCACTGAGTTCCGTTCCATTCCATTCCATTCCGTTCCGTTCCGTTCCGTTCCGTTCCGTTGCGTTCCGTTCCGTTCCGTTGTGTTCCGTTCCGTTCTACTCGGGTTGATTCCATTCTATTCCATTCCATTCCAATCCATTCCGTTCCATTCCATTGAATTCCATTCCATTCCATTCCATTCCATTGAATTCCATTCCATTCCATTCCATTCCATTGAATTCCATTCCATTCCATTCCATTCCATTGAATTCCATTCCATTCCATTCCATTCCATTCCATTCCATTCCATTCCATTCCATTCCATTCCATTCTACTGGTGTCCATTCCATTCCATTCTATTCCATTCCATTCCATTCCATTCCATTCCATTCCATTCCATTCCATAGAATTCCATTCCATTCCATTCCATTCCATTGAATTCCATTCCATTCCATTCCATTCCATTTCATTCCATTCCATTCCATTCTACTGGTGTCCATTCCATTCCATTCTATTCCATTCCATTCCATTCCATTCCATTCCATTCCTTTCCATTCCATTGCATTCCATTGCATTCCATTCCATTCCATTCCATTCCATTCCGTTCCATTCCATTCCATTCCACTCCACTCCACTCCACTCCACTCCATTCCACTCCACTCCACTCCGGTACATTCCATTCCATTCCATTCCATTCCATTCCATTCCATTCCGTGCTTCTCGGGTACATTCCGTTCCGTTCCATTCCATTCCATTCCATTCCATTCCGTTCCAGTGCACTCTACTCCACTCCACTCCACTCCACTCCACTCCGGTACATTCCATTCCATTCCATTCCATTCCATTTCCATTCCCATTCCATTTCCATTCCCGTTCCATTTCCATTCCCGTTTCTTTTCCATTCCCGTTCCATTTCCATTCCAGTTCCATTACCATTCCCGTTCCATTTCCATTCCCGATCCATTTCCATTCCCGTTCCTTTTCCATTCCCGTTCCATTTCCATTCCCGTTCCGTTACCATTCCCGTTCCATTTCCGTTCCCGTTCCGTTTCCGTTCCCGTTCCATTTCCGTTCTCGTTCCGTTTCCGTTCCCGTTCCATTTCCCTTCCCGTTCCATTTCCCTTCCCGTTCCATTTCCGTTCCCGTTCCGTTTCCGTTCCCGTTCCATTTCCGTTCTCGTTCCGTTTCCGTTCCCGTTCCATTTCCATTCCCGTTCCATTTCCGTTCCCGTTCCACTTCCATTCCCGTTCCATTTCCATTCCCTTACCATTTCCATTTCATTCCATTCCGTTCTGCTCGGGTACATTCCATTCCATTCCATTGCATTCCATTCCGTTCTGCTCCTGTCCATTCCATTCCATTCCAATCCGTTCCATTCCGTTCTACTCGGGTAGATTCCATTCCATTCCATTCCATTCCATTCCATTCCATTCCATTCCATTCCATTCCATTCTACTGGTGTCCATTCCATTCCATTCCATTCCATTCCATTCCATTCCATTCCATTCCATTGCATTCCATTCCATTCCATTCCATTCCGTTCCGTTCTACTCGGTTACATTCCATTCAATTCCATTCCATTCCGTTCTACTCGGGTAGATTCCATTCCATTCCATTCCATTCCTTTCCATTCCATTGCATTCCATTGCATTGCATTGCACTCAATTCCATTCCATTCCATTCCATTCCATTCCATTCCATTCCATTCCATTCCGTTCCGTTCAACTCAGTTACATTCCATTCAATTACATTCCATTCCGTTCTACTCGGTTACATTCCATTCCATTCCATTCCATTCCATTCCAATCCATTCCATTCCATTCCATTCCGTTCTACTCGGGTACATTCCGTTCCATTCCATTCCATTCCATTCCATTCCATTCCATTCCTTTCCGTTCTACTTTGGTACATTCCATTCCATTCCATTCCATTCCATTCCATTCCATTCCATTACATTCCATTCCATTCCATTCCGTTCTACTCAGGTTGATTCCATTCTATTCCATTCCATTCCATTCCATTCCATTCCATTCCATTCGATTCCATTCCATTCCATTCCATTGAATTCCATTCCATTCCATTCCATTCCATTCCATTCCATTCCATGGAATTCCATTCCATTCCATTCCATTCCATTCCATTCCATTGAATTCCATTCCATTCCATTCCATTCCATTCCATTGAATTCCATTCCATTCCATTCCATTCCATTGAATTCCATTCCATTCCATTCCATTCCATTCCATTCCATTCCATTCCATTCCATTCCATTCTACTGGTGTCAATTCCATTCCATTCTATTCCATTCCATTCCATTCCATTCCATTCCATTCCTTTCCATTCCATTGCATTCCATTGCATTCCATTCCATTCCATTCCATTCCATTCCATTCCATTCCATTCCATTCCACTCCACTCCACTCCACTCCACTCCACTCCATTCCACTCCACTCTACTCCGGTACATTCCATTCCATTCCATTCCAATCCATTCCATTCCATTCCGTGCTTCTCGGGTACATTCCGTTCCGTTCCATTCCATTCCATTCCATTCCATTCCGTTCCAGTGCACTCTACTCCACTCCACTCCACTCCACTCCACTCCGGTACATTCCATTCCATTCCATTCCATTCCATTTCCATTCCCATTCCATTTCCATTCCCGTTCCATTTCCATTCCCGTTTCTTTTCCATTCCCGTTCCATTTCCATTCCAGTTCCATTACCATTCCCGTTCCATTTCCATTCCCGATCCATTTCCATTCCCGTTCCTTTTCCATTCCCGTTCCATTTCCATTCCCGTTCCGTTACCATTCCCGTTCCATTTCCGTTCCCGTTCCGTTTCCGTTCCCGTTCCATTTCCGTTCTCGTTCCGTTTCCGTTCCCGTTCCATTTCCCTTCCCGTTCCATTTCCCTTCCCGTTCCATTTCCGTTCCCGTTCCGTTTCCGTTCCCGTTCCATTTCCGTTCTCGTTCCGTTTCCGTTCCCGTTCCATTTCCATTCCCGTTCCATTTCCGTTCCCGTTCCATTTCCATTCCCGTTCCATTTCCATTCCCTTTCCATTTCCATTTCATTCCATTACGTTCTGCTCGGGTACATTCCATTCCATTCCATTGCATTCCATTCCGTTCTGCTCCTGTCCATTCCATTCCATTCCAATCCGTTCCATTCCGTTCTACTCGGGTAGATTCCATTCCATTCCATTCCATTCCATTCCATTCCATTCCATTCCATTCCATTCCATTCCATTCCATTCTACTGGTGTCCATTCCATTCCATTCCATTCCATTCCATTCCATTCCATTCCATTCCATTGCATTCCATTCCATTCCATTCCATTCCGTTCCGTTCTACTCGGTTACATTCCATTCAATTCCATTCCATTCCGTTCTACTCGGGTAGATTCCATTCCATTCCATTCCATTCCTTTCCATTCCATTGCATTCCATTGCATTGCATTGCACTCAATTCCATTCCATTCCATTCCATTCCATTCCATTCCATTCCATTCCATTCCATTCCGTTCCGTTCAACTCGGTTACATTCCATTCAATTACATTCCATTCCGTTCTACTCGGTTACATTCCATTCCATTCCATTCCATTCCATTCCAATCCATTCCATTCCATTCCATTCCGTTCTACTCGGGTACATTCCATTCCATTCCATTCCATTCCATTCCATTCCATTCCATTCCATTCCATTCCATTCCATTCCATTCCGTTCTACTTTGGTACATTCCATTCCATTCCATTCCATTCCATTCCATTCCATTCCATTCCATTCCATTCCGTTCTACTCGGGTTGATTCCATTCTATTCCATTCCATTCCATTCCATTGCATTCCATTCCATTCCATTCCATTCGATTCCATTCCATTCCATTCCATGGAAATCCATTCCATTCCATTCCATTCCATGGAATTCCATTCCATTCCATTCCATTCCATTCCATTCCATTCCATTCCATTCCATTCCATTCTACTGGTGTCCATTCCATTCCATTCCATTCCATTCCATTCCATTCCATTCCATTCCATTGCATTCCATTCCATTCCATTCCATTCCGTTCCGTTCTACTCGGTTACATTCCATTCAATTCCATTCCATTCCGTTCTACTCGGGTAGATTCCATTCCATTCCATTCCATTCCTTTCCATTCCATTGCATTCCATTGCATTGCATTGCACTCAATTCCATTCCATTCCATTCCATTCCATTCCATTCCATTCCATTCCGTTCCGTTCAACTCAGTAACATTCCATTCAATTACATTCCATTCCGTTCTACTCGGTTACATTCCATTCCATTCCATTCCATTCCATTCCAATCCATTCCATTCCATTCCATTCCGTTCTACTCGGGTACTTTCCGTTCCATTCCATTCCATTCCATTCCATTACTTTCCGTTCTACTTTGGTACATTCCATTCCATTCCATTCCATTCCATTACATTCCATTCCATTACATTCCATTCCATTCCATTCCGTTCTACTCAGGTTGATTCCATTCTATTCCATTCCATTCCATTCCATTCCATTCCATTCCATGGAATTCCATTCCATTCCATTCCATTCCATTCCATTCCGTTCCATTCCATTCCATTCCATTCCATTCCGTTCCATTCCATTCCATTGAATTCCATTCCATTCCATTCCATTCCATTCCATTCCATTCCATTGAATTCCATTCCATTCCATTCCATTCCATTCCATTCCATCCCATTCCATTCCATTCCATTCCATTCCGTTCTACTCGGGTTGATTCCATTCTATTCCATTCCATTCCATTCGATCCCATTTGATTCCATTCGATTCCATTCAATTCCATTCGATTCCATTCCATTCCACTCCATTCCATTCCATTGAATTCCATTCCATTCCATTCCATTCCATTCCATGGAATTCCATTCCATTCCATTCCATTCCATTCCATAGAATTCCATTCCATTCCATTCCATTCCACTGAATTCCGTTCCATTCCATTCCATTCCGTTCCGTTCCGTTCCGTTCCGTTCCGTTGCGCTCCGTTCCGTTCCGTTGTGTTCCGTTCCGTTCTACTCGGGTTGATTCCATTCTATTCCATTCCATTCCAATCCATTCCGTTCCATTCCATAGAATTCCATTCCATTCCATTCCATTCCATTCCATTCCATTGAATTCCATTCCATTCCATTCCATTCCATTCCATTCCATTCCATTCCATTCCATTCCATGGAATTCCGTTCCATTCCATTCCATTCCGTTCCTTTCCGTCCCGTTCCGTTCCGTTCCGTTCCGTTGCGTTCCGTTCCGTTCTACTCGGGTTGATTCCATTCTATTCCATTCCATTCCATTCGATTCCATTCGATTCCATTCGATTCCACTCCATTCCATTCCATAGAATTCCATTCCATTCCATTCCATTCCATTGAATTCCATTCCATTCCATTCCATTCCATTGAATTCCATTCCATTCCATTCCATTCCATTGAATTCCATTCCATTCCATTCCATTCCATTCCATTCCATTCCATTCCATTCCATTCCATTCTACTGGTGTCCATTCCATTCCATTCCATTCCATTCCATTCCATTCCATTCCATTCCATTGAATTCCATTCCATTGAATTCCATTCCATTCCATTCCATTCCATTGAATTCCATTCCATTCCATTCCATTCCATTCCATTCCATTCCATTCCATTCCATTCCATTCCATTCTACTGGTGTCCATTCCATTCCATTCTATTCCATTCCATTCCATTCCATTCCATTCCATTCCTTTCCATTCCATTGCATTCCATTGCATTCCATTCCATTCCATTCCATTCCATTCCATTCCATTCCCCTCCACTCCACTCCACTCCACTCCATTGCACTCCACTCCACTCCGGTACATTCCGTTCCGTTCCATTCCATTCCATTCCATTCCATTCCGTTCCAGTGCACTCTACTCCACTCCACTCCACTCCACTCCACTCCGGTACATTCCATTCCATTCCATTCCATTCCATTCCATTCCATTTCCATTCCCATTCCATTTCCATTCCCGTTCCATTTCCATTCCCGTTTCTTTTCCATTCCCGTTCCATTTCCATTCCAATTCCATTACCATTCCCGTTCCATTTCCATTCCCGATCCATTTCCATTCCCGTTCCTTTTCCATTCCCGTTCCATTTCCATTCCCGTTCCGTTACCATTCCCGTTCCATTTCCGTTCTCGTTCCGTTTCCGTTCCCGTTCCATTTCCCTTCCTGTTCCATTTCCGTTCCCGTTCCATTTCCATTCCTGTTCCATTTCCGTTCCCGTTCCATTTCCATTCCCGTTCTATTTCCATTCCCTTTCCATTTCCATTTCATTCCATTCCGTTCTGCTCGGGTACATTCCATTCCATTCCATTGCATTCCATTCCGTTCTGCTCCTGTCCATTCCATTCCATTCCATTCCGTTCCATTCCGTTCTACTAGGGTAGATTCCATTCCATTCCATTCCATTCCATTCCATTCCATTCCATTCCATTCCATTCCATTCCATTCCATTCCATTCTACTGGTGTCCATTCCATTCCATTCCATTCCATTCCATTCCATTCCATTCCATTGCATTCCATTCCATTGCATTCCATTCCATTCCGTTCCGTTCTACTCGGTTACATTCCATTCAATTCCATTCCATTCCGTTCTACTCGGGTAGATTCCATTCCATTCCATTCCATTCCATTCCTTTCCATTCCATTGCATTCCATTGCATTGCATTGCACTCAATTCCATTCCATTCCATTCCATTCCATTCCATTCCATTCCATTCCATTCCGTTCCGTTCAACTCGGTTACATTCCATTCAATTACATTCCATTCCGTTCTACTCGGTTACATTCCATTCCATTCCATTCCATTCCATTCCATTCCATTCCATTCCGTTCTACTCGGGTTGATTCCATTCTATTCCATTCCATTCCATTCCATTCCATTCCATTCCATTCCATTCCATTCCATTCCATTCCATTCCATTCCATTCCATTGAATTCCATTCCATGCCATTCCATTCCATGGAATTCCATTGAATTCCATTCCATTCCATTCCATTCCATTCCATTGAATTCCATTCCATTCCATTCCATTCCATTCCATTGAATTCCATTCCGTTCCATTCCATTCCATTGAATTCCATTCCATTCCATTCCATTCCATTCCATTCCATTCCATTCCATTCCATTCCATTGAATTCCATTCCATTCCATTCCATTCCATTCCATTCCATTCCATCCCATTCCATTCCATTCCATTCCATTCCGTTCTACTCGGGTTGATTCCATTCTATTCCATTCCATTCCATTCGATCCCATTTGATTCCATTCGATTCCATTCAATTCCATTCGATTCCATTCCATTCCACTCCATTCCATTCCATTGAATTCCATTCCATTCCATTCCATTCCATTCCATTCCATTCCATTCCATTCCATTCCATTCCATTGAATTCCATTCCATTCCATTCCATTCCATTCCATTGAATTCCATTCCATTCCATTGAATTCCATTCCATTCCATTCCATTCCATTCCATTCCATTCCATTCCATTCCATTCTACTGGTGTCCATTCCATTCCATTCCATTCCATTCCATTCCATTCCATTCCATTCCTTTCCATTCCATTGCATTCCATTGCATTCCATTCCATTCCATTCCATTCCATTCCATTCCATTCCACTCCACTCCACTCCACTCCACTCCATTCCATTCCACTCCACTCCGGTACATTCCATTCCATTCCATTCCATTCCATTCCATTCCATTTCCATTCCCATTCCATTTCCATTCCCGTTCCATTTCCATTCCCGTTTCTTTTCCATTCCCGTTCCATTTCCATTCCAGTTCCATTACCATTCCCGTTCCATTTCCATTCCCGATCCATTTCCATTCCCGTTCCATTTCCATTCCAGTTCCATTACCATTCCCGTTCCATTTCCATTCCCGATCCATTTCCATTCCCGTTCCATTTCCATTCCCGTTCCATTTCCATTCCCGTTCCATTACCATTCCCGTTCCATTTCCGTTCCCGTTCCGTTTCCGTTCCCGTTCCATTTCCCTTCTCGTTCCGTTTCCGTTCCCGTTCCATTTCCATTCCCGTTCCATTTCCTTTCCCGTTCCATTTCCATTCCCGTTCCATTTCCATTCCCTTTCCATTTCCATTTCATTCCATTCCGTTCTGCTCGGGTACATTCCATTCCATTCCATTGCATTCCATTCCGTTCTGCTCCTGTCCATTCCATTCCATTCCAATCCGTTCCATTCCGTTCTACTCGGGTAGATTCCATTCCATTCCATTCCATTCCATTCCATTCCATTCCATTCCATTCCATTCCATTCCATTCTACTGGTGTCCATTCCATTCCATTCCATTCCATTCCATTCCATTCCATTCCATTCCATTCCATTCCATTGCATTCCATTCCATTCCATTCCATTCCGTTCCGTTCTACTCGGTTACATTCCATTCAATTCCATTCCATTCCGTTCTACTCGGGTAGATTCCATTCCATTCCATTCCATTCCATTCCATTCCATTCCATTCTAGTGGTGTCCATTCCATTCCATTCCATTCCATTCCATTCCATTCCATTCCATTCCATTCCTTTCCATTCCATTGCATTCCATTGCATTCCATTCCATTCCATTCCATTCCATTCCATTCCATTCCATTCCATTCCACTCCACTCCACTCCACTCCACTCCATTCCACTCCACTCCACTCCGGTACATTCCATTCCATTCCATTCCATTCCATTCCATTCCATTCCATTCCATTCCGTTCCAGTGCTCTCTACTCCACTCCACTCCACTCCACTCCACTCCGGTACATTCCATTCCATTCCATTCCATTCCATTCCATTCCATTTCCATTCCCATTCCATTTCCATTCCCGTTCCATTTCCATTCCCGTTTCTTTTCCATTCCCGTTCCATTTCCATTCCAGTTCCATTACCATTCCCGTTCCATTTCCATTCCCGATCCATTTCCATTCCCGTTCCATTTCCATTCCCGTTCCATTTCCATTCCCGTTCCATTACCATTCCCGTTCCATTTCCGTTCCCGTTCCGTTTCCGTTCCCGTTCCATTTCCGTTCTCGTTCCGTTTCCGTTCCCGTTCCATTTCCATTCCCGTTCCATTTCCGTTCCCCTTCCATTTCCATTCCCGTTCCATTTCCATTCCCTTTCCATTTCCATTTCATTCCATTCCGTTCTGCTCGGGTACATTCCATTCCATTCCATTGCATTCCATTCCGTTCTGCTCCTGTCCATTCCATTCCATTCCAATCCGTTCCATTCCGTTCTACTCGGGTAGATTCCATTCCATTCCATTCCATTCCATTCCATTCCATTCCATTCCATTCCATTCCATTCCATTCCATTCCATTCCATTCCATTCTACTGGTGTCCATTCCATTCCATTCCATTCCATTCCATTCCATTGCATTCCATTCCATTCCGTTCCGTTCTACTCGGTTACATTCCATTCAATTCCATTCCATTCCGTTCTACTCGGGTAGATTCCATTCCATTCCATTCCATTCCTTTCCATTCCATTGCATTCCATTGCATTGCATTGCACTCAATTCCATTCCATTCCATTCCATTCCATTCCATTCCATTCCATTCCATTCCATTCCGTTCCGTTCAACTCGGTTACATTCCATTCAATTACATTCCATTCCGTTCTACTCGGTTACATTCCATTCCATTCCATTCCATTCCATTCCAATCCATTCCATTCCATTCCATTCCGTTCTACTCGGGTACATTCCGTTCCATTCCATTCCATTCCATTCCATTCCATTCCATTCCTTTCCGTTCTACTTTGGTACATTCCATTCCATTGCATTCCATTCCATTCCATTCCATTCCATTCCGTTCCGTTCTACTCGGTTACATTCCATTCAATTCCATTCCATTCCGTTCTACTCGGGTAGATTCCATTCGATTCCATTCCATTCCTTTCCATTCCATTGCATTCCATTGCATTGCATTGCACTCAATTCCATTCCATTCCATTCCATTCCATTCCATTGAATTCCATTCCATTCCATTGAATTCCATTCCATTCCATTCCATTCCATTCCATTCCATTCCATTCCATTCCATTCCATTCCATTGAATTCCTTTCCATTCCATTCCATTCCATGGAATTCCATTCCATTCCATTCCATTCCATTCCATTCCATTCCATTCCATTGAATTCCATTCCATTCCATTCCATTCCATTCCATTCCATCCCATTCCATTCCATTCCATTCCATTCCGTTCTACTCGGGTTGATTCCATTCTATTCCATTCCATTCCATTCCATACCATTCCATTCCATTCCATTCCATTCCATTCGATTCCATTCCATTCCATTCCATTGAATTCCATTCCATTCCATTCCATTCCATGGAATTCCATTGAATTCCATTCCATTCCATTCCATTCCATTCCATTGAATTCCATTCCATTCCATTCCATTCCATTCCATTGAATTCCATTCCGTTCCATTCCATTCCATTGAATTCCATTCCATTCCATTCCATTCCATTCCATTCCATTCCATTCCATTCCATTCCATTCCATTGAATTCCATTCCATTCCATTCCATTCCATTCCATTCCATTCCATCCCATTCCATTCCATTCCATTCCATTCCGTTCTACTCGGGTTGATTCCATTCTATTCCATTCCATTCCATTCGATCCCATTTGATTCCATTCGATTCCATTCAATTCCATTCGATTCCATTCCATTCCACTCCATTCCATTCCATTGAATTCCATTCCATTCCATTCCATTCCATTCCATTCCATTCCATTCCATTCCATTCCATTGAATTCCATTCCATTGAATTCCATTCCATTCCATTGAATTCCATTCCATTCCATTGAATTCCATTCCATTCCATTCCATTCCATTCCATTCCATTCCATTCTACTGGTGTCCATTCCATTCCATTCCATTCCATTCCATTCCATTCCTTTCCATTCCATTGCATTCCATTGCATTCCATTCCATTCCATTCCATTCCATTCCATTCCATTCCATTCCACTCCACTCCACTCCACTCCACTCCATTCCACTCCACTCCACTCCGGTACATTCCATTCCATTCCATTCCATTCCATTCCATTCCATTTCCATTCCCATTCCATTTCCATTCCCGTTAAATTTCCATTCCCGTTTCTTTTCCATTCCCGTTCCATTTCCATTCCAGTTCCATTACCATTCCCGTTCCATTTCCATTCCCGATCCATTTCCATTCCCGTTCCATTTCCATTCCAGTTCCATTACCATTCCCGTTCCATTTCCATTCCCGATCCATTTCCATTCCCGTTCCATTTCCATTCCCGTTCCATTTCCATTCCCGTTCCATTACCATTCCCGTTCCATTTCCGTTCCCGTTCCGTTTCCGTTCCCGTTCCATTTCCGTTCTCGTTCCGTTTCCGTTCCCGTTCCATTTCCATTCCCGTTCCATTTCCGTTCCCGTTCCATTTCCATTCCCGTTCCATTTCCATTCCCTTTCCATTTCCATTTCATTCCATTCCGTTCTGCTCGGGTACATTCCATTCCATTCCATTGCATTCCATTCCGTTCTGCTCCTGTCCATTCCATTCCATTCCAATCCGTTCCATTCCGTTCTACTCGGGTAGATTCCATTCCATTCCATTCCATTCCATTCCATTCCATTCCATTCCATTCCATTCCATTCCATTCTACTGGTGTCCATTCCATTCCATTCCATTCCATTCCATTCCATTCCATTCCATTCCATTGCATTCCATTCCATTCCATTCCATTCCGTTCCGTTCTACTCGGTTACATTCCATTCAATTCCATTCCATTCCGTTCTACTCGGGTAGATTCCATTCCATTCCATTCCATTCCTTTCCATTCCATTGCATTCCATTGCATTGCATTGCACTCAATTCCATTCCATTCCATTCCATTCCATTCCATTCCGTTCCGTTCAACTCGGTTACATTCCATTCAATTACATTCCATTCCGTTCTACTCGGTTACATTCCATTCCATTCCATTCCATTCCATTCCATTCCAATCAATTCCATTCCATTCCATTCCGTTCTACTCGGGTACATTCCATTCCATTCCATTCCATTCCATTCCATTCCATTCCATTCCATTCCGTTCTACTTTGGTACATTCCATTCCATTCGATTCCATTCCATTCCATTCCATTACATTCCATTCCATTCCATTCCGTTCTATTCAGGTTGATTCCATTCTATTCCATTCCATTCCATTCCATTCCATTCCATTCCATTCCATTCCATTCGATTCCATTCCATTCCATTCCATTGAATTCCATTCCATTCCATTCCATTCCATTCCATTCCATTCCATTCCATTCCATTCCATTCCATTCCATTCCATTGAATTCCATTCCATTCCATTCCATTCCATTCCATTCCATTGAATTCCATTCCGTTCCATTCCATTCCATTGAATTCCATTCCATTCCATTCCATTCCATTGCATTCCATTCCATTGAATTCCATTCCATTCCATTCCATTCCATTCCATTCCATCCCATTCCATTCCATTCCATTCCATTCCGTTCTACTCGGGTTGATTCCATTCTATTCCATTCCATTCCATTCGATCCCATTTGATTCCATTCGATTCCATTCAATTCCATTCGATTCCATTCCATTCCACTCCATTCCATTCCATTGAATTCCATTCCATTCCATTCCATTCCATTCCATTCCATTCCATTCCATGGAATTACATTCCATTCCATTCCATTCCATTCCATAGAATTCCATTCCATTCCATTCCATTCCACTGAATTCCGTTCCATTCCATTCCATTCCGTTCCGTTCCGTTCCGTTCCGTTCCGTTGCGTTCCGTTCCATTCCGTTGTGTTCCGTTCCGTTCTACTCGGGTTGATTCCATTCTATTCCATTCCATTCCAATCCATTCCGTTCCATTCCATTGAATTCCATTCCATTCCATTCCATTCCATGGAATTCCATTGAATTCCACTGCATTCCATTCCATTCCATTCCATTCCATTCCATTGAATTCCATTCCATTCCATTCCATTCCATGGAATTCCGTTCCATTCCATTCCATTCCGTTCCTTTCCGTCCCGTTCCGTTCCGTTCCGTTCCGTTGCGTTCCGTTCCGTTCTACTCGGGTTGATTCCATTCTATTCCATTCCATTCCATTCGATTCCATTCGATTCCATTCGATTCCACTCCATTCCATTCCATAGAATTCCATTCCATTCCATTCCATTCCATTGAATTCCATTCCATTCCATTCCATTCCATAGAATTCCATTCCATTCCATTCCATTCCATTGAATTCCATTCCATTCCATTCCATTCCATTCCATTCCATTCCATTCCATTCCATTCTATTCCATTCTACTGGTGTCCATTCCATTCCATTCCATTCCATTCCATTCCATTCCATTCCATTCCATTCCTTTCCATTCCATTGCATTCCATTGCATTCCATTCCATTCCATTCCATTCCATTCCATTCCACTCCACTCCACTCCACTCCACTCCACTCCATTCCACTCCACTCCACTCCGGTACATTCCATTCCATTCCATTCCATTCCATTCCATTCCATTCCGTGCTTCTCGGGTACATTCCGTTCCGTTCCATTCCATTCCATTCCATTCCATTCCGTTCCAGTGCACTCTACTCCACTCCACTCCACTCCACTCCACTCCGGTACATTCCATTCCATTCCATTCCATTCCATTCCATTCCATTCCATTTCCATTCCCATTCCATTTCCATTCCCGTTCCATTTCCATTCCCGTTTCTTTTCCATTCCCAATCCATTTCCATTCCAGTTCCATTACCATTCCTGTTCCATTTCCATTCCCGATCCATTTCCATTCCCGTTCCTTTTCCATTCCCGTTCCATTTCCATTCCCGTTCCGTTACCATTCCCGTTCCATTTCCGTTCCCGTTCCGTTTCCGTTCCCGTTCCATTTCCGTTCTCGTTCCGTTTCCGTTCCCGTTCCATTTCCATTCCCGTTCCATTTCCGTTCCCGTTCCATTTCCATTCCCGTTCCATTTCCGTTCCCGTTCCATTTCCATTCCCGTTCTATTTCCATTCCCTTTCCATTTCCTTTTCATTCCATTCCGTTCTGCTCGGGTACATTCCATTCCATTCCATTGCATTCCATTCCGTTCTGCTCCTGTCCATTCCATTCCATTCCATTCCGTTCCATTCCGTTCTACTCGGGTAGATTCCATTCCATTCCATTCCATTCCATTCCATTCCATTCCATTCCATTCCATTCCATTCCATTCTACTGGTGTCCATTCCATTCCATTCCATTCCATTCCATTCCATTCCATTCCATTGCATTCCATTCCATTCCATTCCATTCCATTCCGTTCCGTTCTACTCGGTTACATTCCATTCAATTCCATTCCATTCCGTTCTACTCGGGTAGATTCCATTCCATTCCATTCCATTCCATTCCTTTCCATTCCATTGCATTCCATTGCATTGCATTGCACTCAATTCCATTCCATTCCATTCCATTCCATTCCATTCCATTCCATTCCATTCCATTCCATTCCGTTCCGTTCAACTCGGTTACATTCCATTCAATTACATTCCATTCCGTTCTACTCGGTTACATTCCATTCCATTCCATTCCATTCCATTCCAATCCATTCCATTCCATTCCATTCCGTTCTACTCGGGTACATTCCATTCCATTCCATTCCATTCCATTCCATTCCATTCCATTCCATTCCATTCCGTTCTACTCGGGTTGATTCCATTCTATTCCATTCCATTCCATTCCATTCCATTCCATTCCATTCCATTCCATTCCATTCGATTCCATTCCATTCCATTCCATTGAATTCCATTCCATTCCATTCCATTCCATGGAATTCCATTCCATTCCATTCCATTCCATTCCATTCCATTCCATGGAATTCCATTCCATTCCATTCCATTCCATTCCATTCCATTCCATGGAATTCCATTCCATTCCATTCCATTCCATTCCATTCCATTCCATTCCTTTCCATTCCATTGCATTCCATTGCATTCCATTCCATTCCATTCCAGTCCATTCCATTCCATTCCACTCCACTCCACTCCACTCCACTCCATTCCACTCCACTCCACTCCGGTACATTCCATTCCATTCCATTCCATTCCATTCCATTCCATTTCCATTCCCATTCCATTTCCATTCCCGTTCCATTTCCATTCCCGTTTCTTTTCCATTCCCGTTCCATTTCCATTCCAGTTCCATTACCATTCCCGTTCCATTTCCATTCCCGATCCATTTCCATTCCCGTTCCATTTCCATTCCAGTTCCATTACCATTCCCGTTCCATTTCCATTCCCGATCCATTTCCATTCCCGTTCCATTTCCATTCCCGTTCCATTTCCTTTCCCGTTCCATTACCATTCCCGTTCCATTTCCGTTCCCGTTCCGTTTCCGTTCCCGTTCCATTTCCGTTCTCGTTCCGTTTCCGTTCCCGTTCCATTTCCATTCCCGTTCCATTTCCGTTCCCGTTCCATTTCCATTCCCGTTCCATTTCCATTCCCTTTCCATTTCCATTTCATTCCATTCCGTTCTGCTCGGGTACATTCCTTTCCATTCCATTGCATTCCATTCCGTTCTGCTCCTGTCCATTCCATTCCATTCCAATCCGTTCCATTCCGTTCTACTCGGGTAGATTCCATTCCATTCCATTCCATTCCATTCCATTCCATTCCATTCCATTCTACTGGTGTCCATTCCATTCCATTCCATTCCATTCCATTCCATTCCATTCCATTCCATTCCATTGCATTCCATTCCATTCCATTCCATTCCGTTCCGTTCTACTCGGTTACATTCCATTCAATTCCATTCCATTCCGTTCTACTCGGGTAGATTTCATTCCATTCCATTCCATTCCTTTCCATTCCATTGCATTCCATTGCATTGCATTGCACTCAATTCCATTCCATTCCATTCCATTCCATTCCATTCCATTCCATTCCATTCCATTCCGTTCCGTTCAACTCGGTTACATTCCATTCAATTACATTCCATTCCGTTCTACTCGGTTACATTCCATTCCATTCCATTCCATTCCATTCCAATCCATTCCATTCCATTGAATTCCATTCCATTCCATTCCATTCCATTCCATTCCATTCCATTCCATTCCATTCTACTGGTGTCCATTCCATTCCATTCCATTCCATTCCATTCCATTCCATTCCTTTCCATTCCATTGCATTCCATTGCATTCCATTCCATTCCATTCCATTCCATTCCATTCCATTCCACTCCACTCCACTCCACTCCACTCCATTCCACTCCACTCCACTCCGGTACATTCCATTCCATTCCATTCCATTCCATTCCATTCCATTCCATTCCATTCCATTCCATTCCGTGCTTCTCGGGTACATTCCGTTCCGTTCCATTCCATTCCATTCCATTCCATTCCGTTCCAGTGCACTCTACTCCACTCCACTCCACTCCACTCCACTCCGGTACATTCCATTCCATTCCATTCCATTCCATTCCATTCCATTCCATTTCCATTCCCATTCCATTTCCATTCCCGTTCCATTTCCATTCCCGTTTCTTTTCCATTCCCGTTCCATTTCCATTCCAGTTCCATTACCATTCCCGTTCCATTTCCATTCCCGATCCATTTGCATTCCCGTTCCATTTCCATTCCCGTTCCATTTCCATTCCCGTTCCATTACCATTCCCGTTCCATTTCCGTTCCCGTTCCGTTTCCGTTCCCGTTCCATTTCCGTTCTCGTTCCGTTTCCGTTCCCGTTCCATTTCCATTCCCGTTCCATTTCCGTTCCCGTTCCATTTCCATTCCCGTTCCATTTCCATTCCCTTTCCATTTCCATTTCATTCCATTCCGTTCTGCTCGGTTACATTCCATTCCATTCCATTGCATTCCATTCCGTTCTGCTCCTGTCCATTCCATTCCATTCCAATCCGTTCCATTCCGTTCTACTCGGGTAGATTCCATTCCATTCCATTCCATTCCATTCCATTCCATTCCATTCCATTCCATTCTACTGGTGTCCATTCCATTCCATTCCATTCCATTCCATTCCATTCCATTCCATTCCATTCCATTGCATTCCATTCCATTCCATTCCATTCCGTTCCGTTCTACTCGGTTACATTCCATTCAATTCCATTCCATTCCGTTCTACTCGGGTAGATTCCATTCCATTCCATTCCATTCCTTTCCATTCCATTGCATTCCATTGCATTGCATTGCACTCAATTCCATTCCATTCCATTCCATTCCATTCCATTCCATTCCATTCCATTCCGTTCCGTTCAACTCAGTTACATTCCATTCAATTACATTCCATTCCGTTCTACTCGGTTACATTCCATTCCATTCCATTCCATTCCATTCCAATCCATTCCATTCCATTCCATTCCGTTCTACTCGGGTACATTCCGTTCCATTCCATTCCATTCCATTCCATTCCATTCCATTCCTTTCCGTTCTACTTTGGTACATTCCATTCCATTCCATTCCATTCCATTCCATTCCATTCCATTCCATTCCATTCCATTCCATTCCATTCCATTACATTCCATTCCATTCCATTCCGTTCTACTCAGGTTGATTCCATTCTATTCCATTCCATTCCATTCCATTCCATTCCATTCCATTCCATTCGATTCCATTCCTTTCCATTCCATTGAATTCCATTCCATTCCATTCCATTCCATGGAATTCCATTCCATTCCATTCCATTCCATTCCATTCCATTCCATTCCATTCCATTGAATTCCATTCCATTCCATTCCATTCCATTCCATTCCATTCCATCCCATTCCATTCCATTCCATTCCATTCCATTCTACTCGGGTTGATTCCATTCTATTCCATTCCATTCCATTCGATCCCATTTGATTCCATTCGATTCCATTCAATTCCATTCGATTCCATTCCATTCCACTCCATTCCATTCCATTGAATTCCATTCCATTCCATTCCATTCCATTCCATTCCATTCCATTCCATGGAATTCCATTCCATTCCATGGAATTCCATTCCATTCCATTCCATTCCATTCCATAGAATTCCATTCCATTCCATTCCATTCCACTGAGTTCCGTTCCATTCCATTCCATTCCGTTCCGTTCCGTTCCGTTCCGTTCCGTTGCGTTCCGTTCCGTTCCGTTGTGTTCCGTTCCGTTCTACTCGGGTTGATTCCATTCTATTCCATTCCATTCCAATCCATTCCGTTCCATTCCATTGAATTCCATTCCATTCCATTCCATTCCATTCTACTGGTGTCCATTCCATTCCATTCCATTCCATTCCATTCCATTCCATTCCTTTCCATTCCATTGCATTCCATTGCATTCCATTCCATTCCATTCCATTCCATTCCATTCCATTCCACTCCACTCCACTGCACTCCACTCCATTCCACTCCACTCCACTCCGGTACATTCCATTCCATTCCATTCCATTCCATTCCATTCCATTCCATTCCATTCCGTGCTTCTCGGGTACATTCCGTTCCGTTCCATTCCATTCCATTCCATTCCATTCCGTTCCAGTGCTCTCTACTCCACTCCACTCCACTCCACTCCACTCCGGTACATTCCATTCCATTCCATTCCATTCCATTCCATTCCATTTCCATTCCCATTCCATTTCCATTCCCGTTCCATTTCCATTCCCGTTTCTTTTCCATTCCCGTTCCATTTCCATTCCCGTTCCATTACCATTCCCGTTCCATTTCCATTCCCGATCCATTTCCATTCCCGTTCCATTTCCATTCCCGTTCCATTTCCATTCCCGTTCCATTACCATTCCCGTTCCATTTCCGTTCCCGTTCCGTTTCCGTTCCCGTTCCATTTGCGTTCTCGTTCCGTTTCCGTTCCCGTTCCATTTCCATTCCCGTTCCATTTCCGTTCCCGTTCCATTTCCATTCCCGTTCCATTTCCATTCCCTTTCCATTTCCATTTCATTCCATTCCGTTCTGCTCGGTTACATTCCATTCCATTCCATTGCATTCCATTCCGTTCTGCTCCTGTCCATTCCATTCCATTCCAATCCGTTCCATTCCGTTCTACTCGGGTAGATTCCATTCCATTCCATTCCATTCCATTCCTTTCCATTCCATTCCATTCCATTCTACTGGTGTCCATTCCATTCCATTCCATTCCATTCCATTCCATTCCATTCCATTCCATTCCATTCCATTGCATTCCATTCCATTCCATTCCATTCCGTTCCGTTCTACTCGGTTACATTCCATTCAATTCCATTCCATTCCGTTCTACTCGGGTAGATTCCATTCCATTCCATTCCATTCCTTTCCATTCCATTGCATTCCATTGCATTGCATTGCACTCAATTCCATTCCATTCCATTCCATTCCATTCCATTCCATTCCATTCCGTTCCGTTCAACTCAGTTACATTCCATTCAATTACATTCCATTCCGTTCTACTCGGTTACATTCCATTCCATTCCATTCCATTCCATTCCATTCCAATCCATTCCATTCCATTCCATTCCGTTCTACTCGGGTACATTCCGTTCCATTCCATTCCATTCCATTCCATTCCATTCCATTCCTTTCCGTTCTACTTTGGTACATTCCATTCCATTCCATTCCATTCCATTCCATTCCATTCCATTCCATTACATTCCATTCCATTCCATTCCGTTCTACTCAGGTTGATTCCATTCTATTCCATTCCATTCCATTCCATTCCATTCCATTCCATTCCATTCCATTCCATTCCTTTCCATTCCATTGAATTCCATTCCATTCCATTCCATTCCATGGAATTCCATTCCATTCCATTCCATTCCATTCCATTCCATTCCATTCCATTCCATTCCATTGAATTCCATTCCATTCCATTCCATTCCATTCCATTCCATTCCATCCCATTCCATTCCATTCCATTCCATTCCATTCTACTCGGGTTGATTCCATTCTATTCCATTCCATTCCATTCGATCCCATTTGATTCCATTCGATTCCATTCAATTCCATTCGATTCCATTCCATTCCACTCCATTCCATTCCATTGAATTCCATTCCATTCCATTCCATTCCATTCCATTCCATTCCATGGAATTCCATTCCATTCCATTCCATAGAATTCCATTCCATTCCATTCCATTCCACTGAGTTCCGTTCCATTCCATTCCATTCCGTTCCGTTCCGTTCCGTTCCGTTCCGTTGCGTTCCGTTCCGTTCCGTTGTGTTCCGTTCCGTTCTACTCGGGTTGATTCCATTCTATTCCATTCCATTCCAATCCATTCCGTTCCATTCCATTGAATTCCATTCCATTCCATTCCATTCCATTGAATTCCATTCCATTCCATTCCATTCCATTGAATTCCATTCCATTCCATTCCATTCCATTGAATTCCATTCCATTCCATTCCATTCCATTCCATTCCATTCCATTCCATTCCATTCCATTCTACTGGTGTCCATTCCATTCCATTCCATTCCATTCTATTCCATTCCATTCCATTCCATTCCATTCCATTCCATTCCATTCCATTCCATTCCATTGAATTCCATTCCATTACATTCCATTCCATGGAATTCCATTCCATTCCATTCCATTCCATTCCATTCCATTCCATTCCATTCCATTCTACTGGTGTCCATTCCATTCCATTCTATTCCATTCCATTCCATTCCATTCCATTCCATTCCATTCCATTCCATTCCATTCCATTCCATTCCTCTCCACTCCACTCCACTCCACTCCATTCCACTCCACTCCACTCCGGTACATTCCATTCCATTCCATTCCATTCCATTCCATTCCATTCCGTGCTTCTCGGGTACATTCCGTTCCGTTCCATTCCATTCCATTCCATTCCATTCCGTTCCAGTGCACTCTACTCCACTCCACTCCACTCCACTCCACTCCGGTACATTCCATTCCATTCCATTCCATTCCATTTCCATTCCCATTCCATTTCCATTCCCGTTCCATTTCCATTCCCGTTTCTTTTCCATTCCCGTTCCATTTCCATTCCAGTTCCATTACCATTCCCGTTCCATTTCCATTCCCGATCCATTTCCATTCCCGTTCCTTTTCCATTCCCGTTCCATTTCCATTCCCGTTCCGTTACCATTCCCGTTCCATTTCCGTTCCCGTTCCGTTTCCGTTCCCGTTCCATTTCCGTTCTCGTTCCGTTTCCGTTCCCGTTCCATTTCCCTTCCCGTTCCATTTCCCTTCCCGTTCCATTTCCGTTCCCGTTCCGTTTCCGTTCCCGTTCCATTTCCGTTCTCGTTCCGTTTCCGTTCCCGTTCCATTTCCATTCCCGTTCCATTTCCGTTCCCGTTCCATTTCCATTCCCGTTCCATTTCCATTACCTTTCCATTTCCATTTCATTCCATTCCGTTCTGCTCGGGTACATTCCATTCCATTCCATTGCATTCCATTCCGTTCTGCTCCTGTCCATTCCATTCCATTCCAATCCGTTCCATTCCGTTCTACTCGGGTAGATTCCATTCCATTCCATTGCATTCCATTCCATTCCATTCCATTCCGTTCCGTTCTACTCGGTTACATTCCATTCAATTCCATTCCATTCCGTTCTACTCGGGTAGATTCCATTCCATTCCATTCCATTCCTTTCCATTCCATTGCATTCCATTGCATTGCATTGCACTCAATTCCATTCCATTCCATTCCATTCCATTCCATTCCATTCCATTCCATTCCGTTCCGTTCAACTCAGTTACATTCCATTCAATTACATTCCATTCCGTTCTACTCGGTTACATTCCATTCCATTCCATTCCATTCCATTCCAATCCATTCCATTCCATTCCATTCCGTTCTACTCGGGTACATTCCGTTCCATTCCATTCCATTCCATTCCATTCCATTCCATTCCATTCCTTTCCGTTCTACTTTGGTACATTCCATTCCATTCCATTCCATTCCATTCCATTCCATTACATTACATTCCATTCCATTCCATTCCGTTCTACTCAGGTTGATTCCATTCTATTCCATTCCATTCCATTCCATTCCATTCCATTCCATTCCATTCGATTCCATTCCATTCCATTCCATTGAATTCCATTCCATTCCATTCCATTCCATGGAATTCCATTCCATTCCATTCCATTCCATTCCATTCCATTCCATTCCATTGAATTCCATTCCATTCCATTCCATTCCATTCCATTCCATTCCATTCCGTTCCATTCCATTCCATTGAATTCCATTCCATTCCATTCCATTCCATTCCATTCCATCCCATTGAATTCCATTCCATTCCATTCCATTCCATTCCATTCCATCCCATTCCATTCCATTCCATTCCATTCCGTTCTACTCGGGTTGATTCCATTCTATTCCATTCCATTCCATTCGATCCCATTTGATTCCATTCGATTCCATTCAATTCCATTCGATTCCATTCCATTCCACTCCATTCCATTCCATTGAATTCCATTCCATTCCATTCCATTCCATTCCATTCCATTCCATTCCATGGAATTCCATTCCATTCCATTCCAATCCATTCCATTCCATTCCATTCCGTTCTACTCGGGTACATTCCGTTCCATTCCATTCCATTCCATTCCATTCCATTCCATTCCTTTCCGTTCTACTTTGGTACATTCCATTCCATTCCATTCCATTCCATTCCATTACATTCCATTACATTCCATTCCATTCCATTCCGTTCTACTCAGGTTGATTCCATTCTATTCCATTCCATTCCATTCCATTCCATTCCATTCCATTCCATTCCATTCGATTCCATTCCTTTCCATTCCATTGAATTCCATTCCATTCCATTCCATTCCATTCCATTCCATTCCATTCCAATTCCATTCCATTCCATTCCATTCCATTCCATTCCATTCCATTGAATTCCATTCCATTCCATTCCATTCCATTCCATTCCATTCCGTTCCATTCCATTCCATTGAATTCCATTCCATTCCATTCCATTCCATTCCATTCCATTCCATTGAATTCCATTCCATTCCATTCCATTCCATTCCATTCCATCCCATTCCATTCCATTCCATTCCATTCCATTCTACTCGGGTTGATTCCATTCTACTCCATTCCATTCCATTCGATCCCATTTGATTCCATTCGATTCCATTCAATTCCATTCGATTCCATTCCATTCCACTCCATCCCATTCCATTGAATTCCATTCCATTCCATTCCATTCCATTCCATTCCATTCCATTCCATTCCATTCCATAGAATTCCATTCCATTCCATTCCATTCCACTGAGTTCCGTTCCATTCCATTCCATTCCGTTCCGTTCCGTTCCGTTCCGTTCCGTTGCGTTCCGTTCCGTTCCGTTGTGTTCCGTTCCGTTCTACTCGGGTTGATTCCATTCTATTCCATTCCATTCCAATCCATTCCGTTCCATTCCATTGAATTCCATTCCATTCCATTCCATTCCATTGAATTCCATTCCATTCCATTCCATTCCATTGAATTCCATTCCATTCCATTCCGTTCTACTCAGGTTGATTCCATTCTATTCCATTCCATTCCATTCCATTCCATTCCATTCCATTCCATTCCATTCCATTCGATTCCATTCCTTTCCATTCCATTGAATTCCATTCCATTCCATTCCATTCCATGGAATTCCATTCCATTCCAATTCCATTCCATTCCATTCCATTCCATTCCATTCCATTCCATTCCATTCCATTGAATTCCATTCCATTCCATTCCATTCCATTCCATCCCATTCCATTCCATTCCATTCCATTCCATTCCATTCTACTCGGGTTGATTCCATTCTACTCCATTCCATTCTATTCGATCCCATTTGATTCCATTCGATTCCATTCAATTCCATTCGATTCCATTCCATTCCACTCCATCCCATTCCATTGAATTCCATTCCATTCCATTCCATTCCATTCCATTCCATTCCATTCCATTCCATTCCATTCCATAGAATTCCATTCCATTCCATTCCATTCCACTGAGTTCCGTTCCATTCCATTCCATTCCGTTCCGTTCCGTTCCGTTCCGTTCCGTTGCGTTCCGTTCCGTTCCGTTGTGTTCCGTTCCGTTCTACTCGGGTTGATTCCATTCTATTCCATTCCATTCCAATCCATTCCGTTCCATTCCATTGAATTCCATTCCATTCCATTCCATTCCGTTGAATTCCATTCCATTCCATTCCATTCCATTGAATTCCATTCCATTCCATTCCATTCCATTGAATTCCATTCCATTCCATTCCATTCCATTCCATTCCATTCCATTCCATTCCATTCCATTCTACTGGTGTCCATTCCATTCCATTCTATTCCATTCCATTCCATTCCATTCCATTCCATTCCATTCCATTCCATTCCATTCCATTGAATTCCATTCCATTCCATTCCATTCCATTGAATTCCATTCCATTCCATTCCATTCCATTCCATTTCATTCCATTCCATTCCATTCTACTGGTGTCCATTCCATTCCATTCTATTCCATTCCATTCCATTCCATTCCATTCCATTCCTTTCCATTCCATTGCATTCCATTGCATTCCATTCCATTCCATTCCATTCCATTCCGTTCCATTCCATTCCATTCCACTCCACTCCACTCCACTCCACTCCATTCCACTCCACTCCACTCCGGTACATTCCATTCCATTCCATTCCATTCCATTCCATTCCATTCCGTGCTTCTCGTGTACATTCCGTTCCGTTCCATTCCATTCCATTCCATTCCATTCCGTTCCAGTGCACTCTACTCCACTCCACTCCACTCCACTCCACTCCGGTACATTCCATTCCATTCCATTCCATTCCATTTCCATTCCCATTCCATTTCCATTCCCGTTCCATTTCCATTCCCGTTTCTTTTCCATTCCCGTTCCATTTCCATTCCAGTTCCATTACCATTCCCGTTCCATTTCCATTCCCGATCCATTTCCATTCCCGTTCCTTTTCCATTCCCGTTCCATTTCCATTCCCGTTCCGTTACCATTCCCGTTCCATTTCCGTTCCCGTTCCGTTTCCGTTCCCGTTCCATTTCCGTTCTCGTTCCGTTTCCGTTCCCGTTCCATTTCCCTTCCCGTTCCATTTCCCTTCCCGTTCCATTTCCGTTCCCGTTCCGTTTCCGTTCCCGTTCCATTTCCGTTCTCGTTCCGTTTCCGTTCCCGTTCCATTTCCATTCCCGTTCCATTTCCGTTCCCGTTCCATTTCCATTCCCGTTCCATTTCCATTCCCTTACCATTTCCATTTCATTCCATTCCGTTCTGCTCGGGTACATTCCATTCCATTCCATTGCATTCCATTCCGTTCTGCTCCTGTCCATTCCATTCCATTCCAATCCGTTCCATTCCGTTCTACTCGGGTAGATTCCATTCCATTCCATTCCATTCCATTCCATTCCATTCCATTCCATTCCATTCCATTCCATTCCATTCCATTCTACTGGTGTCCATTCCATTCCATTCCATTCCATTCCATTCCATTCCATTCCATTCCATTGCATTCCATTCCATTCCATTCCATTCCGTTCCGTTCTACTCGGTTACATTCCATTCAATTCCATTCCATTCCGTTCTACTCGGGTAGATTCCATTCCATTCCATTCCATTCCTTTCCATTCCATTGCATTCCATTGCATTGCATTGCACTCAATTCCATTCCATTCCATTCCATTCCATTCCATTCCATTCCGTTCCGTTCAACTCAGTTACATTCCATTCAATTACATTCCATTCCGTTCTACTCGGTTACATTCCATTCCATTCCATTCCATTCCATTCCAATCCATTCCATTCCATTCCATTCCGTTCTACTCGGGTACATTCCGTTCCATTCCATTCCATTCAATTCCATTCCATTCCATTCCTTTCCGTTCTACTTTGGTACATTCCATTCCATTCCATTCCATTCCATTCCATTCCATTCCATTACATTCCATTCCATTCCATTCCGTTCTACTCAGGTTGATTCCATTCTATTCCATTCCATTCCATTCCATTCCATTCCATTCCATTCGATTCCATTCCATTCCATTCCATTGAATTCCATTCCATTCCATTCCATTCCATTCCATTCCATTCCATGGAATTCCATTCCATTCCATTCCATTCCATTCCATTCCATTGAATTCCATTCCATTCCATTCCATTCCATTCCATTCCATTGAATTCCATTCCATTCCATTCCATTCCATTCCATTGTATTCCATTCCATTCCATTCCATTCCATTGAATTCCATTCCATTCCATTCCATTCCATTCCATTCCATTCCATTCCATTCCATTCCATTCCATTCCATTCTACTGGTGTCCATTCCATTCCATTCTATTCCATTCCATTCCATTCCATTCCATTCCATTCCTTTCCATTCCATTGCATTCCATTGCATTCCATTCCATTCCATTCCATTCCATTCCATTCCATTCCATTCCATTCCACTCCACTCCACTCCACTCCACTCCACTCCATTCCACTCCACTCCACTCCGGTACATTCCATTCCATTCCATTCCAATCCATTCCATTCCATTCCGTGCTTCTCGGGTACATTCCGTTCCGTTCCATTCCATTCCATTCCATTCCATTCCGTTCCAGTGCACTCTACTCCACTCCACTCCACTCCACTCCACTCCGGTACATTCCATTCCATTCCATTCCATTCCATTTCCATTCCCATTCCATTTCCATTCCCGTTCCATTTCCATTCCCGTTTCTTTTCCATTCCCGTTCCATTTCCATTCCAGTTCCATTACCATTCCCGTTCCATTTCCATTCCCGATCCATTTCCATTCCCGTTCCTTTTCCATTCCCGTTCCATTTCCATTCCCGTTCCGTTACCATTCCCGTTCCATTTCCGTTCCCGTTCCGTTTCCGTTCCCGTTCCATTTCCGTTCTCGTTCCGTTTCCGTTCCCGTTCCATTTCCCTTCCCGTTCCATTTCCCTTCCCGTTCCATTTCCGTTCCCGTTCCGTTTCCGTTCCCGTTCCATTTCCGTTCTCGTTCCGTTTCCGTTCCCGTTCCATTTCCATTCCCGTTCCATTTCCGTTCCCGTTCCATTTCCATTCCCGTTCCATTTCCATTCCCTTTCCATTTCCATTTCATTCCATTCCGTTCTGCTCGGGTACATTCCATTCCATTCCATTGCATTCCATTCCGTTCTGCTCCTGTCCATTCCATTCCATTCCAATCCGTTCCATTCCGTTCTACTCGGGTAGATTCCATTCCATTCCATTCCATTCCATTCCATTCCATTCCATTCCATTCCATTCCATTCCATTCCATTCCATTCTACTGGTGTCCATTCCATTCCATTCCATTCCATTCCATTCCATTCCATTCCATTCCATTCCATTGCATTCCATTCCATTCCATTCCATTCCGTTCCGTTCTACTCGGTTACATTCCATTCAATTCCATTCCATTCCGTTCTACTCGGGTAGATTCCATTCCATTCCATTCCATTCCTTTCCATTCCATTGCATTCCATTGCATTGCATTGCACTCAATTCCATTCCATTCCATTCCATTCCATTCCATTCCATTCCATTCCATTCCATTCCATTCCATTCCGTTCCGTTCAACTCGGTTACATTCCATTCAATTACATTCCATTCCGTCCTACTCGGTTACATTCCATTCCATTCCATTCCATTCCATTCCAATCCATTCCATTCCATTCCATTCCGTTCTACTCGGGTACATTCCATTCCATTCCATTCCATTCCATTCCATTCCATTCCATTCCATTCCATTCCGTTCTACTTTGGTACATTCCATTCCATTCCATTCCATTCCATTCCATTCCATTCCATTCCATTCCATTCCATTCCATTCCATTCCATTCCATTCCGTTCTACTCGGGTTGATTCCATTCTATTCCATTCCATTCCATTCCATTCCATTCCATTCCATTCCATTCCATTCGATTCCATTCCATTCCATTCCATGGAAATCCATTCCATTCCATTCCATTCCATGGAATTCCATTCCATTCCATTCCATTCCATTCCATTCCATTCCATTCCATTGAATTCCATTCCATTCCATTCCATTCCATTCCATTGAATTCCATTCCGTTCCATTCCATTCCATTGAATTCCATTCCATTCCATTCCATTCCATTCCATTCCATTCCATTCCATTCCATTCCATTCCATTGAATTCCATTCCATTCCATTCCATTCCATTCCATTCCATTCCATCCCATTCCATTCCATTCCATTCCATTCCGTTCCACTCGGGTTGATTCCATTCTATTCCATTCCATTCCATTCGATCCCATTTGATTCCATTCGATTCCATTCAATTCCATTCGATTCCATTCCATTCCACTCCATTCCATTCCATTGAATTCCATTCCATTCCATTCCATTCCATTCCATTCCATTCCATTCCATTCCATTCCATTGAATTCCATTCCATTCCATTCCATTCCATTCCATTGAATTCCATTCCATTCCATTCCATTCCATTGAATTCCATTCCATTCCATTCCATTCCATTCCATTCCATTCCATTCCATTCTACTGGTGTCCATTCCATTCCATTCCATTCCATTCCATTCCATTCCATTCCATTCCTTTCCATTCCATTGCATTCCATTGCATTCCATTCCATTCCATTCCATTCCATTCCATTCCATTCCACTCCACTCCACTCCACTCCATTCCACTCCACTCCACTCCGGTACATTCCATTCCATTCCATTCCATTCCATTCCATTCCATTTCCATTCCCATTCCATTTCCATTCCCGTTCCATTTCCATTCCCGTTTCTTTTCCATTCCCGTTCCATTTCCATTCCAGTTCCATTACCATTCCCGTTCCATTTCCATTCCCGATCCATTTCCATTCCCGTTCCTTTTCCATTCCCGTTCCATTTCCATTCCCGTTCCGTTACCATTCCCGTTCCATTTCCGTTCCCGTTCCGTTTCCGTTCCCGTTCCATTTCCGTTCTCTTTCCGTTTCCGTTCCCGTTCCATTTCCCTTCCCGTTCCATTTCCCTTCCCGTTCCATTTCCGTTCCCGTTCCGTTTCCGTTCCCGTTCCATTTCCGTTCTCGTTCCGTTTCCGTTCCCGTTCCATTTCCATTCCCGTTCCATTTCCGTTCCCGTTCCATTTCCATTCCCGTTCCATTTCCATTCCCTTTCCATTTCCATTTCATTCCATTCCGTTCTGCTCGGGTACATTCCATTCCATTCCATTGCATTCCATTCCGTTCTGCTCCTGTCCATTCCATTCCATTCCAATCCGTTCCATTCCGTTCTACTCGGGTAGATTCCATTCCATTCCATTCCATTCCATTCCATTCCATTCCATTCCATTCCATTCCATTCCATTCCATTCCATTCTACTGGTGTCCATTCCATTCCATTCCATTCCATTCCATTCCATTCCATTGCATTCCATTCCATTCCATTCCATTCCGTTCCGTTCTACTCGGTTACATTCCATTCAATTCCATTCCATTCCGTTCTACTCGGGTAGATTCCATTCCATTCCATTCCATTCCTTTCCATTCCATTGCATTCCATTGCATTGCATTGCACTCAATTCCATTCCATTCCATTCCATTCCATTCCATTCCATTCCGTTCCGTTCAACTCAGTTACATTCCATTCAATTACATTCCATTCCGTTCTACTCGGTTACATTCCACTCCATTCCATTCCATTCCATTCCAATCCATTCCATTCCATTCCATTCCGTTCTACTCGGGTACATTCCGTTCCATTCCATTCCATTCCATTCCATTCCATTCCATTCCTTTCCGTTCTACTTTGGTACATTCCATTCCATTCCATTCCATTCAATTCCATTCCATTCCATTCCATTCCATTCCATTCCATTCCGTTCTACTCAGGTTGATTCCATTCTATTCCATTCCATTCCATTCCATTCCATTCCATTCCATTCCATTCGATTCCATTCCATTCCATTCCATTGAATTCCATTCCATTCCATTCCATTCCATGGAATTCCATTCCATTCCATTCCATTCCATTCCATTCCATTCCATTCCATTCCATTGAATTCCATTCCATTCCATTCCATTCCATTCCATTCCATTCCATTCCATTCCATTCCGTTCCATTCCATTCCTTTGAATTCCATTCCATTCCATTCCATTCCATTCCATTCCATTCCATTGAATTCCATTCCATTCCATTCCATTCCATTCTACTGGTGTCCATTCCATTCCATTCCATTCCATTCCATTCCATTCCATTCCATTGCATTCCATTCCATTCCATTCCATTCCGTTCCGTTCTACTCGGTTACATTCCATTCAATTCCATTCCATTCCGTTCTACTCGGGTAGATTCCATTCCATTCCATTCCATTCCTTTCCATTCCATTGCATTCCATTGCATTGCATTGCACTCAATTCCATTCCATTCCATTCCATTCCATTCCATTCCATTCCATTCCGTTCCGTTCAACTCAGTTACATTCCATTCAATTACATTCCATTCCGTTCTACTCGGTTACATTCCACTCCATTCCATTCCATTCCATTCCAATCCATTCCATTCCATTCCATTCCGTTCTACTCGGGTACATTCCGTTCCATTCCATTCCATTCCATTCCATTCCATTCCATTCCTTTCCGTTCTACTTTGGTACATTCCATTCCATTCCATTCCATTCAATTCCATTCCATTCCATTCCATTCCATTCCATTCCATTCCGTTCTACTCAGGTTGATTCCATTCTATTCCATTCCATTCCATTCCATTCCATTCCATTCCATTCCATTCCATTCCATTCCATTCCATTCCATTGAATTCCATTCCATTCCATTCCATTCCATTCCATTCCATTCCATCCCATTCCATTCCATTCCATTCCATTCCGTTCCACTCGGGTTGATTCCATTCTATTCCATTCCATTCCATTCGATCCCATTTGATTCCATTCGATTCCATTCAATTCCATTCGATTCCATTCCATTCCACTCCATTCCATTCCATTGAATTCCATTCCATTCCATTCCATTCCATTCCATTCCATTCCATTCCATTCCATTCCATTGAATTCCATTCCATTCCATTCCATTCCATTCCATTGAATTCCATTCCATTCCATTCCATTCCATTGAATTCCATTCCATTCCATTCCATTCCATTCCATTCCATTCCATTCCATTCTACTGGTGTCCATTCCATTCCATTCCATTCCATTCCATTCCATTCCATTCCATTCCTTTCCATTCCATTGCATTCCATTGCATTCCATTCCATTCCATTCCATTCCATTCCATTCCATTCCACTCCACTCCACTCCACTCCATTCCACTCCACTCCACTCCGGTACATTCCATTCCATTCCATTCCATTCCATTCCATTCCATTTCCATTCCCATTCCATTTCCATTCCCGTTCCATTTCCATTCCCGTTTCTTTTCCATTCCCGTTCCATTTCCATTCAAGTTCCATTACCATTCCCGTTCCATTTCCATTCCCGATCCATTTCCATTCCCGTTCCTTTTCCATTCCCGTTCCATTTCCATTCCCGTTCCGTTACCATTCCCGTTCCATTTCCGTTCCCGTTCCGTTTCCGTTCCCGTTCCATTTCCGTTCTCTTTCCGTTTCCGTTCCCGTTCCATTTCCCTTCCCGTTCCATTTCCCTTCCCGTTCCATTTCCGTTCCCGTTCCGTTTCCGTTCCCGTTCCATTTCCGTTCTCGTTCCGTTTCCGTTCCCGTTCCATTTCCATTCCCGTTCCATTTCCGTTCCCGTTCCATTTCCATTCCCGTTCCATTTCCATTCCCTTTCCATTTCCATTTCATTCCATTCCGTTCTGCTCGGGTACATTCCATTCCATTCCATTGCATTCCATTCCGTTCTGCTCCTGTCCATTCCATTCCATTCCAATCCGTTCCATTCCGTTCTACTCGGGTAGATTCCATTCCATTCCATTCCATTCCATTCCATTCCATTCCATTCCATTCCATTCCATTCCATTCCATTCCATTCTACTGGTGTCCATTCCATTCCATTCCATTCCATTCCATTCCATTCCATTGCATTCCATTCCATTCCATTCCATTCCGTTCCGTTCTACTCGGTTACATTCCATTCAATTCCATTCCATTCCGTTCTACTCGGGTAGATTCCATTCCATTCCATTCCATTCCTTTCCATTCCATTGCATTCCATTGCATTGCATTGCACTCAATTCCATTCCATTCCATTCCATTCCATTCCATTCCATTCCATTCCGTTCCGTTCAACTCAGTTACATTCCATTCAATTACATTCCATTCCGTTCTACTCGGTTACATTCCACTCCATTCCATTCCATTCCATTCCAATCCATTCCATTCCATTCCATTCCGTTCTACTCGGGTACATTCCGTTCCATTCCATTCCATTCCATTCCATTCCATTCCATTCCTTTCCGTTCTACTTTGGTACATTCCATTCCATTCCATTCCATTCAATTCCATTCCATTCCATTCCATTCCATTCCATTCCATTCCGTTCTACTCAGGTTGATTCCATTCTATTCCATTCCATTCCATTCCATTCCATTCCATTCCATTCCATTCGATTCCATTCCATTCCATTCCATTGAATTCCATTCCATTCCATTCCATTCCATGGAATTCCATTCCATTCCATTCCATTCCATTCCATTCCATTCCATTCCATTCCATTGAATTCCATTCCATTCCATTCCATTCCATTCCATTCCATTCCATTCCATTCCATTCCATTCCATTCCGTTCCATTCCATTCCTTTGAATTCCATTCCATTCCATTCCATTCCATTCCATTCCATTCCATTGAATTCCATTCCATTCCATTCCATTCCATTCCATTCCATCCCATTCCATTCCATTCCATTCCATTCCGTTCTACTCGGGTTGATTCCATTCTATTCCATTCCATTCCATTCGATCCCATTTGATTCCATTCGATTCCATTCAATTCCATTCGATTCCATTCCATTCCACTCCATTCCATTCCATTGTATTCCATTCCATTCCATTCCATTCCATTCCATTCCATTCCATTCCATTCCATTCCATGGAATTCCATTCCATTCCATTCCAATCCATTCCATTCCATTCCATTCCGTTCTACTCGGGTACATTCCGTTCCATTCCATTCCATTCCATTCCATTCCATTCCATTCCTTTCCGTTCTACTTTGGTACATTCCATTCCATTCCATTCCATTCCATTCCATTCCATTACATTCCATTCCATTCCATTCCGTTCTACTCAGGTTGATTCCATTCTATTCCATTCCATTCCATTCCATTCCATTCCATTCCATTCCGTTCCATTCCATTCCATTGAATTCCATTCCATTCCATTCCATTCCATTCCATTCCATTCCATTGAATTCCATTCCATTCCATTCCATTCCATTCCATCCCATTCCATTCCATTCCATTCCATTCCATTCCATAGAATTCCATTCCATTCCATTCCATTCCATTCCATTCCATTCCATTCCATGGAATTCCATTCCATTCCATTCCATTCCATTCCATAGAATTCCATTCCATTCCATTCCATTCCACTGAGTTCCGTTCCATTCCATTCCATTCCGTTCCGTTCCGTTCCGTTCCGTTCCGTTGCGTTCCGTTCCGTTCCGTTGTGTTCCGTTCCGTTCTACTCGGGTTGATTCCATTCTATTCCATTCCATTCCAATCCATTCCGTTCCATTCCATTGAATTCCATTCCATTCCATTCCATTCCATTGAATTCCATTCCATTCCATTCCATTCCATTGAATTCCATTCCATTCCATTCCATTCCATTCCATTCCATTCCATTCCATTCCATTCCATTCCATTCTACTGGTGTCCATTCCATTCCATTCTATTCCATTCCATTCCATTCCATTCCATTCCATTCCATTCCATTCCATTCCATTGAATTCCATTCCATTCCATTCCATTCCATTGAATTCCATTCCATTCCATTCCATTCCATTCCATTCCATTCCATTCCATTCCATTCCATTCTACTGGTGTCCATTCCATTCCATTCTATTCCATTCCATTCCATTCCATTCCATTCCATTCCTTTCCATTCCATTGCATTCCATTGCATTCCATTCCATTCCATTCCATTCCATTCCATTCCATTCCATTCCACTCCACTCCACTCCACTCCACTCCATTCCACTCCACTCCACTCCGGTACATTCCATTCCATTCCATTCCATTCCATTCCATTCCATTCCGTGCTTCTCGGGTACATTCCGTTCCGTTCCATTCCATTCCATTCCATTCCATTCCGTTCCAGTGCACTCTACTCCACTCCACTCCACTCCACTCCACTCCGGTACATTCCATTCCATTCCATTCCATTCCATTTCCATTCCCATTCCATTTCCATTCCCGTTCCATTTCCATTCCCGTTTCTTTTCCATTCCCGTTCCATTTCCATTCCAGTTCCATTACCATTCCCGTTCCATTTCCATTCCCGATCCATTTCCATTCCCGTTCCTTTTCCATTCCCGTTCCATTTCCATTCCCGTTCCGTTACCATTCCCGTTCCATTTCCGTTCCCGTTCCGTTTCCGTTCCCGTTCCATTTCCGTTCTCGTTCCGTTTCCGTTCCCGTTCCATTTCCCTTCCCGTTCCATTTCCCTTCCCGTTCCATTTCCGTTCCCGTTCCGTTTCCGTTCCCGTTCCATTTCCGTTCTCGTTCCGTTTCCGTTCCCGTTCCATTTCCATTCCCGTTCCATTTCCGTTCCCGTTCCATTTCCATTCCCGTTCCATTTCCATTCCCTTTCCATTTCCATTTCATTCCATTCCGTTCTGCTCGGGTACATTCCATTCCATTCCATTGCATTCCATTCCGTTCTGCTCCTGTCCATTCCATTCCATTCCAATCCGTTCCATTCCGTTCTACTCGGGTAGATTCCATTCCATTCCATTCCATTCCATTCCATTCCATTCCATTCCATTCCATTCCATTCTACTGGTGTCCATTCCATTCCATTCCATTCCATTCCATTCCATTGCATTCCATTCCATTCCATTCCATTCCGTTCCGTTCTACTCGGTTACATTCCATTCAATTCCATTCCATTCCGTTCTACTCGGGTAGATTCCATTCCATTCCATTCCATTCCTTTCCATTCCATTGCATTCCATTGCATTGCATTGCACTCAATTCCATTCCATTCCATTCCATTCCATTCCATTCCATTCCATTCCGTTCCGTTCAACTCAGTTACATTCCATTCAATTACATTCCATTCCGTTCTACTCGGTTACATTCCATTCCATTCCATTCCATTCCATTCCAATCCATTCCATTCCATTCCATTCCGTTCTACTCGGGTACATTCCGTTCCATTCCATTCCATTCAATTCCATTCCATTCCATTCCTTTCCGTTCTACTTTGGTACATTCCATTCCATTCCATTCCATTCCATTCCATTCCATTCCATTACATTCCATTCCATTCCATTCCGTTCTACTCAGGTTGATTCCATTCTATTCCATTCCATTCCATTCCATTCCATTCCATTCCATTCCATTCGATTCCATTCCATTCCATTCCATTGAATTCCATTCCATTCCATTCCATTCCATTCCATTGAATTCCATTCCATTCCATTCCATTCCATTCCATTGATTTCCATTCCATTCCATTCCATTCCATTGAATTCCATTCCATTCCATTCCATTCCATTCCATTCCATTCCATTCCATTCCATTCCATTCTACTGGTCTCCATTCCATTCCATTCTATTCCATTCCATTCCATTCCATTCCATTCCATTCCATTCTACTGGTCTCCATTCCATTCCATTCTATTCCATTCCATTCCATTCCATTCCATTCCATTCCTTTCCATTCCATTGCATTCCATTGCATTCCATTCCATTCCATTCCATTCCATTCCATTCCATTCCATTCCATTCCATTCCACTCCACTCCACTCCACTCCACTCCATTCCACTCCACTCCACTCCGGTACATTCCATTCCATTCCATTCCATTCCATTCCATTCCATTCCGTGCTTCTCGGGTACATTCCGTTCCGTTCCATTCCATTCCATTCCATTCCATTCCGTTCCAGTGCACTCTACTCCACTCCACTCCACTCCACTCCACTCCGGTACATTCCATTCCATTCCATTCCATTCCATTTCCATTCCCATTCCATTTCCATTCCCGTTCCATTTCCATTCCCGTTTCTTTTCCATTCCCGTTCCATTTCCATTCCAGTTCCATTACCATTCCCGTTCCATTTCCATTCCCGATCCATTTCCCTTCCCGTTCCTTCTCCATTCCCGTTCCATTTCCATTCCCGTTCCGTTACCATTCCCGTTCCATTTCCGTTCCCGTTCCGTTTCCGTTCCCGTTCCATTTCCGTTCTCGTTCCGTTTCCGTTCCCGTTCCATTTCCCTTCCCGTTCCATTTCCCTTCCCGTTCCATTTCCGTTCCCGTTCCGTTTCCGTTCCCGTTCCATTTCCGTTCTCGTTCCGTTTCCGTTCCCGTTCCATTTCCATTCCCGTTCCATTTCCGTTCCCGTTCCATTTCCATTCCCGTTCCATTTCCATTCCCTTTCCATTTCCATTTCATTCCATTCCGTTCTGCTCGGGTACATTCCATTCCATTCCATTGCATTCCATTCCGTTCTGCTCCTGTCCATTCCATTCCATTCCAATCCGTTCCATTCCGTTCTACTCGGGTAGATTCCATTCCATTCCATTCCATTCCATTCCATTCCATTCCATTCCATTCCATTCCATTCCATTCCATTCTACTGGTGTCCATTCCATTCCATTCCATTCCATTCCATTCCATTCCATTCCATTCCATTGCATTCCATTCCATTCCATTCCATTCCGTTCCGTTCTACTCGGTTACATTCCATTCAATTCCATTCCATTCCGTTCTACTCGGGTAGATTCCATTCCATTCCATTCCATTCTTTTCCATTCCATTGCATTCCATTGCATTGCATTGCACTCAATTCCATTCCATTTCATTCCATTCCATTCCATTCCATTCCATTCCATTCCATTCCGTTCCGTTCAACTCGGTTACATTCCATTCAATTACATTCCATTCCGTTCTACTCGGTTACATTCCATTCCATTCCATTCCATTCCATTCCAATCCATTCCATTCCATTCCATTCCGTTCTACTCGGGTACATTCCATTCCATTCCATTCCATTCCATTCCATTCCGTTCTACTTTGGTACATTCCATTCCATTCCATTCCATTCCATTCCATTCCATTCCATTCCATTCCATTCCATTCCATTCCATTGAATTCCATTCCATTCCATTCCATTCCATTGAATTCCATTCCGTTCCATTCCATTCCATTGAATTCCATTCCATTCCATTCCATTCCATTGCATTCCATTCCATTGAATTCCATTCCATTCCATTCCATTCCATTCCATTCCATCCCATTCCATTCCATTCCATTCCATTCCGTTCTACTCGGGTTGATTCCATTCTATTCCATTCCATTCCATTCGATCCCATTTGATTCCATTCGATTCCATTCAATTCCATTCGATTCCATTCCATTCCACTCCATTCCATTCCATTGAATTCCATTCCATTCCATTCCATTCCATTCCATTCCATTCCATGGAATTCCATTCCATTCCATTCCATGGAATTCCATAGAATTCCATTCCATTCCATTCCATTCCACTGAATTCCGTTCCATTCCATTCCATTCCGTTCCGTTCCGTTGAATTCCATTCCATTCCATTCCATTCCATTCCATTCCATTGAATTCCATTGCATTCCATTCCATTCCATTCCATTCCATTCCATTGAATTCCATTCCATTCCATTCCATTCCATGGAATTCCGTTCCATTCCATTCCATTCCGTTCCTTTCCGTCCCGTTCCGTTCCGTTCCGTTCCTTTGCGTTCCGTTCCGTTCTACTCGGGTTGATTCCATTCTATTCCATTCCATTCCATTCGATTCCATTCGATTCCATTCGATTCCACTCCATTCCATTCCATAGAATTCCATTCCATTCCATTCCATTCCATTGAATTCCATTCCATTCCATTCCATTCCATAGAATTCCATTCCATTCCATTCCATTCCATTGAATTCCATTCCATTCCATTCCATTCCATTCCATTCCATTCCATTCCATTCCATTCTATTCCATTCTACTGGTGTCCATTCCATTCCATTCCATTCCATTCCATTCCATTCCATTCCATTCCATTCCATTCCATTCCTTTCCATTCCATTGCATTCCATTGCATTCCATTCCATTCCATTCCATTCCATTCCATTCCATTCCATTCCACTCCACTCCACTCCACTCCACTCCATTCCACTCCACTCCACTCCGGTACATTCCATTCCATTCCATTCCATTCCATTCCATTCCATTCCGTGCTTCTCGGGTACATTCCGTTCCGTTCCATTCCATTCCATTCCATTCCATTCCGTTCCAGTGCACTCTACTCCACTCCACTCCACTCCACTCCACTCCGGTACATTCCATTCCATTCCATTCCATTCCATTCCATTCCATTCCATTTCCATTCCCATTCCATTTCCATTCCCGTTCCATTTCCATTCCCGTTTCTTTTCCATTCCCGATCCATTTCCATTCCAGTTCCATTACCATTCCCGTTCCATTTCCATTCCCGATCCATTTCCATTCCCGTTCCTTTTCCAATCCCGTTCCATTTCCATTCCCGTTCCGTTACCATTCCCGTTCCATTTCCGTTCCCGTTCCGTTTCCGTTCCCGTTCCATTTCCGTTCTCGTTCCGTTTCCGTTCCCGTTCCATTTCCATTCCCGTTCCATTTCCGTTCCCGTTCCATTTCCATTCCCGTTCCATTTCCGTTCCCGTTCCATTTCCATTCCCGTTCTATTTCCATTCCCTTTCCATTTCCTTTTCATTCCATTCCGTTCTGCTCGGGTACGTTCCATTCCATTCCATTGCATTCCATTCCGTTCTGCTCCTGTCCATTCCATTCCATTCCATTCCGTTCCATTCCGTTCTACTCGGGTAGATTCCATTCCATTCCATTCCATTCCATTCCATTCCATTCCATTCCATTCCATTCTACTGGTGTCCATTCCATTCCATTCCATTCCATTCCATTCCATTCCATTCCATTCCATTGCATTCCATTCCATTCCATTCCATTCCATTCCGTTCCGTTCTACTCGGTTACATTCCATTCAATTCCATTCCATTCCGTTCTACTCGGGTAGATTCCATTCCATTCCATTCCTTTCCATTCCATTGCATTCCATTGCATTGCATTGCACTCAATTCCATTCCATTCCATTCCATTCCATTCCATTCCATTCCATTCCATTCCATTCCGTTCCGTTCAACTCGGTTACATTCCATTCAATTACATTCCATTCCGTTCTACTCGGTTACATTCCATTCCATTCCATTCCATTCCATTCCAATCCATTCCATTCCATTCCATTCCGTTCTACTCGGGTACATTCCATTCCATTCCATTCCATTCCATTCCATTCCATTCCATTCCATTCCATTCCGTTCTACTCGGGTTGATTCCATTCTATTCCATTCCATTCCATTCCATTCCATTCCATTCCATTCCATTCCATTCCATTCCATTCCATTCCATTCGATTCCATTCCATTCCATTCCATTGAATTCCATTCCATTCCATTCCATTCCATGGAATTCCATTCCATTCCATTCCATTCCATTGAATTCCATTCCATTCCATTCCATTCCATTCCATTCCATTCCATTCCATTCCATGGAATTCCATTCCATTCCATTCCATTCCATTCCTTTCCATTCCATTGCATTCCATTGCATTCCATTGCATTCCATTCCATTCCATTCCATTCCATTCCATTCCATTCCACTCCACTCCACTCCACTCCACTCCATTCCACTCCACTCCACTCCGGTACATTCCATTCCATTCCATTCCATTCCATTCCATTCCATTTCCATTCCCATTCCATTTCCATTCCCGTTCCATTTCCATTCCCGTTTCTTTTCCATTCCCGTTCCATTTCCATTCCAGTTCCATTACCATTCCCGTTCCATTTCCATTCCCGATCCATTTCCATTCCCGTTCCATTTCCATTCCAGTTCCATTACCATTCCCGTTCCATTTCCATTCCCGATCCATTTCCATTCCCGTTCCATTTCCATTCCCGTTCCATTTCCTTTCCCGTTCCATTACCATTCCCGTTCCATTTCCGTTCCCGTTCCGTTTCCGTTCCCGTTCCATTTCCGTTCTCGTTCCGTTTCCGTTCCCGTTCCATTTCCATTCCCGTTCCATTTCCGTTCCCGTTCCATTTCCATTCCCGTTCCATTTCCATTCCCTTTCCATTTCCATTTCATTCCATTCCGTTCTGCTCGGGTACATTCCTTTCCATTCCATTGCATTCCATTCCGTTCTGCTCCTGTCCATTCCATTCCATTCCAATCCGTTCCATTCCGTTCTACTCGGGTAGATTCCATTCCATTCCATTCCATTCCATTCCATTCCATTCCATTCCATTCCATTCCATTCCATTCCATTCTACTGGTGTCCATTCCATTCCATTCCATTCCATTCCATTCCATTCCATTCCATTCCATTCCATTGCATTCCATTCCATTCCATTCCATTCCGTTCCGTTCTACTCGGTTAAATTCCATTCAATTCCATTCCATTCCGTTCTACTCGGGTAGATTTCATTCCATTCCATTCCATTCCTTTCCATTCCATTGCATTCCATTGCATTGCATTGCACTCAATTCCATTCCATTCCATTCCATTCCATTCCATTCCATTCCATTCCATTCCGTTCCGTTCAACTCGGTTACATTCCATTCAATTACATTCCATTCCGTTCTACTCGGTTACATTCCATTCCATTCCATTCCATTCCATTCCAATCCATTCCATTCCATTGAATTCCATTCCATTCCATTCCATTCCATTCCATTCCATTCCATTCCATTCCATTCTACTGGTGTCCATTCCATTCCATTCCATTCCATTCCATTCCATTCCATTCCTTTCCATTCCATTGCATTCCATTGCATTCCATTCCATTCCATTCCATTCCATTCCATTCCATTCCACTCCACTCCACTCCACTCCACTCCATTCCACTCCACTCCACTCCGGTACATTCCATTCCATTCCATTCCATTCCATTCCATTCCATTCCATTCCATTCCATTCCGTGCTTCTCGGGTACATTCCGTTCCGTTCCATTCCATTCCATTCCATTCCATTCCGTTCCAGTGCACTCTACTCCACTCCACTCCACTCCACTCCACTCCGGTACATTCCATTCCATTCCATTCCATTCCATTCCATTCCATTCCATTTCCATTCCCATTCCATTTCCATTCCCGTTCCATTTCCATTCCCGTTTCTTTTCCATTCCCGTTCCATTTCCATTCCAGTTCCATTACCATTCCCGTTCCATTTCCATTCCCGATCCATTTCCATTCCCGTTCCATTTCCATTCCCGTTCCATTTCCATTCCCGTTCCATTACCATTCCCGTTCCATTTCCGTTCCCGTTCCGTTTCCGTTCCCGTTCCATTTCCGTTCTCGTTCCGTTTCCGTTCCCGTTCCATTTCCATTCCCGTTCCATTTCCGTTCCCGTTCCATTTCCATTCCCGTTCCATTTCCATTCCCTTTCCATTTCCATTTCATTCCATTCCGTTCTGCTCGGTTACATTCCATTCCATTCCATTGCATTCCATTCCGTTCTGCTCCTGTCCATTCCATTCCATTCCAATCCGTTCCATTCCGTTCTACTCGGGTAGATTCCATTCCATTCCATTCCATTCCATTCCATTCCATTCCATTCCATTCCATTCTACTGGTGTCCATTCCATTCCATTCCATTCCATTCCATTCCATTCCATTCCATTGCATTCCATTCCATTCCATTCCATTCCGTTCCGTTCTACTCGGTTACATTCCATTCAATTCCATTCCATTCCGTTCTACTCGGGTAGATTCCATTCCATTCCATTCCATTCCTTTCCATTCCATTGCATTCCATTGCATTGCATTGCACTCAATTCCATTCCATTCCATTCCATTCCATTCCATTCCATTCCATTCCGTTCCGTTCAACTCAGTTACATTCCATTCAATTACATTCCATTCCGTTCTACTCGGTTACATTCCATTCCATTCCATTCCATTCCATTCCAATCCATTCCATTCCATTCCATTCCGTTCTACTCGGGTACATTCCGTTCCATTCCATTCCATTCCATTCCATTCCATTCCATTCCATTCCTTTCCGTTCTACTTTGGTACATTCCATTCCATTCCATTCCATTCCATTCCATTCCATTCCATTACATTCCATTCCATTCCATTCCGTTCTACTCAGGTTGATTCCATTCTATTCCATTCCATTCCATTCCATTCCATTCCATTCCATTCCATTCCATTCCATTCCTTTCCATTCCATTGAATTCCATTCCATTCCATTCCATTCCATGGAATTCCATTCCATTCCATTCCATTCCATTCCATGGAATTCCATTCCATTCCATTCCATTCCATTCCATTCCATTCCATTCCATTGAATTCCATTCCATTCCATTCCATTCCATTCCATTCCATTCCATCCCATTCCATTCCATTCCATTCCATTCCATTCTACTCGGGTTGATTCCATTCTATTCCATTCCATTCCATTCGATCCCATTTGATTCCATTCGATTCCATTCAATTCCATTCGATTCCATTCCATTCCACTCCATTCCATTCCATTGAATTCCATTCCATTCCATTCCATTCCATTCCATTCCATTCCATTCCATGGAATTCCATTCCATTCCATTCCATTCCATTCCATAGAATTCCATTCCATTCCATTCCATTCCACTGAGTTCCGTTCCATTCCATTCCATTCCGTTCCGTTCCGTTCCGTTCCGTTCCGTTGCGTTCCGTTCCGTTCCGTTGTGTTCCGTTCCGTTCTACTCGGGTTGATTCCATTCTATTCCATTCCATTCCAATCCATTCCGTTCCATTCCATTGAATTCCATTCAATTCCATTCCATTCCATTCTACTGGTGTCCATTCCATTCCATTCCATTCCATTCCATTCCATTCCATTCCTTTCCATTCCATTGCATTCCATTGCATTCCATTCCATTCCATTCCATTCCATTCCATTCCATTCCACTCCACTCCACTCCACTCCACTCCATTCCACTCCACTCCACTCCGGTACATTCCATTCCATTCCATTCCATTCCATTCCATTCCATTCCATTCCATTCCATTCCGTGCTTCTCGGGTACATTCCGTTCCGTTCCATTCCATTCCATTCCATTCCATTCCGTTCCAGTGCTCTCTACTCCACTCCACTCCACTCCACTCCACTCCGGTACATTCCATTCCATTCCATTCCATTCCATTCCATTCCATTTCCATTCCCATTCCATTTCCATTCCCGTTCCATTTCCATTCCCGTTTCTTTTCCATTCCCGTTCCATTTCCATTCCAGTTCCATTACCATTCCCGTTCCATTTCCATTCCCGATCCATTTCCATTCCCGTTCCATTTCCATTCCCGTTCCATTTCCATTCCCGTTCCATTACCATTCCCGTTCCATTTCCGTTCCCGTTCCGTTTCCGTTCCCGTTCCATTTGCGTTCTCGTTCCGTTTCCGTTCCCGTTCCATTTCCATTCCCGTTCCATTTCCGTTCCCGTTCCATTTCCATTCCCGTTCCATTTCCATTCCCTTTCCATTTCCATTTCATTCCATTCCGTTCTGCTCGGTTACATTCCATTCCATTCCATTGCATTCCATTCCGTTCTGCTCCTGTCCATTCCATTCCATTCCAATCCGTTCCATTCCGTTCTACTCGGGTAGATTCCATTCCATTCCATTCCATTCCATTCCATTCCATTCCATTCCATTCCATTCCATTCCATTCTACTGGTGTCCATTCCATTCCATTCCATTCCATTCCATTCCATTCCATTCCATTCCATTCCATTCCATTCCATTCCATTCCTTTCCATTCCATTGCATTCCATTGCATTCCATTCCATTCCATTCCATTCCATTCCATTCCACTCCACTCCACTCCACTCCACTCCACTCCATTCCACTCCACTCCACTCCGGTACATTCCATTCCATTCCATTCCATTCCATTCCATTCCATTCCATTCCATTCCATTCCGTGCTTCTCGGGTACATTCCGTTCCGTTCCATTCCATTCCATTCCATTCCATTCCGTTCCAGTGCACTCTACTCCACTCCACTCCACTCCACTCCACTCCGGTACATTCCATTCCATTCCATTCCATTCCATTCCATTCCATTCCATTTCCATTCCCATTCCATTTCCATTCCCGTTCCATTTCCATTCCCGTTTCTTTTCCATTCCCGTTCCATTTCCATTCCAGTTCCATTACCATTCCCGTTCCATTTCCATTCCCGATCCATTTCCATTCCCGTTCCATTTCCATTCCCGTTCCATTTCCATTCCCGTTCCATTACCATTCCCGTTCCATTTCCGTTCCCGTTCCGTTTCCGTTCCCGTTCCATTTCCGTTCTCGTTCCGTTTCCGTTCCCGTTCCATTTCCATTCCCGTTCCATTTCCGTTCCCGTTCCATTTCCATTCCCGTTCCATTTCCATTCCCTTTCCATTTCCATTTCATTCCATTCCGTTCTGCTCGGTTACATTCCATTCCATTCCATTGCATTCCATTCCGTTCTGCTCCTGTCCATTCCATTCCATTCCAATCCGTTCCATTCCGTTCTACTCGGGTAGATTCCATTCCATTCCATACCATTCCATTCCATTCCATTCCATTCCATTCCATTCTACTGGTGTCCATTCCATTCCATTCCATTCCATTCCATTCCATTCCATTCCATTCCATTCCATTGCATTCCATTCCATTCCATTCCATTCCGTTCCGTTCTACTCGGTTACATTCCATTCAATTCCATTCCATTCCGTTCTACTCGGGTAGATTCCATTCCATTCCATTCCATTCCTTTCCATTCCATTGCATTCCATTGCATTGCATTGCACTCAATTCCATTCCATTCCATTCCATTCCATTCCATTCCATTCCATTCCGTTCCGTTCAACTCAGTTACATTCCATTCAATTACATTCCATTCCGTTCTACTCGGTTACATTCCATTCCATTCCATTCCATTCCATTCCAATCCATTCCATTCCATTCCATTCCGTTCTATTCGGGTACATTCCGTTCCATTCCATTCCATTCCATTCCATTCCATTCCATTCCATTCCTTTCCGTTCTACTTTGGTACATTCCATTCCATTCCATTCCATTCCATTCCATTCCATTACATTACATTCCATTCCATTCCATTCCGTTCTACTCAGGTTGATTCCATTCTATTCCATTCCATTCCATTCCATTCCATTCCATTCCATTCCATTCGATTCCATTCCTTTCCATTCCATTGAATTCCATTCCATTCCATTCCATTCCATAGAATTCCATTCCATTCCATTCCATTCCATTCCATTCCATTCCATTCCATTCCATTCCATTGAATTCCATTCCATTCCATTCCATTCCATTCCATTCCATTCCATCCCATTCCATTCCATTCCATTCCATTCCATTCTACTCGGGTTGATTCCATTCTATTCCATTCCATTCCATTCGATCCCATTTGATTCCATTCGATTCCATTCAATTCCATTCGATTCCATTCCATTCCACTCCATTCCATTCCATTGAATTCCATTCCATTCCATTCCATTCCATTCCATGGAATTCCATTCCATGGAATTCCATTCCATTCCATTCCATTCCATTCCATAGAATTCCATTCCATTCCATTCCATTCCACTGAGTTCCGTTCCATTCCATTCCATTCCGTTCCGTTCCGTTCCGTTCCGTTCCGTTGCGTTCCGTTCCGTTCCGTTGTGTTCCGTTCCGTTCTACTCGGGTTGATTCCATTCTATTCCATTCCATTCCAATCCATTCCGTTCCATTCCATTGAATTCCATTCCATTCCATTCCATTCCATTCTACTGGTGTCCATTCCATTCCATTCCATTCCATTCCATTCCATTCCATTCCATTCCTTTCCATTCCATTGCATTCCATTCCATTCCATTCCATTCCATTCCATTCCATTCCACTCCACTCCACTCCACTCCACTCCATTCCACTCCACTCCACTCCGGTACATTCCATTCCATTCCATTCCATTCCATTCCATTCCATTCCATTCCATTCCATTCCGTGCTTCTCGGGTACATTCCGTTCCGTTCCATTCCATTCCATTCCATTCCATTCCGTTCCAGTGCTCTCTACTCCACTCCACTCCACTCCACTCCACTCCGGTACATTCCATTCCATTCCATTCCATTCCATTCCATTCCATTTCCATTCCCATTCCATTTCCATTCCCGTTCCATTTCCATTCCCGTTTCTTTTCCATTCCCGTTCCATTTCCATTCCAGTTCCATTACCATTCCCGTTCCATTTCCATTCCCGATCCATTTCCATTCCCGTTCCATTTCCATTCCCGTTCCATTTCCATTCCCGTTCCATTACCATTCCCGTTCCATTTCCGTTCCCGTTCCGTTTCCGTTCCCGTTCCATTTGCGTTCTCGTTCCGTTTCCGTTCCCGTTCCATTTCCATTCCCGTTCCATTTCCGTTCCCGTTCCATTTCAATTCCCGTTCCATTTCCATTCCCTTTCCATTTCCATTTCATTCCATTCCGTTCTGCTCGGTTACATTCCATTCCATTCCATTGCATTCCATTCCGTTCTGCTCCTGTCCATTCCATTCCATTCCAATCCGTTCCATTCCGTTCTACTCGGGTAGATTCCATTCCATTCCATTCCATTCCATTCCATTCCATTCCATTCCATTCCATTCTACTGGTGTCCATTCCATTCCATTCCATTCCATTCCATTCCATTCCATTCCATTCCATTCCATTGCATTCCATTCCATTCCATTCCATTCCGTTCCGTTCTACTCGGTTACATTCCATTCAATTCCATTCCATTCCGTTCTACTCGGGTAGATTCCATTCCATTCCATTCCATTCCTTTCCATTCCATTGCATTCCATTGCATTGCATTGCACTCAATTCCATTCCATTCCATTCCATTCCATTCCATTCCGTTCCGTTCAACTCAGTTACATTCCATTCAATTACATTCCATTCCGTTCTACTCGGTTACATTCCATTCCATTCCATTCCATTCCATTCCATTCCATTCCAATCCATTCCATTCCATTCCATTCCGTTCTACTCGGGTACATTCCGTTCCATTCCATTCCATTCCATTCCATTCCATTCCATTCCATTCCTTTCCGTTCTACTTTGGTACATTCCATTCCATTCCATTCCATTCCATTCCATTCCATTCCATTCCATTACATTCCATTCCATTCCATTCCGTTCTACTCAGGTTGATTCCATTCTATTCCATTCCATTCCATTCCATTCCATTCCATTCCATTCCATTCCATTCCATTCCTTTCCATTCCATTGAATTCCATTCCATTCCATTCCATTCCATGGAATTCCATTCCATTCCATTCCATTCCATTGAATTCCATTCCATTCCATTCCATTCCATTCCATTCCATTCCATTCCATTCCATTCCATTGAATTCCATTCCATTCCATTCCATTCCATTCCATTCCATTCCATCCCATTCCATTCCATTCCATTCCATTCCATTCTACTCGGGTTGATTCCATTCTATTCCATTCCATTCCATTCGATCCCATTTGATTCCATTCGATTCCATTCAATTCCATTCGATTCCATTCCATTCCACTCCATTCCATTCCATTGAATTCCATTCCATTCCATTCCATTCCATTCCATTCCATTCCATGGAATTCCATTCCATTCCATTCCATTCCATTCCATAGAATTCCATTCCATTCCATTCCATTCCACTGAGTTCCGTTCCATTCCATTCCATTCCGTTCCGTTCCGTTGCGTTCCGTTCCGTTGCGTTCCGTTCCGTTCCGTTGTGTTCCGTTCCGTTCTACTCGGGTTGATTCCATTCTATTCCATTCCATTCCAATCCATTCCGTTCCATTCCATTGAATTCCATTCCATTCCATTCCATTCCGTTGAATTCCATTCCATTCCATTCCATTCCATTGAATTCCATTCCATTCCATTCCATTCCATTCCATTCCATTCCATTCCATTCCATTCTACTGGTGTCCATTCCATTCCATTCTATTCCATTCCATTCCATTCCATTCCATTCCATTCCATTCCATTCCATTCCATTGAATTCCATTCCATTCCATTCCATTCCATGGAATTCCATTCCATTCCATTCCATTCCATTCCATTCCATTCCATTCCATTCTACTGGTGTCCATTCCATTCCATTCTATTCCATTCCATTCCATTCCATTCCATTCCATTCCATTCCATTCCATTCCATTCCATTCCATTCCATTCCATTCCACTCCACTCCACTCCACTCCACTCCATTCCACTCCACTCCACTCCGGTACATTCCATTCCATTCCATTCCATTCCATTCCATTCCATTCCGTGCTTCTCGGGTACATTCCGTTCCGTTCCATTCCATTCCATTCCATTCCATTCCGTTCCAGTGCACTCTACTCCACTCCACTCCACTCCACTCCACTCCGGTACATTCCATTCCATTCCATTCCATTCCATTTCCATTCCCATTCCATTTCCATTCCCGTTCCATTTCCATTCCCGTTTCTTTTCCATTCCCGTTCCATTTCCATTCCAGTTCCATTACCATTCCCGTTCCATTTCCATTCCCGATCCATTTCCATTCCCGTTCCTTTTCCATTCCCGTTCCATTTCCATTCCCGTTCCGTTACCATTCCCGTTCCATTTCCGTTCCCGTTCCGTTTCCGTTCCCGTTCCATTTCCGTTCTCGTTCCGTTTCCGTTCCCGTTCCATTTCCCTTCCCGTTCCATTTCCCTTCCCGTTCCATTTCCGTTCCCGTTCCGTTTCCGTTCCCGTTCCATTTCCGTTCTCGTTCCGTTTCCGTTCCCGTTCCATTTCCATTCCCGTTCCATTTCCGTTCCCGTTCCATTTCCATTCCCGTTCCATTTCCATTCCCTTTCCATTTCCATTTCATTCCATTCCGTTCTGCTCGGGTACATTCCATTCCATTCCATTGCATTCCATTCCGTTCTGCTCCTGTCCATTCCATTCCATTCCAATCCGTTCCATTCCGTTCTACTCGGGTAGATTCCATTCCATTCCATTCCATTCCATTCCATTCCATTCCATTCCATTCCATTCCATTCCATTCCATTCTACTGGTGTCCATTCCATTCCATTCCATTCCATTCCATTCCATTCCATTCCATTGCATTCCATTCCATTCCATTCCATTCCGTTCCGTTCTACTCGGTTACATTCCATTCAATTCCATTCCATTCCGTTCTACTCGGGTAGATTCCATTCCATTCCATTCCATTCCTTTCCATTCCATTGCATTCCATTGCATTGCATTGCACTCAATTCCATTCCATTCCATTCCATTCCATTCCATTCCATTCCATTCCATTCCGTTCCGTTCAACTCAGTTACATTCCATTCAATTACATTCCATTCCGTTCTACTCGGTTACATTCCATTCCATTCCATTCCATTCCATTCCAATCCATTCCATTCCATTCCATTCCGTTCTACTCGGGTACATTCCGATCCATTCCATTCCATTCCATTCCATTCCATTCCATTCCTTTCCGTTCTACTTTGGTACATTCCATTCCATTCCATTCCATTCCATTCCATTCCATTCCATTACATTCCATTCCATTCCATTCCGTTCTACTCAGGTTGATTCCATTCTATTCCATTCCATTCCATTCCATTCCATTCCATTCCATTCCATTCGATTCCATTCCATTCCATTCCATTGAATTCCATTCCATTCCATTCCATTCCATGGAATTCCATTCCATTCCATTCCATTCCATTCCATTCCATTCCATTCCATTCCATTCCATTCCATTCCATTCCATTCCATTCCATTCCATTGAATTCCATTCCATTCCATTCCATTCCATTCCATTCCATTCCGTTCCATTCCATTCCATTGAATTCCATTCCATTCCATTCCATTCCATTCCATTCCATTCCATTGAATTCCATTCCATTCCATTCCATTCCATTCCATTCCATCCCATTCCATTCCATTCCATTCCATTCCATTCTACTCGGGTTGATTCCATTCTATTCCATTCCATTCCATTCGATCCCATTTGATTCCATTCGATTCCATTCAATTCCATTCGATTCCATTCCATTCCACTCCATTCCATTCCATTGAATTCCATTCCATTCCATTCCATTCCATTCCATTCCATTCCATTCCATTCCATTCCATTGAATTCCATTCCATTCCATTCCATTCCATTCCATTGAATTCCATTCCATTCCATTCCATTCCATTGAATTCCATTCCATTCCATTCCATTCCATTCCATTCCATTCCATTCCATTCCATTCCATTCTACTGGTGTCCATTCCATTCCATTCCATTCCATTCCATTCCATTCCATTCCATTCCATTCCTTTCCATTCCATTGCATTCCATTGCATTCCATTCCATTCCATTCCATTCCATTCCATTCCATTCCACTCCACTCCACTCCACTCCACTCCATTCCACTCCACTCCACTCCGGTACATTCCATTCCATTCCATTCCATTCCATTCCATTCCATTTCCATTCCCATTCCATTTCCATTCCCGTTCCATTTCCATTCCCGTTTCTTTTCCATTCCCGTTCCATTTCCATTCCAGTTCCATTACCATTCCCGTTCCATTTCCATTCCCGATCCATTTCCATTCCCGTTCCTTTTCCATTCCCGTTCCATTTCCATTCCCGTTCCGTTACCATTCCCGTTCCATTTCCGTTCCCGTTCCGTTTCCGTTCCCGTTCCATTTCCGTTCTCGTTCCGTTTCCGTTCCCGTTCCATTTCCCTTCCCGTTCCATTTCCCTTCCCGTTCCATTTCCGTTCCCGTTCCGTTTCCGTTCCCGTTCCATTTCCGTTCTCGTTCCGTTTCCGTTCCCGTTCCATTTCCATTCCCGTTCCATTTCCGTTCCCGTTCCATTTCCATTCCCGTTCCATTTCCATTCCCTTTCCATTTCCATTTCATTCCATTCCGTTCTGCTCGGGTACATTCCATTCCATTCCATTGCATTCCATTCCGTTCTGCTCCTGTCCATTCCATTCCATTCCAATCCGTTCCATTCCGTTCTACTCGGGTAGATTCCATTCCATTCCATTCCATTCCATTCCATTCCATTCCATTCCATTCCATTCCATTCTACTGGTGTCCATTCCATTCCATTCCATTCCATTCCATTCCATTGCATTCCATTCCATTCCATTCCATTCCGTTCCGTTCTACTCGGTTACATTCCATTCAATTCCATTCCATTCCGTTCTACTCGGGTAGATTCCATTCCATTCCATTCCATTCCTTTCCATTCCATTGCATTCCATTGCATTGCATTGCACTCAATTCCATTCCATTCCATTCCATTCCATTCCATTCCATTCCATTCCGTTCCGTTCAACTCAGTTACATTCCATTCAATTACATTCCATTCCGTTCTACTCGGTTACATTCCATTCCATTCCATTCCATTCCATTCCAATCCATTCCATTCCATTCCATTCCGTTCTACTCGGGTACATTCCGTTCCATTCCATTCCATTCAATTCCATTCCATTCCATTCCTTTCCGTTCTACTTTGGTACATTCCATTCCATTCCATTCCATTCCATTCCATTCCATTACATTCCATTCCATTCCATTCCGTTCTACTCAGGTTGATTCCATTCTATTCCATTCCATTCCATTCCATTCCATTCCATTCCATTCCATTCGATTCCATTCCATTCCATTCCATTGAATTCCATTCCATTCCATTCCATTCCATTCCATTGAATTCCATTCCATTCCATTCCATTCCATTCCATTGATTTCCATTCCATTCCATTCCATTCCATTGAATTCCATTCCATTCCATTCCATTCCATTCCATTCCATTCCATTCCATTCCATTCTACTGGTCTCCATTCCATTCCATTCTATTCCATTCCATTCCATTCCATTCCATTCCATTCCATTCTACTGGTCTCCATTCCATTCCATTCTATTCCATTCCATTCCATTCCATTCCATTCCATTCCTTTCCATTCCATTGCATTCCATTGCATTCCATTCCATTCCATTCCATTCCATTCCATTCCATTCCATTCCATTCCATTCCACTCCACTCCACTCCACTCCACTCCATTCCACTCCACTCCACTCCGGTACATTCCATTCCATTCCATTCCATTCCATTCCATTCCATTCCGTGCTTCTCGGGTACATTCCGTTCCGTTCCATTCCATTCCATTCCATTCCATTCCGTTCCAGTGCACTCTACTCCACTCCACTCCACTCCACTCCACTCCGGTACATTCCATTCCATTCCATTCCATTCCATTTCCATTCCCATTCCATTTCCATTCCCGTTCCATTTCCATTCCCGTTTCTTTTCCATTCCCGTTCCATTTCCATTCCAGTTCCATTACCATTCCCGTTCCATTTCCATTCCCGATCCATTTCCCTTCCCGTTCCTTCTCCATTCCCGTTCCATTTCCATTCCCGTTCCGTTACCATTCCCGTTCCATTTCCGTTCCCGTTCCGTTTCCGTTCCCGTTCCATTTCCGTTCTCGTTCCGTTTCCGTTCCCGTTCCATTTCCCTTCCCGTTCCATTTCCCTTCCCGTTCCATTTCCGTTCCCGTTCCGTTTCCGTTCCCGTTCCATTTCCGTTCTCGTTCCGTTTCCGTTCCCGTTCCATTTCCATTCCCGTTCCATTTCCGTTCCCGTTCCATTTCCATTCCCGTTCCATTTCCATTCCCTTTCCATTTCCATTTCATTCCATTCCGTTCTGCTCGGGTACATTCCATTCCATTCCATTGCATTCCATTCCGTTCTGCTCCTGTCCATTCCATTCCATTCCAATCCGTTCCATTCCGTTCTACTCGGGTAGATTCCATTCCATTCCATTCCATTCCATTCCATTCCATTCCATTCCATTCCATTCCATTCCATTCCATTCTACTGGTGTCCATTCCATTCCATTCCATTCCATTCCATTCCATTCCATTCCATTCCATTCCATTCCATTGCATTCCATTCCATTCCATTCCATTCCGTTCCGTTCTACTCGGTTACATTCCATTCAATTCCATTCCATTCCGTTCTACTCGGGTAGATTCCATTCCATTCCATTCCATTCCTTTCCATTCCATTGCATTCCATTGCATTGCATTGCACTCAATTCCATTCCATTTCATTCCATTCCATTCCATTCCATTCCATTCCATTCCATTCCGTTCCGTTCAACTCGGTTACATTCCATTCAATTACATTCCATTCCGTTCTACTCGGTTATATTCCATTCCATTCCATTCCATTCCATTCCAATCCATTCCATTCCATTCCATTCCGTTCTACTCGGGTACATTCCATTCCATTCCATTCCATTCCATTCCATTCCGTTCTACTTTGGTACATTCCATTCCATTCCATTCCATTCCATTCCATTCCATTCCATTCCATTCCATTCCATTCCATTGAATTCCATTCCATTCCATTCCATTCCATTGAATTCCATTCCGTTCCATTCCATTCCATTGAATTCCATTCCATTCCATTCCATTCCATTGCATTCCATTCCATTGAATTCCATTCCATTCCATTCCATTCCATTCCATTCCATCCCATTCCATTCCATTCCATTCCATTCCGTTCTACTCGGGTTGATTCCATTCTATTCCATTCCATTCCATTCGATCCCATTTGATTCCATTCGATTCCATTCAATTCCATTCGATTCCATTCCATTCCACTCCATTCCATTCCATTGAATTCCATTCCATTCCATTCCATTCCATTCCATTCCATTCCATGGAATTCCATTCCATTCCATTCCATGGAATTCCATAGAATTCCATTCCATTCCATTCCATTCCACTGAATTCCGTTCCATTCCATTCCATTCCGTTCCGTTCCGTTCCGTTCCGTTCCGTTGCGTTCCGTTCCATTCCGTTGTGTTCCGTTCCGTTCTACTCGGGTTGATTCCATTCTATTCCATTCCATTCCAATCCATTCCGTTCCATTCCATTGAATTCCATTCCATTCCATTCCATTCCATTCCATTCCATTGAATTCCATTGCATTCCATTCCATTCCATTCCATTCCATTCCATTGAATTCCATTCCATTCCATTCCATTCCATGGAATTCCGTTCCATTCCATTCCATTCCGTTCCTTTCCGTCCCGTTCCGTTCCGTTCCGTTCCTTTGCGTTCCGTTCCGTTCTACTCGGGTTGATTCCATTCTATTCCATTCCATTCCATTCGATTCCATTCGATTCCATTCGATTCCACTCCATTCCATTCCATAGAATTCCATTCCATTCCATTCCATTCCATTGAATTCCATTCCATTCCATTCCATTCCATAGAATTCCATTCCATTCCATTCCATTCCATTGAATTCCATTCCATTCCATTCCATTCCATTCCATTCCATTCCATTCCATTCCATTCTATTCCATTCTACTGGTGTCCATTCCATTCCATTCCATTCCATTCCATTCCATTCCATTCCATTCCATTCCATTCCATTCCTTTCCATTCCATTGCATTCCATTGCATTCCATTCCATTCCATTCCATTCCATTCCATTCCATTCCATTCCACTCCACTCCACTCCACTCCACTCCATTCCACTCCACTCCACTCCGGTACATTCCATTCCATTCCATTCCATTCCATTCCATTCCATTCCGTGCTTCTCGGGTACATTCCGTTCCGTTCCATTCCATTCCATTCCATTCCATTCCGTTCCAGTGCACTCTACTCCACTCCACTCCACTCCACTCCACTCCGGTACATTCCATTCCATTCCATTCCATTCCATTCCATTCCATTCCATTTCCATTCCCATTCCATTTCCATTCCCGTTCCATTTCCATTCCCGTTTCTTTTCCATTCCCGATCCATTTCCATTCCAGTTCCATTACCATTCCCGTTCCATTTCCATTCCCGATCCATTTCCATTCCCGTTCCTTTTCCAATCCCGTTCCATTTCCATTCCCGTTCCGTTACCATTCCCGTTCCATTTCCGTTCCCGTTCCGTTTCCGTTCCCGTTCCATTTCCGTTCTCGTTCCGTTTCCGTTCCCGTTCCATTTCCATTCCCGTTCCATTTCCGTTCCCGTTCCATTTCCATTCCCGTTCCATTTCCGTTCCCGTTCCATTTCCATTCCCGTTCTATTTCCATTCCCTTTCCATTTCCTTTTCATTCCATTCCGTTCTGCTCGGGTACGTTCCATTCCATTCCATTGCATTCCATTCCGTTCTGCTCCTGTCCATTCCATTCCATTCCATTCCGTTCCATTCCGTTCTACTCGGGTAGATTCCATTCCATTCCATTCCATTCCATTCCATTCCATTCCATTCCATTCCATTCTACTGGTGTCCATTCCATTCCATTCCATTCCATTCCATTCCATTCCATTCCATTCCATTGCATTCCATTCCATTCCATTCCATTCCATTCCGTTCCGTTCTACTCGGTTACATTCCATTCAATTCCATTCCATTCCGTTCTACTCGGGTAGATTCCATTCCATTCCATTCCTTTCCATTCCATTGCATTCCATTGCATTGCATTGCACTCAATTCCATTCCATTCCATTCCATTCCATTCCATTCCATTCCATTCCATTCCATTCCGTTCCGTTCAACTCGGTTACATTCCATTCAATTACATTCCATTCCGTTCTACTCGGTTACATTCCATTCCATTCCATTCCATTCCATTCCAATCCATTCCATTCCATTCCATTCCGTTCTACTCGGGTACATTCCATTCCATTCCATTCCATTCCATTCCATTCCATTCCATTCCATTCCATTCCGTTCTACTCGGGTTGATTCCATTCTATTCCATTCCATTCCATTCCATTCCATTCCATTCCATTCCATTCCATTCCATTCCATTCCATTCGATTCCATTCCATTCCATTCCATTGAATTCCATTCCATTCCATTCCATTCCATGGAATTCCATTCCATTCCATTCCATTCCATTGAATTCCATTCCATTCCATTCCATTCCATTCCATTCCATTCCATTCCATTCCATGGAATTCCATTCCATTCCATTCCATTCCATTCCTTTCCATTCCATTGCATTCCATTGCATTCCATTGCATTCCATTCCATTCCATTCCATTCCATTCCATTCCATTCCACTCCACTCCACTCCACTCCACTCCATTCCACTCCACTCCACTCCGGTACATTCCATTCCATTCCATTCCATTCCATTCCATTCCATTTCCATTCCCATTCCATTTCCATTCCCGTTCCATTTCCATTCCCGTTTCTTTTCCATTCCCGTTCCATTTCCATTCCAGTTCCATTACCATTCCCGTTCCATTTCCATTCCCGATCCATTTCCATTCCCGTTCCATTTCCATTCCAGTTCCATTACCATTCCCGTTCCATTTCCATTCCCGATCCATTTCCATTCCCGTTCCATTTCCATTCCCGTTCCATTTCCTTTCCCGTTCCATTACCATTCCCGTTCCATTTCCGTTCCCGTTCCGTTTCCGTTCCCGTTCCATTTCCGTTCTCGTTCCGTTTCCGTTCCCGTTCCATTTCCATTCCCGTTCCATTTCCGTTCCCGTTCCATTTCCATTCCCGTTCCATTTCCATTCCCTTTCCATTTCCATTTCATTCCATTCCGTTCTGCTCGGGTACATTCCTTTCCATTCCATTGCATTCCATTCCGTTCTGCTCCTGTCCATTCCATTCCATTCCAATCCGTTCCATTCCGTTCTACTCGGGTAGATTCCATTCCATTCCATTCCATTCCATTCCATTCCATTCCATTCCATTCCATTCCATTCCATTCCATTCTACTGGTGTCCATTCCATTCCATTCCATTCCATTCCATTCCATTCCATTCCATTCCATTCCATTGCATTCCATTCCATTCCATTCCATTCCGTTCCGTTCTACTCGGTTAAATTCCATTCAATTCCATTCCATTCCGTTCTACTCGGGTAGATTTCATTCCATTCCATTCCATTCCTTTCCATTCCATTGCATTCCATTGCATTGCATTGCACTCAATTCCATTCCATTCCATTCCATTCCATTCCATTCCATTCCATTCCATTCCGTTCCGTTCAACTCGGTTACATTCCATTCAATTACATTCCATTCCGTTCTACTCGGTTACATTCCATTCCATTCCATTCCATTCCATTCCAATCCATTCCATTCCATTGAATTCCATTCCATTCCATTCCATTCCATTCCATTCCATTCCATTCCATTCCATTCTACTGGTGTCCATTCCATTCCATTCCATTCCATTCCATTCCATTCCATTCCTTTCCATTCCATTGCATTCCATTGCATTCCATTCCATTCCATTCCATTCCATTCCATTCCATTCCACTCCACTCCACTCCACTCCACTCCATTCCACTCCACTCCACTCCGGTACATTCCATTCCATTCCATTCCATTCCATTCCATTCCATTCCATTCCATTCCATTCCGTGCTTCTCGGGTACATTCCGTTCCGTTCCATTCCATTCCATTCCATTCCATTCCGTTCCAGTGCACTCTACTCCACTCCACTCCACTCCACTCCACTCCGGTACATTCCATTCCATTCCATTCCATTCCATTCCATTCCATTCCATTTCCATTCCCATTCCATTTCCATTCCCGTTCCATTTCCATTCCCGTTTCTTTTCCATTCCCGTTCCATTTCCATTCCAGTTCCATTACCATTCCCGTTCCATTTCCATTCCCGATCCATTTCCATTCCCGTTCCATTTCCATTCCCGTTCCATTTCCATTCCCGTTCCATTACCATTCCCGTTCCATTTCCGTTCCCGTTCCGTTTCCGTTCCCGTTCCATTTCCGTTCTCGTTCCGTTTCCGTTCCCGTTCCATTTCCATTCCCGTTCCATTTCCGTTCCCGTTCCATTTCCATTCCCGTTCCATTTCCATTCCCTTTCCATTTCCATTTCATTCCATTCCGTTCTGCTCGGTTACATTCCATTCCATTCCATTGCATTCCATTCCGTTCTGCTCCTGTCCATTCCATTCCATTCCAATCCGTTCCATTCCGTTCTACTCGGGTAGATTCCATTCCATTCCATTCCATTCCATTCCATTCCATTCCATTCCATTCCATTCTACTGGTGTCCATTCCATTCCATTCCATTCCATTCCATTCCATTCCATTCCATTGCATTCCATTCCATTCCATTCCATTCCGTTCCGTTCTACTCGGTTACATTCCATTCAATTCCATTCCATTCCGTTCTACTCGGGTAGATTCCATTCCATTCCATTCCATTCCTTTCCATTCCATTGCATTCCATTGCATTGCATTGCACTCAATTCCATTCCATTCCATTCCATTCCATTCCATTCCATTCCATTCCGTTCCGTTCAACTCAGTTACATTCCATTCAATTACATTCCATTCCGTTCTACTCGGTTACATTCCATTCCATTCCATTCCATTCCATTCCAATCCATTCCATTCCATTCCATTCCGTTCTACTCGGGTACATTCCGTTCCATTCCATTCCATTCCATTCCATTCCATTCCATTCCATTCCTTTCCGTTCTACTTTGGTACATTCCATTCCATTCCATTCCATTCCATTCCATTCCATTCCATTACATTCCATTCCATTCCATTCCGTTCTACTCAGGTTGATTCCATTCTATTCCATTCCATTCCATTCCATTCCATTCCATTCCATTCCATTCCATTCCATTCCTTTCCATTCCATTGAATTCCATTCCATTCCATTCCATTCCATGGAATTCCATTCCATTCCATTCCATTCCATTCCATGGAATTCCATTCCATTCCATTCCATTCCATTCCATTCCATTCCATTCCATTGAATTCCATTCCATTCCATTCCATTCCATTCCATTCCATTCCATCCCATTCCATTCCATTCCATTCCATTCCATTCTACTCGGGTTGATTCCATTCTATTCCATTCCATTCCATTCGATCCCATTTGATTCCATTCGATTCCATTCAATTCCATTCGATTCCATTCCATTCCACTCCATTCCATTCCATTGAATTCCATTCCATTCCATTCCATTCCATTCCATTCCATTCCATTCCATGGAATTCCATTCCATTCCATTCCATTCCATTCCATAGAATTCCATTCCATTCCATTCCATTCCACTGAGTTCCGTTCCATTCCATTCCATTCCGTTCCGTTCCGTTCCGTTCCGTTCCGTTGCGTTCCGTTCCGTTCCGTTGTGTTCCGTTCCGTTCTACTCGGGTTGATTCCATTCTATTCCATTCCATTCCAATCCATTCCGTTCCATTCCATTGAATTCCATTCAATTCCATTCCATTCCATTCTACTGGTGTCCATTCCATTCCATTCCATTCCATTCCATTCCATTCCATTCCTTTCCATTCCATTGCATTCCATTGCATTCCATTCCATTCCATTCCATTCCATTCCATTCCATTCCACTCCACTCCACTCCACTCCACTCCATTCCACTCCACTCCACTCCGGTACATTCCATTCCATTCCATTCCATTCCATTCCATTCCATTCCATTCCATTCCATTCCGTGCTTCTCGGGTACATTCCGTTCCGTTCCATTCCATTCCATTCCATTCCATTCCGTTCCAGTGCTCTCTACTCCACTCCACTCCACTCCACTCCACTCCGGTACATTCCATTCCATTCCATTCCATTCCATTCCATTCCATTTCCATTCCCATTCCATTTCCATTCCCGTTCCATTTCCATTCCCGTTTCTTTTCCATTCCCGTTCCATTTCCATTCCAGTTCCATTACCATTCCCGTTCCATTTCCATTCCCGATCCATTTCCATTCCCGTTCCATTTCCATTCCCGTTCCATTTCCATTCCCGTTCCATTACCATTCCCGTTCCATTTCCGTTCCCGTTCCGTTTCCGTTCCCGTTCCATTTGCGTTCTCGTTCCGTTTCCGTTCCCGTTCCATTTCCATTCCCGTTCCATTTCCGTTCCCGTTCCATTTCCATTCCCGTTCCATTTCCATTCCCTTTCCATTTCCATTTCATTCCATTCCGTTCTGCTCGGTTACATTCCATTCCATTCCATTGCATTCCATTCCGTTCTGCTCCTGTCCATTCCATTCCATTCCAATCCGTTCCATTCCGTTCTACTCGGGTAGATTCCATTCCATTCCATTCCATTCCATTCCATTCCATTCCATTCCATTCCATTCCATTCCATTCTACTGGTGTCCATTCCATTCCATTCCATTCCATTCCATTCCATTCCATTCCATTCCATTCCATTCCATTCCATTCCATTCCTTTCCATTCCATTGCATTCCATTGCATTCCATTCCATTCCATTCCATTCCATTCCATTCCACTCCACTCCACTCCACTCCACTCCACTCCATTCCACTCCACTCCACTCCGGTACATTCCATTCCATTCCATTCCATTCCATTCCATTCCATTCCATTCCATTCCATTCCGTGCTTCTCGGGTACATTCCGTTCCGTTCCATTCCATTCCATTCCATTCCATTCCGTTCCAGTGCACTCTACTCCACTCCACTCCACTCCACTCCACTCCGGTACATTCCATTCCATTCCATTCCATTCCATTCCATTCCATTCCATTTCCATTCCCATTCCATTTCCATTCCCGTTCCATTTCCATTCCCGTTTCTTTTCCATTCCCGTTCCATTTCCATTCCAGTTCCATTACCATTCCCGTTCCATTTCCATTCCCGATCCATTTCCATTCCCGTTCCATTTCCATTCCCGTTCCATTTCCATTCCCGTTCCATTACCATTCCCGTTCCATTTCCGTTCCCGTTCCGTTTCCGTTCCCGTTCCATTTCCGTTCTCGTTCCGTTTCCGTTCCCGTTCCATTTCCATTCCCGTTCCATTTCCGTTCCCGTTCCATTTCCATTCCCGTTCCATTTCCATTCCCTTTCCATTTCCATTTCATTCCATTCCGTTCTGCTCGGTTACATTCCATTCCATTCCATTGCATTCCATTCCGTTCTGCTCCTGTCCATTCCATTCCATTCCAATCCGTTCCATTCCGTTCTACTCGGGTAGATTCCATTCCATTCCATTCCATTCCATTCCATTCCATTCCATTCCATTCCATTCTACTGGTGTCCATTCCATTCCATTCCATTCCATTCCATTCCATTCCATTCCATTCCATTCCATTGCATTCCATTCCATTCCATTCCATTCCGTTCCGTTCTACTCGGTTACATTCCATTCAATTCCATTCCATTCCGTTCTACTCGGGTAGATTCCATTCCATTCCATTCCATTCCTTTCCATTCCATTGCATTCCATTGCATTGCATTGCACTCAATTCCATTCCATTCCATTCCATTCCATTCCATTCCATTCCATTCCATTCCGTTCCGTTCAACTCAGTTACATTCCATTCAATTACATTCCATTCCGTTCTACTCGGTTACATTCCATTCCATTCCATTCCATTCCATTCCAATCCATTCCATTCCATTCCATTCCGTTCTATTCGGGTACATTCCGTTCCATTCCATTCCATTCCATTCCATTCCATTCCTTTCCGTTCTACTTTGGTACATTCCATTCCATTCCATTCCATTCCATTCCATTCCATTACATTACATTCCATTCCATTCCATTCCGTTCTACTCAGGTTGATTCCATTCTATTCCATTCCATTCCATTCCATTCCATTCCATTCCATTCCATTCGATTCCATTCCTTTCCATTCCATTGAATTCCATTCCATTCCATTCCATTCCATAGAATTCCATTCCATTCCATTCCATTCCATTCCATTCCATTCCATTCCATTCCATTCCATTCCATTGAATTCCATTCCATTCCATTCCATTCCATTCCATTCCATTCCATCCCATTCCATTCCATTCCATTCCATTCCATTCTACTCGGGTTGATTCCATTCTATTCCATTCCATTCCATTCGATCCCATTTGATTCCATTCGATTCCATTCAATTCCATTCGATTCCATTCCATTCCACTCCATTCCATTCCATTGAATTCCATTCCATTCCATTCCATTCCATTCCATGGAATTCCATTCCATGGAATTCCATTCCATTCCATTCCATTCCATTCCATAGAATTCCATTCCATTCCATTCCATTCCACTGAGTTCCGTTCCATTCCATTCCATTCCGTTCCGTTCCGTTCCGTTCCGTTCCGTTGCGTTCCGTTCCGTTCCGTTGTGTTCCGTTCCGTTCTACTCGGGTTGATTCCATTCTATTCCATTCCATTCCAATCCATTCCGTTCCATTCCATTGAATTCCATTCCATTCCATTCCATTCCATTCTACTGGTGTCCATTCCATTCCATTCCATTCCATTCCATTCCATTCCATTCCATTCCTTTCCATTCCATTGCATTCCATTCCATTCCATTCCATTCCATTCCATTCCATTCCACTCCACTCCACTCCACTCCACTCCATTCCACTCCACTCCACTCCGGTACATTCCATTCCATTCCATTCCATTCCATTCCATTCCATTCCATTCCATTCCGTGCTTCTCGGGTACATTCCGTTCCGTTCCATTCCATTCCATTCCATTCCATTCCGTTCCAGTGCTCTCTACTCCACTCCACTCCACTCCACTCCACTCCGGTACATTCCATTCCATTCCATTCCATTCCATTCCATTCCATTTCCATTCCCATTCCATTTCCATTCCCGTTCCATTTCCATTCCCGTTTCTTTTCCATTCCCGTTCCATTTCCATTCCCGTTCCATTACCATTCCCGTTCCATTTCCATTCCCGATCCATTTCCATTCCCGTTCCATTTCCATTCCCGTTCCATTTCCATTCCCGTTCCATTACCATTCCCGTTCCATTTCCGTTCCCGTTCCGTTTCCGTTCCCGTTCCATTTGCGTTCTCGTTCCGTTTCCGTTCCCGTTCCATTTCCATTCCCGTTCCATTTCCGTTCCCGTTCCATTTCCATTCCCGTTCCATTTCCATTCCCTTTCCATTTCCATTTCATTCCATTCCGTTCTGCTCGGTTACATTCCATTCCATTCCATTGCATTCCATTCCGTTCTGCTCCTGTCCATTCCATTCCATTCCAATCCGTTCCATTCCGTTCTACTCGGGTAGATTCCATTCCATTCCATTCCATTCCATTCCATTCCATTCCATTCCATTCCATTCTACTGGTGTCCATTCCATTCCATTCCATTCCATTCCATTCCATTCCATTCCATTCCATTCCATTGCATTCCATTCCATTCCATTCCATTCCGTTCCGTTCTACTCGGTTACATTCCATTCAATTCCATTCCATTCCGTTCTACTCGGGTAGATTCCATTCCATTCCATTCCATTCCTTTCCATTCCATTGCATTCCATTGCATTGCATTGCACTCAATTCCATTCCATTCCATTCCATTCCATTCCATTCCGTTCCGTTCAACTCAGTTACATTCCATTCAATTACATTCCATTCCGTTCTACTCGGTTACATTCCATTCCATTCCATTCCATTCCATTCCATTCCATTCCAATCCATTCCATTCCATTCCATTCCGTTCTACTCGGGTACATTCCGTTCCATTCCATTCCATTCCATTCCATTCCATTCCATTCCTTTCCGTTCTACTTTGGTACATTCCATTCCATTCCATTCCATTCCATTCCATTCCATTCCATTCCATTCCATTACATTCCATTCCATTCCATTCCGTTCTACTCAGGTTGATTCCATTCTATTCCATTCCATTCCATTCCATTCCATTCCATTCCATTCCATTCCATTCCATTCCTTTCCATTCCATTGAATTCCATTCCATTCCATTCCATTCCATGGAATTCCATTCCATTCCATTCCATTCCATTGAATTCCATTCCATTCCATTCCATTCCATTCCATTCCATTCCATTCCATTCCATTCCATTGAATTCCATTCCATTCCATTCCATTCCATTCCATTCCATTCCATCCCATTCCATTCCATTCCATTCCATTCCATTCTACTCGGGTTGATTCCATTCTATTCCATTCCATTCCATTCGATCCCATTTGATTCCATTCGATTCCATTCAATTCCATTCGATTCCATTCCATTCCACTCCATTCCATTCCATTGAATTCCATTCCATTCCATTCCATTCCATTCCATTCCATTCCATGGAATTCCATTCCATTCCATTCCATTCCATTCCATAGAATTCCATTCCATTCCATTCCATTCCACTGAGTTCCGTTCCATTCCATTCCATTCCGTTCCGTTCCGTTGCGTTCCGTTCCGTTGCGTTCCGTTCCGTTCCGTTGTGTTCCGTTCCGTTCTACTCGGGTTGATTCCATTCTATTCCATTCCATTCCAATCCATTCCGTTCCATTCCATTGAATTCCATTCCATTCCATTCCATTCCGTTGAATTCCATTCCATTCCATTCCATTCCATTGAATTCCATTCCATTCCATTCCATTCCATTCCATTCCATTCCATTCCATTCCATTCCATTCTACTGGTGTCCATTCCATTCCATTCTATTCCATTCCATTCCATTCCATTCCATTCCATTCCATTCCATTCCATTCCATTCCATTGAATTCCATTCCATTCCATTCCATTCCATGGAATTCCATTCCATTCCATTCCATTCCATTCCATTCCATTCCATTCCATTCTACTGGTGTCCATTCCATTCCATTCTATTCCATTCCATTCCATTCCATTCCATTCCATTCCATTCCATTCCATTCCATTCCATTCCATTCCATTCCACTCCACTCCACTCCACTCCACTCCATTCCACTCCACTCCACTCCGGTACATTCCATTCCATTCCATTCCATTCCATTCCATTCCATTCCGTGCTTCTCGGGTACATTCCGTTCCGTTCCATTCCATTCCATTCCATTCCATTCCGTTCCAGTGCACTCTACTCCACTCCACTCCACTCCACTCCACTCCGGTACATTCCATTCCATTCCATTCCATTCCATTTCCATTCCCATTCCATTTCCATTCCCGTTCCATTTCCATTCCCGTTTCTTTTCCATTCCCGTTCCATTTCCATTCCAGTTCCATTACCATTCCCGTTCCATTTCCATTCCCGATCCATTTCCATTCCCGTTCCTTTTCCATTCCCGTTCCATTTCCATTCCCGTTCCGTTACCATTCCCGTTCCATTTCCGTTCCCGTTCCGTTTCCGTTCCCGTTCCATTTCCGTTCTCGTTCCGTTTCCGTTCCCGTTCCATTTCCCTTCCCGTTCCATTTCCCTTCCCGTTCCATTTCCGTTCCCGTTCCGTTTCCGTTCCCGTTCCATTTCCGTTCTCGTTCCGTTTCCGTTCCCGTTCCATTTCCATTCCCGTTCCATTTCCGTTCCCGTTCCATTTCCATTCCCGTTCCATTTCCATTCCCTTTCCATTTCCATTTCATTCCATTCCGTTCTGCTCGGGTACATTCCATTCCATTCCATTGCATTCCATTCCGTTCTGCTCCTGTCCATTCCATTCCATTCCAATCCGTTCCATTCCGTTCTACTCGGGTAGATTCCATTCCATTCCATTCCATTCCATTCCATTCCATTCCATTCCATTCCATTCCATTCCATTCCATTCCATTCTACTGGTGTCCATTCCATTCCATTCCATTCCATTCCATTCCATTCCATTCCATTGCATTCCATTCCATTCCATTCCATTCCGTTCCGTTCTACTCGGTTACATTCCATTCAATTCCATTCCATTCCGTTCTACTCGGGTAGATTCCATTCCATTCCATTCCATTCCTTTCCATTCCATTGCATTCCATTGCATTGCATTGCACTCAATTCCATTCCATTCCATTCCATTCCATTCCATTCCATTCCATTCCATTCCGTTCCGTTCAACTCAGTTACATTCCATTCAATTACATTCCATTCCGTTCTACTCGGTTACATTCCATTCCATTCCATTCCATTCCATTCCAATCCATTCCATTCCATTCCATTCCGTTCTACTCGGGTACATTCCGATCCATTCCATTCCATTCCATTCCATTCCATTCCATTCCTTTCCGTTCTACTTTGGTACATTCCATTCCATTCCATTCCATTCCATTCCATTCCATTCCATTACATTCCATTCCATTCCATTCCGTTCTACTCAGGTTGATTCCATTCTATTCCATTCCATTCCATTCCATTCCATTCCATTCCATTCCATTCCATTCGATTCCATTCCATTCCATTCCATTGAATTCCATTCCATTCCATTCCATTCCATGGAATTCCATTCCATTCCATTCCATTCCATTCCATTCCATTCCATTCCATTCCATTCCATTCCATTCCATTCCATTCCATTCCATTCCATTGAATTCCATTCCATTCCATTCCATTCCATTCCATTCCATTCCGTTCCATTCCATTCCATTGAATTCCATTCCATTCCATTCCATTCCATTCCATTCCATTCCATTGAATTCCATTCCATTCCATTCCATTCCATTCCATTCCATCCCATTCCATTCCATTCCATTCCATTCCATTCTACTCGGGTTGATTCCATTCTATTCCATTCCATTCCATTCGATCCCATTTGATTCCATTCGATTCCATTCAATTCCATTCGATTCCATTCCATTCCACTCCATTCCATTCCATTGAATTCCATTCCATTCCATTCCATTCCATTCCATTCCATTCCATTCCATGGAATTCCATTCCATTCCATTCCATTCCATTCCATAGAATTCCATTCCATTCCATTCCATTCCACTGAGTTCCGTTCCATTCCATTCCATTCCGTTCCGTTCCGTTCCGTTCGGTTCCGTTGCGTTCCGTTCCGTTCCGTTGTGTTCCGTTCCGTTCTACTCGGGTTGATTCCATTCTATTCCATTCCATTCCAATCCATTCCGTTCCATTCCATTGAATTCCATTCCATTCCATTCCATTCCATTGAATTCCATTCCATTCCATTCCATTCCATTGAATTCCATTCCATTCCATTCCATTCCATTCCATTCCATTCCATTCCATTCCATTCTACTGGTGTCCATTCCATTCCATTCTATTCCATTCTATTCCATTCCATTCCATTCCATTCCATTCCATTCCATTCCATTCCATTCCATTGAATTCCATTCCATTCCATTCCATTCCATTGAATTCCATTCCATTCCATTCCATTCCATTTCATTCCATTCCATTCCATTCTACTGGTGTCCATTCCATTCCATTCTATTCCATTCCATTCCATTCCATTCCATTCCATTCCTTTCCATTCCATTGCATTCCATTGCATTCCATTCCATTCCATTCCATTCCATTCCGTTCCATTCCATTCCATTCCACTCCACTCCACTCCACTCCACTCCATTCCACTCCACTCCACTCCGGTACATTCCATTCCATTCCATTCCATTCCATTCCATTCCATTCCGTGCTTCTCGGGTACATTCCGTTCCGTTCCATTCCATTCCATTCCATTCCATTCCGTTCCAGTGCACTCTACTCCACTCCACTCCACTCCACTCCACTCCGGTACATTCCATTCCATTCCATTCCATTCCATTTCCATTCCCATTCCATTTCCATTCCCGTTCCATTTCCATTCCCGTTTCTTTTCCATTCCCGTTCCATTTCCATTCCAGTTCCATTACCATTCCCGTTCCATTTCCATTCCCGATCCATTTCCATTCCCGTTCCTTTTCCATTCCCGTTCCATTTCCATTCCCGTTCCGTTACCATTCCCGTTCCATTTCCGTTCCCGTTCCGTTTCCGTTCCCGTTCCATTTCCGTTCTCGTTCCGTTTCCGTTCCCGTTCCATTTCCCTTCCCGTTCCATTTCCCTTCCCGTTCCATTTCCGTTCCCGTTCCGTTTCCGTTCCCGTTCCATTTCCGTTCTCGTTCCGTTTCCGTTCCCGTTCCATTTCCATTCCCGTTCCATTTCCGTTCCCGTTCCATTTCCATTCCCGTTCCATTTCCATTCCCTTTCCATTTCCATTTCATTCCATTCCGTTCTGCTCGGGTACATTCCATTCCATTCCATTGCATTCCATTCCGTTCTGCTCCTGTCCATTCCATTCCATTCCAATCCGTTCCATTCCGTTCTACTCGGGTAGATTCCATTCCATTCCATTCCATTCCATTCCATTCCATTCCATTCCATTCCATTCCATTCTACTGGTGTCCATTCCATTCCATTCCATTCCATTCCATTCCATTCCATTCCATTCCATTCCATTGCATTCCATTCCATTCCATTCCATTCCGTTCCGTTCTACTCGGTTACATTCCATTCAATTCCATTCCATTCCGTTCTACTCGGGTAGATTCCATTCCATTCCATTCCATTCCTTTCCATTCCATTGCATTCCATTGCATTGCATTGCACTCAATTCCATTCCATTCCATTCCATTCCATTCCATTCCATTCCGTTCCGTTCAACTCAGTTACATTCCATTCAATTACATTCCATTCCGTTCTACTCGGTTACATTCCATTCCATTCCATTCCATTCCATTCCAATCCATTCCATTCCATTACATTCCGTTCTACTCGGGTACATTCCGTTCCATTCCATTCCATTCCATTCCATTCCATTCCATTCCTTTCCGTTCTACTTTGGTACATTCCATTCCATTCCATTCCATTCCATTCCATTCCATTCCATTACATTCCATTCCATTCCATTCCGTTCTACTGAGGTTGATTCCATTCTATTCCATTCCATTCCATTCCATTCCATTCCATTCCATTCCATTCCATTCCATTGAATTCCATTCCATTCCATTCCATTCCATTCCATTCCATTCCATTCCATGGAATTCCATTCCATTCCATTCCATTCCATTCCATTCCATTGAATTCCATCCCATTCCATTCCATTCCACTCCATTGAATTCCATTCCATTCCATTCCATTCCATTGAATTCCATTCCATTCCATTCCATTCCATTCCATTCCATTCCATTCCATTCTACTGGTGTCCATTCCATTCCATTCTATTCCATTCCATTCCATTCCATTCCATTCCATTCCTTTCCATTCCATTGCATTCCATTGCATTCCATTCCATTCCATTCCATTCCATTCCTTTCCATTCCATTCCATTCCACTCCACTCCACTCCACTCCACTCCACTCCATTCCACTCCACTCCACTCCGGTACATTCCATTCCATTCCATTCCAATCCATTCCATTCCATTCCGTGCTTCTCGGGTACATTCCGTTCCGTTCCATTCCATTCCATTCCATTCCATTCCATTCCATTCCACTCCACTCCACTCCACTCCACTCCACTCCATTCCACTCCACTCCACTCCGGTACATTCCATTCCATTCCATTCCATTCCATTCCATTCCATTTCCATTCCATTCCATTCCATTCCATTCCATTCCATTCCATGGAATTCCATTCCATTCCATTCCAATCCATTCCATTCCATTCCATTCCGTTCTACTCGGGTACATTCCGTTCCATTCCATTCCATTCCATTCCATTCCATTCCATTCCTTTCCGTTCTACTTTGGTACATTCCATTCCATTCCATTCCATTCCATTCCATTCCATTCCATTACATTCCATTACATTCCATTCCATTCCATTCCATTCCATTCCATTCCATTCCATTCCATTCCATTCTACTGGTGTCCATTCCATTCCATTCTATTCCATTCCATTCCATTCCATTCCATTCCATTCCTTTCCATTCCATTGCATTCCATTGCATTCCATTCCATTCCATTCCATTCCATTCCATTCCATTCCACTCCACTCCACTCCACTCCACTCCATTGCACTCCACTCCACTCCGGTACATTCCGTTCCGTTCCATTCCATTCCATTCCATTCCATTCCGTTCCAGTGCACTCTACTCCACTCCACTCCACTCCACTCCACTCCGGTACATTCCATTCCATTCCATTCCATTCCATTCCATTCCATTTCCATTCCCATTCCATTTCCATTCCCGTTCCATTTCCATTCCCGTTTCTTTTCCATTCCCGTTCCATTTCCATTCCAGTTCCATTACCATTCCCGTTCCATTTCCATTCCCGATCCATTTCCATTCCCGTTCCTTTTCCATTCCCGTTCCATTTCCATTCCCGTTCCGTTACCATTCCCGTTCCATTTCCGTTCTCGTTCCGTTTCCGTTCCCGTTCCATTTCCCTTCCCGTTCCATTTCCGTTCCCGTTCCATTTCCATTCCCGTTCCATTTCCGTTCCCGTTCCATTTCCATTCCCGTTCTATTTCCATTCCCTTTCCATTTCCATTTCATTCCATTCCGTTCTGCTCGGGTACATTCCATTCCATTCCATTGCATTCCATTCCGTTCTGCTCCTGTCCATTCCATTCCATTCCATTCCGTTCCATTCCGTTCTACTAGGGTAGATTCCATTCCATTCCATTCCATTCCATTCCATTCCATTCCATTCCATTCCATTCCATTCCATTCCATTCCATTCTACTGGTGTCCATTCCATTCCATTCCATTCCATTCCATTCCATTCCATTCCATTGCATTCCATTCCATTGCATTCCATTCCATTCCGTTCCGTTCTACTCGGTTACATTCCATTCAATTCCATTCCATTCCGTTCTACTCGGGTAGATTCCATTCCATTCCATTCCATTCCATTCCTTTCCATTCCATTGCATTCCATTGCATTGCATTGCACTCAATTCCATTCCATTCCATTCCATTCCATTCCATTCCATTCCTTTCCGTTCAACTCGGTTACATTCCATTCAATTACATTCCATTCCGTTCTACTCGGTTACATTCCATTCCATTCCATTCCATTCCATTCCATTCCATTCCATTCCATTCCATTGCATTCCATTCCATTCCATTCCATTCCATTCCGTTCCGTTCTACTCGGTTACATTCCATTCAATTCCATTCCATTCCGTTCTACTCGGGTAGATTCCATTCCATTCCATTCCATTCCTTTCCATTCCATTGCATTCCATTGCATTGCATTGCACTCAATTCCATTCCATTCCATTCCATTCCATTCCATTCCATTCCATTCCATTCCATTCCATTCCGTTCCGTTCAACTCGGTTACATTCCATTCAATTACATTCCATTCCGTTCTACTCGGTTACATTCCATTCCATTCCATTCCATTCCATTCCAATCCATTCCATTCCATTCCATTCCGTTCTACTCGGGTACATTCCATTCCATTCCATTCCATTCCATTCCATTCCATTCCATTCCATTCCATTCCGTTCTACTTTGGTACATTCCATTCCATTCCATTCCATTCCATTCCATTCCATTCCATTCCATTCCGTTCTACTCGGGTTGATTCCATTCTATTCCATTCCATTCCATTCCATTCCATTCCATTCCATTCCATTCCATTCGATTCCATTCCATTCCATTCCATGGAAATCCATTCCATTCCATTCCATTCCATGGAATTCCATTCCATTCCATTCCATTCCATTCCATTCCATTCCATTCCATTGAATTCCATTCCATTCCATTCCATTCCATTCCATTGAATTCCATTCCGTTCCATTCCATTCCATTGAATTCCATTCCATTCCATTCCATTCCATTCCATTCCATTCCATTCCATTGAATTCCATTCCATTCCATTCCATTCCATTCCATTCCATTCCATTCCATCCCATTCCATTCCATTCCATTCCATTCCGTTCTACTCGGGTTGATTCCATTCTATTCCATTCCATTCCATTCGATCCCATTTGATTCCATTCGATTCCATTCAATTCCATTCGATTCCATTCCATTCCACTCCATTCCATTCCATTGAATTCCATTCCATTCCATTCCATTCCATTCCATTCCATTCCATTCCATTCCATTCCATTGAATTCCATTCCATTCCATTCCATTCCATTCCATTGAATTCCATTCCATTCCATTCCATTCCATTGAATTCCATTCCATTCCATTCCATTCCATTCCATTCCATTCCATTCCATTCCATTCCATTCTACTGGTGTCCATTCCATTCCATTCCATTCCATTCCATTCCATTCCATTCCATTCCATTCCTTTCCATTCCATTGCATTCCATTGCATTCCATTCCATTCCATTCCATTCCATTCCATTCCATTCCACTCCACTCCACTCCACTCCACTCCATTCCACTCCACTCCACTCCGGTACATTCCATTCCATTCCATTCCATTCCATTCCATTCCATTTCCATTCCCATTCCATTTCCATTCCCGTTCCATTTCCATTCCCGTTTCTTTTCCATTCCCGTTCCATTTCCATTCCAGTTCCATTACCATTCCCGTTCCATTTCCATTCCCGATCCATTTCCATTCCCGTTCCTTTTCCATTCCCGTTCCATTTCCATTCCCGTTCCGTTACCATTCCCGTTCCATTTCCGTTCCCGTTCCGTTTCCGTTCCCGTTCCATTTCCGTTCTCGTTCCGTTTCCGTTCCCGTTCCATTTCCCTTCCCGTTCCATTTCCCTTCCCGTTCCATTTCCGTTCCCGTTCCGTTTCCGTTCCCGTTCCATTTCCGTTCTCGTTCCGTTTCCGTTCCCGTTCCATTTCCATTCCCGTTCCATTTCCGTTCCCGTTCCATTTCCATTCCCGTTCCATTTCCATTCCCTTTCCATTTCCATTTCATTCCATTCCGTTCTGCTCGGGTACATTCCATTCCATTCCATTGCATTCCATTCCGTTCTGCTCCTGTCCATTCCATTCCATTCCAATCCGTTCCATTCCGTTCTACTCGGGTAGATTCCATTCCATTCCATTCCATTCCATTCCATTCCATTCCATTCCATTCCATTCCATTCCATTCCATTCTACTGGTGTCCATTCCATTCCATTCCATTCCATTCCATTCCATTCCATTGCATTCCATTCCATTCCATTCCATTCCGTTCCGTTCTACTCGGTTACATTCCATTCAATTCCATTCCATTCCGTTCTACTCGGGTAGATTCCATTCCATTCCATTCCATTCCTTTCCATTCCATTGCATTCCATTGCATTGCATTGCACTCAATTCCATTCCATTCCATTCCATTCCATTCCATTCCATTCCGTTCCGTTCAACTCAGTTACATTCCATTCAATTACATTCCATTCCGTTCTACTCGGTTACATTCCATTCCATTCCATTCCATTCCATTCCAATCCATTCCATTCCATTCCATTCCGTTCTACTCGGGTACATTCCGTTCCATTCCATTCCATTCCATTCCATTCCTTTCCGTTCTACTTTGGTACATTCCATTCCATTCCATTCCATTCAATTCCATTCCATTCCATTCCATTCCATTCCATTCCATTCCATTCCGTTCTACTCAGGTTGATTCCATTCTATTCCATTCCATTCCATTCCATTCCATTCCATTCGATTCCATTCCATTCCATTCCATTGAATTCCATTCCATTCCATTCCATTCCATGGAATTCCATTCCATTCCATTCCATTCCATTCCATTCCATTCCATTCCATTCCATTGAATTCCATTCCATTCCATTCCATTCCATTCCATTCCATTCCATTCCATTCCGTTCCATTCCATTCCATTGAATTCCATTCCATTCCATTCCATTCCATTCCATTCCATTCCATTGAATTCCATTCCATTCCATTCCATTCCATTCCATTCCATCCCATTCCATTCCATTCCATTCCATTCCGTTCTACTCGGGTTGATTCCATTCTATTCCATTCCATTCCATTCGATCCCATTTGATTCCATTCGATTCCATTCAATTCCATTCGATTCCATTCCATTCCACTCCATTCCATTCCATTGTATTCCATTCCATTCCATTCCATTCCATTCCATTCCATTCCATTCCATGGAATTCCATTCCATTCCATTCCAATCCATTCCATTCCATTCCATTCCGTTCTACTCGGGTACATTCCGTTCCATTCCATTCCATTCCATTCCATTCCATTCCATTCCTTTCCGTTCTACTTTGGTACATTCCATTCCATTCCATTCCATTCCATTCCATTCCATTACATTCCATTCCATTCCATTCCATTCCATTCCATTCCATTCCATTCCATTCCATTCCATTCCATTCTACTGGTGTCCATTCCATTCCATTCTATTCCATTCCATTCCATTCCATTCCATTCCTTTCCATTCCATTGCATTCCATTGCATTCCATTCCATTCCATTCCATTCCATTCCATTCCATTCCATTCCACTCCACTCCACTCCACTCCACTCCATTGCACTCCACTCCACTCCGGTACATTCCGTTCCGTTCCATTCCATTCCATTCCATTCCATTCCGTTCCAGTGCACTCTACTCCACTCCACTCCACTCCACTCCACTCCGGTACATTCCATTCCATTCCATTCCATTCCATTCCATTCCATTTCCATTCCCATTCCATTTCCATTCCCGTTCCATTTCCATTCCCGTTTCTTTTCCATTCCCGTTCCATTTCCATTCCAGTTCCATTACCATTCCCGTTCCATTTCCATTCCCGATCCATTTCCATTCCCGTTCCTTTTCCATTCCCGTTCCATTTCCATTCCCGTTCCGTTACCATTCCCGTTCCATTTCCGTTCTCGTTCCGTTTCCGTTCCCGTTCCATTTCCCTTCCCGTTCCATTTCCGTTCCCGTTCCATTTCCATTCCCGTTCCATTTCCGTTCCCGTTCCATTTCCATTCCCGTTCTATTTCCATTCCCTTTCCATTTCCATTTCATTCCATTCCGTTCTGCTCGGGTACATTCCATTCCATTCCATTGCATTCCATTCCGTTCTGCTCCTGTCCATTCCATTCCATTCCGTTCCATTCCGTTCTACTAGGGTAGATTCCATTCCATTCCATTCCATTCCATTCCATTCCATTCCATTCCATTCCATTCCATTCCATTCCATTCTACTGGTGTCCATTCCATTCCATTCCATTCCATTCCATTCCATTCCATTCCATTGCATTCCATTCCATTGCATTCCATTCCATTCCGTTCCGTTCTACTCGGTTACATTCCATTCAATTCCATTCCATTCCGTTCTACTCGGGTAGATTCCATTCCATTCCATTCCATTCCATTCCTTTCCATTCCATTGCATTCCATTGCATTGCATTGCACTCAATTCCATTCCATTCCATTCCATTCCATTCCATTCCATTCCGTTCCGTTCAACTCGGTTACATTCCATTCAATTACATTCCATTCCGTTCTACTCGGTTACATTCCATTCCATTCCATTCCATTCCATTCCATTACATTCCATTCCATTCCATTGCATTCCATTCCATTCCATTCCATTCCATTCCGTTCCGTTCTACTCGGTTACATTCCATTCAATTCCATTCCATTCCGTTCTACTCGGGTAGATTCCATTCCATTCCATTCCATTCCTTTCCATTCCATTGCATTCCATTGCATTGCATTGCACTCAATTCCATTCCATTCCATTCCATTCCATTCCATTCCATTCCATTCCATTCCGTTCCGTTCAACTCGGTTACATTCCATTCAATTACATTCCATTCCGTTCTACTCGGTTACATTCCATTCCATTCCATTCCATTCCATTCCAATCCATTCCATTCCATTCCATTCCGTTCTACTCGGGTACATTCCATTCCATTCCATTCCATTCCATTCCATTCCATTCCATTCCATTCCATTCCGTTCTACTTTGGTACATTCCATTCCATTCCATTCCATTCCATTCCATTCCATTCCATTCCATTCCGTTCTACTCGGGTTGATTCCATTCTATTCCATTCCATTCCATTCCATTCCATTCCATTCCATTCCATTCCATTCGATTCCATTCCATTCCATTCCATGGAAATCCATTCCATTCCATTCCATTCCATGGAATTCCATTCCATTCCATTCCATTCCATTCCATTCCATTCCATTCCATTCCATTCCATTCCATTCCATTGAATTCCATTCCGTTCCATTCCATTCCATTGAATTCCATTCCATTCCATTCCATTCCATTCCATTCCATTCCATTCCATTCCATTCCATTGAATTCCATTCCATTCCATTCCATTCCATTCCATTCCATTCCATCCCATTCCATTCCATTCCATTCCATTCCGTTCTACTCGGGTTGATTCCATTCTATTCCATTCCATTCCATTCGATCCCATTTGATTCCATTCGATTCCATTCAATTCCATTCGATTCCATTCCATTCCACTCCATTCCATTCCATTGAATTCCATTCCATTCCATTCCATTCCATTCCATTCCATTCCATTCCATTCCATTGAATTCCATTCCATTCCATTCCATTCCATTCCATTGAATTCCATTCCATTCCATTCCATTCCATTGAATTCCATTCCATTCCATTCCATTCCATTCCATTCCATTCCATTCCATTCCATTCCATTCTACTGGTGTCCATTCCATTCCATTCCATTCCATTCCATTCCATTCCATTCCATTCCATTCCATTCCTTTCCATTCCATTGCATTCCATTGCATTCCATTCCATTCCATTCCATTCCATTCCATTCCATTCCACTCCACTCCACTCCACTCCACTCCATTCCACTCCACTCCACTCCGGTACATTCCATTCCATTCCATTCCATTCCATTCCATTCCATTTCCATTCCCATTCCATTTCCATTCCCGTTCCATTTCCATTCCCGTTTCTTTTCCATTCCCGTTCCATTTCCATTCCAGTTCCATTACCATTCCCGTTCCATTTCCATTCCCGATCCATTTCCATTCCCGTTCCTTTTCCATTCCCGTTCCATTTCCATTCCCGTTCCGTTACCATTCCCGTTCCATTTCCGTTCCCGTTCCGTTTCCGTTCCCGTTCCATTTCCGTTCTCGTTCCGTTTCCGTTCCCGTTCCATTTCCCTTCCCGTTCCGTTTCCCTTCCCGTTCCATTTCCGTTCCCGTTCCGTTTCCGTTCCCGTTCCATTTCCGTTCTCGTTCCGTTTCCATTCCCGTTCCATTTCCATTCCCGTTCCATTTCCGTTCCCGTTCCATTTCCATTCCCGTTCCATTTCCATTCCCTTTCCATTTCCATTTCATTCCATTCCGTTCTGCTCGGGTACATTCCATTCCATTCCATTGCATTCCATTCCGTTCTGCTCCTGTCCATTCCATTCCATTCCAATCCGTTCCATTCCGTTCTACTCGGGTAGATTCCATTCCATTCCATTCCATTCCATTCCATTCCATTCCATTCCATTCCATTCCATTCTACTGGTGTCCATTCCATTCCATTCCATTCCATTCCATTCCATTCCATTGCATTCCATTCCATTCCATTCCATTCCGTTCCGTTCTACTCGGTTACATTCCATTCAATTCCATTCCATTCCGTTCTACTCGGGTAGATTCCATTCCATTCCATTCCATTCCTTTCCATTCCATTGCATTCCATTGCATTGCATTGCACTCAATTCCATTCCATTCCATTCCATTCCATTCCGTTCCGTTCAACTCAGTTACATTCCATTCAATTACATTCCATTCCGTTCTACTCGGTTACATTCCATTCCATTCCATTCCATTCCATTCCAATCCATTCCATTCCATTCCATTCCGTTCTACTCGGGTACATTCCGTTCCATTCCATTCCATTCCATTCCATTCCATTCCATTCCTTTCCGTTCTACTTTGGTACATTCCATTCCATTCCATTCCATTCCATTCCATTCCATTACATTCCATTCCATTCCATTCCGTTCTACTCAGGTTGATTCCATTCTATTCCATTCCATTCCATTCCATTCCATTCCATTCCATTCGATTCCATTCCATTCCATTCCATTGAATTCCATTCCATTCCATTCCATTCCATTCCATTCCATGGAATTCCATTCCATTCCATTCCATTCCATTCCATTCCATTGAATTCCATTCCATTCCATTCCATTCCATTCCATTGAATTCCATTCCATTCCATTCCATTCCATTGAATTCCATTCCATTCCATTCCATTCCATTCCATTCCATTCCATTCCATTCCATTCCATTCCATTCCATTCTACTGGTGTCCATTCCATTCCATTCTATTCCATTCCATTCCATTCCATTCCATTCCATTCCTTTCCATTCCATTGCATTCCATTGCATTCCATTCCATTCCATTCCATTCCATTCCATTCCATTCCATTCCATTCCACTCCACTCCACTCCACTCCACTCCACTCCATTCCACTCCACTCCACTCCGGTACATTCCATTCCATTCCATTCCAATCCATTCCATTCCATTCCGTGCTTCTCGGGTACATTCCGTTCCGTTCCATTCCATTCCATTCCATTCCATTCCGTTCCAGTGCACTCTACTCCACTCCACTCCACTCCACTCCACTCCGGTACATTCCATTCCATTCCATTCCATTCCATTTCCATTCCCATTCCATTTCCATTCCCGTTCCATTTCCATTCCCGTTTCTTTTCCATTCCCGTTCCATTTCCATTCCAGTTCCATTACCATTCCCGTTCCATTTCCATTCCCGATCCATTTCCATTCCCGTTCCTTTTCCATTCCCGTTCCATTTCCATTCCCGTTCCGTTACCATTCCCGTTCCATTTCCGTTCCCGTTCCGTTTCCGTTCCCGTTCCATTTCCGTTCTCGTTCCGTTTCCGTTCCCGTTCCATTTCCCTTCCCGTTCCATTTCCCTTCCCGTTCCATTTCCGTTCCCGTTCCGTTTCCGTTCCCGTTCCATTTCCGTTCTCGTTTCTTTTCCGTTCCCGTTCCATTTCCATTCCCGTTCCATTTCCGTTCCCGTTCCATTTCCATTCCCGTTCCATTTCCCTTCCCTTTCCATTTCCATTTCATTCCATTCCGTTCTGCTCGGGTACATTCCATTCCATTCCATTGCATTCCATTCCGTTCTGCTCCTGTCCATTCCATTCCATTCCAATCCGTTCCATTCCGTTCTACTCGGGTAGATTCCATTCCATTCCATTCCATTCCATTCCATTCCATTCCATTCCATTCCATTCCATTCCATTCCATTCCATTCTACTGGTGTCCATTCCATTCCATTCCATTCCATTCCATTCCATTCCATGCCATTCCATTGCATTCCATTCCATTCCATTCCATTCCGTTCCGTTCTACTCGGTTACATTCCATTCAATTCCATTCCATTCCGTTCTACTCGGGTAGATTCCATTCCATTCCATTCCATTCCTTTCCATTCCATTGCATTCCATTGCATTGCATTGCACTCAATTCCATTCCATTCCATTCCATTCCATTCCATTCCATTCCATTCCATTCCGTTCCGTTCAACTCGGTTACATTCCATTCAATTACATTCCATTCCGTTCTACTCGGTTACATTCCATTCCATTCCATTCCATTCCATTCCAATCCATTCCATTCCATTCCATTCCGTTCTACTCGGGTACATTCCATTCCATTCCATTCCATTCCATTCCATTCCATTCCATTCCATTCCATTCCGTTCTACTTTGGTACATTCCATTCCATTCCATTCCATTCCATTCCATTCCATTCCATTCCATTCCATTCCGTTCTACTTGGGTTGATTCCATTCTATTCCATTCCATTCCATTCCATTCCATTCCATTCCATTCCATTCCATTCGATTCCATTCCATTCCATTCCATGGAAATCCATTCCATTCCATTCCATTCCATGGAATTCCATTCCATTCCATTCCATTCCATTCCATTCCATTCCATTCCATTCCATTCTACTGGTGTCCATTCCATTCCATTCCATTCCATTCCATTCCATTCCATTCCATTCCATTCCATTGCATTCCATTCCATTCCATTCCATTCCGTTCCGTTCTACTCGGTTACATTCCATTCAATTCCATTCCATTCCGTTCTACTCGGGTAGATTCCATTCCATTCCATTCCATTCCTTTCCATTCCATTGCATTCCATTGCATTGCATTGCACTCAATTCCATTCCATTCCATTCCATTCCATTCCATTCCATTCCATTCCGTTCCGTTCAACTCAGTAACATTCCATTCAATTACATTCCATTCCGTTCTACTCGGTTACATTCCATTCCATTCCATTCCATTCCATTCCAATCCATTCCATTCCATTCCATTCCGTTCTACTCGGGTACATTCCGTTCCATTCCATTCCATTCCATTCCATTCCATTCCATTACTTTCCGTTCTACTTTGGTACATTCCATTCCATTCCATTCCATTCCATTACATTCCATTCCATTACATTCCATTCCATTCCATTCCGTTCTACTCAGGTTGATTCCATTCTATTCCATTCCATTCCATTCCATTCCATTCCATTCCATGGAATTCCATTCCATTCCATTCCATTCCATTCCATTCCATTCCGTTCCATTCCATTCCATTCCATTCCATTCCGTTCCATTCCATTCCATTGAATTCCATTCCATTCCATTCCATTCCATTCCATTCCATTCCATTGAATTCCTTTCCATTCCATTCCATTCCATTCCATTCCATCCCATTCCATTCCATTCCATTCCATTCCGTTCTACTCGGGTTGATTCCATTCTATTCCATTCCATTCCATTCGATCCCATTTGATTCCATTCGATTCCATTCAATTCCATTCGATTCCATTCCATTCCACTCCATTCCATTCCATTGAATTCCATTCCATTCCATTCCATTCCATTCCATTCCATGGAATTCCATTCCATTCCATTCCATTCCATTCCATAGAATTCCATTCCATTCCATTCCATTCCACTGAATTCCGTTCCATTCCATTCCATTCCGTTCCGTTCCGTTCCGTTCCGTTCCGTTGCGTTCCGTTCCGTTCCGTTGTGTTCCGTTCCGTTCTACTCGGGTTGATTCCATTATATTCCATTCCATTCCAATCCATTCCGTTCCATTCCATAGAATTCCATTCCATTCCATTCCATTCCATTCCATTCCATTCCATTGAATTCCATTCCATTCCATTCCATTCCATTCCATTCCATTCCATTCCATTCCATTCCATTCCATTCCATGGAATTCCGTTCCATTCCATTCCATTCCGTTCCTTTCCGTCCCGTTCCGTTCCGTTCCGTTCCGTTGCGTTCCGTTCCGTTCTACTCGGGTTGATTCCATTCTATTCCATTCCATTCCATTCGATTCCATTCGATTCCATTCGATTCCACTCCATTCCATTCCATAGAATTCCATTCCATTCCATTCCATTCCATTGAATTCCATTCCATTCCATTCCATTCCATTGAATTCCATTCCATTCCATTCCATTCCATTTCATTCCATTCCATTCCATTCTACTGGTGTCCATTCCATTCCATTCTATTCCATTCCATTCCATTCCATTCCATTCCATTCCTTTCCATTCCATTGCATTCCATTGCATTCCATTCCATTCCATTCCATTCCATTCCGTTCCATTCCATTCCATTCCACTCCACTCCACTCCACTCCACTCCATTCCACTCCACTCCACTCCACTCCGGTACATTCCATTCCATTCCATTCCATTCCATTCCATTCCATTCCATTCCATTCCGTGCTTCTCGGGTACATTCCGTTCCGTTCCATTCCATTCCATTCCATTCCATTCCGTTCCAGTGCACTCTACTCCACTCCACTCCACTCCACTCCACTCCGGTACATTCCATTCCATTCCATTCCATTCCATTTCCATTCCCATTCCATTTCCATTCCCGTTCCATTTCCATTCCCGTTTCTTTTCCATTCCCGTTCCATTTCCATTCCAGTTCCATTACCATTCCCGTTCCATTTCCATTCCCGATCCATTTCCATTCCCGTTCCTTTTCCATTCCCGTTCCATTTCCATTCCCGTTCCGTTACCATTCCCGTTCCATTTCCGTTCCCGTTCCGTTTCCGTTCCCGTTCCATTTCCGTTCTCGTTCCGTTTCCGTTCCCGTTCCATTTCCCTTCCCGTTCCATTTCCCTTCCCGTTCCATTTCCGTTCCCGTTCCGCTTCCGTTCCCGTTCCATTTCCGTTCTCGTTCCGTTTCCGTTCCCGTTCCATTTCCATTCCCGTTCCATTTCCGTTCCCGTTCCATTTCCATTCCCGTTCCATTTCCATTCCCTTTCCATTTCCATTTCATTCCATTCCGTTCTGCTCGGGTACATTCCATTCCATTCCATTGCATTCCATTCCGTTCTGCTCCTGTCCATTCCATTCCATTCCAATCCGTTCCATTCCGTTCTACTCGGGTAGATTCCATTCCATTCCATTCCATTCCATTCCATTCCATTCCATTCCATTCCATTCCATTCCATTCCATTCTACTGGTGTCCATTCCATTCCATTCCATTCCATTCCATTCCATTCCATTCCATTGCATTCCATTCCATTCCATTCCATTCCGTTCCGTTCTACTCGGTTACATTCCATTCAATTCCATTCCATTCCGTTCTACTCGGGTAGATTCCATTCCATTCCATTCCATTCCTTTCCATTCCATTGCATTCCATTGCATTGCATTGCACTCAATTCCATTCCATTCCATTCCGTTCCATTCCATTCCATTCCATTCCATTCCGTTCCGTTCAACTCAGTTACATTCCATTCAATTACATTCCATTCCGTTCTACTCGGTTACATTCCATTCCATTCCATTCCATTCCATTCCAATCCATTCCATTCCATTCCATTCCGTTCTACTCGGGTACATTCCGTTCCATTCCATTCCATTCCATTCCATTCCATTCCATTCCTTTCCGTTCTACTTTGGTACATTCCATTCCATTCCATTCCATTCCATTCCATTCCATTCCATTCCATTACATTCCATTCTATTCCATTCCGTTCTACTCAGGTTGATTCCATTCTATTCCATTCCATTCCATTCCATTCCATTCCATTCCATTCCATTCGATTCCATTCCATTCCATTCCATTGAATTCCATTCCATTCCATTCCATTCCATGGAATTCCATTCCATTCCATTCCATTCCATTCCATTCCATTCCATTCCATTCCATTCCATTCCATTCCATTCCGTTCCATTCCATTCCATTGAATTCCATTCCATTCCATTCCATTCCATTCCATTCCATTCCATTGAATTCCATTCCATTCCATTCCATTCCATTCCATTCCATCCCATTCCATTCCATTCCATTCCATTCCGTTCTACTCGGGTTGATTCCATTCTATTCCATTCCATTCCATTCGATCCCATTTGATTCCATTCGATTCCATTCAATTCCATTCGATTCCATTCCATTCCACTCCATTCCATTCCATTGAATTCCATTCCATTCCATTCCATTCCATTCCATTCCATTCCATTCCATTCCATTCCATTCCATGGAATTCCATTCCATTCCATTCCAATCCATTCCATTCCATTCCATTCCGTTCTACTCGGGTACATTCCGTTCCATTCCATTCCATTCCATTCCATTCCATTCCATTCCATTCCATTCCTTTCCGTTCTACTTTGGTACATTCCATTCCATTCCATTCCATTCCATTCCATTCCATTCCATTACATTCCATTCCATTCCATTCCGTTCTACTCAGGTTGATTCCATTCTATTCCATTCCATTCCATTCCATTCCATTCCATTCCATTCCATTCCATTCCATTCCATTCCTTTCCATTCCATTGAATTCCATTCCATTCCATTCCATTCCATGGAATTCCATTCCATTCCAATTCCATTCCATTCCATTCCATTCCATTCCATTCCATTCCATTCCATTGAATTCCATTCCATTCCATTCCATTCCATTCCATTCCATTCCATTCTACTCGGGTTGATTCCATTCTATTCCATTCCATTCCATTCGATCCCATTTGATTCCATTCGATTCCATTCAATTCCATTCGATTCCATTCCATTCCACTCCATTCCATTCCATTGAATTCCATTCCATTCCATTCCATTCCATTCCATTCCATTCCATTCCATTCCATTCCATTCCATTCCATAGAATTCCATTCCATTCCATTCCATTCCACTGAGTTCCGTTCCATTCCATTCCATTCCGTTCCGTTCCGTTCCGTTCCGTTCCGTTGCGTTCCGTTCCGTTCCGTTGTGTTCCGTTCCGTTCTACTCGGGTTGATTCCATTCTATTCCATTCCATTCCAATCCATTCCGTTCCATTCCATTGAATTCCATTCCATTCCATTCCATTCCATTGAATTCCATTCCATTCCATTCCATTCCATTGAATTCCATTCCATTCCATTCCATTCCATTGAATTCCATTCCATTCCATTCCATTCCATTCCATTCCATTCCATTCCATTCCATTCCATTCTACTGGTGTCCATTCCATTCCATTCTATTCCATTCCATTCCATTCCATTCCATTCCATTCCATTCCATTCCATTCCATTGAATTCCATTCCATTCCATTCCATTCCATTTCATTCCATTCCATTCCATTCTACTGGTGTCCATTCCATTCCATTCTATTCCATTCCATTCCATTCCATTCCATTCCATTCCTTTCCATTCCATTGCATTCCATTGCATTCCATTCCATTCCATTCCATTCCATTCCGTTCCATTCCATTCCATTCCACTCCACTCCACTCCACTCCACTCCATTCCACTCCACTCCACTCCGGTACATTCCATTCCATTCCATTCCATTCCATTCCATTCCATTCCGTGCTTCTCGGGTACATTCCGTTCCGTTCCATTCCATTCCATTCCATTCCATTCCGTTCCAGTGCACTCTACTCCACTCCACTCCACTCCACTCCACTCCGGTACATTCCATTCCATTCCATTCCATTCCATTTCCATTCCCATTCCATTTCCATTCCCGTTCCATTTCCATTCCCGTTTCTTTTCCATTCCCGTTCCATTTCCATTCCAGTTCCATTACCATTCCCGTTCCATTTCCATTCCCGATCCATTTCCATTCCCGTTCCTTTTCCATTCCCGTTCCATTTCCATTCCCGTTCCGTTACCATTCCCGTTCCATTTCCGTTCCCGTTCCGTTTCCGTTCCCGTTCCATTTCCGTTCTCGTTCCGTTTCCGTTCCCGTTCCATTTCCCTTCCCGTTCCATTTCCCTTCCCGTTCCATTTCCGTTCCCGTTCCGTTTCCGTTCCCGTTCCATTTCCGTTCTCGTTCCGTTTCCGTTCCCGTTCCATTTCCATTCCCGTTCCATTTCCGTTCCCGTTCCATTTCCATTCCCGTTCCATTTCCATTCCCTTACCATTTCCATTTCATTCCATTCCGTTCTGCTCGGGTACATTCCATTCCATTCCATTGCATTCCATTCCGTTCTGCTCCTGTCCATTCCATTCCATTCCAATCCGTTCCATTCCGTTCTACTCGGGTAGATTCCATTCCATTCCATTCCATTCCATTCCATTCCATTCCATTCCATTCCATTCCATTCCATTCCATTCTACTGGTGTCCATTCCATTCCATTCCATTCCATTCCATTCCATTCCATTCCATTCCATTGCATTCCATTCCATTCCATTCCATTCCGTTCCGTTCTACTCGGTTACATTCCATGCAATTCCATTCCATTCCGTTCTACTCGGGTAGATTCCATTCCATTCCATTCCATTCCTTTCCATTCCATTGCATTCCATTGCATTGCATTGCACTCAATTCCATTCCATTCCATTCCATTCCATTCCATTCCATTCCGTTCCGTTCAACTCAGTTACATTCCATTCAATTACATTCCATTCCGTTCTACTCGGTTACATTCCATTCCATTCCATTCCATTCCATTCCAATCCATTCCATTCCATTCCATTCCGTTCTACTCGGGTACATTCCGTTCCATTCCATTCCATTCCATTCCATTCCATTCCATTCCTTTCCGTTCTACTTTGGTACATTCCATTCCATTCCATTCCATTCCATTCCATTCCATTACATTCCATTCCATTCCATTCCGTTCTACTCAGGTTGATTCCATTCTATTCCATTCCATTCCATTCCATTCCATTCCATTCCATTCGATTCCATTCCATTCCATTCCATTGAATTCCATTCCATTCCATTCCATTCCATTCCATTCCATTCCATGGAATTCCATTCCATTCCATTCCATTCCATTCCATTCCATTGAATTCCATTCCATTCCATTCCATTCCATTCCATTGAATTCCATTCCATTCCATTCCATTCCATTGAATTCCATTCCATTCCATTCCATTCCATTCCATTCCATTCCATTCCATTCCATTCCATTCCATTCTACTGGTGTCCATTCCATTCCATTCTATTCCATTCCATTCCATTCCATTCCATTCCATTCCCTTCCATTCCATTGCATTCCATTGCATTCCATTCCATTCCATTCCATTCCATTCCATTCCATTCCATTCCATTCCACTCCACTCCACTCCACTCCACTCCACTCCATTCCACTCCACTCCACTCCGGTACATTCCATTCCATTCCATTCCAATCCATTCCATTCCATTCCATTCCATTCCATTCCATTCCATTCCATTCCATTCCATTCTACTGGTGTCCATTCCATTCCATTCTATTCCATTCCATTCCATTCCATTCCATTCCATTCCCTTCCATTCCATTGCATTCCATTGCATTCCATTCCATTCCATTCCATTCCATTCCATTCCATTCCATTCCATTCCACTCCACTCCACTCCACTCCACTCCACTCCATTCCACTCCACTCCACTCCGGTACATTCCATTCCATTCCATTCCAATCCATTCCATTCCATTCCGTGCTTCTCGGGTACATTCCGTTCCGTTCCATTCCATTCCATTCCATTCCATTCCGTTCCAGTGCACTCTACTCCACTCCACTCCACTCCACTCCACTCCGGTACATTCCATTCCATTCCATTCCATTCCATTTCCATTCCCATTCCATTTCCATTCCCGTTCCATTTCCATTCCCGTTTCTTTTCCATTCCCGTTCCATTTCCATTCCAGTTCCATTACCATTCCCGTTCCATTTCCATTCCCGATCCATTTCCATTCCCGTTCCTTTTCCATTCCCGTTCCATTTCCATTCCCGTTCCGTTACCATTCCCGTTCCATTTCCGTTCCCGTTCCGTTTCCGTTCCCGTTCCATTTCCGTTCTCGTTCCGTTTCCGTTCCCGTTCCATTTCCCTTCCCGTTCCATTTCCCTTCCCGTTCCATTTCCGTTCCCGTTCCGTTTCCGTTCCCGTTCCATTTCCGTTCTCGTTTCTTTTCCGTTCCCGTTCCATTTCCATTCCCGTTCCATTTCCGTTCCCGTTCCATTTCCATTCCCGTTCCATTTCCATTCCCTTTCCATTTCCATTTCATTCCATTCCGTTCTGCTCGGGTACATTCCATTCCATTCCATTGCATTCCATTCCGTTCTGCTCCTGTCCATTCCATTCCATTCCAATCCGTTCCATTCCGTTCTACTCGGGTAGATTCCATTCCATTCCATTCCATTCCATTCCATTCCATTCCATTCCATTCCATTCCATTCCATTCTACTGGTGTCCATTCCATTCCATTCCATTCCATTCCATTCCATTCCATGCCATTCCATTGCATTCCATTCCATTCCATTCCATTCCGTTCCGTTCTACTCGGTTACATTCCATTCAATTCCATTCCATTCCGTTCTACTCGGGTAGATTCCATTCCATTCCATTCCATTCCTTTCCATTCCATTGCATTCCATTGCATTGCATTGCACTCAATTCCATTCCATTCCATTCCATTCCATTCCATTCCATTCCATTCCATTCCATTCCATTCCGTTCCGTTCAACTCGGTTACATTCCATTCAATTACATTCCATTCCGTTCTACTCGGTTACATTCCATTCCATTCCATTCCATTCCATTCCAATCCATTCCATTCCATTCCATTCCGTTCTACTCGGGTACATTCCATTCCATTCCATTCCATTCCATTCCATTCCATTCCATTCCATTCCGTTCTACTTTGGTACATTCCATTCCATTCCATTCCATTCCATTCCATTCCATTCCATTCCATTCCATTCCGTTCTACTTGGGTTGATTCCATTCTATTCCATTCCATTCCATTCCATTCCATTCCATTCCATTCCATTCCATTCGATTCCATTCCATTCCATTCCATGGAAATCCATTCCATTCCATTCCATTCCATGGAATTCCATTCCATTCCATTCCATTCCATTCCATTCCATTCCATTCCATTCCATTCCATTCTACTGGTGTCCATTCCATTCCATTCCATTCCATTCCATTCCATTCCATTCCATTCCATTCCATTGCATTCCATTCCATTCCATTCCATTCCGTTCCGTTCTACTCGGTTACATTCCATTCAATTCCATTCCATTCCGTTCTACTCGGGTAGATTCCATTCCATTCCATTCCATTCCTTTCCATTCCATTGCATTCCATTGCATTGCATTGCACTCAATTCCATTCCATTCCATTCCATTCCATTCCATTCCATTCCGTTCCGTTCAACTCAGTAACATTCCATTCAATTACATTCCATTCCGTTCTACTCGGTTACATTCCATTCCATTCCATTCCATTCCATTCCAATCCATTCCATTCCATTCCATTCCGTTCTACTCGGGTACATTCCGTTCCATTCCATTCCATTCCATTCCATTCCATTCCATTACTTTCCGTTCTACTTTGGTACATTCCATTCCATTCCATTCCATTCCATTACATTCCATTCCATTACATTCCATTCCATTCCATTCCGTTCTACTCAGGTTGATTCCATTCTATTCCATTCCATTCCATTCCATTCCATTCCATTCCATGGAATTCCATTCCATTCCATTCCATTCCATTCCATTCCATTCCGTTCCATTCCATTCCATTCCATTCCGTTCCATTCCATTCCATTGAATTCCATTCCATTCCATTCCATTCCATTCCATTCCATTCCATTGAATTCCATTCCATTCCATTCCATTCCATTCCATTCCATCCCATTCCATTCCATTCCATTCCATTCCGTTCTACTCGGGTTGATTCCATTCTATTCCATTCCATTCCATTCGATCCCATTTGATTCCATTCGATTCCATTCAATTCCATTCGATTCCATTCCATTCCACTCCATTCCATTCCATTGAATTCCATTCCATTCCATTCCATTCCATTCCATGGAATTCCATTCCATTCCATTCCATTCCATTCCATAGAATTCCATTCCATTCCATTCCATTCCACTGAATTCCGTTCCATTCCATTCCATTCCGTTCCGTTCCGTTCCGTTCCGTTCCGTTGCGTTCCGTTCCGTTCCGTTGTGTTCCGTTCCGTTCTACTCGGGTTGATTCCATTCTATTCCATTCCATTCCAATCCATTCCGTTCCATTCCATAGAATTCCATTCCATTCCATTCCATTCCATTCCATTCCATTCCATTGAATTCCATTCCATTCCATTCCATTCCATTCCATTCCATTCCATTCCATTCCATGGAATTCCGTTCCATTCCATTCCATTCCGTTCCTTTCCGTCCCGTTCCGTTCCGTTCCGTTCCGTTGCGTTCCGTTCCGTTCTACTCGGGTTGATTCCATTCTATTCCATTCCATTCCATTCGATTCCATTCGATTCCATTCGATTCCACTCCATTCCATTCCATAGAATTCCATTCCATTCCATTCCATTCCATTGAATTCCATTCCATTCCATTCCATTCCATTGAATTCCATTCCATTCCATTCCATTCCATTGAATTCCATTCCATTCCATTCCATTCCATTCCATTCCATTCCATTCCATTCCATTCTACTGGTGTCCATTCCATTCCATTCCATTCCATTCCATTCCATTCCATTCCATTCCATTGAATTCCATTCCATTGAATTCCATTCCATTCCATTCCATTCCATTGAATTCCATTCCATTCCATTCCATTCCATTCCATTCCATTCCATTCCATTCCATTCTACTGGTGTCCATTCCATTCCATTCTATTCCATTCCATTCCATTCCATTCCATTCCATTCCTTTCCATTCCATTGCATTCCATTGCATTCCATTCCATTCCATTCCATTCCATTCCATTCCATTCCACTCCACTCCACTCCACTCCACTCCATTGCACTCCACTCCACTCCGGTACATTCCGTTCCGTTCCATTCCATTCCATTCCATTCCATTCCGTTCCTGTGCACTCTACTCCACTCCACTCCACTCCACTCCACTCCGGTACATTCCATTCCATTCCATTCCATTCCATTCCATTCCATTTCCATTCCCATTCCATTTCCATTCCCGTTCCATTTCCATTCCCGTTTCTTTTCCATTCCCGTTCCATTTCCATTCCAGTTCCATTACCATTCCCGTTCCATTTCCATTCCCGATCCATTTCCATTCCCGTTCCTTTTCCATTCCCGTTCCATTTCCATTCCCGTTCCGTTACCATTCCCGTTCCATTTCCGTTCTCGTTCCGTTTCCGTTCCCGTTCCATTTCCCTTCCTGTTCCATTTCTGTTCCCGTTCCATTTCCATTCCTGTTCCATTTCCGTTCCCGTTCCATTTCCTTTCCCGTTCTATTTCCATTCCCTTTCCATTTCCATTTCATTCCATTCCGTTCTGCTCGGGTACATTCCATTCCATTCCATTGCATTCCATTCCGTTCTGCTCCTGTCCATTCCATTCCATTCCATTCCGTTCCATTCCGTTCTACTAGGGTAGATTCCATTCCATTCCATTCCATTCCATTCCATTCCATTCCATTCCATTCCATTCCATTCCATTCTACTGGTGTCCATTCCATTCCATTCCATTCCATTCCATTCCATTCCATTCCATTGCATTCCATTCCATTGCATTCCATTCCATTCCGTTCCGTTCTACTCGGTTACATTCCATTCAATTCCATTCCATTCCGTTCTACTCGGGTAGATTCCATTCCATTCCATTCCATTCCATTCCTTTCCATTCCATTGCATTCCATTGCATTGCATTGCACTCAATTCCATTCCATTCCATTCCATTCCATTCCATTCCATTCCATTCCGTTCCGTTCAACTCGGTTACATTCCATTCAATTACATTCCATTCCGTTCTACTCGGTTACATTCCATTCCATTCCATTCCATTCCATTCCATTCCATTCCATTCCATTCCATTGCATTCCATTCCATTCCATTCCATTCCATTCCGTTCCGTTCTACTCGGTTACATTCCATTCAATTCCATTCCATTCCGTTCTACTCGGGTAGATTCCATTCCATTCCATTCCATTCCTTTCCATTCCATTGCATTCCATTGCATTGCATTGCACTCAATTCCATTCCATTCCATTCCATTCCATTCCATTCCATTCCATTCCATTCCATTCCATTCCGTTCCGTTCAACTCGGTTACATTCCATTCAATTACATTCCATTCCGTTCTACTCGGTTACATTCCATTCCATTCCATTCCATTCCATTCCATTCCATTCCATTCCGTTCTACTCGGGTTGATTCCATTCTATTCCATTCCATTCCATTCCATTCCATTCCATTCCATTCCATTCCATTCCATTCCATTCGATTCCATTCCATTCCATTCCATTGAATTCCATTCCATTCCATTCCATTCCATGGAATTCCATTGAATTCCATTCCATTCCATTCCATTCCATTCCATTGAATTCCATTCCATTCCATTCCATTCCATTCCATTGAATTCCATTCCGTTCCATTCCATTCCATTGAATTCCATTCCATTCCATTCCATTCCATTGAATTCCATTCCATTCCATTCCATTCCATTGAATTCCATTCCATTCCATTCCATTCCATTCCATTCCATTCCATCCCATTCCATTCCATTCCATTCCATTCCGTTCTACTCGGGTTGATTCCATTCTATTCCATTCCATTCCATTCGATCCCATTTGATTCCATTCGATTCCATTCAATTCCATTCGATTCCATTCCATTCCACTCCATTCCATTCCATTGAATTCCATTCCATTCCATTCCATTCCATTCCGTTCTACTCGGGTACATTCCGTTCCATTCCATTCCATTCCATTCCATTCCATTCCATTCCTTTCCGTTCTACTTTGGTACATTCCATTCCATTCCATTCCATTCCATTCCATTCCATTCCATTCCATTCCATTCCATTCCGTTCTACTCAGGTTGATTCCATTCTATTCCATTCCATTCCATTCCATTCCATTCCATTCCATTCCATTCGATTCCATTCCTTTCCATTCCATTGAATTCCATTCCATTCCATTCCATTCCATGGAATTCCATTCCATTCCAATTCCATTCCATTCCATTCCATTCCATTCCATTCCATTCCATTCCATTCCATTGAATTCCATTCCATTCCATTCCATTCCATTCCATTCCATTCCGTTCCATTCCATTCCATTGAATTCCGTTCCATTCCATTCCATTCCATTCCATTCCATTCCATTGAATTCCATTCCATTCCATTCCATTCCATTCCATTCCATCCCATTCCATTCCATTCCATTCCATTCCATTCTACTCGGGTTGATTCCATTCTATTCCATTCCATTCCATTCGATCCCATTTGATTCCATTCGATTCCATTCAATTCCATTCGATTCCATTCCATTCCACTCCATTCCATTCCATTGAATTCCATTCCATTCCATTCCATTCCATTCCATTCCATTCCATTCCATTCCATTCCATTCCATTCCATTCCATAGAATTCCATTCCATTCCATTCCATTCCACTGAGTTCCGTTCCATTCCATTCCATTCCGTTCCGTTCCGTTCCGTTCCGTTCCGTTGCGTTCCGTTCCGTTCCGTTGTGTTCCGTTCCGTTCTACTCGGGTTGATTCCATTCTATTCCATTCCATTCCAATCCATTCCGTTCCATTCCATTGAATTCCATTCCATTCCATTCCATTCCATTGAATTCCATTCCATTCCATTCCATTCCATTGAATTCCATTCCATTCCATTCCATTCCATTGAATTCCATTCCATTCCATTCCATTCCATTCCATTCCATTCCATTCCATTCCATTCCATTCCATTCTACTGGTGTCCATTCCATTCCATTCTATTCCATTCCATTCCATTCCATTCCATTCCATTCCATTCCATTCCATTGAATTCCATTCCATTCCATTCCATTCCATTGAATTCCATTCCATTCCATTCCATTCCATTTCATTCCATTCCATTCCATTCTACTGGTGTCCATTCCATTCCATTCTATTCCATTCCATTCCATTCCATTCCATTCCATTCCTTTCCATTCCATTGCATTCCATTGCATTCCATTCCATTCCATTCCATTCCATTCCGTTCCATTCCATTCCATTCCACTCCACTCCACTCCACTCCACTCCATTCCACTCCACTCCACTCCGGTACATTCCATTCCATTCCATTCCATTCCATTCCATTCCATTCCGTGCTTCTCGGGTACATTCCGTTCCGTTCCATTCCATTCCATTCCATTCCATTCCGTTCCAGTGCACTCTACTCCACTCCACTCCACTCCACTCCACTCCGGTACATTCCATTCCATTCCATTCCATTCCATTTCCATTCCCATTCCATTTCCATTCCCGTTCCATTTCCATTCCCGTTTCTTTTCCATTCCCGTTCCATTTCCATTCCAGTTCCATTACCATTCCCGTTCCATTTCCATTCCCGATCCATTTCCATTCCCGTTCCTTTTCCATTCCCGTTCCATTTCCATTCCCGTTCCGTTACCATTCCCGTTCCATTTCCGTTCCCGTTCCGTTTCCGTTCCCGTTCCATTTCCGTTCTCGTTCCGTTTCCGTTCCCGTTCCATTTCCCTTCCCGTTCCATTTCCCTTCCCGTTCCATTTCCGTTCCCGTTCCGTTTCCGTTCCCGTTCCATTTCCGTTCTCGTTCCGTTTCCGTTCCCGTTCCATTTCCATTCCCGTTCCATTTCCGTTCCCGTTCCACTTCCATTCCCGTTCCATTTCCATTCCCTTACCATTTCCATTTCATTCCATTCCGTTCTGCTCGGGTACATTCCATTCCATTCCATTGCATTCCATTCCGTTCTGCTCCTGTCCATTCCATTCCATTCCAATCCGTTCCATTCCGTTCTACTCGGGTAGATTCCATTCCATTCCATTCCATTCCATTCCATTCCATTCCATTCCATTCCATTCCATTCCATTCCATTCCATTCTAATGGTGTCCATTCCATTCCATTCCATTCCATTCCATTCCATTCCATTCCATTGCATTCCATTCCATTGCATTCCATTCCATTCCGTTCCGTTCTACTCGGTTACATTCCATTCAATTCCATTCCATTCCGTTGTACTCGGGTAGATTCCATTCCATTCCATTCCATTCCATTCCTTTCCATTCCATTGCATTCCATTGCATTGCATTGCACTCAATTCCATTCCATTCCATTCCATTCCATTCCATTCCATTCCATTCCATTCCATTCCGTTCCGTTCAACTCGGTTACATTCCATTCAATTACATTCCATTCCGTTCTACTCGGTTACATTCCATTCCATTCCATTCCATTCCATTCCATTCCATTCCATTCCGTTCTACTCGGGTTGATTCCATTCTATTCCATTCCATTCCATTCCATTCCATTCCATTCCATTCCATTCCATTCCATTCCATTCGATTCCATTACATTCCATTCCATTGAATTCCATTCCATTCCATTCCATTCCATGGAATTCCATTGAATTCCATTCCATTCCATTCCATTCCATTCCATTCCATTGAATTCCATTCCATTCCATTCCATTCCATTCCATTGAATTCCATTCCGTTCCATTCCATTCCATTGAATTCCATTCCATTCCATTCCATTCCATTCCATTCCATTCCATTCCATTCCATTCCATTGAATTCCATTCCATTCCATTCCATTCCATTCCATTCCATTCCATCCCATTCCATTCCATTCCATTCCATTCCGTTCTACTCGGGTTGATTCCATTCTATTCCATTCCATTCCATTCGATCCCATTTGATTCCATTCGATTCCATTCAATTCCATTCGATTCCATTCCATTCCACTCCATTCCATTCCATTGAATTCCATTCCATTCCATTCCATTCCATTCCATTCCATTCCATTCCATTCCATTCCATTGAATTCCATTCCATTCCATTCCATTCCATTCCATTGAATTCCATTCCATTCCATTGAATTCCATTCCATTCCATTCCATTCCATTCCATTCCATTCCATTCCATTCCATTCTACTGGTGTCCATTCCATTCCATTCCATTCCATTCCATTCCATTCCATTCCATTCCTTTCCATTCCATTGCATTCCATTGCATTCCATTCCATTCCATTCCATTCCATTCCATTCCATTCCACTCCACTCCACTCCACTCCACTACATTCCATTCCACTCCACTCCGGTACATTCCATTCCATTCCATTCCATTCCATTCCATTCCATTTCCATTCCCATTCCATTTCCATTCCCGTTCCATTTCCATTCCCGTTTCTTTTCCATTCCCGTTCCATTTCCATTCCAGTTCCATTACCATTCCCGTTCCATTTCCATTCCCGATCCATTTCCATTCCCGTTCCATTTCCATTCCAGTTCCATTACCATTCCCGTTCCATTTCCATTCCCGATCCATTTCCATTCCCGTTCCATTTCCATTCCCGTTCCATTTCCATTCCCGTTCCATTACCATTCCCGTTCCATTTCCGTTCCCGTTCCGTTTCCGTTCCCGTTCCATTTCCGTTCTCGTTCCGTTTCCGTTCCCGTTCCATTTCCATTCCCGTTCCATTTCCTTTCCCGTTCCATTTCCATTCCCGTTCCATTTCCATTCCCTTTCCATTTCCATTTCATTCCATTCCGTTCTGCTCGGTTACATTCCATTCCATTCCATTGCATTCCATTCCGTTCTGCTCCTGTCCATTCCATTCCATTCCAATCCGTTCCATTCCGTTCTACTCGGGTAGATTCCATTCCATTCCATTCCATTCCATTCCATTCCATTCCATTCCATTCCATTCCATTCCATTCCATTCTACTGGTGTCCATTCCATTCCATTCCATTCCATTCCATTCCATTCCATTCCATTCCATTGCATTCCATTCCATTCCATTCCATTCCGTTCCGTTCTACTCGGTTACATTCCATTCAATTCCATTCCATTCCGTTCTACTCGGGTAGATTCCATTCCATTCCATTCCATTCCATTCCATTCCATTCCATTCTAGTGGTGTCCATTCCATTCCATTCCATTCCATTCCATTCCATTCCATTCCATTCCTTTCCATTCCATTGCATTCCATTGCATTCCATTCCATTCCATTCCATTCCATTCCATTCCATTCCATTCCACTCCACTCCACTCCACTCCACTCCATTCCACTCCACTCCACTCCGGTACATTCCATTCCATTCCATTCCATTCCATTCCATTCCATTCCATTCCATTCCATTCCGTTCCAGTGCTCTCTACTCCACTCCACTCCACTCCACTCCACTCCGGTACATTCCATTCCATTCCATTCCATTCCATTCCATTCCATTTCCATTCCCATTCCATTTCCATTCCCGTTCCATTTCCATTCCCGTTTCTTTTCCATTCCCGTTCCATTTCCATTCCAGTTCCATTACCATTCCCGTTCCATTTCCATTCCCGATCCATTTCCATTCCCGTTCCATTTCCATTCCCGTTCCATTTCCATTCCCGTTCCATTACCATTCCCGTTCCATTTCCGTTCCCGTTCCGTTTCCGTTCCCGTTCCATTTCCGTTCTCGTTCCGTTTCCGTTCCCGTTCCATTTCCATTCCCGTTCCATTTCCGTTCCCCTTCCATTTCCATTCCCGTTCCATTTCCATTCCCTTTCCATTTCCATTTCATTCCATTCCGTTCTGCTCGGGTACATTCCATTCCATTCCATTGCATTCCATTCCGTTCTGCTCCTGTCCATTCCATTCCATTCCAATCCGTTCCATTCCGTTCTACTCGGGTAGATTCCATTCCATTCCATTCCATTCCATTCCATTCCATTCCATTCCATTCCATTCCATTCCATTCCATTCCATTCTACTGGTGTCCATTCCATTCCATTCCATTCCATTCCATTCCATTGCATTCCATTCCATTCCGTTCCGTTCTACTCGGTTACATTCCATTCAATTCCATTCCATTCCGTTCTACTCGGGTAGATTCCATTCCATTCCATTCCATTCCTTTCCATTCCATTGCATTCCATTGCATTGCATTGCACTCAATTCCATTCCATTCCATTCCATTCCATTCCATTCCATTCCATTCCATTCCATTCCGTTCCGTTCAACTCGGTTACATTCCATTCAATTACATTCCATTCCGTTCTACTCGGTTACATTCCATTCCATTCCATTCCATTCCATTCCAATCCATTCCATTCCATTCCATTCCGTTCTACTCGGGTACATTCCGTTCCATTCCATTCCATTCCATTCCATTCCATTCCATTCCTTTCCGTTCTACTTTGGTACATTCCATTCCATTGCATTCCATTCCATTCCATTCCATTCCATTCCGTTCCGTTCTACTCGGTTACATTCCATTCAATTCCATTCCATTCAGTTCTACTCGGGTAGATTCCATTCGATTCCATTCCATTCCTTTCCATTCCATTGCATTCCATTGCATTGCATTGCACTCAATTCCATTCCATTCCATTCCATTCCATTCCATTGAATTCCATTCCATTCCATTGAATTCCATTCCATTCCATTCCATTCCATTCCATTCCATTCCATTCCATTCCATTCCATTCCATTCCATTCCATTGAATTCCTTTCCATTCCATTCCATTCCATGGAATTCCATTCCATTCCATTCCATTCCATTCCATTCCATTCCATTCCATTGAATTCCATTCCATTCCATTCCATTCCATTCCATTCCATCCCATTCCATTCCATTCCATTCCATTCCGTTCTACTCGGGTTGATTCCATTCTATTCCATTCCATTCCATTCCATTCCATTCCATTCCATTCCATTCCATTCCATTCCATTCGATTCCATTCCATTCCATTCCATTGAATTCCATTCCATTCCATTCCATTCCATGGAATTCCATTGAATTCCATTCCATTCCATTCCATTCCATTCCATTGAATTCCATTCCATTCCATTCCATTCCATTCCATTGAATTCCATTCCGTTCCATTCCATTCCATTGAATTCCATTCCATTCCATTCCATTCCATTCCATTCCATTCCATTCCATTCCATTCCATTCCATTCCATTGAATTCCATTCCATTCCATTCCATTCCATTCCATTCCATTCCATCCCATTCCATTCCATTCCATTCCATTCCGTTCTACTCGGGTTGATTCCATTCTATTCCATTCCATTCCATTCGATCCCATTTGATTCCATTCGATTCCATTCAATTCCATTCGATTCCATTCCATTCCACTCCATTCCATTCCATTGAATTCCATTCCATTCCATTCCATTCCATTCCATTCCATTCCATTCCATTCCATTCCATTGAATTCCATTCCATTGAATTCCATTCCATTCCATTGAATTCCATTCCATTCCATTGAATTCCATTCCATTCCATTCCATTCCATTCCATTCCATTCCATTCTACTGGTGTCCATTCCATTCCATTCCATTCCATTCCATTCCATTCCTTTCCATTCCATTGCATTCCATTGCATTCCATTCCATTCCATTCCATTCCATTCCATTCCATTCCATTCCACTCCACTCCACTCCACTCCACTCCATTCCACTCCACTCCACTCCGGTACATTCCATTCCATTCCATTCCATTCCATTCCATTCCATTTCCATTCCCATTCCATTTCCATTCCCGTTAAATTTCCATTCCCGTTTCTTTTCCATTCCCGTTCCATTTCCATTCCAGTTCCATTACCATTCCCGTTCCATTTCCATTCCCGATCCATTTCCATTCCCGTTCCATTTCCATTCCAGTTCCATTACCATTCCCGTTCCATTTCCATTCCCGATCCATTTCCATTCCCGTTCCATTTCCATTCCCGTTCCATTTCCATTCCCGTTCCATTACCATTCCCGTTCCATTTCCGTTCCCGTTCCGTTTCCGTTCCCGTTCCATTTCCGTTCTCGTTCCGTTTCCGTTCCCGTTCCATTTCCATTCCCGTTCCATTTCCGTTCCCGTTCCATTTCCATTCCCGTTCCATTTCCATTCCCTTTCCATTTCCATTTCATTCCATTCCGTTCTGCTCGGGTACATTCCATTCCATTCCATTGCATTCCATTCCGTTCTGCTCCTGTCCATTCCATTCCATTCCAATCCGTTCCATTCCGTTCTACTCGGGTAGATTCCATTCCATTCCATTCCATTCCATTCCATTCCATTCCATTCCATTCCATTCCATTCCATTCTACTGGTGTCCATTCCATTCCATTCCATTCCATTCCATTCCATTCCATTCCATTCCATTGCATTCCATTCCATTCCATTCCATTCCGTTCCGTTCTACTCGGTTACATTCCATTCAATTCCATTCCATTCCGTTCTACTCGGGTAGATTCCATTCCATTCCATTCCATTCCTTTCCATTCCATTGCATTCCATTGCATTGCATTGCACTCAATTCCATTCCATTCCATTCCATTCCATTCCATTCCATTCCATTCCATTCCATTCCGTTCCGTTCAACTCGGTTACATTCCATTCAATTACATTCCATTCCGTTCTACTCGGTTACATTCCATTCCATTCCATTCCATTCCATTCCATTCCAATCAATTCCATTCCATTCCATTCCGTTCTACTCGGGTACATTCCATTCCATTCCATTCCATTCCATTCCATTCCATTCCATTCCATTCCGTTCTACTTTGGTACATTCCATTCCATTCGATTCCATTCCATTCCATTCCATTACATTCCATTCCATTCCATTCCGTTCTATTCAGGTTGATTCCATTCTATTCCATTCCATTCCATTCCATTCCATTCCATTCCATTCCATTCCATTCGATTCCATTCCATTCCATTCCATTGAATTCCATTCCATTCCATTCCATTCCATGGAATTCCATTCCATTCCATTCCATTCCATTCCATTCCATTCCATTCCATTCCATTGAATTCCATTCCATTCCATTCCATTCCATTCCATTCCATTGAATTCCATTCCGTTCCATTCCATTCCATTGAATTCCATTCCATTCCATTCCATTCCATTGCATTCCATTCCATTGAATTCCATTCCATTCCATTCCATTCCATTCCATTCCATCCCATTCCATTCCATTCCATTCCATTCCGTTCTACTCGGGTTGATTCCATTCTATTCCATTCCATTCCATTCGATCCCATTTGATTCCATTCGATTCCATTCAATTCCATTCGATTCCATTCCATTCCACTCCATTCCATTCCATTGAATTCCATTCCATTCCATTCCATTCCATTCCATTCCATTCCATTCCATGGAATTCCATTCCATTCCATTCCATTCCATTCCATAGAATTCCATTCCATTCCATTCCATTCCACTGAATTCCGTTCCATTCCATTCCATTCCGTTCCGTTCCGTTCCGTTCCGTTCCGTTGCGTTCCGTTCCATTCCGTTGTGTTCCGTTCCGTTCTACTCGGGTTGATTCCATTCTATTCCATTCCATTCCAATCCATTCCGTTCCATTCCATTGAATTCCATTCCATTCCATTCCATTCCATGGAATTCCATTGAATTCCACTGCATTCCATTCCATTCCATTCCATTCCATTCCATTGAATTCCATTCCATTCCATTCCATTCCATGGAATTCCGTTCCATTCCATTCCATTCCGTTCCTTTCCGTCCCGTTCCGTTCCGTTCCGTTCCGTTGCGTTCCGTTCCGTTCTACTCGGGTTGATTCCATTCTATTCCATTCCATTCCATTCGATTCCATTCGATTCCATTCGATTCCACTCCATTCCATTCCATAGAATTCCATTCCATTCCATTCCATTCCATTGAATTCCATTCCATTCCATTCCATTCCATAGAATTCCATTCCATTCCATTCCATTCCATTGAATTCCATTCCATTCCATTCCATTCCATTCCATTCCATTCCATTCCATTCCATTCTATTCCATTCTACTGGTGTCCATTCCATTCCATTCCATTCCATTCCATTCCATTCCATTCCATTCCATTCCTTTCCATTCCATTGCATTCCATTGCATTCCATTCCATTCCATTCCATTCCATTCCATTCCACTCCACTCCACTCCACTCCACTCCACTCCATTCCACTCCACTCCACTCCGGTACATTCCATTCCATTCCATTCCATTCCATTCCATTCCATTCCGTGCTTCTCGGGTACATTCCGTTCCGTTCCATTCCATTCCATTCCATTCCATTCCGTTCCAGTGCACTCTACTCCACTCCACTCCACTCCACTCCACTCCGGTACATTCCATTCCATTCCATTCCATTCCATTCCATTCCATTCCATTTCCATTCCCATTCCATTTCCATTCCCGTTCCATTTCCATTCCCGTTTCTTTTCCATTCCCGATCCATTTCCATTCCAGTTCCATTACCATTCCCGTTCCATTTCCATTCCCGATCCATTTCCATTCCCGTTCCTTTTCCATTCCCGTTCCATTTCCATTCCCGTTCCGTTACCATTCCCGTTCCATTTCCGTTCCCGTTCCGTTTCCGTTCCCGTTCCATTTCCGTTCTCGTTCCGTTTCCGTTCCCGTTCCATTTCCATTCCCGTTCCATTTCCGTTCCCGTTCCATTTCCATTCCCGTTCCATTTCCGTTCCCGTTCCATTTCCATTCCCGTTCTATTTCCATTCCCTTTCCATTTCCTTTTCATTCCATTCCGTTCTTCTCGGGTACATTCCATTCCATTCCATTGCATTCCATTCCGTTCTGCTCCTGTCCATTCCATTCCATTCCATTCCGTTCCATTCCGTTCTACTCGGGTAGATTCCATTCCATTCCATTCCATTCCATTCCATTCCATTCCATTCCATTCCATTCCATTCTACTGGTGTCCATTCCATTCCATTCCATTCCATTCCATTCCATTCCATTCCATTCCATTGCATTCCATTCCATTCCATTCCATTCCATTCCGTTCCGTTCTACTCGGTTACATTCCATTCAATTCCATTCCATTCCGTTCTACTCGGGTAGATTCCATTCCATTCCATTCCATTCCATTCCTTTCCATTCCATTGCATTCCATTGCATTGCATTGCACTCAATTCCATTCCATTCCATTCCATTCCATTCCATTCCATTCCATTCCATTCCATTCCGTTCCGTTCAACTCGGTTACATTCCATTCAATTACATTCCATTCCGTTCTACTCGGTTACATTCCATTCCATTCCATTCCATTCCATTCCAATCCATTCCATTCCATTCCATTCCGTTCTACTCGGGTACATTCCATTCCATTCCATTCCATTCCATTCCATTCCATTCCATTCCATTCCATTCCGTTCTACTCGGGTTGATTCCATTCTATTCCATTCCATTCCATTCCATTCCATTCCATTCCATTCCATTCCATTCCATTCGATTCCATTCCATTCCATTCCATTGAATTCCATTCCATTCCATTCCATTCCATGGAATTCCATTCCATTCCATTCCATTCCATTCCATTCCATTCCATTCCATTCCATGGAATTCCATTCCATTCCATTCCATTCCATTCCATTCCATTCCATGGAATTCCATTCCATTCCATTCCATTCCATTCCATTCCATTCCATTCCTTTCCATTCCATTGCATTCCATTGCATTCCATTCCATTCCATTCCAGTCCATTCCATTCCATTCCACTCCACTCCACTCCACTCCACTCCATTCCACTCCACTCCACTCCGGTACATTCCATTCCATTCCATTCCATTCCATTCCATTCCATTTCCATTCCCATTCCATTTCCATTCCCGTTCCATTTCCATTCCCGTTTCTTTTCCATTCCCGTTCCATTTCCATTCCAGTTCCATTACCATTCCCGTTCCATTTCCATTCCCGATCCATTTCCATTCCCGTTCCATTTCCATTCCAGTTCCATTACCATTCCCGTTCCATTTCCATTCCCGATCCATTTCCATTCCCGTTCCATTTCCATTCCCGTTCCATTTCCTTTCCCGTTCCATTACCATTCCCGTTCCATTTCCGTTCCCGTTCCGTTTCCGTTCCCGTTCCATTTCCGTTCTCGTTCCGTTTCCGTTCCCGTTCCATTTCCATTCCCGTTCCATTTCCGTTCCCGTTCCATTTCCATTCCCGTTCCATTTCCATTCCCTTTCCATTTCCATTTCATTCCATTCCGTTCTGCTCGGGTACATTCCTTTCCATTCCATTGCATTCCATTCCGTTCTGCTCCTGTCCATTCCATTCCATTCCAATCCGTTCCATTCCGTTCTACTCGGGTAGATTCCATTCCATTCCATTCCATTCCATTCCATTCCATTCCATTCCATTCCATTCCATTCTACTGGTGTCCATTCCATTCCATTCCATTCCATTCCATTCCATTCCATTCCATTCCATTCCATTCCATTCCATTGCATTCCATTCCATTCCATTCCATTCCGTTCCGTTCTACTCGGTTACATTCCATTCAATTCCATTCCATTCCGTTCTACTCGGGTAGATTTCATTCCATTCCATTCCATTCCTTTCCATTCCATTGCATTCCATTGCATTGCATTGCACTCAATTCCATTCCATTCCATTCCATTCCATTCCATTCCATTCCATTCCATTCCATTCCGTTCCGTTCAACTCGGTTACATTCCATTCAATTACATTCCATTCCGTTCTACTCGGTTACATTCCATTCCATTCCATTCCATTCCATTCCAATCCATTCCATTCCATTGAATTCCATTCCATTCCATTCCATTCCATTCCATTCCATTCCATTCCATTCCATTCTACTGGTGTCCATTCCATTCCATTCCATTCCATTCCATTCCATTCCATTCCTTTCCATTCCATTGCATTCCATTGCATTCCATTCCATTCCATTCCATTCCATTCCATTCCATTCCACTCCACTCCACTCCACTCCACTCCATTCCACTCCACTCCACTCCGGTACATTCCATTCCATTCCATTCCATTCCATTCCATTCCATTCCATTCCATTCCATTCCATTCCATTCCGTGCTTCTCGGGTACATTCCGTTCCGTTCCATTCCATTCCATTCCATTCCATTCCGTTCCAGTGCACTCTACTCCACTCCACTCCACTCCACTCCACTCCGGTACATTCCATTCCATTCCATTCCATTCCATTCCATTCCATTCCATTTCCATTCCCATTCCATTTCCATTCCCGTTCCATTTCCATTCCCGTTTCTTTTCCATTCCCGTTCCATTTCCATTCCAGTTCCATTACCATTCCCGTTCCATTTCCATTCCCGATCCATTTCCATTCCCGTTCCATTTCCATTCCCGTTCCATTTCCATTCCCGTTCCATTACCATTCCCGTTCCATTTCCGTTCCCGTTCCGTTTCCGTTCCCGTTCCATTTCCGTTCTCGTTCCGTTTCCGTTCCCGTTCCATTTCCATTCCCGTTCCATTTCCGTTCCCGTTCCATTTCCATTCCCGTTCCATTTCCATTCCCTTTCCATTTCCATTTCATTCCATTCCATTCTGCTCGGTTACATTCCATTCCATTCCATTGCATTCCATTCCGTTCTGCTCCTGTCCATTCCATTCCATTCCAATCCGTTCCATTCCGTTCTACTCGGGTAGATTCCATTCCATTCCATTCCATTCCATTCCATTCCATTCCATTCCATTCCATTCCATTCCATTCTACTGGTGTCCATTCCATTCCATTCCATTCCATTCCATTCCATTCCATTCCATTCCATTGCATTCCATTCCATTCCATTCCATTCCGTTCCGTTCTACTCGGTTACATTCCATTCAATTCCATTCCATTCCGTTCTACTCGGGTAGATTCCATTCCATTCCATTCCATTCCTTTCCATTCCATTGCATTCCATTGCATTGCATTGCACTCAATTCCATTCCATTCCATTCCATTCCATTCCATTCCATTCCATTCCATTCCGTTCCGTTCAACTCAGTTACATTCCATTCAATTACATTCCATTCCGTTCTACTCGGTTACATTCCATTCCATTCCATTCCATTCCATTCCAATCCATTCCATTCCATTCCATTCCGTTCTACTCGGGTACATTCCGTTCCATTCCATTCCATTCCATTCCATTCCATTCCATTCCTTTCCGTTCTACTTTGGTACATTCCATTCCATTCCATTCCATTCCATTCCATTCCATTCCATTACATTCCATTCCATTCCATTCCGTTCTACTCAGGTTGATTCCATTCTATTCCATTCCATTCCATTCCATTCCATTCCATTCCATTCCATTCGATTCCATTCCTTTCCATTCCATTGAATTCCATTCCATTCCATTCCATTCCATGGAATTCCATTCCATTCCATTCCATTCCATTCCATTCCATTCCATTCCATTGAATTCCATTCCATTCCATTCCATTCCATTCCATTCCATCCCATTCCATTCCATTCCATTCCATTCCATTCTACTCGGGTTGATTCCATTCTATTCCATTCCATTCCATTCGATCCCATTTGATTCCATTCGATTCCATTCAATTCCATTCGATTCCATTCCATTCCACTCCATTCCATTCCATTGAATTCCATTCCATTCAATTCCATTCCATTCCATTCCATTCCATTCCATGGAATTCCATTCCATTCCATTCCATTCCATTCCATAGAATTCCATTCCATTCCATTCCATTCCACTGAGTTCCGTTCCATTCCATTCCATTCCGTTCCGTTCCGTTCCGTTCCGTTCCGTTGCGTTCCGATCCGTTCCGTTGTGTTCCGTTCCGTTCTACTCGGGTTGATTCCATTCTATTCCATTCCATTCCAATCCATTCCGTTCCATTCCATTGAATTCCATTCCATTCCATTCCATTCCATTCTACTGGTGTCCATTCCATTCCATTCCATTCCATTCCATTCCATTCCATTCCATTCCTTTCCATTCCATTGCATTCCATTGCATTCCATTCCATTCCATTCCATTCCATTCCATTCCATTCCACTCCACTCCACTCCACTCCACTCCATTCCACTCCACTCCACTCCGGTACATTCCATTCCATTCCATTCCATTCCATTCCATTCCATTCCATTCCATTCCGTGCTTCTCGGGTACATTCCGTTCCGTTCCATTCCATTCCATTCCATTCCATTCCGTTCCAGTGCTCTCTACTCCACTCCACTCCACTCCACTCCACTCCGGTACATTCCATTCCATTCCATTCCATTCCATTCCATTCCATTTCCATTCCCATTCCATTTCCATTCCCGTTCCATTTCCATTCCCGTTTCTTTTCCATTCCCGTTCCATTTCCATTCCCGTTCCATTACCATTCCCGTTCCATTTCCATTCCCGATCCATTTCCATTCCCGTTCCATTTCCATTCCCGTTCCATTTCCATTCCCGTTCCATTACCATTCCCGTTCCATTTCCGTTCCCGTTCCGTTTCCGTTCCCGTTCCATTTGCGTTCTCGTTCCGTTTCCGTTCCCGTTCCATTTCCGTTCCCGTTCCGTTTCCGTTCCCGTTCCATTTGCGTTCTCGTTCCGTTTCCGTTCCCGTTCCATTTCCATTCCCGTTCCATTTCCATTCCCGTTCCATTACCATTCCCGTTCCATTTCCGTTCCCGTTCCGTTTCCGTTCCCGTTCCATTTGCGTTCTCGTTCCGTTTCCGTTCCCGTTCCATTTCCATTCCCGTTCCATTTCCGTTCCCGTTCCATTTCCATTCCCGTTCCATTTCCATTCCCTTTCCATTTCCATTTCATTCCATTCCGTTCTGCTCGGTTACATTCCATTCCATTCCATTGCATTCCATTCCGTTCTGCTCCTGTCCATTCCATTCCATTCCAATCCGTTCCATTCCGTTCTACTCGGGTAGATTCCATTCCATTCCATTCCATTCCATTCCTTTCCATTCCATTCCATTCCATTCTACTGGTGTCCATTCCATTCCATTCCATTCCATTCCATTCCATTCCATTCCATTCCATTCCATTGCATTCCATTCCATTCCATTCCATTCCGTTCCGTTCTACTCGGTTACATTCCATTCAATTCCATTCCATTCCGTTCTACTCGGGTAGATTCCATTCCATTCCATTCCATTCCTTTCCATTCCATTGCATTCCATTGCATTGCATTGCACTCAATTCCATTCCATTCCATTCCATTCCATTCCATTCCATTCCATTCCGTTCCGTTCAACTCAGTTACATTCCATTCAATTACATTCCATTCCGTTCTACTCGGTTACATTCCATTCCATTCCATTCCATTCCATTCCATTCCATTCCAATCCATTCCATTCCATTCCATTCCGTTCTACTCGGGTACATTCCGTTCCATTCCATTCCATTCCATTCCATTCCATTCCATTCCTTTCCGTTCTACTTTGGTACATTCCATTCCATTCCATTCCATTCCATTCCATTCCATTCCATTACATTCCATTCCATTCCATTCCGTTCTACTCAGGTTGATTCCATTCTATTCCATTCCATTCCATTCCATTCCATTCCATTCCATTCCATTCCATTCCATTCCTTTCCATTCCATTGAATTCCATTCCATTCCATTCCATTCCATGGAATTCCATTCCATTCCATTCCATTCCATTCCATTCCATTCCATTCCATTCCATTCCATTCCATTGAATTCCATTCCATTCCATTCCATTCCATTCCATTCCATTCCATCCCATTCCATTCCATTCCATTCCATTCCATTCTACTCGGGTTGATTCCATTCTATTCCATTCCATTCCATTCGATCCCATTTGATTCCATTCGATTCCATTCAATTCCATTCGATTCCATTCCATTCCACTCCATTCCATTCCATTGAATTCCATTCCATTCCATTCCATTCCATTCCATTCCATTCCATGGAATTCCATTCCATTCCATTCCATAGAATTCCATTCCATTCCATTCCATTCCACTGAGTTCCGTTCCATTCCATTCCATTCCGTTCCGTTCCGTTCCGTTCCGTTCCGTTCCGTTCCGTTGCGTTCCGTTCCGTTCCGTTGTGTTCCGTTCCGTTCTACTCGGGTTGATTCCATTCTATTCCATTCCATTCCAATCCATTCCGTTCCATTCCATTGAATTCCATTCCATTCCATTCCATTCCATTGAATTCCATTCCATTCCATTCCATTCCATTCCATTCCATTCCATTCCATTCCATTCCATTCCATTCTACTGGTGTCCATTCCATTCCATTCTATTCCATTCCATTCCATTCCATTCCATTCCATTCCATTCCATTCCATTCCATTCCATTGAATTCCATTCCATTCCATTCCATTCCATGGAATTCCATTCCATTCCATTCCATTCCATTCCATTCCATTCCATTCTACTGGTGTCCATTCCATTCCATTCTATTCCATTCCATTCCATTCCATTCCATTCCATTCCATTCCATTCCATTCCATTCCATTCCATTCCATTCCTCTCCACTCCACTCCACTCCACTCCATTCCACTCCACTCCACTCCGGTACATTCCATTCCATTCCATTCCATTCCATTCCATTCCATTCCGTGCTTCTCGGGTACATTCCGTTCCGTTCCATTCCATTCCATTCCATTCCATTCCGTTCCAGTGCACTCTACTCCACTCCACTCCACTCCACTCCACTCCGGTACATTCCATTCCATTCCATTCCATTCCATTTCCATTCCCATTCCATTTCCATTCCCGTTCCATTTCCATTCCCGTTTCTTTTCCATTCCCGTTCCATTTCCATTCCAGTTCCATTACCATTCCCGTTCCATTTCCATTCCCGATCCATTTCCATTCCCGTTCCTTTTCCATTCCCGTTCCATTTCCATTCCCGTTCCGTTACCATTCCCGTTCCATTTCCGTTCCCGTTCCGTTTCCGTTCCCGTTCCATTTCCGTTCTCGTTCCGTTTCCGTTCCCGTTCCATTTCCCTTCCCGTTCCATTTCCCTTCCCGTTCCATTTCCGTTCCCGTTCCGTTTCCGTTCCCGTTCCATTTCCGTTCTCGTTCCGTTTCCGTTCCCGTTCCATTTCCATTCCCGTTCCATTTCCGTTCCCGTTCCATTTCCATTCCCGTTCCATTTCCATTCCCTTTCCATTTCCATTTCATTCCATTCCGTTCTGCTCGGGTACATTCCATTCCATTCCATTGCATTCCATTCCGTTCTGCTCCTGTCCATTCCATTCCATTCCAATCCGTTCCATTCCGTTCTACTCGGGTAGATTCCATTCCATTCCATTCCATTCCATTCCATTCCATTCCATTCCATTCCATTCCATTCCATTCTACTGGTGTCCATTCCATTCCATTCCATTCCATTCCATTCCATTCCATTCCATTGCATTCCATTCCATTCCATTCCATTCCGTTCCGTTCTACTCGGTTACATTCCATTCAATTCCATTCCATTCCGTTCTACTCGGGTAGATTCCATTCCATTCCATTCCATTCCTTTCCATTCCATTGCATTCCATTGCATTGCATTGCACTCAATTCCATTCCATTCCATTCCATTCCATTCCATTCCATTCCATTCCATTCCGTTCCGTTCAACTCAGTTACATTCCATTCAATTACATTCCATTCCGTTCTACTCGGTTACATTCCATTCCATTCCATTCCATTCCATTCCAATCCATTCCATTCCATTCCATTCCGTTCTACTCGGGTACATTCCGTTCCATTCCATTCCATTCCATTCCATTCCATTCCATTCCATTCCTTTCCGTTCTACTTTGGTACATTCCATTCCATTCCATTCCATTCCATTCCATTCCATTCCATTACATTACATTCCATTCCATTCCGTTCTACTCAGGTTGATTCCATTCTATTCCATTCCATTCCATTCCATTCCATTCCATTCCATTCCATTCGATTCCATTCCATTCCATTCCATTGAATTCCATTCCATTCCATTCCATTCCATGGAATTCCATTCCATTCCATTCCATTCCATTCCATTCCATTCCATTCCATTGAATTCCATTCCATTCCATTCCATTCCATTCCATTCCATTCCATTCCGTTCCATTCCATTCCATTGAATTCCATTCCATTCCATTCCATTCCATTCCATTCCATCCCATTGAATTCCATTCCATTCCATTCCATTCCATTCCATTCCATCCCATTCCATTCCATTCCATTCCATTCCGTTCTACTCGGGTTGATTCCATTCTATTCCATTCCATTCCATTCGATCCCATTTGATTCCATTCGATTCCATTCAATTCCATTCGATTCCATTCCATTCCACTCCATTCCATTCCATTGAATTCCATTCCATTCCATTCCATTCCATTCCATTCCATTCCATTCCATTCCATTCCATTCCATGGAATTCCATTCCATTCCATTCCAATCCATTCCATTCCATTCCATTCCGTTCTACTCGGGTACATTCCGTTCCATTCCATTCCATTCCATTCCATTCCATTCCATTCCTTTCCGTTCTACTTTGGTACATTCCATTCCATTCCATTCCATTCCATTCCATTACATTCCATTACATTCCATTCCATTCCATTCCGTTCTACTCAGGTTGATTCCATTCTATTCCATTCCATTCCATTCCATTCCATTCCATTCCATTCCATTCCATTCGATTCCATTCCTTTCCATTCCATTGAATTCCATTCCATTCCATTCCATTCCATTCCATTCCATTCCATTCCAATTCCATTCCATTCCATTCCATTCCATTCCATTCCATTCCATTCCATTCCATTGAATTCCATTCCATTCCATTCCATTCCATTCCATTCCATTCCGTTCCATTCCATTCCATTGAATTCCATTCCATTCCATTCCATTCCATTCCATTCCATTCCATTGAATTCCATTCCATTCCATTCCATTCCATTCCATTCCATCCCATTCCATTCCATTCCATTCCATTCCATTCTACTCGGGTTGATTCCATTCTACTCCATTCCATTCCATTCGATCCCATTTGATTCCATTCGATTCCATTCAATTCCATTCGATTCCATTCCATTCCACTCCATCCCATTCCATTGAATTCCATTCCATTCCATTCCATTCCATTCCATTCCATTCCATTCCATTCCATTCCATTCCATAGAATTCCATTCCATTCCATTCCATTCCACTGAGTTCCGTTCCATTCCATTCCATTCCGTTCCGTTCCGTTCCGTTCCGTTCCGTTGCGTTCCGTTCCGTTCCGTTGTGTTCCGTTCCGTTCTACTCGGGTTGATTCCATTCTATTCCATTCCATTCCAATCCATTCCGTTCCATTCCATTGAATTCCATTCCATTCCATTCCATTCCATTGAATTCCATTCCATTCCATTCCATTCCATTGAATTCCATTCCATTCCATTCCGTTCTACTCAGGTTGATTCCATTCTATTCCATTCCATTCCATTCCATTCCATTCCATTCCATTCCATTCCATTCCATTCGATTCCATTCCTTTCCATTCCATTGAATTCCATTCCATTCCATTCCATTCCATGGAATTCCATTCCATTCCAATTCCATTCCATTCCATTCCATTCCATTCCATTCCATTCCATTCCATTCCATTGAATTCCATTCCATTCCATTCCATTCCATTCCATTCCATTCCGTTCCATTCCATTCCATTGAATTCCATTCCATTCCATTCCATTCCATTCCATTCCATTCCATTGAATTCCATTCCATTCCATTCCATTCCATTCCATTCCATCCCATTCCATTCCATTCCATTCCATTCCATTCCATTCTACTCGGGTTGATTCCATTCTACTCCATTCCATTCCATTCGATCCCATTTGATTCCATTCGATTCCATTCAATTCCATTCGATTCCATTCCATTCCACTCCATCCCATTCCATTGAATTCCATTCCATTCCATTCCATTCCATTCCATTCCATTCCATTCCATTCCATTCCATAGAATTCCATTCCATTCCATTCCATTCCACTGAGTTCCGTTCCATTCCATTCCATTCCGTTCCGTTCCGTTCCGTTCCGTTCCGTTGCGTTCCGTTCCGTTCCGTTGTGTTCCGTTCCGTTCTACTCGGGTTGATTCCATTCTATTCCATTCCATTCCAATCCATTCCGTTCCATTCCATTGAATTCCATTCCATTCCATTCCATTCCATTGAATTCCATTCCATTCCATTCCATTCCATTGAATTCCATTCCATTCCATTCCATTCCATTGAATTCCATTCCATTCCATTCCATTCCATTCCATTCCATTCCATTCCATTCCATTCCATTCCATTCTACTGGTGTCCATTCCATTCCATTCTATTCCATTCCATTCCATTCCATTCCATTCCATTCCATTCCATTCCATTCCATTCCATTGCATTCCATTCCATTCCATTCCATTCCATTCCGTTCCATTCCATTCCATTCCACTCCACTCCACTCCACTCCACTCCATTCCACTCCACTCCACTCCGGTACATTCCATTCCATTCCATTCCATTCCATTCCGTGCTTCTCGGGTACATTCCGTTCCGTTCCATTCCATTCCATTCCATTCCATTCCGTTCCAGTGCACTCTACTCCACTCCACTCCACTCCACTCCACTCCGGTACATTCCATTCCATTCCATTCCATTCCATTTCCATTCCCATTCCATTTCCATTCCCGTTCCATTTCCATTCCCGTTTCTTTTCCATTCCCGTTCCATTTCCATTCCAGTTCCATTACCATTCCCGTTCCATTTCCATTCCCGATCCATTTCCATTCCCGTTCCTTTTCCATTCCCGTTCCATTTCCATTCCCGTTCCGTTACCATTCCCGTTCCATTTCCGTTCCCGTTCCGTTTCCGTTCCCGTTCCATTTCCGTTCTCGTTCCGTTTCCGTTCCCGTTCCATTTCCCTTCCCGTTCCATTTCCCTTCCCGTTCCATTTCCGTTCCCGTTCCGTTTCCGTTCCCGTTCCATTTCCGTTCTCGTTCCGTTTCCGTTCCCGTTCCATTTCCATTCCCGTTCCATTTCCGTTCCCGTTCCATTTCCATTCCCGTTCCATTTCCATTCCCTTACCATTTCCATTTCATTCCATTCCGTTCTGCTCGGGTACATTCCATTCCATTCCATTGCATTCCATTCCGTTCTGCTCCTGTCCATTCCATTCCATTCCAATCCGTTCCATTCCGTTCTACTCGGGTAGATTCCATTCCATTCCATTCCATTCCATTCCATTCCATTCCATTCCATTCCATTCCATTCCATTCTACTGGTGTCCATTCCATTCCATTCCATTCCATTCCATTCCATTCCATTCCATTCCATTGCATTCCATTCCATTCCATTCCATTCCGTTCCGTTCTACTCGGTTACATTCCATTCAATTCCATTCCATTCCGTTCTACTCGGGTAGATTCCATTCCATTCCATTCCATTCCTTTCCATTCCATTGCATTCCATTGCATTGCATTGCACTCAATTCCATTCCATTCCATTCCATTCCATTCCATTCCATTCCGTTCCGTTCAACTCAGTTACATTCCATTCAATTACATTCCATTCCGTTCTACTCGGTTACATTCCATTCCATTCCATTCCATTCCATTCCAATCCATTCCATTCCATTCCATTCCGTTCTACTCGGGTACATTCCGTTCCATTCCATTCCATTCAATTCCATTCCATTCCATTCCTTTCCGTTCTACTTTGGTACATTCCATTCCATTCCATTCCATTCCATTCCATTCCATTCCATTACATTCCATTCCATTCCATTCCGTTCTACTCAGGTTGATTCCATTCTATTCCATTCCATTCCATTCCATTCCATTCCATTCCATTCGATTCCATTCCATTCCATTCCATTCCATTCCATTCCATTCCATTCCATTCCATGGAATTCCATTCCATTCCATTCCATTCCATTCCATTCCATTGAATTCCATTCCATTCCATTCCATTCCATTCCATTGAATTCCATTCCATTCCATTCCATTCCATTGAATTCCATTCCATTCCATTCCATTCCATTCCATTCCATTCCATTCCATTCCATTCCATTCCATTCTACTGGTGTCCATTCCATTCCATTCTATTCCATTCCATTCCATTCCATTCCATTCCATTCCTTTCCATTCCATTGCATTCCATTGCATTCCATTCCATTCCATTCCATTCCATTCCATTCCATTCCATTCCATTCCACTCCACTCCACTCCACTCCACTCCACTCCATTCCACTCCACTCCACTCCGGTACATTCCATTCCATTCCATTCCAATCCATTCCATTCCATTCCGTGCTTCTCGGGTACATTCCGTTCCGTTCCATTCCATTCCATTCCATTCCATTCCGTTCCAGTGCACTCTACTCCACTCCACTCCACTCCACTCCACTCCGGTACATTCCATTCCATTCCATTCCATTCCATTTCCATTCCCATTCCATTTCCATTCCCGTTCCATTTCCATTCCCGTTTCTTTTCCATTCCCGTTCCATTTCCATTCCAGTTCCATTACCATTCCCGTTCCATTTCCATTCCCGATCCATTTCCATTCCCGTTCCTTTTCCATTCCCGTTCCATTTCCATTCCCGTTCCGTTACCATTCCCGTTCCATTTCCGTTCCCGTTCCGTTTCCGTTCCCGTTCCATTTCCGTTCTCGTTCCGTTTCCGTTCCCGTTCCATTTCCCTTCCCGTTCCATTTCCCTTCCCGTTCCATTTCCGTTCCCGTTCCGTTTCCGTTCCCGTTCCATTTCCGTTCTCGTTCCGTTTCCGTTCCCGTTCCATTTCCATTCCCGTTCCATTTCCGTTCCCGTTCCATTTCCATTCCCGTTCCATTTCCATTCCCTTTCCATTTCCATTTCATTCCATTCCGTTCTGCTCGGGTACATTCCATTCCATTCCATTGCATTCCATTCCGTTCTGCTCCTGTCCATTCCATTCCATTCCAATCCGTTCCATTCCGTTCTACTCGGGTAGATTCCATTCCATTCCATTCCATTCCATTCCATTCCATTCCATTCCATTCCATTCCATTCCATTCTACTGGTGTCCATTCCATTCCATTCCATTCCATTCCATTCCATTCCATTCCATTCCATTGCATTCCATTCCATTCCATTCCATTCCGTTCCGTTCTACTCGGTTACATTCCATTCAATTCCATTCCATTCCGTTCTACTCGGGTAGATTCCATTCCATTCCATTCCATTCCTTTCCATTCCATTGCATTCCATTGCATTGCATTGCACTCAATTCCATTCCATTCCATTCCATTCCATTCCATTCCATTCCATTCCATTCCATTCCATTCCGTTCCGTTCAACTCGGTTACATTCCATTCAATTACATTCCATTCCGTTCTACTCGGTTACATTCCATTCCATTCCATTCCATTCCATTCCAATCCATTCCATTCCATTCCTTTCCGTTCTACTCGGGTACATTCCATTCCATTCCATTCCATTCCATTCCATTCCATTCCATTCCATTCCGTTCTACTTTGGTACATTCCATTCCATTCCATTCCATTCCATTCCATTCCATTCCATTCCATTCCATTCCATTCCATTCCATTCCATTCCATTCCGTTCTACTCGGGTTGATTCCATTCTATTCCATTCCATTCCATTCCATTCCATTCCATTCGATTCCATTCCATTCCATTCCATGGAAATCCATTCCATTCCATTCCATTCCATGGAATTCCATTCCATTCCATTCCATTCCATTCCATTCCATTCCATTCCATTGAATTCCATTCCATTCCATTCCATTCCATTCCATTCCATTCCATTCCATTGAATTCCATTCCATTCCATTCCATTCCATTCCATTGAATTCCATTCCGTTCCATTCCATTCCATTGAATTCCATTCCATTCCATTCCATTCCATTCCATTCCATTCCATTCCATTGAATTCCATTCCATTCCATTCCATCCCATTCCATTCCATTCCATTCCATTCCGTTCTACTCGGGTTGATTCCATTCTATTCCATTCCATTCCATTCGATCCCATTTGATTCCATTCGATTCCATTCAATTCCATTCGATTCCATTCCATTCCACTCCATTCCATTCCATTGAATTCCATTCCATTCCATTCCATTCCATTCCATTCCATTCCATGGAATTCCATTCCATTCCATTCCATGGAATTCCATTCCATTCCATTCCATGGAATTCCATAGAATTCCATTCCATTCCATTCCATTCCACTGAATTCCGTTCCATTCCATTCCATTCCGTTCCGTTCCGTTCCGTTCCGTTCCGTTGCGTTCCGTTCCATTCCGTTGTGTTCCGTTCCGTTCTACTCGGGTTGATTCCATTCTATTCCATTCCATTCCAATCCATTCCGTTCCATTCCATTGAATTCCATTCCATTCCATTCCATTCCATTCCATTCCATTGAATTCCATTGCATTCCATTCCATTCCATTCCATTCCATTCCATTGAATTCCATTCCATTCCGTTCCATTCCATGGAATTCCGTTCCATTCCATTCCATTCCGTTCCTTTCCGTCCCGTTCCGTTCCGTTCCGTTCCTTTGCGTTCCGTTCCGTTCTACTCGGGTTGATTCCATTCTATTCCATTCCATTCCATTCGATTCCATTCGATTCCATTCGATTCCACTCCATTCCATTCCATAGAATTCCATTCCATTCCATTCCATTCCATTGAATTCCATTCCATTCCATTCCATTCCATAGAATTCCATTCCATTCCATTCCATTCCATTGAATTCCATTCCATTCCATTCCATTCCATTCCATTCCATTCCATTCCATTCCATTCTATTCCATTCTACTGGTGTCCATTCCATTCCATTCCATTCCATTCCATTCCATTCCATTCCATTCCATTCCATTCCATTCCTTTCCATTCCATTGCATTCCATTGCATTCCATTCCATTCCATTCCATTCCATTCCATTCCATTCCATTCCACTCCACTCCACTCCACTCCACTCCATTCCACTCCACTCCACTCCGGTACATTCCATTCCATTCCATTCCATTCCATTCCATTCCATTCCGTGCTTCTCGGGTACATTCCGTTCCGTTCCATTCCATTCCATTCCATTCCATTCCGTTCCAGTGCACTCTACTCCACTCCACTCCACTCCACTCCACTCCGGTACATTCCATTCCATTCCATTCCATTCCATTCCATTCCATTCCATTTCCATTCCCATTCCATTTCCATTCCCGTTCCATTTCCATTCCCGTTTCTTTTCCATTCCCGATCCATTTCCATTCCAGTTCCATTACCATTCCCGTTCCATTTCCATTCCCGATCCATTTCCATTCCCGTTCCTTTTCCAATCCCGTTCCATTTCCATTCCCGTTCCGTTACCATTCCCGTTCCATTTCCGTTCCCGTTCCGTTTCCGTTCCCGTTCCATTTCCGTTCTCGTTCCGTTTCCGTTCCCGTTCCATTTCCATTCCCGTTCCATTTCCGTTCCCGTTCCATTTCCATTCCCGTTCCATTTCCGTTCCCGTTCCATTTCCATTCCCGTTCTATTTCCATTCCCTTTCCATTTCCTTTTCATTCCATTCCGTTCTGCTCGGGTACGTTCCATTCCATTCCATTGCATTCCATTCCGTTCTGCTCCTGTCCATTCCATTCCATTCCATTCCGTTCCATTCCGTTCTACTCGGGTAGATTCCATTCCATTCCATTCCATTCCATTCCATTCCATTCCATTCCATTCCATTCTACTGGTGTCCATTCCATTCCATTCCATTCCATTCCATTCCATTCCATTCCATTCCATTGCATTCCATTCCATTCCATTCCATTCCATTCCGTTCCGTTCTACTCGGTTACATTCCATTCAATTCCATTCCATTCCGTTCTACTCGGGTAGATTCCATTCCATTCCATTCCTTTCCATTCCATTGCATTCCATTGCATTGCATTGCACTCAATTCCATTCCATTCCATTCCATTCCATTCCATTCCATTCCATTCCATTCCATTCCGTTCCGTTCAACTCGGTTACATTCCATTCAATTACATTCCATTCCGTTCTACTCGGTTACATTCCATTCCATTCCATTCCATTCCATTCCAATCCATTCCATTCCATTCCATTCCGTTCTACTCGGGTACATTCCATTCCATTCCATTCCATTCCATTCCATTCCATTCCATTCCATTCCATTCCGTTCTACTCGGGTTGATTCCATTCTATTCCATTCCATTCCATTCCATTCCATTCCATTCCATTCCATTCCATTCCATTCCATTCCATTCGATTCCATTCCATGCCATTCCATTGAATTCCATTCCATTCCATTCCATTCCATGGAATTCCATTCCATTCCATTCCATTCCATTCCATTCCATTCCATTCCATTCCATTCCATTCCATGGAATTCCATTCCATTCCATTCCATTCCATTCCTTTCCATTCCATTGCATTCCATTGCATTCCATTGCATTCCATTCCATTCCATTCCATTCCATTCCATTCCATTCCACTCCACTCCACTCCACTCCACTCCATTCCACTCCACTCCACTCCGGTACATTCCATTCCATTCCATTCCATTCCATTCCATTCCATTTCCATTCCCATTCCATTTCCATTCCCGTTCCATTTCCATTCCCGTTTCTTTTCCATTCCCGTTCCATTTCCATTCCAGTTCCATTACCATTCCCGTTCCATTTCCATTCCCGATCCATTTCCATTCCCGTTCCATTTCCATTCCAGTTCCATTACCATTCCCGTTCCATTTCCATTCCCGATCCATTTCCATTCCCGTTCCATTTCCATTCCCGTTCCATTTCCTTTCCCGTTCCATTACCATTCCCGTTCCATTTCCGTTCCCGTTTCGTTTCCGTTCCCGTTCCATTTCCGTTCTCGTTCCGTTTCCGTTCCCGTTCCATTTCCATTCCCGTTCCATTTCCGTTCCCGTTCCATTTCCATTCCCGTTCCATTTCCATTCCCTTTCCATTTCCATTTCATTCCATTCCGTTCTGCTCGGGTACATTCCTTTCCATTCCATTGCATTCCATTCCGTTCTGCTCCTGTCCATTCCATTCCATTCCAATCCGTTCCATTCCGTTCTACTCGGGTAGATTCCATTCCATTCCATTCCATTCCATTCCATTCCATTCCATTCTACTGGTGTCCATTCCATTCCATTCCATTCCATTCCATTCCATTCCATTCCATTCCATTCCATTCCATTGCATTCCATTCCATTCCATTCCATTCCGTTCCGTTCTACTCGGTTAAATTCCATTCAATTCCATTCCATTCCGTTCTACTCGGGTAGATTTCATTCCATTCCATTCCATTCCTTTCCATTCCATTGCATTCCATTGCATTGCATTGCACTCAATTCCATTCCATTCCATTCCATTCCATTCCATTCCATTCCATTCCATTCCGTTCCGTTCAACTCGGTTACATTCCATTCAATTACATTCCATTCCGTTCTACTCGGTTACATTCCATTCCATTCCATTCCATTCCATTCCAATCCATTCCATTCCATTGAATTCCATTCCATTCCATTCCATTCCATTCCATTCCATTCCATTCCATTCCATTCTACTGGTGTCCATTCCATTCCATTCCATTCCATTCCATTCCATTCCATTCCTTTCCATTCCATTGCATTCCATTGCATTCCATTCCATTCCATTCCATTCCATTCCATTCCATTCCACTCCACTCCACTCCACTCCACTCCATTCCACTCCACTCCACTCCGGTACATTCCATTCCATTCCATTCCATTCCATTCCATTCCATTCCATTCCATTCCATTCCGTGCTTCTCGGGTACATTCCGTTCCGTTCCATTCCATTCCATTCCATTCCATTCCGTTCCAGTGCACTCTACTCCACTCCACTCCACTCCACTCCACTCCGGTACATTCCATTCCATTCCATTCCATTCCATTCCATTCCATTCCATTTCCATTCCCATTCCATTTCCATTCCCGTTCCATTTCCATTCCCGTTTCTTTTCCATTCCCGTTCCATTTCCATTCCAGTTCCATTACCATTCCCGTTCCATTTCCATTCCCGATCCATTTCCATTCCCGTTCCATTTCCATTCCCGTTCCATTTCCATTCCCGTTCCATTACCATTCCCGTTCCATTTCCGTTCCCGTTCCGTTTCCGTTCCCGTTCCATTTCCGTTCTCGTTCCGTTTCCGTTCCCGTTCCATTTCCATTCCCGTTCCATTTCCGTTCCCGTTCCATTTCCATTCCCGTTCCATTTCCATTCCCTTTCCATTTCCATTTCATTCCATTCCGTTCTGCTCGGTTACATTCCATTCCATTCCATTGCATTCCATTCCGTTCTGCTCCTGTCCATTCCATTCCATTCCAATCCGTTCCATTCCGTTCTACTCGGGTAGATTCCATTCCATTCCATTCCATTCCATTCCATTCCATTCCATTCCATTCCATTCCATTCTACTGGTGTCCATTCCATTCCATTCCATTCCATTCCATTCCATTCCATTCCATTCCATTCCATTGCATTCCATTCCATTCCATTCCATTCCGTTCCGTTCTACTCGGTTACATTCCATTCAATTCCATTCCATTCCGTTCTACTCGGGTAGATTCCATTCCATTCCATTCCATTCCTTTCCATTCCATTGCATTCCATTGCATTGCATTGCACTCAATTCCATTCCATTCCATTCCATTCCATTCCATTCCATTCCATTCCGTTCCGTTCTACTCAGTTACATTCCATTCAATTACATTCCATTCCGTTCTACTCGGTTACATTCCATTCCATTCCATTCCATTCCATTCCAATCCATTCCATTCCATTCCATTCCGTTCTACTCGGGTACATTCCGTTCCATTCCATTCCATTCCATTCCATTCCATTCCATTCCTTTCCGTTCTACTTTGGTACATTCCATTCCATTCCATTCCATTCCATTCCATTCCATTCCATTACATTCCATTCCATTCCATTCCGTTCTACTCAGGTTGATTCCATTCTATTCCATTCCATTCCATTCCATTCCATTCCATTCCATTCCATTCGATTCCATTCCTTTCCATTCCATTGAATTCCATTCCATTCCATTCCATTCCATGGAATTCCATTCCATTCCATTCCATTCCATTCCATTCCATTCCATTCCATTCCATTCCATTCCATTCCATTCCATTGAATTCCATTCCATTCCATTCCATTCCATTCCATTCCATTCCATCCCATTCCATTCCATTCCATTCCATTCCATTCTACTCGGGTTGATTCCATTCTATTCCATTCCATTCCATTCGATCCCATTTGATTCCATTCGATTCCATTCAATTCCATTCGATTCCATTCCATTCCACTCCATTCCATTCCATTGAATTCCATTCCATTCCATTCCATTCCATTCCATTCCATTCCATTCCATGGAATTCCATTCCATTCCATTCCATTCCATTCCATAGAATTCCATTCCATTCCATTCCATTCCACTGAGTTCCGTTCCATTCCATTCCATTCCGTTCCGTTCCGTTCCGTTCCGTTCCGTTGCGTTCCGTTCCGTTCCGTTGTGTTCCGTTCCGTTCTACTCGGGTTGATTCCATTCTATTCCATTCCATTCCAATCCATTCCGTTCCATTCCATTGAATTCCATTCCATTCCATTCCATTCCATTCTACTGGTGTCCATTCCATTCCATTCCATTCCATTCCATTCCATTCCATTCCTTTCCATTCCATTGCATTCCATTGCATTCCATTCCATTCCATTCCATTCCATTCCATTCCATTCCACTCCACTCCACTCCACTCCACTCCATTCCACTCCACTCCACTCCGGTACATTCCATTCCATTCCATTCCATTCCATTCCATTCCATTCCATTCCATTCCATTCCGTGCTTCTCGGGTACATTCCGTTCCGTTCCATTCCATTCCATTCCATTCCATTCCGTTCCAGTGCTCTCTACTCCACTCCACTCCACTCCACTCCACTCCGGTACATTCCATTCCATTCCATTCCATTCCATTCCATTCCATTTCCATTCCCATTCCATTTCCATTCCCGTTCCATTTCCATTCCCGTTTCTTTTCCATTCCCGTTCCATTTCCATTCCAGTTCCATTACCATTCCCGTTCCATTTCCATTCCCGATCCATTTCCATTCCCGTTCCATTTCCATTCCCGTTCCATTTCCATTCCCGTTCCATTACCATTCCCGTTCCATTTCCGTTCCCGTTCCGTTTCCGTTCCCGTTCCATTTGCGTTCTCGTTCCGTTTCCGTTCCCGTTCCATTTCCATTCCCGTTCCATTTCCGTTCCCGTTCCATTTCCATTCCCGTTCCATTTCCATTCCCTTTCCATTTCCATTTCATTCCATTCCGTTCTGCTCGGTTACATTCCATTCCATTCCATTGCATTCCATTCCGTTCTGCTCCTGTCCATTCCATTCCATTCCAATCCGTTCCATTCCGTTCTACTCGGGTAGATTCCATTCCATTCCATTCCATTCCATTCCATTCCATTCCATTCCATTCCATTCCATTCCATTCTACTGGTGTCCATTCCATTCCATTCCATTCCATTCCATTCCATTCCATTCCATTCCATTCCATTCCATTCCATTCCTTTCCATTCCATTGCATTCCATTGCATTCCATTCCATTCCATTCCATTCCATTCCATTCCACTCCACTCCACTCCACTCCACTCCACTCCATTCCACTCCACTCCACTCCGGTACATTCCATTCCATTCCATTCCATTCCATTCCATTCCATTCCATTCCATTCCATTCCGTGCTTCTCGGGTACATTCCGTTCCGTTCCATTCCATTCCATTCCATTCCATTCCGTTCCAGTGCACTCTACTCCACTCCACTCCACTCCACTCCACTCCGGTACATTCCATTCCATTCCATTCCATTCCATTCCATTCCATTCCATTTCCATTCCCATTCCATTTCCATTCCCGTTCCATTTCCATTCCCGTTTCTTTTCCATTCCCGTTCCATTTCCATTCCAGTTCCATTACCATTCCCGTTCCATTTCCATTCCCGATCCATTTCCATTCCCGTTCCATTTCCATTCCCGTTCCATTTCCATTCCCGTTCCATTACCATTCCCGTTCCATTTCCTTTCCCGTTCCGTTTCCGTTCCCGTTCCATTTCCGTTCTCGTTCCGTTTCCGTTCCCGTTCCATTTCCATTCCCGTTCCATTTCCGTTCCCGTTCCATTTCCATTCCCGTTCCATTTCCATTCCCTTTCCATTTCCATTTCATTCCATTCCGTTCTGCTCGGTTACATTCCATTCCATTCCATTGCATTCCATTCCGTTCTGCTCCTGTCCATTCCATTCCATTCCAATCCGTTCCATTCCGTTCTACTCGGGTAGATTCCATTCCATTCCATTCCATTCCATTCCATTCCATTCCATTCCATTCCATTCTACTGGTGTCCATTCCATTCCATTCCATTCCATTCCATTCCATTCCATTCCATTCCATTGCATTCCATTCCATTCCATTCCATTCCGTTCCGTTCTACTCGGTTACATTCCATTCAATTCCATTCCATTCCGTTCTACTCGGGTAGATTCCATTCCATTCCATTCCATTCCTTTCCATTCCATTGCATTCCATTGCATTGCATTGCACTCAATTCCATTCCATTCCATTCCATTCCATTCCATTCCATTCCATTCCGTTCCGTTCAACTCAGTTACATTCCATTCAATTACATTCCATTCCGTTCTACTCGGTTACATTCCATTCCATTCCATTCCATTCCATTCCAATCCATTCCATTCCATTCCATTCCGTTCTATTCGGGTACATTCCGTTCCATTCCATTCTATTCCATTCCATTCCATTCCATTCCTTTCCGTTCTACTTTGGTACATTCCATTCCATTCCATTCCATTCCATTCCATTCCATTACATTCCATTCCATTCCATTCCATTCCGTTCTACTCAGGTTGATTCCATTCTATTCCATTCCATTCCATTCCATTCCATTCCATTCCATTCCATTCGATTCCATTCCTTTCCATTCCATTGAATTCCATTCCATTCCATTCCATTCCATGGAATTCCATTCCATTCCATTCCATTCCATTCCATTCCATTCCATTCCATTCCATTGAATTCCATTCCATTCCATTCCATTCCATTCCATTCCATTCCATCCCATTCCATTCCATTCCATTCCATTCCATTCTACTCGGGTTGATTCCATTCTATTCCATTCCATTCCATTCGATCCCATTTGATTCCATTCGATTCCATTCAATTCCATTCGATTCCATTCCATTCCACTCCATTCCATTCCATTGAATTCCATTCCATTCCATTCCATTCCATTCCATTCCATTCCATTCCATGGAATTCCATTCCATTCCATTCCATTCCATTCCATAGAATTCCATTCCATTCCATTCCATTCCACTGAGTTCCGTTCCATTCCATTCCATTCCGTTCCGTTCCGTTCCGTTCCGTTCCGTTGCGTTCCGTTCCGTTCCGTTGTGTTCCGTTCCGTTCTACTCGGGTTGATTCCATTCTATTCCATTCCATTCCAATCCATTCCGTTCCATTCCATTGAATTCCATTCCATTCCATTCCATTCCATTCTACTGGTGTCCATTCCATTCCATTCCATTCCATTCCATTCCATTCCATTCCATTCCTTTCCATTCCATTGCATTCCATTCCATTCCATTCCATTCCATTCCATTCCACTCCACTCCACTCCACTCCACTCCATTCCACTCCACTCCACTCCGGTACATTCCATTCCATTCCATTCCATTCCATTCCATTCCATTCCATTCCATTCCGTGCTTCTCGGGTACATTCCGTTCCGTTCCATTCCATTCCATTCCATTCCATTCCGTTCCAGTGCTCTCTACTCCACTCCACTCCACTCCACTCCACTCCGGTACATTCCATTCCATTCCATTCCATTCCATTCCATTCCATTTCCATTCCCATTCCATTTCCATTCCCGTTCCATTTCCATTCCCGTTTCTTTTCCATTCCCGTTCCATTTCCATTCCAGTTCCATTACCATTCCCGTTCCATTTCCATTCCCGATCCATTTCCATTCCCGTTCCATTTCCATTCCCGTTCCATTTCCATTCCCGTTCCATTACCATTCCCGTTCCATTTCCGTTCCCGTTCCGTTTCCGTTCCCGTTCCATTTGCGTTCTCGTTCCGTTTCCGTTCCCGTTCCATTTCCATTCCCGTTCCATTTCCGTTCCCGTTCCATTTCAATTCCCGTTCCATTTCCATTCCCTTTCCATTTCCATTTCATTCCATTCCGTTCTGCTCGGTTACATTCCATTCCATTCCATTGCATTCCATTCCGTTCTGCTCCTGTCCATTCCATTCCATTCCAATCCGTTCCATTCCGTTCTACTCGGGTAGATTCCATTCCATTCCATTCCATTCCATTCCATTCCATTCCATTCCATTCCATTCTACTGGTGTCCATTCCATTCCATTCCATTCCATTCCATTCCATTCCATTCCATTCCATTCCATTCCATTGCATTCCATTCCATTCCATTCCATTCCGTTCCGTTCTACTCGGTTACATTCCATTCAATTCCATTCCATTCCGTTCTACTCGGGTAGATTCCATTCCATTCCATTCCATTCCTTTCCATTCCATTGCATTCCATTGCATTGCATTGCACTCAATTCCATTCCATTCCATTCCATTCCATTCCATTCCGTTCCGTTCAACTCAGTTACATTCCATTCAATTACATTCCATTCCGTTCTACTCGGTTACATTCCATTCCATTCCATTCCATTCCATTCCATTCCATTCCATTCCATTCCATTCCATTCCATTCCAATCCATTCCATTCCATTCCATTCCGTTCTACTCGGGTACATTCCGTTCCATTCCATTCCATTCCATTCCATTCCATTCCATTCCTTTCCGTTCTACTTTGGTACATTCCATTCCATTCCATTCCATTCCATTCCATTCCATTCCATTCCATTCCATTACATTACATTCCATTCCATTCCGTTCTACTCAGGTTGATTCCATTCTATTCCATTCCATTCCATTCCATTCCATTCCATTCCATTCCATTCCATTCCATTCCTTTCCATTCCATTGAATTCCATTCCATTCCATTCCATTCCATGGAATTCCATTCCATTCCATTCCATTCCATGGAATTCCATTCCATTCCATTCCATTCCATTCCATTCCATTCCATTCCATTCCATTCCATTCCATTGAATTCCATTCCATTCCATTCCATTCCATTCCATTCCATTCCATCCCATTCCATTCCATTCCATTCCATTCCATTTTACTCGGGTTGATTCCATTCTATTCCATTCCATTCCATTCGATCCCATTTGATTCCATTCGATTCCATTCAATTCCATTCGATTCCATTCCATTCCACTCCATTCCATTCCATTGAATTCCATTCCATTCCATTCCATTCCATTCCATTCCATTCCATGGAATTCCATTCCATTCCATTCCATTCCATTCCATAGAATTCCATTCCATTCCATTCCATTCCACTGAGTTCCGTTCCATTCCATTCCATTCCGTTCCGTTCCGTTCCGTTCCGTTGCGTTCCGTTCCGTTCCGTTGTGTTCCGTTCCGTTCTACTCGGGTTGATTCCATTCTATTCCATTCCATTCCAATCCATTCCGTTCCATTCCATTGAATTCCATTCCATTCCATTCCATTCCATTCTACTGGTGTCCATTCCATTCCATTCCATTCCATTCCATTCCATTCCATTCCATTCCTTTCCATTCCATTGCATTCCATTCCATTCCATTCCATTCCATTCCATTCCACTCCACTCCACTCCACTCCACTCCATTCCACTCCACTCCACTCCGGTACATTCCATTCCATTCCATTCCATTCCATTCCATTCCATTCCATTCCATTCCGTGCTTCTCGGGTACATTCCGTTCCGTTCCATTCCATTCCATTCCATTCCATTCCGTTCCAGTGCTCTCTACTCCACTCCACTCCACTCCACTCCACTCCGGTACATTCCATTCCATTCCATTCCATTCCATTCCATTCCATTTCCATTCCCATTCCATTTCCATTCCCGTTCCATTTCCATTCCCGTTTCTTTTCCATTCCCGTTCCATTTCCATTCCAGTTCCATTACCATTCCCGTTCCATTTCCATTCCCGATCCATTTCCATTCCCGTTCCATTTCCATTCCCGTTCCATTTCCATTCCCGTTCCATTACCATTCCCGTTCCATTTCCGTTCCCGTTCCGTTTCCGTTCCCGTTCCATTTGCGTTCTCGTTCCGTTTCCGTTCCCGTTCCATTTCCATTCCCGTTCCATTTCCGTTCCCGTTCCATTTCAATTCCCGTTCCATTTCCATTCCCTTTCCATTTCCATTTCATTCCATTCCGTTCTGCTCGGTTACATTCCATTCCATTCCATTGCATTCCATTCCGTTCTGCTCCTGTCCATTCCATTCCATTCCAATCCGTTCCATTCCGTTCTACTCGGGTAGATTCCATTCCATTCCATTCCATTCCATTCCATTCCATTCCATTCCATTCCATTCTACTGGTGTCCATTCCATTCCATTCCATTCCATTCCATTCCATTCCATTCCATTCCATTCCATTGCATTCCATTCCATTCCATTCCATTCCGTTCCGTTCTACTCGGTTACATTCCATTCAATTCCATTCCATTCCGTTCTACTCGGGTAGATTCCATTCCATTCCATTCCATTCCTTTCCATTCCATTGCATTCCATTGCATTGCATTGCACTCAATTCCATTCCATTCCATTCCATTCCATTCCATTCCGTTCCGTTCAACTCAGTTACATTCCATTCAATTACATTCCATTCCGTTCTACTCGGTTACATTCCATTCCATTCCATTCCATTCCATTCCATTCCATTCCATTCCATTCCATTCCATTCCAATCCATTCCATTCCATTCCATTCCGTTCTACTCGGGTACATTCCGTTCCATTCCATTCCATTCCATTCCATTCCATTCCATTCCTTTCCGTTCTACTTTGGTACATTCCATTCCATTCCATTCCATTCCATTCCATTCCATTCCATTCCATTCCATTACATTCCATTCCATTCCATTCCGTTCTACTCAGGTTGATTCCATTCTATTCCATTCCATTCCATTCCATTCCATTCCATTCCATTCCATTCCATTCCATTCCTTTCCATTCCATTGAATTCCATTCCATTCCATTCCATTCCATGGAATTCCATTCCATTCCATTCCATTCCATGGAATTCCATTCCATTCCATTCCATTCCATTCCATTCCATTCCATTCCATTCCATTCCATTCCATTGAATTCCATTCCATTCCATTCCATTCCATTCCATTCCATTCCATCCCATTCCATTCCATTCCATTCCATTCCATTCTACTCGGGTTGATTCCATTCTATTCCATTCCATTCCATTCGATCCCATTTGATTCCATTCGATTCCATTCAATTCCATTCGATTCCATTCCATTCCACTCCATTCCATTCCATTGAATTCCATTCCATTCCATTCCATTCCATTCCATTCCATTCCATGGAATTCCATTCCATTCCATTCCATTCCATTCCATAGAATTCCATTCCATTCCATTCCATTCCACTGAGTTCCGTTCCATTCCATTCCATTCCGTTCCGTTCCGTTCCGTTCCGTTCCGTTGCGTTCCGTTCCGTTCCGTTGTGTTCCGTTCCGTTCTACTCGGGTTGATTCCATTCTATTCCATTCCATTCCAATCCATTCCGTTCCATTCCATTGAATTCCATTCCATTCCATTCCATTCCATTGAATTCCATTCCATTCCATTCCATTCCGTTGAATTCCATTCCATTCCATTCCATTCCGTTGAATTCCATTCCATTCCATTCCATTCCATTGAATTCCATTCCATTCCATTCCATTCCATTCCATTCCATTCCATTCCATTCCATTCCATTCTACTGGTGTCCATTCCATTCCATTCTATTCCATTCCATTCCATTCCATTCCATTCCATTCCATTCCATTCCATTCCATTGAATTCCATTCCATTCCATTCCATTCCATGGAATTCCATTCCATTCCATTCCATTCCATTCCATTCCATTCCATTCCATTCTACTGGTGTCCATTCCATTCCATTCTATTCCATTCCATTCCATTCCATTCCATTCCATTCCATTCCATTCCATTCCATTCCATTCCATTCCATTCCACTCCACTCCACTCCACTCCACTCCATTCCACTCCACTCCACTCCGGTACATTCCATTCCATTCCATTCCATTCCATTCCATTCCATTCCGTGCTTCTCGGGTACATTCCGTTCCGTTCCATTCCATTCCATTCCATTCCATTCCGTTCCAGTGCACTCTACTCCACTCCACTCCACTCCACTCCACTCCGGTACATTCCATTCCATTCCATTCCATTCCATTTCCATTCCCATTCCATTTCCATTCCCGTTCCATTTCCATTCCCGTTTCTTTTCCATTCCCGTTCCATTTCCATTCCAGTTCCATTACCATTCCCGTTCCATTTCCATTCCCGATCCATTTCCATTCCCGTTCCTTTTCCATTCCCGTTCCATTTCCATTCCCGTTCCGTTACCATTCCCGTTCCATTTCCGTTCCCGTTCCGTTTCCGTTCCCGTTCCATTTCCGTTCTCGTTCCGTTTCCGTTCCCGTTCCATTTCCCTTCCCGTTCCATTTCCCTTCCCGTTCCATTTCCGTTCCCGTTCCGTTTCCGTTCCCGTTCCATTTCCGTTCTCGTTCCGTTTCCGTTCCCGTTCCATTTCCATTCCCGTTCCATTTCCGTTCCCGTTCCATTTCCATTCCCGTTCCATTTCCATTCCCTTTCCATTTCCATTTCATTCCATTCCGTTCTGCTCGGGTACATTCCATTCCATTCCATTGCATTCCATTCCGTTCTGCTCCTGTCCATTCCATTCCATTCCAATCCGTTCCATTCCGTTCTACTCGGGTAGATTCCATTCCATTCCATTCCATTCCATTCCATTCCATTCCATTCCATTCCATTCTACTGGTGTCCATTCCATTCCATTCCATTCCATTCCATTCCATTCCATTGCATTCCATTCCATTCCATTCCATTCCGTTCCGTTCTACTCGGTTACATTCCATTCAATTCCATTCCATTCCGTTCTACTCGGGTAGATTCCATTCCATTCCATTCCATTCCATTCCTTTCCATTCCATTGCATTCCATTGCATTGCATTGCACTCAATTCCATTCCATTCCATTCCATTCCATTCCATTCCATTCCATTCCATTCCGTTCCGTTCAACTCAGTTACATTCCATTCAATTACATTCCATTCCGTTCTACTCGGTTACATTCCATTCCATTCCATTCCATTCCATTCCAATCCATTCCATTCCATTCCATTCCGTTCTACTCGGGTACATTCCGTTCCATTCCATTCCATTCCATTCCATTCCATTCCATTCCTTTCCGTTCTACTTTGGTACATTCCATTCCATTCCATTCCATTCCATTCCATTCCATTCCATTCCATTACATTCCATTCCATTCCATTCCGTTCTACTCAGGTTGATTCCATTCTATTCCATTCCATTCCATTCCATTCCATTCCATTCCATTCCATTCGATTCCATTCCATTCCATTCCATTGAATTCCATTCCATTCCATTCCATTCCATGGAATTCCATTCCATTCCATTCCATTCCATTCCATTCCATTCCATTCCATTCCATTCCATTCCATTCCATTGAATTCCATTCCATTCCATTCCATTCCATTCCATTCCATTCCGTTCCATTCCATTCCATTGAATTCCATTCCATTCCATTCCATTCCATTCCATTCCATTCCATTCCATTCCATTCCATTCCATTCCATGGAATTCCATTCCATTCCATTCCAATCCATTCCATTCCATTCCATTCCGTTCTACTCGGGTACATTCCGTTCCATTCCATTCCATTCCATTCCATTCCATTCCATTCCTTTCCGTTCTACTTTGGTACATTCCATTCCATTCCATTCCATTCCATTCCATTCCATTCCATTACATTCCATTCCATTCCATTCCGTTCTACTCAGGTTGATTCCATTCTATTCCATTCCATTCCATTCCATTCCATTCCATTCCATTCCATTCCATTCGATTCCATTCCTTTCCATTCCATTGAATTCCATTCCATTCCATTCCATTCCATGGAATTCCATTCCATTCCAATTCCATTCCATTCCATTCCATTCCATTCCATTCCATTCCATTCCATTCCATTCCATTGAATTCCATTCCATTCCATTCCATTCCATTCCATTCCATTCCGTTCCATTCCATTCCATTGAATTCCATTCCATTCCATTCCATTCCATTCCATTCCATTCCATTGAATTCCATTCCATTCCATTCCATTCCATTCCATTCCATCCCATTCCATTCCATTCCATTCCATTCCATTCTACTCGGGTTGATTCCATTCTATTCCATTCCATTCCATTCGATCCCATTTGATTCCATTCGATTCCATTCAATTCCATTCGATTCCATTCCATTCCACTCCATTCCATTCCATTGAATTCCATTCCATTCCATTCCATTCCATTCCATTCCATTCCATTCCATGGAATTCCATTCCATTCCATTCCATTCCATTCCATAGAATTCCATTCCATTCCATTCCATTCCACTGAGTTCCGTTCCATTCCATTCCATTCCGTTCCGTTCCGTTCCGTTCCGTTCCGTTGCGTTCCGTTCCGTTCCGTTGTGTTCCGTTCCGTTCTACTCGGGTTGATTCCATTCTATTCCATTCCATTCCAATCCATTCCGTTCCATTCCATTGAATTCCATTCCATTCCATTCCATTCCATTGAATTCCATTCCATTCCATTCCATTCCATTGAATTCCATTCCATTCCATTCCATTCCATTCCATTCCATTCCATTCCATTCTACTGGTGTCCATTCCATTCCATTCTATTCCATTCTATTCCATTCCATTCCATTCCATTCCATTCCATTCCATTCCATTCCATTCCATTGAATTCCATTCCATTCCATTCCATTCCATTGAATTCCATTCCATTCCATTCCATTCCATTTCATTCCATTCCATTCCATTGAATTCCATTGAATTCCATTCCATTCCATTGAATTCCATTCCTTTCCATTCCATTCCATTGAATTCCGTTCAATTCCATTCCATTCCATTCCATTCCATTCCATTCCATTCGAATTCCATTCCATTCCATTCCATTCCATTCCATTCCATTCTACTGGGGTTGATTCCATTCTATTCCATTCCATTCTATTCGATTCCATTCGATTCCTTTCGATTCCATTCCATTCCATTCCATTCCATTCCATTGAATTCCATTCCATTCCATTCCATCGAATTCCATTCCATTCCATTGAATTCCATTCCATTCCATTCCATTCCATTCCATTCCATTCCATTCCGATTCCATTCGATTCCATTCGATTCCATTCCATTCCATTGAATTCCATTCCATTCCATTCCATTCCATTGAATTCCGTTCCATTCCATTCAATTCCATTCCATTCCATTCCTTTCCGTTCCGTTCCGTTCCGTTCCGTTCTACAAGGGTTGATTCCATTCTATTCCATTCCATTCCATTCGATTCCATTCTATTCCATTCGATTCCATTCGATTCAATTCGATTCCATTCCATTCCATTCCATTCCATTCCATTCCATTGAATTCCATTCCATTCCATTCCGTTCCATTCCATTCCGTTCCATTCCATTCCATTCCATTCCATTCCATTCCATTCCATTACATTCCCTTCCATTCCGTTCCATTCCGTTCCATTCCATTGAATTCCGATCCATTGCATTGAATTCCGTTCCATTCCATTCCATTCCTTTCCATTCCGTTCGGTTCCGTTCCGTACCGTTCTACTCGGATTGATTCCATTCTATTCCATTCCATTCCATTCGAATCCATTCGATTCCATTCGATTCCATTCGACTCCATTCCATTCCATTCCATTCCATTCCATTCCATTCCATTCCATTCCATTGAACTCCATTCGATTCCATTCGACTCCATTCCATTCCATTCCATTCCATTCCATTCCATTCCATTCCATTCCATTGAATTCCATTCCATTCCATTCCATTCCTTTGAATTCTGTTCCATTCCATTCCATTCCATTCCGTTCTACTCGGGTTGATTCCATCCTATTCCATTCCGTTCCGTTCCGTTCCGTTCCGTTCCATTCCACTCGGGTTGATTCCATTCTATTCCATTCCATTCCATTCGATTCCATTCGATTCCATTCGATTCCATTCGATTCCATTCGATTCCATTCCATTCCATTCCATTCCATTGAATTCCATTCCATTCCATTCCATTCCATTTAATTCCGTTCCATTCCATTCAATTCCATTCCATTCCATTCCATTCCATTCCATTTGAATTCCATTCCATTCCATTCCATTCAATTCCATTCCATTCCATGCCATTCCATTCCATTCCATTCCATTCCATTCCATTCCATTCCATTCTACTCTGGTTGATTCCATTCTATTCCATTCCATTCCATTCGATTCCATTCGATTCCATTCGATTCCATTCGATTCCATTCCATTCCATTCCATTCCATAGAATTCCATTCCATTCCATTCCATTCCATTCCATTGAATTCCATTCCATTCCATTGAATTCCATTCCATTCCATTCCATTCGATTCCATTCCATTCCATGGAATTCCATTCCATTCGATTCCATTCCATTCCATGGAATTCCATTTCATTCCATTCCATTCCATTCCATTCCATTCCATTCCATAGAATTCCATTCCATTCGATTCCATTCCATTCCGTTCCATTCCATTCCATCGAATTCCATTCCATTCCATTCCATTCCATTCTATTCCATTCCATTCCATTCCATTCCATTCCATTCCATTCTACTCGGGTTGATTCCATTCTATTACATTCCATTCCATTCGATTCCATTCGATTCCATTCGATTCCATTCGATTCCATTCCATTCCATTCCATTCAATTGAATTCCATTCCATTCCATTCCATTCCATTCCATTCCATTCCATTGAATTCCATTCCATTCCATTGAATTCCATTCCATTCCATTCCATTCCAATGAATTCCGTTCCATTCCATTCCTTTCCATTCCATTCCATTCCATTGAATTCCATTACATTGAATTCCATTCCATTCCATTCCATTCCATTGAATTCCATTCCATTCCATTGAATTCCATTCCATTCCATTCCATTCGATTCCATTCCATTCCATGGAATTCCATTCCTTTCCATTCCATTCCATTCCATACCATTCCATTCCATTCCTTTGAATTCCATTGAATTCCATTCCATTCCATTGAATTCCATTCCTTTCCGTTCCATTCCATTGAATTCCGTTCAATTCCATTCCATTCCATTCCATTCCATTCCATTCCATTCCATTCGAATTCCATTCCATTCCATTCCATTCCATTCCATTCCATTCCATTCCATTCCATTCTACTCGGGTTGATTCCATTCTATTCCATTCCATTCCATTCGATTCCATTCGATTCCTTTCGATTCCATTCCATTCCATTCCATTTCATTCCATTGAATTCCATTCCATTCCATTCCATTCCATTCCATAGAATTCCATTCCATTCCATTCCATCGAATTCCATTCCATTCCATTGAATTCCATTCCATTCCATTCCATTCCATTCCATTCCATTCCATTCCATTCCATCGAATTCCATTCCATTCCATTCCATTCCATTCCATTCCATTCGATTCCATTCGATTCCATTCGATTCCATTCGATTCCATTCGATTCCATTCCATTCCATTCCATTCCATTGGATTCCATTCCATTCCATTCCATTCCATTGAATTCCGTTCCATTCCTTTCAATTTCATTCCATTCCATTCCATTCCATTCCATTCCATTCCATTCCATTCCATTCCATTCCATTCCATTCTACTCGGTTTGATTCCATTCTATTACATTCGATTCCATTCGATTCCATTCGATTCCATTCGATTCCATTCGATTCCATTCCATTCCATTCCATTACATTGAATTCCGTTCCATTCCATTCCATTCCATTCCATTGAATTCCATTACATTGAATTCCATTCCATTCCATTCCATTCCATGGAATTCCATTCCATTCCGTTCCGTTCCGTTCCGTTCCGTTCCGTACCGTTCCATTCCATTCCATTCCATTCCATTGAATTCCGTTCCATTCCATTGAATTCCATTCCATTCCGTTCCATTCCATTGAATTCCGTTCCGTTCCGTTCCGTTCCGTTCCGTTCCCTTCCGTTCCATTCCATTCCATTCCGTTCTACTCGGGTTCATTCCATTCCATTCCTTTCCGTTCCGTTCCGTTCCGTTCCGTTCCGTTCCGTTCCGTTCTACTCGGGTTGATTCCATTCTATTCCATTCCATTCCATTCGATTCCATTCTATTCCATTCGATTCCATTCTATTCAATTCGATTCCATTCCATTCCATTCCATTCCATTCCATTCCATTCCATTCCATTGAATTCCATTCCATTCCATTCCGTTCCATTCCACTCTGTTCCATTCCATTCCATTCCATTCCATTCCATTCCATTCCATTCCATTACGTTCCGTTCCATTCCGTTCCATTCCATTGAATTCCGATCCATTGCATTGAATTCCGTTCCATTCCATTCCATTCCTTTCCGTTCTGTTCCGTTCCGTTCCGTTCTACTCGGGTTGATTCCATTCTATTCCATTCCATTCCATTCCATTCCAATCTATTCCATTCGATTCCATTCGATTCAATTCGATTCCATTCCATTCCATTCCATTCCATTCCATTCCATTCCATTCCATTGAATTCCATTCCATTCCATTCCATTCCATTCCATTCCGTTCCATTCCATTCCATTCCATTCCATTCCATTCCATTATGTTCCGTTCCATTCCGTTCCATTCCGTTCCATTCCATTGAATTCCGATCCATTGCATTGAATTCCGTTCCATTCCATTCCATTCCTTTCCGTTCCGTTCCGTTCCGTTCCATTCCGTTCTACTCGGATTGATTCCATTCTATTCCATTCCATTCCATTCCATTCCATTCCATTCCATTCCATTCCATTCCATTCCATTCCATTCCATTCCATTGAATTCCATTCCATTCCATTCCATTCCATTCCATTCCATTCCGTTCCATTCCATTCCATTGAATTCCATTCCATTCCATTCCATTCCATTCCATTCCATTCCATTCCATTCCATTCCATTCCATTCCATGGAATTCCATTCCATTCCATTCCAATCCATTCCATTCCATTCCATTCCGTTCTACTCGGGTACATTCCGTTCCATTCCATTCCATTCCATTCCATTCCATTCCATTCCTTTCCGTTCTACTTTGGTACATTCCATTCCATTCCATTCCATTCCATTCCATTCCATTCCATTACATTCCATTCCATTCCATTCCGTTCTACTCAGGTTGATTCCATTCTATTCCATTCCATTCCATTCCATTCCATTCCATTCCATTCCATTCCATTCGATTCCATTCCTTTCCATTCCATTGAATTCCATTCCATTCCATTCCATTCCATGGAATTCCATTCCATTCCAATTCCATTCCATTCCATTCCATTCCATTCCATTCCATTCCATTCCATTCCATTCCATTGAATTCCATTCCATTCCATTCCATTCCATTCCATTCCATTCCGTTCCATTCCATTCCATTGAATTCCATTCCATTCCATTCCATTCCATTCCATTCCATTCCATTGAATTCCATTCCATTCCATTCCATTCCATTCCATTCCATCCCATTCCATTCCATTCCATTCCATTCCATTCTACTCGGGTTGATTCCATTCTATTCCATTCCATTCCATTCGATCCCATTTGATTCCATTCGATTCCATTCAATTCCATTCGATTCCATTCCATTCCACTCCATTCCATTCCATTGAATTCCATTCCATTCCATTCCATTCCATTCCATTCCATTCCATTCCATGGAATTCCATTCCATTCCATTCCATTCCATTCCATAGAATTCCATTCCATTCCATTCCATTCCACTGAGTTCCGTTCCATTCCATTCCATTCCGTTCCGTTCCGTTCCGTTCCGTTCCGTTGCGTTCCGTTCCGTTCCGTTGTGTTCCGTTCCGTTCTACTCGGGTTGATTCCATTCTATTCCATTCCATTCCAATCCATTCCGTTCCATTCCATTGAATTCCATTCCATTCCATTCCATTCCATTCCATTCCATTCCATTCCATTGAACTCCATTCGATTCCATTCGACTCCATTCCATTCCATTCCATTCCATTCCATTCCATTCCATTCCATTCCATTGAATTCCATTCCATTCCATTCCATTCCTTTGAATTCTGTTCCATTCCATTCCATTCCATTCCGTTCTACTCGGGTTGATTCCATCCTATTCCATTCCGTTCCGTTCCGTTCCGTTCCGTTCCATTCCACTCGGGTTGATTCCATTCTATTCCATTCCATTCCATTCGATTCCATTCGATTCCATTCGATTCCATTCGATTCCATTCGATTCCATTCCATTCCATTCCATTCCATTGAATTCCATTCCATTCCATTCCATTCCATTTAATTCCGTTCCATTCCATTCAATTCCATTCCATTCCATTCCATTCCATTCCATTTGAATTCCATTCCATTCCATTCCATTCAATTCCATTCCATTCCATGCCATTCCATTCCATTCCATTCCATTCCATTCCATTCCATTCCATTCTACTCTGGTTGATTCCATTCTATTCCATTCCATTCCATTCGATTCCATTCGATTCCATTCGATTCCATTCGATTCCATTCCATTCCATTCCATTCCATAGAATTCCATTCCATTCCATTCCATTCCATTCCATTGAATTCCATTCCATTCCATTGAATTCCATTCCATTCCATTCCATTCGATTCCATTCCATTCCATGGAATTCCATTCCATTCGATTCCATTCCATTCCATGGAATTCCATTTCATTCCATTCCATTCCATTCCATTCCATTCCATTCCATAGAATTCCATTCCATTCGATTCCATTCCATTCCGTTCCATTCCATTCCATCGAATTCCATTCCATTCCATTCCATTCCATTCTATTCCATTCCATTCCATTCCATTCCATTCCATTCCATTCTACTCGGGTTGATTCCATTCTATTACATTCCATTCCATTCGATTCCATTCGATTCCATTCGATTCCATTCGATTCCATTCCATTCCATTCCATTCAATTGAATTCCATTCCATTCCATTCCATTCCATTCCATTCCATTCCATTGAATTCCATTCCATTCCATTGAATTCCATTCCATTCCATTCCATTCCAATGAATTCCGTTCCATTCCATTCCTTTCCATTCCATTCCATTCCATTGAATTCCATTACATTGAATTCCATTCCATTCCATTCCATTCCATTGAATTCCATTCCATTCCATTGAATTCCATTCCATTCCATTCCATTCGATTCCATTCCATTCCATGGAATTCCATTCCTTTCCATTCCATTCCATTCCATACCATTCCATTCCATTCCTTTGAATTCCATTGAATTCCATTCCATTCCATTGAATTCCATTCCTTTCCGTTCCATTCCATTGAATTCCGTTCAATTCCATTCCATTCCATTCCATTCCATTCCATTCCATTCCATTCGAATTCCATTCCATTCCATTCCATTCCATTCCATTCCATTCCATTCCATTCCATTCTACTCGGGTTGATTCCATTCTATTCCATTCCATTCCATTCGATTCCATTCGATTCCTTTCGATTCCATTCCATTCCATTCCATTTCATTCCATTGAATTCCATTCCATTCCATTCCATTCCATTCCATAGAATTCCATTCCATTCCATTCCATCGAATTCCATTCCATTCCATTGAATTCCATTCCATTCCATTCCATTCCATTCCATTCCATTCCATTCCATTCCATCGAATTCCATTCCATTCCATTCCATTCCATTCCATTCCATTCGATTCCATTCGATTCCATTCGATTCCATTCGATTCCATTCGATTCCATTCCATTCCATTCCATTCCATTGGATTCCATTCCATTCCATTCCATTCCATTGAATTCCGTTCCATTCCTTTCAATTTCATTCCATTCCATTCCATTCCATTCCATTCCATTCCATTCCATTCCATTCCATTCCATTCCATTCTACTCGGTTTGATTCCATTCTATTACATTCGATTCCATTCGATTCCATTCGATTCCATTCGATTCCATTCGATTCCATTCCATTCCATTCCATTACATTGAATTCCGTTCCATTCCATTCCATTCCATTCCATTGAATTCCATTACATTGAATTCCATTCCATTCCATTCCATTCCATGGAATTCCATTCCATTCCGTTCCGTTCCGTTCCGTTCCGTTCCGTACCGTTCCATTCCATTCCATTCCATTCCATTGAATTCCGTTCCATTCCATTGAATTCCATTCCATTCCGTTCCATTCCATTGAATTCCGTTCCGTTCCGTTCCGTTCCGTTCCGTTCCCTTCCGTTCCATTCCATTCCATTCCGTTCTACTCGGGTTCATTCCATTCCATTCCTTTCCGTTCCGTTCCGTTCCGTTCCGTTCCGTTCCGTTCCGTTCTACTCGGGTTGATTCCATTCTATTCCATTCCATTCCATTCGATTCCATTCTATTCCATTCGATTCCATTCTATTCAATTCGATTCCATTCCATTCCATTCCATTCCATTCCATTCCATTCCATTCCATTGAATTCCATTCCATTCCATTCCGTTCCATTCCACTCTGTTCCATTCCATTCCATTCCATTCCATTCCATTCCATTCCATTCCATTACGTTCCGTTCCATTCCGTTCCATTCCATTGAATTCCGATCCATTGCATTGAATTCCGTTCCATTCCATTCCATTCCTTTCCGTTCTGTTCCGTTCCGTTCCGTTCTACTCGGGTTGATTCCATTCTATTCCATTCCATTCCATTCCATTCCAATCTATTCCATTCGATTCCATTCGATTCAATTCGATTCCATTCCATTCCATTCCATTCCATTCCATTCCATTCCATTCCATTGAATTCCATTCCATTCCATTCCATTCCATTCCATTCCGTTCCATTCCATTCCATTCCATTCCATTCCATTCCATTATGTTCCGTTCCATTCCGTTCCATTCCGTTCCATTCCATTGAATTCCGATCCATTGCATTGAATTCCGTTCCATTCCATTCCATTCCTTTCCGTTCCGTTCCGTTCCGTTCCATTCCGTTCTACTCGGATTGATTCCATTCTATTCCATTCCATTCCATTCCATTCCATTCCATTCCATTCCATTCCATTCCATTCCATTCCATTCCATTCCATTGAATTCCATTCCATTCCATTCCATTCCATTCCATTCCATTCCGTTCCATTCCATTCCATTGAATTCCATTCCATTCCATTCCATTCCATTCCATTCCATTCCATTCCATTCCATTCCATTCCATTCCATGGAATTCCATTCCATTCCATTCCAATCCATTCCATTCCATTCCATTCCGTTCTACTCGGGTACATTCCGTTCCATTCCATTCCATTCCATTCCATTCCATTCCATTCCTTTCCGTTCTACTTTGGTACATTCCATTCCATTCCATTCCATTCCATTCCATTCCATTCCATTACATTCCATTCCATTCCATTCCGTTCTACTCAGGTTGATTCCATTCTATTCCATTCCATTCCATTCCATTCCATTCCATTCCATTCCATTCCATTCGATTCCATTCCTTTCCATTCCATTGAATTCCATTCCATTCCATTCCATTCCATGGAATTCCATTCCATTCCAATTCCATTCCATTCCATTCCATTCCATTCCATTCCATTCCATTCCATTCCATTCCATTGAATTCCATTCCATTCCATTCCATTCCATTCCATTCCATTCCGTTCCATTCCATTCCATTGAATTCCATTCCATTCCATTCCATTCCATTCCATTCCATTCCATTGAATTCCATTCCATTCCATTCCATTCCATTCCATTCCATCCCATTCCATTCCATTCCATTCCATTCCATTCTACTCGGGTTGATTCCATTCTATTCCATTCCATTCCATTCGATCCCATTTGATTCCATTCGATTCCATTCAATTCCATTCGATTCCATTCCATTCCACTCCATTCCATTCCATTGAATTCCATTCCATTCCATTCCATTCCATTCCATTCCATTCCATTCCATGGAATTCCATTCCATTCCATTCCATTCCATTCCATAGAATTCCATTCCATTCCATTCCATTCCACTGAGTTCCGTTCCATTCCATTCCATTCCGTTCCGTTCCGTTCCGTTCCGTTCCGTTGCGTTCCGTTCCGTTCCGTTGTGTTCCGTTCCGTTCTACTCGGGTTGATTCCATTCTATTCCATTCCATTCCAATCCATTCCGTTCCATTCCATTGAATTCCATTCCATTCCATTCCATTCCATTGAATTCCATTCCATTCCATTCCATTCCATTGAATTCCATTCCATTCCATTCCATTCCATTCCATTCCATTCCATTCCATTCTACTGGTGTCCATTCCATTCCATTCTATTCCATTCTATTCCATTCCATTCCATTCCATTCCATTCCATTCCATTCCATTCCATTCCATTCCATTGAATTCCATTCCATTCCATTCCATTCCATTGAATTCCATTCCATTCCATTCCATTCCATTTCATTCCATTCCATTCCATTGAATTCCATTGAATTCCATTCCATTCCATTGAATTCCATTCCTTTCCATTCCATTCCATTGAATTCCGTTCAATTCCATTCCATTCCATTCCATTCCATTCCATTCCATTCGAATTCCATTCCATTCCATTCCATTCCATTCCATTCCATTCTACTGGGGTTGATTCCATTCTATTCCATTCCATTCTATTCGATTCCATTCGATTCCTTTCGATTCCATTCCATTCCATTCCATTCCATTCCATTGAATTCCATTCCATTCCATTCCATCGAATTCCATTCCATTCCATTGAATTCCATTCCATTCCATTCCATTCCATTCCATTCCATTCCATTCCGATTCCATTCGATTCCATTCGATTCCATTCCATTCCATTGAATTCCATTCCATTCCATTCCATTCCATTGAATTCCGTTCCATTCCATTCAATTCCATTCCATTCCATTCCTTTCCGTTCCGTTCCGTTCCGTTCCGTTCTACAAGGGTTGATTCCATTCTATTCCATTCCATTCCATTCGATTCCATTCTATTCCATTCGATTCCATTCGATTCAATTCGATTCCATTCCATTCCATTCCATTCCATTCCATTCCATTGAATTCCATTCCATTCCATTCCGTTCCATTCCATTCCGTTCCATTCCATTCCATTCCATTCCATTCCATTCCATTCCATTACATTCCCTTCCATTCCGTTCCATTCCGTTCCATTCCATTGAATTCCGATCCATTGCATTGAATTCCGTTCCATTCCATTCCATTCCTTTCCATTCCGTTCGGTTCCGTTCCGTACCGTTCTACTCGGATTGATTCCATTCTATTCCATTCCATTCCATTCGAATCCATTCGATTCCATTCGATTCCATTCGACTCCATTCCATTCCATTCCATTCCATTCCATTCCATTCCATTCCATTCCATTGAACTCCATTCGATTCCATTCGACTCCATTCCATTCCATTCCATTCCATTCCATTCCATTCCATTCCATTCCATTGAATTCCATTCCATTCCATTCCATTCCTTTGAATTCTGTTCCATTCCATTCCATTCCATTCCGTTCTACTCGGGTTGATTCCATCCTATTCCATTCCGTTCCGTTCCGTTCCGTTCCGTTCCATTCCACTCGGGTTGATTCCATTCTATTCCATTCCATTCCATTCGATTCCATTCGATTCCATTCGATTCCATTCGATTCCATTCGATTCCATTCCATTCCATTCCATTCCATTGAATTCCATTCCATTCCATTCCATTCCATTTAATTCCGTTCCATTCCATTCAATTCCATTCCATTCCATTCCATTCCATTCCATTTGAATTCCATTCCATTCCATTCCATTCAATTCCATTCCATTCCATGCCATTCCATTCCATTCCATTCCATTCCATTCCATTCCATTCCATTCTACTCTGGTTGATTCCATTCTATTCCATTCCATTCCATTCGATTCCATTCGATTCCATTCGATTCCATTCGATTCCATTCCATTCCATTCCATTCCATAGAATTCCATTCCATTCCATTCCATTCCATTCCATTGAATTCCATTCCATTCCATTGAATTCCATTCCATTCCATTCCATTCGATTCCATTCCATTCCATGGAATTCCATTCCATTCGATTCCATTCCATTCCATGGAATTCCATTTCATTCCATTCCATTCCATTCCATTCCATTCCATTCCATAGAATTCCATTCCATTCGATTCCATTCCATTCCGTTCCATTCCATTCCATCGAATTCCATTCCATTCCATTCCATTCCATTCTATTCCATTCCATTCCATTCCATTCCATTCCATTCCATTCTACTCGGGTTGATTCCATTCTATTACATTCCATTCCATTCGATTCCATTCGATTCCATTCTATTCCATTCGATTCCATTCCATTCCATTCCATTCAATTGAATTCCATTCCATTCCATTCCATTCCATTCCATTCCATTCCATTGAATTCCATTCCATTCCATTGAATTCCATTCCATTCCATTCCATTCCAATGAATTCCGTTCCATTCCATTCCTTTCCATTCCATTCCATTCCATTGAATTCCATTACATTGAATTCCATTCCATTCCATTCCATTCCATTGAATTCCATTCCATTCCATTGAATTCCATTCCATTCCATTCCATTCGATTCCATTCCATTCCATGGAATTCCATTCCTTTCCATTCCATTCCATTCCATACCATTCCATTCCATTCCTTTGAATTCCATTGAATTCCATTCCATTCCATTGAATTCCATTCCTTTCCGTTCCATTCCATTGAATTCCGTTCAATTCCATTCCATTCCATTCCATTCCATTCCATTCCATTCCATTCGAATTCCATTCCATTCCATTCCATTCCATTCCATTCCATTCCATTCCATTCCATTCTACTCGGGTTGATTCCATTCTATTCCATTCCATTCCATTCGATTCCATTCGATTCCTTTCGATTCCATTCCATTCCATTCCATTTCATTCCATTGAATTCCATTCCATTCCATTCCATTCCATTCCATAGAATTCCATTCCATTCCATTCCATCGAATTCCATTCCATTCCATTGAATTCCATTCCATTCCATTCCATTCCATTCCATTCCATTCCATTCCATTCCATCGAATTCCATTCCATTCCATTCCATTCCATTCCATTCCATTCGATTCCATTCGATTCCATTCGATTCCATTCGATTCCATTCGATTCCATTCCATTCCATTCCATTCCATTGGATTCCATTCCATTCCATTCCATTCCATTGAATTCCGTTCCATTCCTTTCAATTTCATTCCATTCCATTCCATTCCATTCCATTCCATTCCATTCCATTCCATTCCATTCCATTCCATTCTACTCGGTTTGATTCCATTCTATTACATTCGATTCCATTCGATTCCATTCGATTCCATTCGATTCCATTCGATTCCATTCCATTCCATTCCATTACATTGAATTCCGTTCCATTCCATTCCATTCCATTCCATTGAATTCCATTACATTGAATTCCATTCCATTCCATTCCATTCCATGGAATTCCATTCCATTCCGTTCCGTTCCGTTCCGTTCCGTTCCGTACCGTTCCATTCCATTCCATTCCATTCCATTGAATTCCGTTCCATTCCATTGAATTCCATTCCATTCCGTTCCATTCCATTGAATTCCGTTCCGTTCCGTTCCGTTCCGTTCCGTTCCCTTCCGTTCCATTCCATTCCATTCCGTTCTACTCGGGTTCATTCCATTCCATTCCTTTCCGTTCCGTTCCGTTCCGTTCCGTTCCGTTCCGTTCCGTTCTACTCGGGTTGATTCCATTCTATTCCATTCCATTCCATTCGATTCCATTCTATTCCATTCGATTCCATTCTATTCAATTCGATTCCATTCCATTCCATTCCATTCCATTCCATTCCATTCCATTGAATTCCATTCCATTCCATTCCGTTCCATTCCACTCTGTTCCATTCCATTCCATTCCATTCCATTCCATTCCATTCCATTCCATTACGTTCCGTTCCATTCCGTTCCATTCCATTGAATTCCGATCCATTGCATTGAATTCCGTTCCATTCCATTCCATTCCTTTCCGTTCTGTTCCGTTCCGTTCCGTTCTACTCGGGTTGATTCCATTCTATTCCATTCCATTCCATTCCATTCCAATCTATTCCATTCGATTCCATTCGATTCAATTCGATTCCATTCCATTCCATTCCATTCCATTCCATTCCATTCCATTCCATTGAATTCCATTCCATTCCATTCCATTCCATTCCATTCCGTTCCATTCCATTCCATTCCATTCCATTCCATTCCATTATGTTCCGTTCCATTCCGTTCCATTCCGTTCCATTCCATTGAATTCCGATCCATTGCATTGAATTCCGTTCCATTCCATTCCATTCCTTTCCGTTCCGTTCCGTTCCGTTCCATTCCGTTCTACTCGGATTGATTCCATTCTATTCCATTCCATTCCATTCCATTCCATTCGATTCCATTCGATTCCATTCGATTCCATTCCATTCCATTCCATTCCATTCCATTCCATTCCATTCCATTGAATTCCATTCCATTCCATTCCATTCCATTGAATTCTGTTCCATTCAATTCCATTCCATTCCATTCCGTTCTTCTCGGGTTGATTCCATTCTATTCCATTCCGTTCCGTTCCGTTCCGTTCCGTTCCGTTCCATTCCACTCGGGTTGATTCCATTCTATTCCATTCCATTCCATTCCATTCCATTCCATTCGATTCCATTCGATTCCATTCGATTCCATTCGATTCCATTCCATTCCATTGAATTCCATTCCATTCCATTCCATTCCATTGAATTCCGTTCCATTCCATTCTATTGCATTCCATTCCATTCCATTCCATTTGAATTCCATTCCATTCCATTCCATTCCATTCCATTCCATTCCATTCCATTCCATTCCATTCTACTCGGGTTGATTCCATTCTATTCCATTCCATTCCATTCGATTCCATTCGATTCCATTCGATTCCATTCGATTCCATTCCATTCCATTCCATTCCATAGAATTCCATTCCATTCCATTGAATTCCATTCCATTCCATTCCATTCCATTGAATTCCCTTCCATTACATTCCATTCCATTCCATTCCATTCCATTGAATTCCATTCCATTGAATTCCATTCCATTCCATTCCATTCCATTGAATTCCGTTCCATTCCATTGAATTCCATTCCATTCCGTTCCATTCCATTGAATTCTGTTCCGTTCCGTTCCGTTCCGTTCCGTTCCATTCCGTTCCATTCCGTTCCTTTCCGTTCTACTCGGATTGATTCCATTCTATTCCATTCCATTCCATTCGATTCCATTCGATTCCATTCGAATCCATTCGATTCCATTCGATTCCATTCGATTCCATTCCATTCCATTGAATTGCATTCCATTCCATTCCATTCCATTGAATTCCGTTCCATTCCATTCAATTCCATTCCATTCCATTCCTTTCCGTTCCGTTCCGTTCCGTTCCATTCCGTTCCGTTCTACTCGGGTTGATTCCATTCTATTCCATTCCATTCCATTCGATTCCATTCTATTCCATTCGATTCCATTCGATTCAATTCGATTCCATTCCATTCCATTCCATTCCATTCCATTCCATTGAATTCCATTCCATTCCATTCCGTTCCATTCCATTCCGTTCCATTCCATTCCATTCCATTACATTACATTTCATTCCCTTCCATTCCGTTCCATTCCGTTCCATTCCATTGAATTCCGATCCATTGCATTGAATTCCGTTCCATTCCATTCCATTCCTTTCCATTCCGTTCCGTTCCGTTCCGTACCGTTCTACTCGGATTGATTCCATTCTATTCCATTCCATTCCATTCGATTCCATTCGATTCCATTCGATTCCATTCGATTCCATTCCATTCCATTCCATTCCATTGAATTCCATTCCATTCCATTCCATTCCATTGAATTCCGTTCCATTCCATTCCATTCCATTCCATTCCGTTCCATTCCATTTGAATTCCATTCCATTCCATTCCATTCCATTCCATTTGAATTCCATTCCATTCCATTCCATTCAATTCCATTCCATTCCATTCCATTCCATTCCATTCTACTCGGGTTGATTCCATTCTATCCATTCCATTCCATTCGATTCCATTCGATTCCATTCGATTCCATTCGATTCCATTCCATTCCATTCCATTCCATTCCATTCCATTCCATTCCATTCCATTCCATTCCATTGAATTCCATTCCATTCCATTCCATTCCATTGAATTCCGTTCCGTTCCATTCCTTTCCATTCCATTCCATTCCATTCCATTGAATTCCATTCCATTCCATTGAATTCCATTCCATTCCATTCCATTCCATTGAATTCCGTTCCGTTCCATTCCTTTCCATTCCATTCCATTCCATTGAATTCCATTACATTGAATTCCATTCCATTCCATTCCATTCCATTGAATTCCATTCCATTCCATTGAATTACATTCCATTCCATTCCATTCGATTCCATTCCATTCCATGGAATTCCATTCCTTTCCATTCCATTCCATTCCATTCCATTCCATTCCATTCCATTCCATTCCATTGAATTCCATTCCATTCCATTGAATTCCATTCCTTTCCATTCCATTCCATTGAATTCCGTTCAATTCCATTCCATTCCATTCCATTCCATTCCATTCCATTCGAATTCCATTCCATTCCTTTCCATTCCATTCCATTCTTTCCATTCCATTCTACTCGGGTTCATTCCATTCTATTCCATTCCATTCCATTCGATTCCATTCGATTCCATTCGATTCCATTCGATTCAATTCGATTCCATTCGATTCCATTCCATTGCATTCCATTCCATTCCATTCCATTCCATTGAATTCCGTTCTGTTCCATTCCTTTCCATTCCATTCCATTCCATTCCATTGAATTCCATTCCATTCCATTGAATTCCATTCCATTCCATTGAATTCCATTCCATTCCATTCCATTCCATTCCATTCCATTCCATGGAATTCCATTCCATTCCATTCCATTCCATTCCATTCCATTCCATTGAATTCCATTCCATTCCATTCCATTGAATTCCATTCCATTCCATTCCATTCGATTCCATTTCATTCCATTGAATTCCATTCCATTCCATTCCATTCCATTGAATTCCATTGAATTCCATTCCATTGAATTCCATTCCATTCCATTGAATTCCATTCCATTTCATTCCATTCCATTCCGTTCCATTCCATTCCGTTCCATTCCATTCCATTCCTTTCCATTCCATTCCATTCCGTTCCATTCCATTGAATTCCGTTCCATTGCATTGAATTCCGTTCCATTCCATTCCATTCCTTTCCGTTCCGTTCCGTTCCGTTCCGTTCCGTTCCGTTCTACTCGGGTTGATTCCATTCTATTCCATTCCATTCCATTCGATTCCATTCTATTCCATTCGATTCCATTCGATTCAATTCGATTCCATTCGATTCCATTCCATTCCATTCCATTCCATTCCATTCCATTGAATTCCATTCCATTCCATTCCGTTCCATTCCATTCCGTTCCATTCCATTCCATTCCATTCCATTCCATTACGTTCCGTTCCATTCCGTTCCATTCCGTTCCATTCCATTGAATTCCGTTCCATTGCATTGAATTCCGTTCCATTCCATTCCATTCCTTTCCGTTCCGTTCCGTTCCGTTCCGTTCTACTCGGTTTGATTCCATTCTATTCCATTCCATTCCATTCGATTCCAATCTATTCCATTCGATTCCATTCGATTCAATTCGATTCCATTCCATTCCATTCCATTCCATTCCATTCCATTCCATTCCATTGAATTCCATTCCATTCCATTCCGTTCCATTCCATTCCGTTCCATTCCATTCCATTCCATTCCATTCCATTCCTTTCCGTTCCATTCCGTTCCGTTCCATTCCGTTCTACTCGGATTGATTCCATTCTATTCCATTCCATTCCATTCGATTCCATTCGATTCCATTCGATTCCATTCGATTCCATTCCATTCCATTCCATTCCATTCCATTCCATTCCATTCCATTCCATTGAACTCCATTCCATTCCATTCCATTCCATTCCATTCCATTCCATGGAATTCCATTCCATTCCATTCCATTCCATTGAATTCTGTTCCATTCAATTCCATTCCATTCCATTCCGTTCTACTCGGGTTGATTCCATTCTATTCCATTCCGTTCCATTCCGTTCCGTTCCGTTCCGTTCCGTTCCGTTCCATTCCACTCGGGTTGATTCCATTGCATTCCATTCCATTACATTCCATTTGAATTCCATTCCATTCCATTCCATTCCATTCCATTCCATTCCATTCTACTCGGGTTGATTCCATTCTATTCCATTCCATTCCATTCGATTCCATTCGATTCCATTCGATTCCATTCGATTCCATTCCATTCCATTCCATTCCATTCCATTCCATTCCATTGAATTCCATTCCATTCCATTGAATTCCATTCCATTCCATTCCATTCCATTGAATTCCGTTCCATTCCATTCCATTCCATTCCATTCCATTCCATTGAATTCCATTCCATTGAATTCCATTCCATTCCATTCCATTCCATTGAATTCCATTCCATTCCGTTCCGTTCCGTTCCGTTCCGTTCCGTTTCGTTCCGTTCCGTTCCGTTCCGTTCCGTTCCATTCCATTCCATTCCATTCCATTGAATTCCGTTCCATTCCATTGAATTCCATTCCATTCCGTTCCATTCCATTGAATTCTGTTCCGTTCCGTTCCGTTCCGTTCCGTTCCATTCCGTTCCATTCCGTTCCTTTCCGTTCTACTCGGGTTGATTCCATTCTATTCCATTCCATTCCATTCGATTCCATTCGATTCCATTCGAATCCATTCGATTCCATTCGATTCCATTCGATTCCATTCCATTCCATTGAATTCCATTCCATTCCATTCCATTCCATTGAATTCCGTTCCATTCCATTCAATTCCATTCCATTCCATTCCTTTCCGTTCCGTTCCGTTCCGTTCCGTACCGTTCCATTCCATTCCATTCCATTCCATTGAATTCCGTTCCATTCCATTGAATTCCATTCCATTCCGTTCCATTCCATTGAATTCCGTTCCGTTCCGTTCCGTTCCGTTCCGTTCCCTTCCGTTCCATTCCATTCCATTCCGTTCTACTCGGGTTCATTCCATTCCATTCCTTTCCGTTCCGTTCCGTTCCGTTCCGTTCCGTTCCGTTCCGTTCTACTCGGGTTGATTCCATTCTATTCCATTCCATTCCATTCGATTCCATTCTATTCCATTCGATTCCATTCTATTCAATTCGATTCCATTCCATTCCATTCCATTCCATTCCATTCCATTCCATTCCATTGAATTCCATTCCATTCCATTCCGTTCCATTCCATTCTGTTCCATTCCATTCCATTCCATTCCATTCCATTCCATTCCATTCCATTACGTTCCGTTCCATTCCGTTCCATTCCATTGAATTCCGATCCATTGCATTGAATTCCGTTCCATTCCATTCCATTCCTTTCCGTTCTGTTCCGTTCCGTTCCGTTCTACTCGGGTTGATTCCATTCTATTCCATTCCATTCCATTCCATTCCAATCTATTCCATTCGATTCCATTCGATTCAATTCGATTCCATTCCATTCCATTCCATTCCATTCCATTCCATTCCATTGAATTCCATTCCATTCCATTCCATTCCATTCCATTCCGTTCCATTCCATTCCATTCCATTCCATTCCATTCCATTATGTTCCGTTCCATTCCGTTCCATTCCGTTCCATTCCATTGAATTCCGATCCATTGCATTGAATTCCGTTCCATTCCATTCCATTCCTTTCCGTTCCGTTCCGTTCCGTTCCATTCCGTTCTACTCGGATTGATTCCATTCTATTCCATTCCATTCCATTCCATTCCATTCGATTCCATTCGATTCCATTCGATTCCATTCCATTCCATTCCATTCCATTCCATTCCATTCCATTCCATTGAATTCCATTCCATTCCATTCCATTCCATTGAATTCTGTTCCATTCAATTCCATTCCATTCCATTCCGTTCTTCTCGGGTTGATTCCATTCTATTCCATTCCGTTCCGTTCCGTTCCGTTCCGTTCCGTTCCATTCCACTCGGGTTGATTCCATTCTATTCCATTCCATTCCATTCCATTCCATTCCATTCGATGCCATTCGATTCCATTCGATTCCATTCGATTCCATTCCATTCCATTGAATTCCATTCCATTCCATTCCATTCCATTGAATTCCGTTCCATTCCATTCTATTGCATTCCATTCCATTCCATTCCATTTGAATTCCATTCCATTCCATTCCATTCCATTCCATTCCATTCCATTCCATTCCATTCCATTCCATTCTACTCGGGTTGATTCCATTCTATTCCATTCCATTCCATTCGATTCCATTCGATTCCATTCGATTCCATTCGATTCCATTCCATTCCATTCCATTCCATAGAATTCCATTCCATTCCATTGAATTCCATTCCATTCCATTCCATTCCATTGAATTCCGTTCCATTACATTCCATTCCATTCCATTCCATTCCATTGAATTCCATTCCATTGAATTCCATTCCATTCCATTCCATTCCATTGAATTCCGTTCCATTCCATTGAATTCCATTCCATTCCGTTCCATTCCATTGAATTCTGTTCCGTTCCGTTCCGTTCCGTTCCGTTCCATTCCGTTCCATTCCGTTCCTTTCCGTTCTACTCGGATTGATTCCATTCTATTCCATTCCATTCCATTCGATTCCATTCGATTCCATTCGAATCCATTCGATTCCATTCGATTCCATTCGATTCCATTCCATTCCATTGAATTCCATTCCATTCCATTCCATTCCATTGAATTCCGTTCCATTCCATTCAATTCCATTCCATTCCATTCCTTTCCGTTCCGTTCCGTTCCGTTCCATTCCGTTCCGTTCTACTCGGGTTGATTCCATTCTATTCCATTCCATTCCATTCGATTCCATTCTATTCCATTCGATTCCATTCGATTCAATTCGATTCCATTCCATTCCATTCCATTCCATTCCATTCCATTGAATTCCATTCCATTCCATTCCGTTCCATTCCATTCCGTTCCATTCCATTCCATTCCATTCCATTACATTACATTTCATTCCCTTCCATTCCGTTCCATTCCGTTCCATTCCATTGAATTCCGATCCATTGCATTGAATTCCGTTCCATTCCATTCCATTCCTTTCCATTCCATTCCGTTCCGTTCCGTACCGTTCTACTCGGATTGATTCCATTCTATTCCATTCCATTCCATTCGATTCCATTCGATTCCATTCGATTCCATTCGATTCCATTCCATTCCATTCCATTCCATTGAATTCCATTCCATTCCATTCCATTCCATTGAATTCCGTTCCATTCCATTCCATTCCATTCCATTCCATTCCATTCCATTCCATTTGAATTCCATTCCATTCCATTCCATTCAATTCCATTCCATTCCATTCCATTCCATTCCATTCTACTCGGGTTGATTCCATTCTATCCATTCCATTCCATTCGATTCCATTCGATTCCATTCGATTCCATTCGATTCCATTCCATTCCATTCCATTCCATTCCATTCCATTCCATTCCATTCCATTCCATTCCATTCCATTGAATTCCATTCCATTCCATTCCATTCCATTGAATTCCGTTCCGTTCCATTCCTTTCCATTCCATTCCATTCCATTCCATTGAATTCCATTCCATTCCATTGAATTCCATTCCATTCCATTCCATTCCATTGAATTCCGTTCCGTTCCATTCCTTTCCATTCCATTCCATTCCATTGAATTCCATTACATTGAATTCCATTCCATTCCATTCCATTCCATTGAATTCCATTCCATTCCATTGAATTACATTCCATTCCATTCCATTCGATTCCATTCCATTCCATGGAATTCCATTCCTTTCCATTCCATTCCATTCCATTCCATTCCATTCCATTCCATTGAATTCCATTCCATTCCATTGAATTCCATTCCTTTCCATTCCATTCCATTGAATTCCGTTCAATTCCATTCCATTCCATTCCATTCCATTCCATTCCATTCGAATTCCATTCCATTCCTTTCCATTCCATTCCATTCTTTCCATTCCATTCTACTCGGGTTCATTCCATTCTATTCCATTCCATTCCATTCGATTCCATTCGATTCCATTCGATTCCATTCGATTCAATTCGATTCCATTCGATTCCATTCCATTGCATTCCATTCCATTCCATTCCATTCCATTGAATTCCGTTCTGTTCCATTCCTTTCCATTCCATTCCATTCCATTCCATTGAATTCCATTCCATTCCATTGAATTCCATTCCATTCCATTGAATTCCATTCCATTCCATTCCATTCCATTCCATTCCATTCCATGGAATTCCATTCCATTCCATTCCATTCCATTCCATTCCATTCCATTGAATTCCATTCCATTCCATTCCATTGAATTCCATTCCATTCCATTCCATTCGATTCCATTTCATTCCATTGAATTCCATTCCATTCCATTCCATTCCATTGAATTCCATTGAATTCCATTCCATTGAATTCCATTCCATTCCATTGAATTCCATTCCATTTCATTCCATTCCATTCCGTTCCATTCCATTCCGTTCCATTCCATTCCATTCCTTTCCATTCCATTCCATTCCGTTCCATTCCATTGAATTCCGTTCCATTGCATTGAATTCCGTTCCATTCCATTCCATTCCTTTCCGTTCCGTTCCGTTCCGTTCCGTTCCGTTCCGTTCTACTCGGGTTGATTCCATTCTATTCCATTCCATTCCATTCGATTCCATTCTATTCCATTCGATTCCATTCGATTCAATTCGATTCCATTCGATTCCATTCCATTCCATTCCATTCCATTCCATTCCATTGAATTCCATTCCATTCCATTCCGTTCCATTCCATTCCGTTCCATTCCATTCCATTCCATTCCATTCCATTACATTCCGTTCCATTCCGTTCCATTCCGTTCCATTCCATTGAATTCCGTTCCATTGCATTGAATTCCGTTCCATTCCATTCCATTCCTTTCCGTTCCGTTCCGTTCCGTTCCGTTCTACTCGGTTTGATTCCATTCTATTCCATTCCATTCCATTCGATTCCAATCTATTCCATTCGATTCCATTCGATTCAATTCGATTCCATTCCATTCCATTCCATTCCATTCCATTCCATTCCATTCCATTGAATTCCATTCCATTCCATTCCGTTCCATTCCATTCCGTTCCATTCCATTCCATTCCATTCCATTCCATTCCTTTCCGTTCCATTCCGTTCCGTTCCATTCCGTTCTACTCGGATTGATTCCATTCTATTCCATTCCATTCCATTCGATTCCATTCGATTCCATTCGATTCCATTCGATTCCATTCCATTCCATTCCATTCCATTCCATTCCATTCCATTCCATTCCATTGAACTCCATTCCATTCCATTCCATTCCATTCCATTCCATTCCATGGAATTCCATTCCATTCCATTCCATTCCATTGAATTCTGTTCCATTCAATTCCATTCCATTCCATTCCGTTCTACTCGGGTTGATTCCATTCTATTCCATTCCGTTCCATTCCGTTCCGTTCCGTTCCGTTCCGTTCCGTTCCATTCCACTCGGGTTGATTCCATTGCATTCCATTCCATTACATTCCATTTGAATTCCATTCCATTCCATTCCATTCCATTCCATTCCATTCCATTCTACTCGGGTTGATTCCATTCTATTCCATTCCATTCCATTCGATTCCATTCGATTCCATTCGATTCCATTCGATTCCATTCCATTCCATTCCATTCCATTCCATTCCATTCCATTGAATTCCATTCCATTCCATTGAATTCCATTCCATTCCATTCCATTCCATTGAATTCCGTTCCATTCCATTCCATTCCATTCCATTCCATTCCATTGAATTCCATTCCATTGAATTCCATTCCATTCCATTCCATTCCATTGAATTCCATTCCATTCCGTTCCGTTCCGTTCCGTTCCGTTCCGTTTCGTTCCGTTCCGTTCCGTTCCGTTCCGTTCCATTCCATTCCATTCCATTCCATTGAATTCCGTTCCATTCCATTGAATTCCATTCCATTCCGTTCCATTCCATTGAATTCTGTTCCGTTCCGTTCCGTTCCGTTCCGTTCCATTCCGTTCCATTCCGTTCCTTTCCGTTCTACTCGGGTTGATTCCATTCTATTCCATTCCATTCCATTCGATTCCATTCGATTCCATTCGAATCCATTCGATTCCATTCGATTCCATTCGATTCCATTCCATTCCATTGAATTCCATTCCATTCCATTCCATTCCATTGAATTCCGTTCCATTCCATTCAATTCCATTCCATTCCATTCCTTTCCGTTCCGTTCCGTTCCGTTCCGTACCGTTCCATTCCATTCCATTCCATTCCATTGAATTCCGTTCCATTCCATTGAATTCCATTCCATTCCGTTCCATTCCATTGAATTCCGTTCCGTTCCGTTCCGTTCCGTTCCGTTCCCTTCCGTTCCATTCCATTCCATTCCGTTCTACTCGGGTTCATTCCATTCCATTCCTTTCCGTTCCGTTCCGTTCCGTTCCGTTCCGTTCCGTTCCGTTCTACTCGGGTTGATTCCATTCTATTCCATTCCATTCCATTCGATTCCATTCTATTCCATTCGATTCCATTCTATTCAATTCGATTCCATTCCATTCCATTCCATTCCATTCCATTCCATTCCATTCCATTGAATTCCATTCCATTCCATTCCGTTCCATTCCATTCTGTTCCATTCCATTCCATTCCATTCCATTCCATTCCATTCCATTCCATTACGTTCCGTTCCATTCCGTTCCATTCCATTGAATTCCGATCCATTGCATTGAATTCCGTTCCATTCCATTCCATTCCTTTCCGTTCTGTTCCGTTCCGTTCCGTTCTACTCGGGTTGATTCCATTCTATTCCATTCCATTCCATTCCATTCCAATCTATTCCATTCGATTCCATTCGATTCAATTCGATTCCATTCCATTCCATTCCATTCCATTCCATTCCATTCCATTGAATTCCATTCCATTAAATTCCATTCCATTCCATTCCATTCCATTCCATTCCGTTCCATTCCATTCCATTCCATTCCATTCCATTCCATTATGTTCCGTTCCATTCCGTTCCATTCCGTTCCATTCCATTGAATTCCGATCCATTGCATTGAATTCCGTTCCATTCCATTCCATTCCTTTCCGTTCCGTTCCGTTCCGTTCCATTCCGTTCTACTCGGATTGATTCCATTCTATTCCATTCCATTCCATTCCATTCCATTCGATTCCATTCGATTCCATTCGATTCCATTCCATTCCATTCCATTCCATTCCATTCCATTCCATTCCATTGAATTCCATTCCATTCCATTCCATTCCATTGAATTCTGTTCCATTCAATTCCATTCCATTCCATTCCGTTCTTCTCGGGTTGATTCCATTCTATTCCATTCCGTTCCGTTCCGTTCCGTTCCGTTCCGTTCCATTCCACTCGGGTTGATTCCATTCTATTCCATTCCATTCCATTCCATTCCATTCCATTCGATTCCATTCGATTCCATTCGATTCCATTCGATTCCATTCCATTCCATTGAATTCCATTCCATTCCATTCCATTCCATTGAATTCCGTTCCATTCCATTCTATTGCATTCCATTCCATTCCATTCCATTTGAATTCCATTCCATTCCATTCCATTCCATTCCATTCCATTCCATTCCATTCCATTCCATTCTACTCGGGTTGATTCCATTCTATTCCATTCCATTCCATTCGATTCCATTCGATTCCATTCGATTCCATTCGATTCCATTCCATTCCATTCCATTCCATAGAATTCCATTCCATTCCATTGAATTCCATTCCATTCCATTCCATTCCATTGAATTCCGTTCCATTACATTCCATTCCATTCCATTCCATTCCATTGAATTCCATTCCATTGAATTCCATTCCATTCCATTCCATTCCATTGAATTCCGTTCCATTCCATTGAATTCCATTCCATTCCGTTCCATTCCATTGAATTCTGTTCCGTTCCGTTCCGTTCCGTTCCGTTCCATTCCGTTCCATTCCGTTCCTTTCCGTTCTACTCGGATTGATTCCATTCTATTCCATTCCATTCCATTCGATTCCATTCGATTCCATTCGAATCCATTCGATTCCATTCGATTCCATTCGATTCCATTCCATTCCATTGAATTCCATTCCATTCCATTCCATTCCATTGAATTCCGTTCCATTCCATTCAATTCCATTCCATTCCATTCCTTTCCGTTCCGTTCCGTTCCGTTCCATTCCGTTCCGTTCTACTCGGGTTGATTCCATTCTATTCCATTCCATTCCATTCGATTCCATTCTATTCCATTCGATTCCATTCGATTCAATTCGATTCCATTCCATTCCATTCCATTCCATTCCATTCCATTGAATTCCATTCCATTCCATTCCGTTCCATTCCATTCCGTTCCATTCCATTCCATTCCATTCCATTACATTACATTTCATTCCCTTCCATTCCGTTCCATTCCGTTCCATTCCATTGAATTCCGATCCATTGCATTGAATTCCGTTCCATTCCATTCCATTCCTTTCCATTCCGTTCCGTTCCGTTCCGTACCGTTCTACTCGGATTGATTCCATTCTATTCCATTCCATTCCATTCGATTCCATTCGATTCCATTCGATTCCATTCGATTCGATTCCATTCCATTCCATTCCATTGAATTCCATTCCATTCCATTCCATTCCATTGAATTCCGTTCCATTCCATTCCATTCCATTCCATTCCGTTCCATTCCATTTGAATTCCATTCCATTCCATTCCATTCCATTCCATTTGAATTCCATTCCATTCCATTCCATTCAATTCCATTCCATTCCATTCCATTCCATTCCATTCTACTCGGGTTGATTCCATTCTATCCATTCCATTCCATTCGATTCCATTCGATTCCATTCGATTCCATTCGATTCCATTCCATTCCATTCCATTCCATTCCATTCCATTCCATTCCATTCCATTCCATTCCATTGAATTCCATTCCATTCCATTCCATTCCATTGAATTCCGTTCCGTTCCATTCCTTTCCATTCCATTCCATTCCATTCCATTGAATTCCATTCCATTCCATTGAATTCCATTCCATTCCATTCCATTCCATTGAATTCCGTTCCGTTCCATTCCTTTCCATTCCATTCCATTCCATTGAATTCCATTACATTGAATTCCATTCCATTCCATTCCATTCCATTGAATTCCATTCCATTCCATTGAATTACATTCCATTCCATTCCATTCGATTCCATTCCATTCCATGGAATTCCATTCCTTTCCATTCCATTCCATTCCATTCCATTCCATTCCATTCCATTCCATTCCATTCCATTCCATTGAATTCCATTCCATTCCATTGAATTCCATTCCTTTCCATTCCATTCCATTGAATTCCGTTCAATTCCATTCCATTCCATTCCATTCCATTCCATTCCATTCGAATTCCATTCCATTCCTTTCCATTCCATTCCATTCTTTCCATTCCATTCTACTCGGGTTCATTCCATTCTATTCCATTCCATTCCATTCGATTCCATTCGATTCCATTCGATTCCATTCGATTCAATTCGATTCCATTCGATTCCATTCCATTGCATTCCATTCCATTCCATTCCATTCCATTGAATTCCGTTCTGTTCCATTCCTTTCCATTCCATTCCATTCCATTCCATTGAATTCCATTCCATTCCATTGAATTCCATTCCATTCCATTGAATTCCATTCCATTCCATTCCATTCCATTCCATTCCATTCCATGGAATTCCATTCCATTCCATTCCATTCCATTCCATTCCATTCCATTGAATTCCATTCCATTCCATTCCATTGAATTCCATTCCATTCCATTCCATTCGATTCCATTTCATTCCATTGAATTCCATTCCATTCCATTCCATTCCATTGAATTCCATTGAATTCCATTCCATTGAATTCCATTCCATTCCATTGAATTCCATTCCATTTCATTCCATTCCATTCCGTTCCATTCCATTCCGTTCCATTCCATTCCATTCCTTTCCATTCCATTCCATTCCGTTCCATTCCATTGAATTCCGTTCCATTGCATTGAATTCCGTTCCATTCCATTCCATTCCTTTCCGTTCCGTTCCGTTCCGTTCCGTTCCGTTCCGTTCTACTCGGGTTGATTCCATTCTATTCCATTCCATTCCATTCGATTCCATTCTATTCCATTCGATTCCATTCGATTCAATTCGATTCCATTCGATTCCATTCCATTCCATTCCATTCCATTCCATTCCATTGAATTCCATTCCATTCCATTCCGTTCCATTCCATTCCGTTCCATTCCATTCCATTCCATTCCATTCCATTACGTTCCGTTCCATTCCGTTCCATTCCGTTCCATTCCATTGAATTCCGTTCCATTGCATTGAATTCCGTTCCATTCCATTCCATTCCTTTCCGTTCCGTTCCGTTCCGTTCCGTTCTACTCGGTTTGATTCCATTCTATTCCATTCCATTCCATTCGATTCCAATCTATTCCATTCGATTCCATTCGATTCAATTCGATTCCATTCCATTCCATTCCATTCCATTCCATTCCATTCCATTCCATTGAATTCCATTCCATTCCATTCCGTTCCATTCCATTCCGTTCCATTCCATTCCATTCCATTCCATTCCATTCCTTTCCGTTCCATTCCGTTCCGTTCCATTCCGTTCTACTCGGATTGATTCCATTCTATTCCATTCCATTCCATTCGATTCCATTCGATTCCATTCGATTCCATTCGATTCCATTCCATTCCATTCCATTCCATTCCATTCCATTCCATTCCATTCCATTGAACTCCATTCCATTCCATTCCATTCCATTCCATTCCATTCCATGGAATTCCATTCCATTCCATTCCATTCCATTGAATTCTGTTCCATTCAATTCCATTCCATTCCATTCCGTTCTACTCGGGTTGATTCCATTCTATTCCATTCCGTTCCATTCCGTTCCGTTCCGTTCCGTTCCGTTCCGTTCCATTCCACTCGGGTTGATTCCATTGCATTCCATTCCATTACATTCCATTTGAATTCCATTCCATTCCATTCCATTCCATTCCATTCCATTCCATTCTACTCGGGTTGATTCCATTCTATTCCATTCCATTCCATTCGATTCCATTCGATTCCATTCGATTCCATTCTATTCCATTCCATTCCATTCCATTCCTTTCCATTCCATTGCATTCCATTGCATTCCATTCCATTCCATTCCATTCCATTCCATTCCATTCCATTCCATTCCACTCCACTCCACTCCACTCCACTCCACTCCATTCCACTCCACTCCACTCCGGTACATTCCATTCCATTCCATTCCATTCCATTCCATTCCATTCCGTGCTTCTCGGGTACATTCCGTTCCGTTCCATTCCATTCCATTCCATTCCATTCCATTCCAGTGCACTCTACTCCACTCCACTCCACTCCACTCCACTCCGGTACATTCCATTCCATTCCATTCCATTCCATTTCCATTCCCATTCCATTTCCATTCCCGTTCCATTTCCATTCCCGTTTCTTTTCCATTCCCGTTCCATTTCCATTCCAGTTCCATTACCATTCCCGTTCCATTTCCATTCCCGATCCATTTCCATTCCCGTTCCTTTTCCATTCCCGTTCCATTTCCATTCCCGTTCCGTTACCATTCCCGTTCCATTTCCGTTCCCGTTCCGTTTCCGTTCCCGTTCCATTTCCGTTCTCGTTCCGTTTCCGTTCCCGTTCCATTTCCCTTCCCGTTCCATTTCCCTTCCCGTTCCATTTCCGTTCCCGTTCCGTTTCCGTTCCCGTTCCATTTCCGTTCTCGTTTCTTTTCCGTTCCCGTTCCATTTCCATTCCCGTTCCATTTCCGTTCCCGTTCCATTTCCATTCCCGTTCCATTTCCATTCCCTTTCCATTTCCATTTCATTCCATTCCGTTCTGCTCGGGTACATTCCATTCCATTCCATTGCATTCCATTCCGTTCTGCTCCTCTCCATTCCATTCCATTCCAATCCGTTCCATTCCGTTCTACTCGGGTAGATTCCATTCCATTCCATTCCATTCCATTCCATTCCATTCCATTCCATTCCATTCCATTCCATTCTACTGGTGTCCATTCCATTCCATTCCATTCCATTCCATTCCATTCCATGCCATTCCATTGCATTCCATTCCATTCCATTCCATTCCGTTCCGTTCTACTCGGTTACATTCCATTCAATTCCATTCCATTCCGTTCTACTCGGGTAGATTCCATTCCATTCCATTCCATTCCTTTCCATTCCATTGCATTCCATTGCATTGCATTGCACTCAATTCCATTCCATTCCATTCCATTCCATTCCATTCCATTCCATTCCATTCCATTCCGTTCCGTTCAACTCGGTTACATTCCATTCAATTACATTCCATTCCGTTCTACTCGGTTACATTCCATTCCATTCCATTCCATTCCATTCCAATCCATTCCATTCCATTCCATTCCGTTCTACTCGGGTACATTCCATTCCATTCCATTCCATTCCATTCCATTCCATTCCATTCCATTCCGTTCTACTTTGGTACATTCCATTCCATTCCATTCCATTCCATTCCATTCCATTCCATTCCATTCCATTCCGTTCTACTTGGGTTGATTCCATTCTATTCCATTCCATTCCATTCCATTCCATTCCATTCCATTCCATTCCATTCGATTCCATTCCATTCCATTCCATGGAAATCCATTCCATTCCATTCCATTCCATGGAATTCCATTCCATTCCATTCCATTCCATTCCATTCCATTCCATTCCATTCCATTCCATTCTACTGGTGTCCATTCCATTCCATTCCATTCCATTCCATTCCATTCCATTCCATTCCATTCCATTGCATTCCATTCCATTCCATTCCATTCCGTTCCGTTCTACTCGGTTACATTCCATTCAATTCCATTCCATTCCGTTCTACTCGGGTAGATTCCATTCCATTCCATTCCATTCCTTTCCATTCCATTGCATTCCATTGCATTGCATTGCACTCAATTCCATTCCATTCCATTCCATTCCATTCCATTCCATTCCATTCCGTTCCGTTCAACTCAGTAACATTCCATTCAATTACATTCCATTCCGTTCTACTCGGTTACATTCCATTCCATTCCATTCCATTCCTTTCCGTTCCATTCCGTTCCGTTCCATTCCGTTCTACTCGGATTGATTCCATTCTATTCCATTCCATTCCATTCGATTCCATTCGATTCCATTCGATTCCATTCGATTCCATTCCATTCCATTCCATTCCATTCCATTCCATTCCATTCCATTCCATTGAACTCCATTCCATTCCATTCCATTCCATTCCATTCCATTCCATGGAATTCCATTCCATTCCATTCCATTCCATTGAATTCTGTTCCATTCAATTCCATTCCATTCCATTCCGTTCTACTCGGGTTGATTCCATTCTATTCCATTCCGTTCCATTCCGTTCCGTTCCGTTCCGTTCCGTTCCGTTCCATTCCACTCGGGTTGATTCCATTGCATTCCATTCCATTACATTCCATTTGAATTCCATTCCATTCCATTCCATTCCATTCCATTCCATTCCATTCTACTCGGGTTGATTCCATTCTATTCCATTCCATTCCATTCGATTCCATTCGATTCCATTCGATTCCATTCTATTCCATTCCATTCCATTCCATTCCTTTCCATTCCATTGCATTCCATTGCATTCCATTCCATTCCATTCCATTCCATTCCATTCCATTCCATTCCATTCCACTCCACTCCACTCCACTCCACTCCACTCCATTCCACTCCACTCCACTCCGGTACATTCCATTCCATTCCATTCCATTCCATTCCATTCCATTCCGTGCTTCTCGGGTACATTCCGTTCCGTTCCATTCCATTCCATTCCATTCCATTCCGTTCCAGTGCACTCTACTCCACTCCACTCCACTCCACTCCACTCCGGTACATTCCATTCCATTCCATTCCATTCCATTTCCATTCCCATTCCATTTCCATTCCCGTTCCATTTCCATTCCCGTTTCTTTTCCATTCCCGTTCCATTTCCATTCCAGTTCCATTACCATTCCCGTTCCATTTCCATTCCCGATCCATTTCCATTCCCGTTCCTTTTCCATTCCCGTTCCATTTCCATTCCCGTTCCGTTACCATTCCCGTTCCATTTCCGTTCCCGTTCCGTTTCCGTTCCCGTTCCATTTCCGTTCTCGTTCCGTTTCCGTTCCCGTTCCATTTCCCTTCCCGTTCCATTTCCCTTCCCGTTCCATTTCCGTTCCCGTTCCGTTTCCGTTCCCGTTCCATTTCCGTTCTCGTTTCTTTTCCGTTCCCGTTCCATTTCCATTCCCGTTCCATTTCCGTTCCCGTTCCATTTCCATTCCCGTTCCATTTCCATTCCCTTTCCATTTCCATTTCATTCCATTCCGTTCTGCTCGGGTACATTCCATTCCATTCCATTGCATTCCATTCCGTTCTGCTCCTCTCCATTCCATTCCATTCCAATCCGTTCCATTCCGTTCTACTCGGGTAGATTCCATTCCATTCCATTCCATTCCATTCCATTCCATTCCATTCCATTCCATTCCATTCTACTGGTGTCCATTCCATTCCATTCCATTCCATTCCATTCCATTCCATTCCATGCCATTCCATTGCATTCCATTCCATTCCATTCCATTCCGTTCCGTTCTACTCGGTTACATTCCATTCAATTCCATTCCATTCCGTTCTACTCGGGTAGATTCCATTCCATTCCATTCCATTCCTTTCCATTCCATTGCATTCCATTGCATTGCATTGCACTCAATTCCATTCCATTCCATTCCATTCCATTCCATTCCATTCCATTCCATTCCATTCCGTTCCGTTCAACTCGGTTACATTCCATTCAATTACATTCCATTCCGTTCTACTCGGTTACATTCCATTCCATTCCATTCCATTCCATTCCAATCCATTCCATTCCATTCCATTCCGTTCTACTCGGGTACATTCCATTCCATTCCATTCCATTCCATTCCATTCCATTCCATTCCATTCCGTTCTACTTTGGTACATTCCATTCCATTCCATTCCATTCCATTCCATTCCATTCCATTCCATTCCATTCCGTTCTACTTGGGTTGATTCCATTCTATTCCATTCCATTCCATTCCATTCCATTCCATTCCATTCCATTCCATTCGATTCCATTCCATTCCATTCCATGGAAATCCATTCCATTCCATTCCATTCCATGGAATTCCATTCCATTCCATTCCATTCCATTCCATTCCATTCCATTCCATTCCATTCCATTCTACTGGTGTCCATTCCATTCCATTCCATTCCATTCCATTCCATTCCATTCCATTCCATTCCATTCCATTGCATTCCATTCCATTCCATTCCATTCCGTTCCGTTCTACTCGGTTACATTCCATTCAATTCCATTCCATTCCGTTCTACTCGGGTAGATTCCATTCCATTCCATTCCATTCCTTTCCATTCCATTGCATTCCATTGCATTGCATTGCACTCAATTCCATTCCATTCCATTCCATTCCATTCCATTCCATTCCATTCCGTTCCGTTCAACTCAGTAACATTCCATTCAATTACATTCCATTCCGTTCTACTCGGTTACATTCCATTCCATTCCATTCCATTCCATTCCAATCCATTCCATTCCATTCCATTCCGTTCTACTCGGGTACATTCCGTTCCATTCCATTCCATTCCATTCCATTCCATTCCATTACTTTCCGTTCTACTTTGGTACATTCCATTCCATTCCATTCCATTCCATTACATTCCATTCCATTACATTCCATTCCATTCCATTCCGTTCTACTCAGGTTGATTCCATTCTATTCCATTCCATTCCATTCCATTCCATTCCATTCCATGGAATTCCATTCCATTCCATTCCATTCCATTCCATTCCATTCCGTTCCATTCCATTCCATTCCATTCCATTCCGTTCCATTCCATTCCATTGAATTCCATTCCATTCCATTCCATTCCATTCCATTCCATTCCATTGAATTCCATTCCATTCCATTCCATTCCATTCCATTCCATCCCATTCCATTCCATTCCATTCCATTCCATTCTACTCGGGTTGATTCCATTCTATTCCATTCCATTCCATTCGATCCCATTTGATTCCATTCGATTCCATTCAATTCCATTCGATTCCATTCCATTCCACTCCATTCCATTCCATTGAATTCCATTCCATTCCATTCCATTCCATTCCATGGAATTCCATTCCATTCCATTCCATTCCATTCCATAGAATTCCATTCCATTCCATTCCATTCCACTGAATTCCGTTCCATTCCATTCCATTCCGTTCCGTTCCGTTCCGTTCCGTTCCGTTGCGTTCCGTTCCGTTCCGTTGTGTTCCGTTCCGTTCTACTCGGGTTGATTCCATTCTATTCCATTCCATTCCAATCCATTCCGTTCCATTCCATAGAATTCCATTCCATTCCATTCCATTCCATTCCATTCCATTCCATTGAATTCCATTCCATTCCATTCCATTCCATTCCATTCCATTCCATTCCATTCCATTCCATTCCATGGAATTCCGTTCCATTCCATTCCATTCCGTTCCTTTCCGTCCCGTTCCGTTCCGTTCCGTTCCGTTGCGTTCCGTTCCGTTCTACTCGGGTTGATTCCATTCTATTCCATTCCATTCCATTCGATTCCATTCGATTCCATTCGATTCCACTCCATTCCATTCCATAGAATTCCATTCCATTCCATTCCATTCCATTGAATTCCATTCCATTCCATTCCATTCCATTGAATTCCATTCCATTCCATTCCATTCCATTGAATTCCATTCCATTCCATTCCATTCCATTCCATTCCATTCCATTCCATTCCATTCCATTCTACTGGTGTCCATTCCATTCCATTCCATTCCATTCCATTCCATTCCATTCCATTCCATTCCATTGAATTCCATTCCATTGAATTCCATTCCATTCCATTCCATTCCATTGAATTCCATTCCATTCCATTCCATTCCATTCCATTCCATTCCATTCCATTCCATTCCATTCTACTGGTGTCCATTCCATTCCATTCTATTCCATTCCATTCCATTCCATTCCATTCCATTCCTTTCCATTCCATTGCATTCCATTGCATTCCATTCCATTCCATTCCATTCCATTCCATTCCATTCCACTCCACTCCACTCCACTCCACTCCATTGCACTCCACTCCACTCCGGTACATTCCGTTCCGTTCCATTCCATTCCATTCCATTCCATTCCGTTCCTGTGCACTCTACTCCACTCCACTCCACTCCACTCCACTCCGGTACATTCCATTCCATTCCATTCCATTCCATTCCATTCCATTTCCATTCCCATTCCATTTCCATTCCCGTTCCATTTCCATTCCCGTTTCTTTTCCATTCCCGTTCCATTTCCATTCCAGTTCCATTACCATTCCCGTTCCATTTCCATTCCCGATCCATTTCCATTCCCGTTCCTTTTCCATTCCCGTTCCATTTCCATTCCCGTTCCGTTACCATTCCCGTTCCATTTCCGTTCTCGTTCCGTTTCCGTTCCCGTTCCATTTCCCTTCCTGTTCCATTTCTGTTCCCGTTCCATTTCCATTCCTGTTCCATTTCCGTTCCCGTTCCATTTCCTTTCCCGTTCTATTTCCATTCCCTTTCCATTTCCATTTCATTCCATTCCGTTCTGCTCGGGTACATTCCATTCCATTCCATTGCATTCCATTCCGTTCTGCTCCTGTCCATTCCATTCCATTCCATTCCGTTCCATTCCGTTCTACTAGGGTAGATTCCATTCCATTCCATTCCATTCCATTCCATTCCATTCCATTCCATTCCATTCCATTCCATTCCATTCCATTCTACTGGTGTCCATTCCATTCCATTCCATTCCATTCCATTCCATTCCATTCCATTCCATTGCATTCCATTCCATTGCATTCCATTCCATTCCGTTCCGTTCTACTCGGTTACATTCCATTCAATTCCATTCCATTCCGTTCTACTCGGGTAGATTCCATTCCATTCCATTCCATTCCATTCCTTTCCATTCCATTGCATTCCATTGCATTGCATTGCACTCAATTCCATTCCATTCCATTCCATTCCATTCCATTCCATTCCATTCCGTTCCGTTCAACTCGGTTACATTCCATTCAATTACATTCCATTCCGTTCTACTCGGTTACATTCCATTCCATTCCATTCCATTCCATTCCATTCCATTCCATTGCATTCCATTCCATTCCATTCCATTCCATTCCGTTCCGTTCTACTCGGTTACATTCCATTCAATTCCATTCCATTCCGTTCTACTCGGGTAGATTCCATTCCATTCCATTCCATTCCTTTCCATTCCATTGCATTCCATTGCATTGCATTGCACTCAATTCCATTCCATTCCATTCCATTCCATTCCATTCCATTCCATTCCATTCCATTCCATTCCGTTCCGTTCAACTCGGTTACATTCCATTCAATTACATTCCATTCCGTTCTACTCGGTTACATTCCATTCCATTCCATTCCATTCCATTCCATTCCATTCCATTCCGTTCTACTCGGGTTGATTCCATTCTATTCCATTCCATTCCATTCCATTCCATTCCATTCCATTCCATTCCATTCCATTCCATTCCATTCGATTCCATTCCATTCCATTCCATTGAATTCCATTCCATTCCATTCCATTCCATGGAATTCCATTGAATTCCATTCCATTCCATTCCATTCCATTCCATTGAATTCCATTCCATTCCATTCCATTCCATTCCATTGAATTCCATTCCGTTCCATTCCATTCCATTGAATTCCATTCCATTCCATTCCATTCCATGGAATTCCATTCCATTCCATTCCATTCCATTCCATTCCATTCCATTCCATTCCATTCCATTCCATTCCATTCCATCCCATTCCATTCCATTCCATTCCATTCCGTTCTACTCGGGTTGATTCCATTCTATTCCATTCCATTCCATTCGATCCCATTTGATTCCATTCGATTCCATTCAATTCCATTCGATTCCATTCCATTCCACTCCATTCCATTCCATTGAATTCCATTCCATTCCATTCCATTCCATTCCGTTCTACTCGGGTACATTCCGTTCCATTCCATTCCATTCCATTCCATTCCATTCCATTCCTTTCCGTTCTACTTTGGTACATTCCATTCCATTCCATTCCATTCCATTCCATTCCATTCCATTCCATTCCATTCCATTCCGTTCTACTCAGGTTGATTCCATTCTATTCCATTCCATTCCATTCCATTCCATTCCATTCCATTCCATTCCATTCGATTCCATTCCTTTCCATTCCATTGAATTCCATTCCATTCCATTCCATTCCATGGAATTCCATTCCATTCCAATTCCATTCCATTCCATTCCATTCCATTCCATTCCATTCCATTCCATTCCATTGAATTCCATTCCATTCCATTCCATTCCATTCCATTCCATTCCGTTCCATTCCATTCCATTGAATTCCATTCCATTCCATTCCATTCCATTCCATTCCATTCCATTGAATTCCATTCCATTCCATTCCATTCCATTCCATTCCATCCCATTCCATTCCATTCCATTCCATTCCATTCTACTCGGGTTGATTCCATTCTATTCCATTCCATTCCATTCGATCCCATTTGATTCCATTCGATTCCATTCAATTCCATTCGATTCCATTCCATTCCACTCCATTCCATTCCATTGAATTCCATTCCATTCCATTCCATTCCATTCCATTCCATTCCATTCCATTCCATTCCATTCCATTCCATTCCATAGAATTCCATTCCATTCCATTCCATTCCACTGAGTTCCGTTCCATTCCATTCCATTCCGTTCCGTTCCGTTCCGTTCCGTTCCGTTGCGTTCCGTTCCGTTCCGTTGTGTTCCGTTCCGTTCTACTCGGGTTGATTCCATTCTATTCCATTCCATTCCAATCCATTCCGTTCCATTCCATTGAATTCCATTCCATTCCATTCCATTCCATTGAATTCCATTCCATTCCATTCCATTCCATTGAATTCCATTCCATTCCATTCCATTCCATTGAATTCCATTCCATTCCATTCCATTCCATTCCATTCCATTCCATTCCATTCCATTCCATTCCATTCTACTGGTGTCCATTCCATTCCATTCTATTCCATTCCATTCCATTCCATTCCATTCCATTCCATTCCATTCCATTGAATTCCATTCCATTCCATTCCATTCCATTGAATTCCATTCCATTCCATTCCATTCCATTTCATTCCATTCCATTCCATTCTACTGGTGTCCATTCCATTCCATTCTATTCCATTCCATTCCATTCCATTCCATTCCATTCCTTTCCATTCCATTGCATTCCATTGCATTCCATTCCATTCCATTCCATTCCATTCCGTTCCATTCCATTCCATTCCACTCCACTCCACTCCACTCCACTCCATTCCACTCCACTCCACTCCGGTACATTCCATTCCATTCCATTCCATTCCATTCCATTCCGTGCTTCTCGGGTACATTCCGTTCCGTTCCATTCCATTCCATTCCATTCCATTCCGTTCCAGTGCACTCTACTCCACTCCACTCCACTCCACTCCACTCCGGTACATTCCATTCCATTCCATTCCATTCCATTTCCATTCCCATTCCATTTCCATTCCCGTTCCATTTCCATTCCCGTTTCTTTTCCATTCCCGTTCCATTTCCATTCCAGTTCCATTACCATTCCCGTTCCATTTCCATTCCCGATCCATTTCCATTCCCGTTCCTTTTCCATTCCCGTTCCATTTCCATTCCCGTTCCGTTACCATTCCCGTTCCATTTCCGTTCCCGTTCCGTTTCCGTTCCCGTTCCATTTCCGTTCTCGTTCCGTTTCCGTTCCCGTTCCATTTCCCTTCCCGTTCCATTTCCCTTCCCGTTCCATTTCCGTTCCCGTTCCGTTTCCGTTCCCGTTCCATTTCCGTTCTCGTTCCGTTTCCGTTCCCGTTCCATTTCCATTCCCGTTCCATTTCCGTTCCCGTTCCACTTCCATTCCCGTTCCATTTCCATTCCCTTACCATTTCCATTTCATTCCATTCCGTTCTGCTCGGGTACATTCCATTCCATTCCATTGCATTCCATTCCGTTCTGCTCCTGTCCATTCCATTCCATTCCAATCCGTTCCATTCCGTTCTACTCGGGTAGATTCCATTCCATTCCATTCCATTCCATTCCATTCCATTCCATTCCATTCCATTCTACTGGTGTCCATTCCATTCCATTCCATTCCATTCCATTCCATTCCATTCCATTCCATTGCATTCCATTCCATTCCATTCCATTCCGTTCCGTTCTACTCGGTTACATTCCATTCAATTCCATTCCATTCCGTTCTACTCGGGTAGATTCCATTCCATTCCATTCCATTCCTTTCCATTCCATTGCATTCCATTGCATTGCATTGCACTCAATTCCATTCCATTCCATTCCATTCCATTCCATTCCATTCCGTTCCGTTCAACTCAGTTACATTCCATTCAATTACATTCCATTCCGTTCTACTCGGTTACATTCCATTCCATTCCATTCCATTCCATTCCAATCCATTCCATTCCATTCCATTCCGTTCTACTCGGGTACATTCCGTTCCATTCCATTCCATTCCATTCCATTCCATTCCATTCCTTTCCGTTCTACTTTGGTACATTCCATTCCATTCCATTCCATTCCATTCCATTCCATTCCATTACATTCCATTTCATTCCATTCCGTTCTACTCAGGTTGATTCCATTCTATTCCATTCCATTCCATTCCATTCCATTCCATTCCATTCGATTCCATTCCATTCCATTCCATTGAATTCCATTCCATTCCATTCCATTCCATTCCATTCCATTCCATGGAATTCCATTCCATTCCATTCCATTCCATTCCATTCCATTGAATTCCATTCCATTCCATTCCATTCCATTCCATTGAATTCCATTCCATTCCATTCCATTCCATTGAATTCCATTCCATTCCATTCCATTCCATTCCATTCCATTCCATTCCATTCCATTCCATTCCATTCTACTGGTGTCCATTCCATTCCATTCTATTCCATTCCATTCCATTCCATTCCATTCCATTCCTTTCCATTCCATTGCATTCCATTGCATTCCATTCCATTCCATTCCATTCCATTCCATTCCATTCCATTCCATTCCACTCCACTCCACTCCACTCCACTCCACTCCATTCCACTCCACTCTACTCAGGTACATTCCATTCCATTCCATTCCAATCCATTCCATTCCATTCCGTGCTTCTCGGGTACATTCCGTTCCGTTCCATTCCATTCCATTCCATTCCATTCCATTCCATTCCATTCCATTCCATTCCATTCCATTCCATTCTACTGGTGTCCATTCCATTCCATTCCATTCCATTCCATTCCATTCCATTCCATTGCATTCCATTCCATTGCATTCCATTCCATTCCGTTCCGTTCTACTCGGTTACATTCCATTCAATTCCATTCCATTCCGTTCTACTCGGGTAGATTCCATTCCATTCCATTCCATTCCATTCCTTTCCATTCCATTGCATTCCATTGCATTGCATTGCACTCAATTCCATTCCATTCCATTCCATTCCATTCCATTCCATTCCATTCCGTTCCGTTCAACTCGGTTACATTCCATTCAATTACATTCCATTCCGTTCTACTCGGTTACATTCCATTCCATTCCATTCCATTCCATTCCATTCCATTCCATTCCATTCCATTCCATTCCATTCCATTCCATTGCATTCCATTCCATTCCATTCCATTCCATTCCGTTCCGTTCTACTCGGTTACATTCCATTCAATTCCATTCCATTCCGTTCTACTCGGGTAGATTCCATTCCATTCCATTCCATTCCTTTCCATTCCATTGCATTCCATTGCATTGCATTGCACTCAATTCCATTCCATTCCATTCCATTCCATTCCATTCCATTCCATTCCATTCCATTCCGTTCCGTTCAACTCGGTTACATTCCATTCAATTACATTCCATTCCGTTCTACTCGGTTACATTCCATTCCATTCCATTCCATTCCATTCCAATCCATTCCATTCCATTCCATTCCGTTCTACTCGGGTACATTCCATTCCATTCCATTCCATTCCATTCCATTCCATTCCATTCCATTCCGTTCTACTTTGGTACATTCCATTCCATTCCATTCCATTCCATTCCATTCCATTCCATTCCATTCCATTCCATTCCGTTCTACTCGGGTTGATTCCATTCTATTCCATTCCATTCCATTCCATTGCATTCCATTCCATTCCATTCCATTCGATTCCACTCCACTCCACTCCACTCCACTCCACTCCATTCCACTCCACTCCACTCCGGTACATTCCATTCCATTCCATTCCATTCCATTCCATTCCGTGCTTCTCGGGTACATTCCGTTCCGTTCCATTCCATTCCATTCCATTCCATTCCGTTCCAGTGCACTCTACTCCACTCCACTCCACTCCACTCCACTCCGGTACATTCCATTCCATTCCATTCCATTCCATTTCCATTCCCATTCCATTTCCATTCCCGTTCCATTTCCATTCCCGTTTCTTTTCCATTCCCGTTCCATTTCCATTCCAGTTCCATTACCATTCCCGTTCCATTTCCATTCCCGATCCATTTCCATTCCCGTTCCTTTTCCATTCCCGTTCCATTTCCATTCCCGTTCCGTTACCATTCCCGTTCCATTTCCGTTCCCGTTCCGTTTCCGTTCCCGTTCCATTTCCGTTCTCGTTCCGTTTCCGTTCCCGTTCCATTTCCCTTCCCGTTCCATTTCCCTTCCCGTTCCATTTCCGTTCCCGTTCCGTTTCCGTTCCCGTTCCATTTCCGTTCTCGTTCCGTTTCCGTTCCCGTTCCATTTCCATTCCCGTTCCATTTCCGTTCCCGTTCCACTTCCATTCCCGTTCCATTTCCATTCCCTTACCATTTCCATTTCATTCCATTCCGTTCTGCTCGGGTACATTCCATTCCATTCCATTGCATTCCATTCCGTTCTGCTCCTGTCCATTCCATTCCATTCCAATCCGTTCCATTCCGTTCTACTCGGGTAGATTCCATTCCATTCCATTCCATTCCATTCCATTCCATTCCATTCCATTCCATTCCATTCTACTGGTGTCCATTCCATTCCATTCCATTCCATTCCATTCCATTCCATTCCATTCCATTGCATTCCATTCCATTCCATTCCATTCCGTTCCGTTCTACTCGGTTACATTCCATTCAATTCCATTCCATTCCGTTCTACTCGGGTAGATTCCATTCCATTCCATTCCATTCCTTTCCATTCCATTGCATTCCATTGCATTGCATTGCACTCAATTCCATTCCATTCCATTCCATTCCATTCCATTCCATTCCGTTCCGTTCAACTCAGTTACATTCCATTCAATTACATTCCATTCCGTTCTACTCGGTTACATTCCATTCCATTCCATTCCATTCCATTCCAATCCATTCCATTCCATTCCATTCCGTTCTACTCGGGTACATTCCGTTCCATTCCATTCCATTCCATTCCATTCCATTCCATTCCTTTCCGTTCTACTTTGGTACATTCCATTCCATTCCATTCCATTCCATTCCATTCCATTCCATTACATTCCATTTCATTCCATTCCGTTCTACTCAGGTTGATTCCATTCTATTCCATTCCATTCCATTCCATTCCATTCCATTCCATTCGATTCCATTCCATTCCATTCCATTGAATTCCATTCCATTCCATTCCATTCCATTCCATTCCATTCCATGGAATTCCATTCCATTCCATTCCATTCCATTCCATTCCATTGAATTCCATTCCATTCCATTCCATTCCATTCCATTGAATTCCATTCCATTCCATTCCATTCCATTGAATTCCATTCCATTCCATTCCATTCCATTCCATTCCATTCCATTCCATTCCATTCCATTCCATTCTACTGGTGTCCATTCCATTCCATTCTATTCCATTCCATTCCATTCCATTCCATTCCATTCCTTTCCATTCCATTGCATTCCATTGCATTCCATTCCATTCCATTCCATTCCATTCCATTCCATTCCATTCCATTCCACTCCACTCCACTCCACTCCACTCCACTCCATTCCACTCCACTCTACTCAGGTACATTCCATTCCATTCCATTCCAATCCATTCCATTCCATTCCGTGCTTCTCGGGTACATTCCGTTCCGTTCCATTCCATTCCATTCCATTCCATTCCATTCCATTCCATTCCATTCCATTCCATTCCATTCCATTCTACTGGTGTCCATTCCATTCCATTCCATTCCATTCCATTCCATTCCATTCCATTGCATTCCATTCCATTGCATTCCATTCCATTCCGTTCCGTTCTACTCGGTTACATTCCATTCAATTCCATTCCATTCCGTTCTACTCGGGTAGATTCCATTCCATTCCATTCCATTCCATTCCTTTCCATTCCATTGCATTCCATTGCATTGCATTGCACTCAATTCCATTCCATTCCATTCCATTCCATTCCATTCCATTCCATTCCGTTCCGTTCAACTCGGTTACATTCCATTCAATTACATTCCATTCCGTTCTACTCGGTTACATTCCATTCCATTCCATTCCATTCCATTCCATTCCATTCCATTCCATTCCATTGCATTCCATTCCATTCCATTCCATTCCATTCCGTTCCGTTCTACTCGGTTACATTCCATTCAATTCCATTCCATTCCGTTCTACTCGGGTAGATTCCATTCCATTCCATTCCATTCCTTTCCATTCCATTGCATTCCATTGCATTGCATTGCACTCAATTCCATTCCATTCCATTCCATTCCATTCCATTCCATTCCATTCCATTCCATTCCGTTCCGTTCAACTCGGTTACATTCCATTCAATTACATTCCATTCCGTTCTACTCGGTTACATTCCATTCCATTCCATTCCATTCCATTCCAATCCATTCCATTCCATTCCATTCCGTTCTACTCGGGTACATTCCATTCCATTCCATTCCATTCCATTCCATTCCATTCCATTCCATTCCGTTCTACTTTGGTACATTCCATTCCATTCCATTCCATTCCATTCCATTCCATTCCATTCCATTCCATTCCATTCCGTTCTACTCGGGTTGATTCCATTCTATTCCATTCCATTCCATTCCATTGCATTCCATTCCATTCCATTCCATTCGATTCCATTCCATTCCATTCCATGGAAATCCATTCCATTCCATTCCATTCCATGGAATTCCATTCCATTCCATTCCATTCCATTCCATTCCATTCCATTCCATTCCATTCCATTCCATTCTACTGGTGTCCATTCCATTCCATTCCATTCCATTCCATTCCATTCCATTCCATTCCATTGCATTCCATTCCATTCCATTCCATTCCGTTCCGTTCTACTCGGTTACATTCCATTCAATTCCATTCCATTCCGTTCTACTCGGGTAGATTCCATTCCATTCCATTCCATTCCTTTCCATTCCATTGCATTCCATTGCATTGCATTGCACTCAATTCCATTCCATTCCATTCCATTCCATTCCATTCCATTCCATTCCGTTCCGTTCAACTCAGTAACATTCCATTCAATTACATTCCATTCCGTTCTACTCGGTTACATTCCATTCCATTCCATTCCATTCCATTCCAATCCATTCCATTCCATTCCATTCCGTTCTACTCGGGTACTTTCCGTTCCATTCCATTCCATTCCATTCCATTCCATTCCATTACTTTCCGTTCTACTTTGGTACATTCCATTCCATTCCATTCCATTCCATTACATTCCATTCCATTACATTCCATTCCATTCCATTCCGTTCTACTCAGGTTGATTCCATTCTATTCCATTCCATTCCATTCCATTCCATTCCATTCCATGGAATTCCATTCCATTCCATTCCATTCCATTCCATTCCGTTCCATTCCATTCCATTCCATTCCATTCCATTCCATTCCATTGAATTCCATTCCATTCCATTCCATTCCATTCCATTCCATCCCATTCCATTCCATTCCATTCCATTCCGTTCTACTCGGGTTGATTCCATTCTATTCCATTCCATTCCATTCGATCCCATTTGATTCCATTCGATTCCATTCAATTCCATTCGATTCCATTCCATTCCACTCCATTCCATTCCATTGAATTCCATTCCATTCCATTCCATTCCATTCCATGGAATTCCATTCCATTCCATTCCATTCCATTCCATAGAATTCCATTCCATTCCATTCCATTCCACTGAATTCCGTTCCATTCCATTCCATTCCGTTCCGTTCCGTTCCGTTCCGTTCCGTTGCGCTCCGTTCCGTTCCGTTGTGTTCCGTTCCGTTCTACTCGGGTTGATTCCATTCTATTCCATTCCATTCCAATCCATTCCGTTCCATTCCATAGAATTCCATTCCATTCCATTCCATTCCATTCCATTCCATTCCATTGAATTCCATTCCATTCCATTCCATTCCATTCCATTCCATTCCATTCCATTCCATTCCATTCCATGGAATTCCGTTCCATTCCATTCCATTCCGTTCCTTTCCGTCCCGTTCCGTTCCGTTCCGTTCCGTTGCGTTCCGTTCCGTTCTACTCGGGTTGATTCCATTCTATTCCATTCCATTCCATTCGATTCCATTCGATTCCATTCGATTCCACTCCATTCCATTCCATAGAATTCCATTCCATTCCTTTCCATTCCATTGAATTCCATTCCATTCCATTCCATTCCATTGAATTCCATTCCATTCCATTCCATTCCATTGAATTCCATTCCATTCCATTCCATTCCATTCCATTCCATTGAATTCCATTCCATTCCATTCCATTCCATTCCATTCCATTCCATTCCATTCCATTCCATTCCATTCTACTGGTGTCCATTCCATTCCATTCTATTCCATTCCATTCCATTCCATTCCATTCCATTCCTTTCCATTCCATTGCATTCCATTGCATTCCATTCCATTCCATTCCATTCCATTCCATTCCATTCCCCTCCACTCCACTCCACTCCACTCCATTGCACTCCACTCCACTCCGGTACATTCCGTTCCGTTCCATTCCATTCCATTCCATTCCATTCCGTTCCAGTGCACTCTACTCCACTCCACTCCACTCCACTCCACTCCGGTACATTCCATTCCATTCCATTCCATTCCATTCCATTCCATTTCCATTCCCATTCCATTTCCATTCCCGTTCCATTTCCATTCCCGTTTCTTTTCCATTCCCGTTCCATTTCCATTCCAGTTCCATTACCATTCCCGTTCCATTTCCATTCCCGATCCATTTCCATTCCCGTTCCTTTTCCATTCCCGTTCCATTTCCATTCCCGTTCCGTTACCATTCCCGTTCCATTTCCGTTCTCGTTCCGTTTCCGTTCCCGTTCCATTTCCCTTCCTGTTCCATTTCCGTTCCCGTTCCATTTCCATTCCTGTTCCATTTCCGTTCCCGTTCCATTTCCATTCCCGTTCTATTTCCACTCCCTTTCCATTTCCATTTCATTCCATTCCGTTCTGCTCGGGTACATTCCATTCCATTCCATTGCATTCCATTCCGTTCTGCTCCTGTCCATTCCATTCCATTCCATTCCGTTCCATTCCGTTCTACTAGGGTAGATTCCATTCCATTCCATTCCATTCCATTCCATTCCATTCCATTCCATTCCATTCCATTCCATTCCATTCCATTCTACTGGTGTCCATTCCATTCCATTCCATTCCATTCCATTCCATTCCATTCCATTGCATTCCATTCCATTGCATTCCATTCCATTCCGTTCCGTTCTACTCGGTTACATTCCATTCAATTCCATTCCATTCCGTTGTACTCGGGTAGATTCCATTCCATTCCATTCCATTCCATTCCTTTCCATTCCATTGCATTCCATTGCATTGCATTGCACTCAATTCCATTCCATTCCATTCCATTCCATTCCATTCCATTCCGTTCCGTTCAACTCGGTTACATTCCATTCAATTACATTCCATTCCGTTCTACTCGGTTACATTCCATTCCATTCCATTCCATTCCATTCCATTCCATTCCATTCCGTTCTACTCGGGTTGATTCCATTCTATTCCATTCCATTCCATTCCATTCCATTCCATTCCATTCCATTCCATTCCATTCCATTCGATTCCATTCCATTCCATTCCATTGAATTCCATTCCATTCCATTCCATTCCATGGAATTCCATTGAATTCCATTCCATTCCATTCCATTCCATTCCATTGAATTCCATTCCATTCCATTCCATTCCATTCCATTGAATTCCATTCCGTTCCATTCCATTCCATTGAATTCCATTCCATTCCATTCCATTCCATTCCATTCCATTCCATTCCATTCCATTCCATTGAATTCCATTCCATTCCATTCCATTCCATTCCATTCCATTCCATCCCATTCCATTCCATTCCATTCCATTCCGTTCTACTCGGGTTGATTCCATTCTATTCCATTCCATTCCATTCGATCCCATTTGATTCCATTCGATTCCATTCAATTCCATTCGATTCCATTCCATTCCACTCCATTCCATTCCATTGAATTCCATTCCATTCCATTCCATTCCATTCCATTCCATTCCATTCCATTCCATTCCATTCCATTGAATTCCATTCCATTCCATTCCATTCCATTCCATTGAATTCCATTCCATTCCATTGAATTCCATTCCATTCCATTCCATTCCATTCCATTCCATTCCATTCCATTCCATTCTACTGGTGTCCATTCCATTCCATTCCATTCCATTCCATTCCATTCCATTCCATTCCTTTCCATTCCATTGCATTCCATTGCATTCCATTCCATTCCATTCCATTCCATTCCATTCCATTCCATTCCACTCCACTCCACTCCACTCCACTCCATTCCATTCCACTCCACTCCGGTACATTCCATTCCATTCCATTCCATTCCATTCCATTCCATTTCCATTCCCATTCCATTTCCATTCCCGTTCCATTTCCATTCCCGTTTCTTTTCCATTCCCGTTCCATTTCCATTCCAGTTCCATTACCATTCCCGTTCCATTTCCATTCCCGATCCATTTCCATTCCCGTTCCATTTCCATTCCAGTTCCATTACCATTCCCGTTCCATTTCCATTCCCGATCCATTTCCATTCCCGTTCCATTTCCATTCCCGTTCCATTTCCATTCCCGTTCCATTACCATTCCCGTTCCATTTCCGTTCCCGTTCCGTTTCCGTTCCCGTTCCATTTCCGTTCTCGTTCCGTTTCCGTTCCCGTTCCATTTCCATTCCCGTTCCATTTCCTTTCCCGTTCCATTTCCATTCCCGTTCCATTTCCATTCCCTTTCCATTTCCATTTCATTCCATTCCGTTCTGCTCGGGTACATTCCATTCCATTCCATTGCATTCCATTCCGTTCTGCTCCTGTCCATTCCATTCCATTCCAATCCGTTCCATTCCGTTCTACTCGGGTAGATTCCATTCCATTCCATTCCATTCCATTCCATTCCATTCCATTCCATTCCATTCCATTCCATTCTACTGGTGTCCATTCCATTCCATTCCATTCCATTCCATTCCATTCCATTCCATTCCATTCCATTCCATTGCATTCCATTCCATTCCATTCCATTCCGTTCCGTTCTACTCGGTTACATTCCATTCAATTCCATTCCATTCCGTTCTACTCGGGTAGATTCCATTCCATTCCATTCCATTCCATTCCATTCCATTCCATTCTAGTGGTGTCCATTCCATTCCATTCCATTCCATTCCATTCCATTCCATTCCATTCCTTTCCATTCCATTGCATTCCATTGCATTCCATTCCATTCCATTCCATTCCATTCCATTCCATTCCACTCCACTCCACTCCACTCCACTCCATTCCACTCCACTCCACTCCGGTACATTCCATTCCATTCCATTCCATTCCATTCCATTCCATTCCATTCCATTCCGTTCCAGTGCTCTCTACTCCACTCCACTCCACTCCACTCCACTCCGGTACATTCCATTCCATTCCATTCCATTCCATTCCATTCCATTTCCATTCCCATTCCATTTCCATTCCCGTTCCATTTCCATTCCCGTTTCTTTTCCATTCCCGTTCCATTTCCATTCCAGTTCCATTACCATTCCCGTTCCATTTCCATTCCCGATCCATTTCCATTCCCGTTCCATTTCCATTCCCGTTCCATTTCCATTCCCGTTCCATTACCATTCCCGTTCCATTTCCGTTCCCGTTCCGTTTCCGTTCCCGTTCCATTTCCGTTCTCGTTCCGTTTCCGTTCCCGTTCCATTTCCATTCCCGTTCCATTTCCGTTCCCCTTCCATTTCCATTCCCGTTCCATTTCCATTCCCTTTCCATTTCCATTTCATTCCATTCCGTTCTGCTCGGGTACATTCCATTCCATTCCATTGCATTCCATTCCGTTCTGCTCCTGTCCATTCCATTCCATTCCAATCCGTTCCATTCCGTTCTACTCGGGTAGATTCCATTCCATTCCATTCCATTCCATTCCATTCCATTCCATTCCATTCCATTCCATTCCATTCCATTCCATTCCATTCCATTCCATTCTACTGGTGTCCATTCCATTCCATTCCATTCCATTCCATTCCATTCCATTGCATTCCATTCCATTCCGTTCCGTTCTACTCGGTTACATTCCATTCAATTCCATTCCATTCCGTTCTACTCGGGTAGATTCCATTCCATTCCATTCCATTCCTTTCCATTCCATTGCATTCCATTGCATTGCATTGCACTCAATTCCATTCCATTCCATTCCATTCCATTCCATTCCATTCCATTCCATTCCATTCCGTTCCGTTCAACTCGGTTACATTCCATTCAATTACATTCCATTCCGTTCTACTCGGTTACATTCCATTCCATTCCATTCCATTCCATTCCAATCCATTCCATTCCATTCCATTCCGTTCTACTCGGGTACATTCCGTTCCATTCCATTCCATTCCATTCCATTCCATTCCATTCCTTTCCGTTCTACTTTGGTACATTCCATTCCATTGCATTCCATTCCATTCCATTCCATTCCATTCCGTTCCGTTCTACTCGGTTACATTCCATTCAATTCCATTCCATTCAGTTCTACTCGGGTAGATTCCGTTCGATTCCATTCCATTCCTTTCCATTCCATTGCATTCCATTGCATTGCATTGCACTCAATTCCATTCCATTCCATTCCATTCCATTCCATTGAATTCCATTCCATTCCATTGAATTCCATTCCATTCCATTCCATTCCATTCCATTCCATTCCATTCCATTCCATTCCATTCCATTCCATTCCATTGAATTCCTTTCCATTCCATTCCATTCCATGGAATTCCATTCCATTCCATTCCATTCCATTCCATTCCATTCCATTGCATTGAATTCCATTCCATTCCATTCCATTCCATTCCATTCCATTCCATCCCATTCCATTCCATTCCATTCCATTCCGTTCTACTCGGGTTGATTCCATTCTATTCCATTCCATTCCATTCCATTCCATTCCATTCCATTCCATTCCATTCCATTCGATTCCATTCCATTCCATTCCATTGAATTCCATTCCATTCCATTCCATTCCATGGAATTCCATTGAATTCCATTCCATTCCATTCCATTCCATTCCATTGAATTCCATTCCATTCCATTCCATTCCATTCCATTGAATTCCATTCCGTTCCATTCCATTCCATTGAATTCCATTCCATTCCATTCCATTCCATTCCATTCCATTCCATTCCATTCCATTCCATTCCATTCCATTGAATTCCATTCCATTCCATTCCATTCCATTCCATTCCATTCCATCCCATTCCATTCCATTCCATTCCATTCCGTTCTACTCGGGTTGATTCCATTCTATTCCATTCCATTCCATTCGATCCCATTTGATTCCATTCGATTCCATTCAATTCCATTCGATTCCATTCCATTCCACTCCATTCCATTCCATTGAATTCCATTCCATTCCATTCCATTCCATTCCATTCCATTCCATTCCATTCCATTCCATTGAATTCCATTCCATTGAATTCCATTCCATTCCATTGAATTCCATTCCATTCCATTGAATTCCATTCCATTCCATTCCATTCCATTCCATTCCATTCCATTCCATTCTACTGGTGTCCATTCCATTCCATTCCATTCCATTCCATTCCATTCCTTTCCATTCCATTGCATTCCATTGCATTCCATTCCATTCCATTCCATTCCATTCCATTCCATTCCATTCCACTCCACTCCACTCCACTCCACTCCATTCCACTCCACTCCACTCCGGTACATTCCATTCCATTCCATTCCATTCCATTCCATTCCATTTCCATTCCCATTCCATTTCCATTCCCGTTAAATTTCCATTCCCGTTTCTTTTCCATTCCCGTTCCATTTCCATTCCAGTTCCATTACCATTCCCGTTCCATTTCCATTCCCGATCCATTTCCATTCCCGTTCCATTTCCATTCCAGTTCCATTACCATTCCCGTTCCATTTCCATTCCCGATCCATTTCCATTCCCGTTCCATTTCCATTCCCGTTCCATTTCCATTCCCGTTCCATTACCATTCCCGTTCCATTTCCGTTCCCGTTCCGTTTCCGTTCCCGTTCCATTTCCGTTCTCGTTCCGTTTCCGTTCCCGTTCCATTTCCATTCCCGTTCCATTTCCGTTCCCGTTCCATTTCCATTCCCGTTCCATTTCCATTCCCTTTCCATTTCCATTTCATTCCATTCCGTTCTGCTCGGGTACATTCCATTCCATTCCATTGCATTCCATTCCGTTCTGCTCCTGTCCATTCCATTCCATTCCAATCCGTTCCATTCCGTTCTACTCGGGTAGATTCCATTCCATTCCATTCCATTCCATTCCATTCCATTCCATTCCATTCCATTCCATTCCATTCTACTGGTGTCCATTCCATTCCATTCCATTCCATTCCATTCCATTCCATTCCATTCCATTGCATTCCATTCCATTCCATTCCATTCCGTTCCGTTCTACTCGGTTACATTCCATTCAATTCCATTCCATTCCGTTCTACTCGGGTAGATTCCATTCCATTCCATTCCATTCCTTTCCATTCCATTGCATTCCATTGCATTGCATTGCACTCAATTCCATTCCATTCCATTCCATTCCATTCCATTCCATTCCATTCCATTCCATTCCGTTCCGTTCAACTCGGTTACATTCCATTCAATTACATTCCATTCCGTTCTACTCGGTTACATTCCATTCCATTCCATTCCATTCCATTCCATTCCAATCAATTCCATTCCATTCCATTCCGTTCTACTCGGGTACATTCCATTCCATTCCATTCCATTCCATTCCATTCCATTCCATTCCATTCCGTTCTACTTTGGTACATTCCATTCCATTCGATTCCATTCCATTCCATTCCATTACATTCCATTCCATTCCATTCCATTCCATTCCATTCCGTTCTATTCAGGTTGATTCCATTCTATTCCATTCCATTCCATTCCATTCCATTCCATTCCATTCCATTCCATTCGATTCCATTCCATTCCATTCCATTGAATTCCATTCCATTCCATTCCATTCCATGGAATTCCATTCCATTCCATTCCATTCCATTCCATTCCATTCCATTCCATTCCATTGAATTCCATTCCATTCCATTCCATTCCATTCCATTCCATTGAATTCCATTCCGTTCCATTCCATTCCATGGAATTCCATTCCATTCCATTCCATTCCATTGCATTCCATTCCATTGAATTCCATTCCATTCCATTCCATTCCATTCCATTCCATCCCATTCCATTCCATTCCATTCCATTCCGTTCTACTCGGGTTGATTCCATTCTATTCCATTCCATTCCATTCGATCCCATTTGATTCCATTCGATTCCATTCAATTCCATTCGATTCCATTCCATTCCACTCCATTCCATTCCATTGAATTCCATTCCATTCCATTCCATTCCATTCCATTCCATTCCATTCCATGGAATTCCATTCCATTCCATTCCATTCCATTCCATAGAATTCCATTCCATTCCATTCCATTCCACTGAATTCCGTTCCATTCCATTCCATTCCGTTCCGTTCCGTTCCGTTCCGTTCCGTTGCGTTCCGTTCCATTCCGTTGTGTTCCGTTCCGTTCTACTCGGGTTGATTCCATTCTATTCCATTCCATTCCAATCCATTCCGTTCCATTCCATTGAATTCCATTCCATTCCATTCCATTCCATGGAATTCCATTGAATTCCACTGCATTCCATTCCATTCCATTCCATTCCATTCCATTGAATTCCATTCCATTCCATTCCATTCCATGGAATTCCGTTCCATTCCATTCCATTCCGTTCCTTTCCGTCCCGTTCCGTTCCGTTCCGTTCCGTTGCGTTCCGTTCCGTTCTACTCGGGTTGATTCCATACTATTCCATTCCATTCCATTCCATTCCATTCGATTCCATTCGATTCCACTCCATTCCATTCCATAGAATTCCATTCCATTCCATTCCATTCCATTGAATTCCATTCCATTCCATTCCATTCCATAGAATTCCATTCCATTCCATTCCATTCCATTGAATTCCATTCCATTCCATTCCATTCCATTCCATTCCATTCCATTCCATTCCATTCTATTCCATTCTACTGGTGTCCATTCCATTCCATTCCATTCCATTCCATTCCATTCCATTCCATTCCATTCCTTTCCATTCCATTGCATTCCATTGCATTCCATTCCATTCCATTCCATTCCATTCCATTCCACTCCACTCCACTCCACTCCACTCCACTCCATTCCACTCCACTCCACTCCGGTACATTCCATTCCATTCCATTCCATTCCATTCCATTCCATTCCGTGCTTCTCGGGTACATTCCGTTCCGTTCCATTCCATTCCATTCCATTCCATTCCGTTCCAGTGCACTCTACTCCACTCCACTCCACTCCACTCCACTCCGGTACATTCCATTCCATTCCATTCCATTCCATTCCATTCCATTCCATTTCCATTCCCATTCCATTTCCATTCCCGTTCCATTTCCATTCCCGTTTCTTTTCCATTCCCGATCCATTTCCATTCCAGTTCCATTACCATTCCCGTTCCATTTCCATTCCCGATCCATTTCCATTCCCGTTCCTTTTCCATTCCCGTTCCATTTCCATTCCCGTTCCGTTACCATTCCCGTTCCATTTCCGTTCCCGTTCCGTTTCCGTTCCCGTTCCATTTCCGTTCTCGTTCCGTTTCCGTTCCCGTTCCATTTCCATTCCCGTTCCATTTCCGTTCCCGTTCCATTTCCATTCCCGTTCCATTTCCGTTCCCGTTCCATTTCCATTCCCGTTCTATTTCCATTCCCTTTCCATTTCCTTTTCATTCCATTCCGTTCTGCTCGGGTACATTCCATTCCATTCCATTGCATTCCATTCCGTTCTGCTCCTGTCCATTCCATTCCATTCCATTCCGTTCCATTCCGTTCTACTCGGGTAGATTCCATTCCATTCCATTCCATTCCATTCCATTCCATTCCATTCCATTCCATTCCATTCTACTGGTGTCCATTCCATTCCATTCCATTCCATTCCATTCCATTCCATTCCATTCCATTGCATTCCATTCCATTCCATTCCATTCCATTCCGTTCCGTTCTACTCGGTTACATTCCATTCAATTCCATTCCATTCCGTTCTACTCGGGTAGATTCCATTCCATTCCATTCCATTCCATTCCTTTCCATTCCATTGCATTCCATTGCATTGCATTGCACTCAATTCCATTCCATTCCATTCCATTCCATTCCATTCCATTCCATTCCATTCCATTCCGTTCCGTTCAACTCGGTTACATTCCATTCAATTACATTCCATTCCGTTCTACTCGGTTACATTCCATTCCATTCCATTCCATTCCATTCCAATCCATTCCATTCCATTCCATTCCGTTCTACTCGGGTACATTCCATTCCATTCCATTCCATTCCATTCCATTCCATTCCATTCCATTCCATTCCGTTCTACTCGGGTTGATTCCATTCTATTCCATTCCATTCCATTCCATTCCATTCCATTCCATTCCATTCCATTCCATTCGATTCCATTCCATTCCATTCCATTGAATTCCATTCCATTCCATTCCATTCCATGGAATTCCATTCCATTCCATTCCATTCCATTCCATTCCATTCCATGGAATTCCATTCCATTCCATTCCATTCCATTCCATTCCATTCCATGGAATTCCATTCCATTCCATTCCATTCCATTCCATTCCATTCCATTCCTTTCCATTCCATTGCATTCCATTGCATTCCATTCCATTCCATTCCAGTCCATTCCATTCCATTCCACTCCACTCCACTCCACTCCACTCCATTCCACTCCACTCCACTCCGGTACATTCCATTCCATTCCATTCCATTCCATTCCATTCCATTTCCATTCCCATTCCATTTCCATTCCCGTTCCATTTCCATTCCCGTTTCTTTTCCATTCCCGTTCCATTTCCATTCCAGTTCCATTACCATTCCCGTTCCATTTCCATTCCCGATCCATTTCCATTCCCGTTCCATTTCCATTCCAGTTCCATTACCATTCCCGTTCCATTTCCATTCCCGATCCATTTCCATTCCCGTTCCATTTCCATTCCCGTTCCATTTCCTTTCCCGTTCCATTACCATTCCCGTTCCATTTCCGTTCCCGTTCCGTTTCCGTTCCCGTTCCATTTCCGTTCTCGTTCCGTTTCCGTTCCCGTTCCATTTCCATTCCCGTTCCATTTCCGTTCCCGTTCCATTTCCATTCCCGTTCCATTTCCATTCCCTTTCCATTTCCATTTCATTCCATTCCGTTCTGCTCGGGTACATTCCTTTCCATTCCATTGCATTCCATTCCGTTCTGCTCCTGTCCATTCCATTCCATTCCAATCCGTTCCATTCCGTTCTACTCGGGTAGATTCCATTCCATTCCATTCCATTCCATTCCATTCCATTCCATTCCATTCCATTCTACTGGTGTCCATTCCATTCCATTCCATTCCATTCCATTCCATTCCATTCCATTCCATTCCATTCCATTGCATTCCATTCCATTCCATTCCATTCCGTTCCGTTCTACTCGGTTACATTCCATTCAATTCCATTCCATTCCGTTCTACTCGGGTAGATTTCATTCCATTCCATTCCATTCCTTTCCATTCCATTGCATTCCATTGCATTGCATTGCACTCAATTCCATTCCATTCCATTCCATTCCATTCCATTCCATTCCATTCCATTCCATTCCGTTCCGTTCAACTCGGTTACATTCCATTCAATTACATTCCATTCCGTTCTACTCGGTTACATTCCATTCCATTCCATTCCATTCCATTCCAATCCATTCCATTCCATTGAATTCCATTCCATTCCATTCCATTCCATTCCATTCCATTCCATTCCATTCCATTCTACTGGTGTCCATTCCATTCCATTCCATTCCATTCCATTCCATTCCATTCCTTTCCATTCCATTGCATTCCATTGCATTCCATTCCATTCCATTCCATTCCATTCCATTCCATTCCACTCCACTCCACTCCACTCCACTCCATTCCACTCCACTCCACTCCGGTACATTCCATTCCATTCCATTCCATTCCATTCCATTCCATTCCATTCCATTCCATTCCATTCCGTGCTTCTCGGGTACATTCCGTTCCGTTCCATTCCATTCCATTCCATTCCATTCCATAGAATTCCATTCCATTCCATTCCATTCCACTGAGTTCCGTTCCATTCCATTCCATTCCGTTCCATTCCATAGAATTCCATTCCATTCCATTCCATTCCACTGAGTTCCGTTCCATTCCATTCCATTCCGTTCCGTTCCGTTCCGTTCCGTTCCGTTGCGTTCCGTTCCGTTCCGTTGTGTTCCGTTCCGTTCTACTCGGGTTGATTCCATTCTATTCCATTCCATTCCAATCCATTCCGTTCCATTCCATTGAATTCCATTCCATTCCATTCCATTCCATTCTACTGGTGTCCATTCCATTCCATTCCATTCCATTCCATTCCATTCCATTCCATTCCTTTCCATTCCATTGCATTCCATTGCATTCCATTCCATTCCATTCCATTCCATTCCATTCCATTCCACTCCACTCCACTCCACTCCACTCCATTCCACTCCACTCCACTCCGGTACATTCCATTCCATTCCATTCCATTCCATTCCATTCCATTCCATTCCATTCCGTGCTTCTCGGGTACATTCCGTTCCGTTCCATTCCATTCCATTCCATTCCATTCCGTTCCAGTGCTCTCTACTCCACTCCACTCCACTCCACTCCACTCCGGTACATTCCATTCCATTCCATTCCATTCCATTCCATTCCATTTCCATTCCCATTCCATTTCCATTCCCGTTCCATTTCCATTCCCGTTTCTTTTCCATTCCCGTTCCATTTCCATTCCCGTTCCATTACCATTCCCGTTCCATTTCCATTCCCGATCCATTTCCATTCCCGTTCCATTTCCATTCCCGTTCCATTTCCATTCCCGTTCCATTACCATTCCCGTTCCATTTCCGTTCCCGTTCCGTTTCCGTTCCCGTTCCATTTGCGTTCTCGTTCCGTTTCCGTTCCCGTTCCATTTCCATTCCCGTTCCATTTCCATTCCCGTTCCATTACCATTCCCGTTCCATTTCCGTTCCCGTTCCGTTTCCGTTCCCGTTCCATTTGCGTTCTCGTTCCGTTTCCGTTCCCGTTCCATTTCCATTCCCGTTCCATTTCCGTTCCCGTTCCATTTCCATTCCCGTTCCATTTCCATTCCCTTTCCATTTCCATTTCATTCCATTCCGTTCTGCTCGGTTACATGCCATTCCATTCCATTGCATTCCATTCCGTTCTGCTCCTGTCCATTCCATTCCATTCCAATCCGTTCCATTCCGTTCTACTCGGGTAGATTCCATTCCATTCCATTCCATTCCATTCCTTTCCATTCCATTCCATTCCATTCTACTGGTGTCCATTCCATTCCATTCCATTCCATTCCATTCCATTCCATTCCATTCCATTCCATTCCATTGCATTCCATTCCATTCCATTCCATTCCGTTCCGTTCTACTCGGTTACATTCCATTCAATTCCATTCCATTCCGTTCTACTCGGGTAGATTCCATTCCATTCCATTCCATTCCTTTCCATTCCATTGCATTCCATTGCATTGCATTGCACTCAATTCCATTCCATTCCATTCCATTCCATTCCATTCCATTCCATTCCGTTCCGTTCAACTCAGTTACATTCCATTCAATTACATTCCATTCCGTTCTACTCGGTTACATTCCATTCCATTCCATTCCATTCCATTCCATTCCATTCCAATCCATTCCATTCCATTCCATTCCGTTCTACTCGGGTACATTCCGTTCCATTCCATTCCATTCCATTCCATTCCATTCCATTCCTTTCCGTTCTACTTTGGTACATTCCATTCCATTCCATTCCATTCCATTCCATTCCATTCCATTCCATTACATTCCATTCCATTCCATTCCGTTCTACTCAGGTTGATTCCATTCTATTCCATTCCATTCCATTCCATTCCATTCCATTCCATTCCATTCCATTCCATTCCTTTCCATTCCATTGAATTCCATTCCATTCCATTCCATTCCATGGAATTCCATTCCATTCCATTCCATTCCATTCCATTCCATTCCATTCCATTCCATTCCATTCCATTGAATTCCATTCCATTCCATTCCATTCCATTCCATTCCATTCCATCCCATTCCATTCCATTCCATTCCATTCCATTCTACTCGGGTTGATTCCATTCTATTCCATTCCATTCCATTCGATCCCATTTGATTCCATTCGATTCCATTCAATTCCATTCGATTCCATTCCATTCCACTCCATTCCATTCCATTGAATTCCATTCCATTCCATTCCATTCCATTCCATTCCATTCCATGGAATTCCATTCCATTCCATTCCATAGAATTCCATTCCATTCCATTCCATTCCACTGAGTTCCGTTCCATTCCATTCCATTCCGTTCCGTTCCGTTCCGTTCCGTTCTGTTGCGTTCCGTTCCGTTCCGTTGTGTTCCGTTCCGTTCTACTCGGGTTGATTCCATTCTATTCCATTCCATTCCAATCCATTCCGTTCCATTCCATTGAATTCCATTCCATTCCATTCCATTCCATTGAATTCCATTCCATTCCATTCCATTCCATTGAATTCCATTCCATTCCATTCCATTCCATTGAATTCCATTCCATTCCATTCCATTCCATTCCATTCCATTCCATTCCATTCCATTCCATTCTACTGGTGTCCATTCCATTCCATTCTATTCCATTCCATTCCATTCCATTCCATTCCATTCCATTCCATTCCATTCCATTCCATTGAATTCCATTCCATTCCATTCCATTCCATGGAATTCCATTCCATTCCATTCCATTCCATTCCATTCCATTCCATTCCATTCTACTGGTGTCCATTCCATTCCATTCCATTCCATTCCATTCCATTCCATTCCATTCCATTCCATTCCATTCCATTCCATTCCATTCCATTCCTCTCCACTCCACTCCACTCCACTCCATTCCACTCCACTCCACTCCGGTACATTCCATTCCATTCCATTCCATTCCATTCCATTCCATTCCATTCCGTGCTTCTCGGGTACATTCCGTTCCGTTCCATTCCATTCCATTCCATTCCATTCCGTTCCAGTGCACTCTACTCCACTCCACTCCACTCCACTCCACTCCGGTACATTCCATTCCATTCCATTCCATTCCATTTCCATTCCCATTCCATTTCCATTCCCGTTCCATTTCCATTCCCGTTTCTTTTCCATTCCCGTTCCATTTCCATTCCAGTTCCATTACCATTCCCGTTCCATTTCCATTCCCGATCCATTTCCATTCCCGTTCCTTTTCCATTCCCGTTCCATTTCCATTCCCGTTCCGTTACCATTCCCGTTCCATTTCCGTTCCCGTTCCGTTTCCGTTCCCGTTCCATTTCCGTTCTCGTTCCGTTTCCGTTCCCGTTCCATTTCCCTTCCCGTTCCATTTCCCTTCCCGTTCCATTTCCGTTCCCGTTCCGTTTCCGTTCCCGTTCCATTTCCGTTCTCGTTCCGTTTCCGTTCCCGTTCCATTTCCATTCCCGTTCCATTTCCGTTCCCGTTCCATTTCCATTCCCGTTCCATTTCCATTCCCTTTCCATTTCCATTTCATTCCATTCCGTTCTGCTCGGGTACATTCCATTCCATTCCATTGCATTCCATTCCGTTCTGCTCCTGTCCATTCCATTCCATTCCAATCCGTTCCATTCCGTTCTACTCGGGTAGATTCCATTCCATTCCATTCCATTCCATTCCATTCCATTCCATTCCATTCCATTCCATTCCATTCCATTCTACTGGTGTCCATTCCATTCCATTCCATTCCATTCCATTCCATTCCATTCCATTGCATTCCATTCCATTCCATTCCATTCCGTTCCGTTCTACTCGGTTACATTCCATTCAATTCCATTCCATTCCGTTCTACTCGGGTAGATTCCATTCCATTCCATTCCATTCCTTTCCATTCCATTGCATTCCATTGCATTGCATTGCACTCAATTCCATTCCATTCCATTCCATTCCATTCCATTCCATTCCATTCCATTCCGTTCCGTTCAACTCAGTTACATTCCATTCAATTACATTCCATTCCGTTCTACTCGGTTACATTCCATTCCATTCCATTCCATTCCATTCCAATCCATTCCATTCCATTCCATTCCGTTCTACTCGGGTACATTCCGTTCCATTCCATTCCATTCCATTCCATTCCATTCCATTCCATTCCTTTCCGTTCTACTTTGGTACATTCCATTCCATTCCATTCCATTCCATTCCATTCCATTCCATTACATTACATTCCATTCCATTCCGTTCTACTCAGGTTGATTCCATTCTATTCCATTCCATTCCATTCCATTCCATTCCATTCCATTCCATTCGATTCCATTCCATTCCATTCCATTGAATTCCATTCCATTCCATTCCATTCCATGGAATTCCATTCCATTCCATTCCATGGAATTCCATTCCATTCCATTCCATTCCATTCCATGGAATTCCATTCCATTCCATTCCATTCCATTCCATTCCATTCCATTCCATTCCATTGAATTCCATTCCATTCCATTCCATTCCATTCCATTCCATTCCATCCCATTCCATTCCATTCCATTCCATTCCATTCTACTCGGGTTGATTCCATTCTATTCCATTCCATTCCATTCGATCCCATTTGATTCCATTCGATTCCATTCAATTCCATTCGATTCCATTCCATTCCACTCCATTCCATTCCATTGAATTCCATTCCATTCCATTCCATTCCATTCCATTCCATTCCATTCCATGGAATTCCATTCCATTCCATTCCATTCCATTCCATAGAATTCCATTCCATTCCATTCCATTCCACTGAGTTCCGTTCCATTCCATTCCATTCCGTTCCGTTCCGTTCCGTTCCGTTCCGTTGCGTTCCGTTCCGTTCCGTTGTGTTCCGTTCCGTTCTACTCGGGTTGATTCCATTCTATTCCATTCCATTCCAATCCATTCCGTTCCATTCCATTGAATTCCATTCCATTCCATTCCATTCCATTCTACTGGTGTCCATTCCATTCCATTCCATTCCATTCCATTCCATTCCATTCCATTCCTTTCCATTCCATTGCATTCCATTGCATTCCATTCCATTCCATTCCATTCCATTCCATTCCATTCCACTCCACTCCACTCCACTCCACTCCATTCCACTCCACTCCACTCCGGTACATTCCATTCCATTCCATTCCATTCCATTCCATTCCATTCCATTCCATTCCGTGCTTCTCGGGTACATTCCGTTCCGTTCCATTCCATTCCATTCCATTCCATTCCGTTCCAGTGCTCTCTACTCCACTCCACTCCACTCCACTCCACTCCGGTACATTCCATTCCATTCCATTCCATTCCATTCCATTCCATTTCCATTCCCATTCCATTTCCATTCCCGTTCCATTTCCATTCCCGTTTCTTTTCCATTCCCGTTCCATTTCCATTCCCGTTCCATTACCATTCCCGTTCCATTTCCATTCCCGATCCATTTCCATTCCCGTTCCATTTCCATTCCCGTTCCATTTCCATTCCCGTTCCATTACCATTCCCGTTCCATTTCCGTTCCCGTTCCGTTTCCGTTCCCGTTCCATTTGCGTTCTCGTTCCGTTTCCGTTCCCGTTCCATTTCCATTCCCGTTCCATTTCCATTCCCGTTCCATTACCATTCCCGTTCCATTTCCGTTCCCGTTCCGTTTCCGTTCCCGTTCCATTTGCGTTCTCGTTCCGTTTCCGTTCCCGTTCCATTTCCATTCCCGTTCCATTTCCGTTCCCGTTCCATTTCCATTCCCGTTCCATTTCCATTCCCTTTCCATTTCCATTTCATTCCATTCCGTTCTGCTCGGTTACATGCCATTCCATTCCATTGCATTCCATTCCGTTCTGCTCCTGTCCATTCCATTCCATTCCAATCCGTTCCATTCCGTTCTACTCGGGTAGATTCCATTCCATTCCATTCCATTCCATTCCTTTCCATTCCATTCCATTCCATTCTACTGGTGTCCATTCCATTCCATTCCATTCCATTCCATTCCATTCCATTCCATTCCATTCCATTCCATTGCATTCCATTCCATTCCATTCCATTCCGTTCCGTTCTACTCGGTTACATTCCATTCAATTCCATTCCATTCCGTTCTACTCGGGTAGATTCCATTCCATTCCATTCCATTCCTTTCCATTCCATTGCATTCCATTGCATTGCATTGCACTCAATTCCATTCCATTCCATTCCATTCCATTCCATTCCATTCCATTCCGTTCCGTTCAACTCAGTTACATTCCATTCAATTACATTCCATTCCGTTCTACTCGGTTACATTCCATTCCATTCCATTCCATTCCATTCCATTCCATTCCAATCCATTCCATTCCATTCCATTCCGTTCTACTCGGGTACATTCCGTTCCATTCCATTCCATTCCATTCCATTCCATTCCATTCCTTTCCGTTCTACTTTGGTACATTCCATTCCATTCCATTCCATTCCATTCTATTCCATTCCATTCCATTACATTCCATTCCATTCCATTCCGTTCTACTCAGGTTGATTCCATTCTATTCCATTCCATTCCATTCCATTCCATTCCATTCCATTCCATTCCATTCCATTCCTTTCCATTCCATTGAATTCCATTCCATTCCATTCCATTCCATGGAATTCCATTCCATTCCATTCCATTCCATTCCATTCCATTCCATTCCATTCCATTCCATTCCATTCCATTGAATTCCATTCCATTCCATTCCATTCCATTCCATTCCATTCCATCCCATTCCATTCCATTCCATTCCATTCCATTCTACTCGGGTTGATTCCATTCTATTCCATTCCATTCCATTCGATCCCATTTGATTCCATTCGATTCCATTCAATTCCATTCGATTCCATTCCATTCCACTCCATTCCATTCCATTGAATTCCATTCCATTCCATTCCATTCCATTCCATTCCATTCCATGGAATTCCATTCCATTCCATTCCATAGAATTCCATTCCATTCCATTCCATTCCACTGAGTTCCGTTCCATTCCATTCCATTCCGTTCCGTTCCGTTCCGTTCCGTTCTGTTGCGTTCCGTTCCGTTCCGTTGTGTTCCGTTCCGTTCTACTCGGGTTGATTCCATTCTATTCCATTCCATTCCAATCCATTCCGTTCCATTCCATTGAATTCCATTCCATTCCATTCCATTCCATTGAATTCCATTCCATTCCATTCCATTCCATTGAATTCCATTCCATTCCATTCCATTCCATTGAATTCCATTCCATTCCATTCCATTCCATTCCATTCCATTCCATTCCATTCCATTCCATTCTACTGGTGTCCATTCCATTCCATTCTATTCCATTCCATTCCATTCCATTCCATTCCATTCCATTCCATTCCATTCCATTCCATTGAATTCCATTCCATTCCATTCCATTCCATGGAATTCCATTCCATTCCATTCCATTCCATTCCATTCCATTCCATTCCATTCTACTGGTGTCCATTCCATTCCATTCTATTCCATTCCATTCCATTCCATTCCATTCCATTCCATTCCATTCCATTCCATTCCATTCCTCTCCACTCCACTCCACTCCACTCCATTCCACTCCACTCCACTCCGGTACATTCCATTCCATTCCATTCCATTCCATTCCATTCCATTCCATTCCGTGCTTCTCGGGTACATTCCGTTCCGTTCCATTCCATTCCATTCCATTCCATTCCGTTCCAGTGCACTCTACTCCACTCCACTCCACTCCACTCCACTCCGGTACATTCCATTCCATTCCATTCCATTCCATTTCCATTCCCATTCCATTTCCATTCCCGTTCCATTTCCATTCCCGTTTCTTTTCCATTCCCGTTCCATTTCCATTCCAGTTCCATTACCATTCCCGTTCCATTTCCATTCCCGATCCATTTCCATTCCCGTTCCTTTTCCATTCCCGTTCCATTTCCATTCCCGTTCCGTTACCATTCCCGTTCCATTTCCGTTCCCGTTCCGTTTCCGTTCCCGTTCCATTTCCGTTCTCGTTCCGTTTCCGTTCCCGTTCCATTTCCCTTCCCGTTCCATTTCCCTTCCCGTTCCATTTCCGTTCCCGTTCCGTTTCCGTTCCCGTTCCATTTCCGTTCTCGTTCCGTTTCCGTTCCCGTTCCATTTCCATTCCCGTTCCATTTCCGTTCCCGTTCCATTTCCATTCCCGTTCCATTTCCATTCCCTTTCCATTTCCATTTCATTCCATTCCGTTCTGCTCGGGTACATTCCATTCCATTCCATTGCATTCCATTCCGTTCTGCTCCTGTCCATTCCATTCCATTCCAATCCGTTCCATTCCGTTCTACTCGGGTAGATTCCATTCCATTCCATTCCATTCCATTCCATTCCATTCCATTCCATTCCATTCCATTCCATTCCATTCTACTGGTGTCCATTCCATTCCATTCCATTCCATTCCATTCCATTCCATTCCATTGCATTCCATTCCATTCCATTCCATTCCGTTCCGTTCTACTCGGTTACATTCCATTCAATTCCATTCCATTCCGTTCTACTCGGGTAGATTCCATTCCATTCCATTCCATTCCTTTCCATTCCATTGCATTCCATTGCATTGCATTGCACTCAATTCCATTCCATTCCATTCCATTCCATTCCATTCCATTCCATTCCATTCCGTTCCGTTCAACTCAGTTACATTCCATTCAATTACATTCCATTCCGTTCTACTCGGTTACATTCCATTCCATTCCATTCCATTCCATTCCAATCCATTCCATTCCATTCCATTCCGTTCTACTCGGGTACATTCCGTTCCATTCCATTCCATTCCATTCCATTCCATTCCATTCCATTCCTTTCCGTTCTACTTTGGTACATTCCATTCCATTCCATTCCATTCCATTCCATTCCATTCCATTACATTACATTCCATTCCATTCCGTTCTACTCAGGTTGATTCCATTCTATTCCATTCCATTCCATTCCATTCCATTCCATTCCATTCCATTCGATTCCATTCCATTCCATTCCATTGAATTCCATTCCATTCCATTCCATTCCATGGAATTCCATTCCATTCCATTCCATGGAATTCCATTCCATTCCATTCCATTCCATTCCATTCCATTCCATTCCATTGAATTCCATTCCATTCCATTCCATTCCATTCCATTCCATTCCATTCCGTTCCATTCCATTCCATTGAATTCCATTCCATTCCATTCCATTCCATTCCATTCCATCCCATTGAATTCCATTCCATTCCATTCCATTCCATTCCATTCCATTCCATCCCATTCCATTCCATTCCATTCCATTCCGTTCTACTCGGGTTGATTCCATTCTATTCCATTCCATTCCATTCGATCCCATTTGATTCCATTCGATTCCATTCAATTCCATTCGATTCCATTCCATTCCACTCCATTCCATTCCATTGAATTCCATTCCATTCCATTCCATTCCATTCCATTCCATTCCATTCCATTCCATTCCATTCCATGGAATTCCATTCCATTCCATTCCAATCCATTCCATTCCATTCCATTCCGTTCTACTCGGGTACATTCCGTTCCATTCCATTCCATTCCATTCCATTCCATTCCATTCCTTTCCGTTCTACTTTGGTACATTCCATTCCATTCCATTCCATTCCATTCCATTACATTCCATTACATTCCATTCCATTCCATTCCGTTCTACTCAGGTTGATTCCATTCTATTCCATTCCATTCCATTCCATTCCATTCCATTCCATTCCATTCCATTCGATTCCATTCCTTTCCATTCCATTGAATTCCATTCCATTCCATTCCATTCCATTCCATTCCATTCCATTCCAATTCCATTCCATTCCATTCCATTCCATTCCATTCCATTCCATTCCATTCCATTGAATTCCATTCCATTCCATTCCATTCCATTCCATTCCATTCCGTTCCATTCCATTCCATTGAATTCCATTCCATTCCATTCCATTCCATTCCATTCCATTCCATTGAATTCCATTCCATTCCATTCCATTCCATTCCATTCCATCCCATTCCATTCCATTCCATTCCATTCCATTCTACTCGGGTTGATTCCATTCTACTCCATTCCATTCCATTCGATCCCATTTGATTCCATTCGATTCCATTCAATTCCATTCGATTCCATTCCATTCCACTCCATCCCATTCCATTGAATTCCATTCCATTCCATTCCATTCCATTCCATTCCATTCCATTCCATTCCATTCCATTCCATTCCATAGAATTCCATTCCATTCCATTCCATTCCACTGAGTTCCGTTCCATTCCATTCCATTCCGTTCCATTCCGTTCCGTTCCGTTCCGTTGCGTTCCGTTCCGTTCCGTTGTGTTCCGTTCCGTTCTACTCGGGTTGATTCCATTCTATTCCATTCCATTCCAATCCATTCCGTTCCATTCCATTGAATTCCATTCCATTCCATTCCATTCCATTGAATTCCATTCCATTCCATTCCATTCCATTGAATTCCATTCCATTCCATTCCGTTCTACTCAGGTTGATTCCATTCTATTCCATTCCATTCCATTCCATTCCATTCCATTCCATTCCATTCCATTCCATTCCATTCCATTCGATTCCATTCCTTTCCATTCCATTGAATTCCATTCCATTCCATTCCATTCCATGGAATTCCATTCCATTCCAATTCCATTCCATTCCATTCCATTCCATTCCATTCCATTCCATTCCATTCCATTGAATTCCATTCCATTCCATTCCATTCCATTCCATTCCATTCCGTTCCATTCCATTCCATTGAATTCCATTCCATTCCATTCCATTCCATTCCATTCCATTCCATTCCATTGAATTCCATTCCATTCCATTCCATTCCATTCCATTCCATCCCATTCCATTCCATTCCATTCCATTCCATTCCATTCTACTCGGGTTGATTCCATTCTACTCCATTCCATTCCATTCGATCCCATTTGATTCCATTCGATTCCATTCAATTCCATTCGATTCCATTCCATTCCACTCCATCCCATTCCATTGAATTCCATTCCATTCCATTCCATTCCATTCCATTCCATTCCATTCCATTCCATTCCATAGAATTCCATTCCATTCCATTCCATTCCACTGAGTTCCGTTCCATTCCATTCCATTCCGTTCCGTTCCGTTCCGTTCCGTTCCGTTGCGTTCCGTTCCGTTCCGTTGTGTTCCGTTCCGTTCTACTCGGGTTGATTCCATTCTATTCCATTCCATTCCAATCCATTCCGTTCCATTCCATTGAATTCCATTCCATTCCATTCCATTCCATTGAATTCCATTCCATTCCATTCCATTCCATTGAATTCCATTCCATTCCATTCCATTCCATTGAATTCCATTCCATTCCATTCCATTCCATTCCATTCCATTCCATTCCATTCCATTCCATTCCATTCTACTGGTGTCCATTCCATTCCATTCTATTCCATTCCATTCCATTCCATTCCATTCCATTCCATTCCATTCCATTCCATTGAATTCCATTCCATTGAATTCCATTCCATTGAATTCCATTCCATTCCATTCCATTCCATTTCATTCCATTCCATTCCATTCTACTGGTGTCCATTCCATTCTATTCTATTCCATTCCATTCCATTCCATTCCATTCCATTCCATTCCTTTCCATTCCATTGCATTCCATTGCATTCCATTCCATTCCATTCCATTCCATTCCGTTCCATTCCATTCCATTCCACTCCACTCCACTCCACTCCACTCCATTCCACTCCACTCCACTCCGGTACATTCCATTCCATTCCATTCCATTCCATTCCATTCCATTCCGTGCTTCTCGGGTACATTCCGTTCCGTTCCATTCCATTCCATTCCATTCCATTCCGTTCCAGTGCACTCTACTCCACTCCACTCCACTCCACTCCACTCCGGTACATTCCATTCCATTCCATTCCATTCCATTTCCATTCCCATTCCATTTCCATTCCCGTTCCATTTCCATTCCCGTTTCTTTTCCATTCCCGTTCCATTTCCATTCCAGTTCCATTACCATTCCCGTTCCATTTCCATTCCCGATCCATTTCCATTCCCGTTCCTTTTCCATTCCCGTTCCATTTCCATTCCCGTTCCGTTACCATTCCCGTTCCATTTCCGTTCCCGTTCCGTTTCCGTTCCCGTTCCATTTCCGTTCTCGTTCCGTTTCCGTTCCCGTTCCATTTCCCTTCCCGTTCCATTTCCCTTCCCGTTCCATTTCCGTTCCCGTTCCGTTTCCGTTCCCGTTCCATTTCCGTTCTCGTTCCGTTTCCGTTCCCGTTCCATTTCCATTCCCGTTCCATTTCCGTTCCCGTTCCATTTCCATTCCCGTTCCATTTCCATTCCCTTACCATTTCCATTTCATTCCATTCCGTTCTGCTCGGGTACATTCCATTCCATTCCATTGCATTCCATTCCGTTCTGCTCCTGTCCATTCCATTCCATTCCAATCCGTTCCATTCCGTTCTACTCGGGTAGATTCCATTCCATTCCATTCCATTCCATTCCATTCCATTCCATTCCATTCCATTCCATTCCATTCTACTGGTGTCCATTCCATTCCATTCCATTCCATTCCATTCCATTCCATTCCATTCCATTGCATTCCATTCCATTCCATTCCATTCCGTTCCGTTCTACTCGGTTACATTCCATTCAATTCCATTCCATTCCGTTCTACTCGGGTAGATTCCATTCCATTCCATTCCATTCCTTTCCATTCCATTGCATTCCATTGCATTGCATTGCACTCAATTCCATTCCATTCCATTCCATTCCATTCCATTCCATTCCGTTCCGTTCAACTCAGTTACATTCCATTCAATTACATTCCATTCCGTTCTACTCGGTTACATTCCATTCCATTCCATTCCATTCCATTCCAATCCATTCCATTCCATTCCATTCCGTTCTACTCGGGTACATTCCGTTCCATTCCATTCCATTCAATTCCATTCCATTCCATTCCTTTCCGTTCTACTTTGGTACATTCCATTCCATTCCATTCCATTCCATTCCATTCCATTCCATTACATTCCATTCCATTCCATTCCGTTCTACTCAGGTTGATTCCATTCTATTCCATTCCATTCCATTCCATTCCATTCCATTCCATTCGATTCCATTCCATTCCATTCCATTGAATTCCATTCCATTCCATTCCATTCCATTCCATTCCATTCCATTCCATGGAATTCCATTCCATTCCATTCCATTCCATTCCATTCCATTGAATTCCATTCCATTCCATTCCATTCCATTCCATTGAATTCCATTCCATTCCATTCCATTCCATTGAATTCCATTCCATTCCATTCCATTCCATTCCATTCCATTCCATTCCATTCCATTCCATTCCATTCTACTGGTGTCCATTCCATTCCATTCTATTCCATTCCATTCCATTCCATTCCATTCCATTCCTTTCCATTCCATTGCATTCCATTGCATTCCATTCCATTCCATTCCATTCCATTCCATTCCATTCCATTCCATTCCACTCCACTCCACTCCACTCCACTCCATTCCACTCCACTCCACTCCGGTACATTCCATTCCATTCCATTCCAATCCATTCCATTCCATTCCGTGCTTCTCGGGTACATTCCGTTCCGTTCCATTCCATTCCATTCCATTCCATTCCGTTCCAGTGCACTCTACTCCACTCCACTCCACTCCACTCCACTCCGTTACATTCCATTCCATTCCATTCCATTCCATTTCCATTCCCATTCCATTTCCATTCCCGTTCCATTTCCATTCCCGTTTCTTTTCCATTCCCGTTCCATTTCCATTCCAGTTCCATTACCATTCCCGTTCCATTTCCATTCCCGATCCATTTCCATTCCCGTTCCTTTTCCATTCCCGTTCCATTTCCATTCCCGTTCCGTTACCATTCCCGTTCCATTTCCGTTCCCGTTCCGTTTCCGTTCCCGTTCCATTTCCGTTCTCGTTCCGTTTCCGTTCCCGTTCCATTTCCCTTCCCGTTCCATTTCCCTTCCCGTTCCATTTCCGTTCCCGTTCCGTTTCCGTTCCCGTTCCATTTCCGTTCTCGTTCCGTTTCCGTTCCCGTTCCATTTCCATTCCCGTTCCATTTCCGTTCCCGTTCCATTTCCATTCCCGTTCCATTTCCATTCCCTTTCCATTTCCATTTCATTCCATTCCGTTCTGCTCGGGTACATTCCATTCCATTCCATTGCATTCCATTCCGTTCTGCTCCTGTCCATTCCATTCCATTCCAATCCGTTCCATTCCGTTCTACTCGGGTAGATTCCATTCCATTCCATTCCATTCCATTCCATTCCATTCCATTCCATTCCATTCCATTCCATTCCATTCTACTGGTGTCCATTCCATTCCATTCCATTCCATTCCATTCCATTCCATTCCATTCCATTGCATTCCATTCCATTCCATTCCATTCCGTTCCGTTCTACTCGGTTACATTCCATTCAATTCCATTCCATTCCGTTCTACTCGGGTAGATTCCATTCCATTCCATTCCATTCCTTTCCATTCCATTGCATTCCATTGCATTGCATTGCACTCAATTCCATTCCATTCCATTCCATTCCATTCCATTCCATTCCATTCCATTCCATTCCGTTCCGTTCAACTCGGTTACATTCCATTCAATTACATTCCATTCCGTTCTACTCGGTTACATTCCATTCCATTCCATTCCATTCCATTCCAATCCATTCCATTCCATTCCTTTCCGTTCTACTCGGGTACATTCCATTCCATTCCATTCCATTCCATTCCATTCCATTCCATTCCATTCCGTTCTACTTTGGTACATTCCATTCCATTCCATTCCATTCCATTCCATTCCATTCCATTCCATTCCATTCCATTCCATTCCATTCCATTCCGTTCTACTCGGGTTGATTCCATTCTATTCCATTCCATTCCATTCCATTCCATTCCATTCCATTCCATTCCATTCGATTCCATTCCATTCCATTCCATGGAATTCCATTCCATTCCATTCCATTCCATTCCATTCCATTCCATTCCATTGAATTCCATTCCATTCCATTCCATTCCATTCCATTCCATTGAATTCCATTCCGTTCCATTCCATTCCATTGAATTCCATTCCATTCCATTCCATTCCATTCCATTCCATTCCATTCCATTCCATTCCATTGAATTCCATTCCATTCCATTCCATTCCATTCCATTCCATTCCATCCCATTCCATTCCATTCCATTCCATTCCGTTCCACTCGGGTTGATTCCATTCTATTCCATTCCATTCCATTCGATCCCATTTGATTCCATTCGATTCCATTCAATTCCATTCGATTCCATTCCATTCCACTCCATTCCATTCCATTGAATTCCATTCCATTCCATTCCATTCCATTCCATTCCATTCCATTCCATTCCATTCCATTCCATTGAATTCCATTCCATTCCATTCCATTCCATTCCATTGAATTCCATTCCATTCCATTCCATTCCATTGAATTCCATTCCATTCCATTCCATTCCATTCCATTCCATTCCATTCTACTGGTGTCCATTCCATTCCATTCCATTCCATTCCATTCCATTCCATTCCATTCCATTCCTTTCCATTCCATTGCATTCCATTGCATTCCATTCCATTCCATTCCATTCCATTCCATTCCATTCCACTCCACTCCACTCCACTCCATTCCACTCCACTCCACTCCGGTACATTCCATTCCATTCCATTCCATTCCATTCCATTCCATTCCATTTCCATTCCCATTCCATTTCCATTCCCGTTCCATTTCCATTCCCGTTTCTTTTCCATTCCCGTTCCATTTCCATTCCAGTTCCATTACCATTCCCGTTCCATTTCCATTCCCGATCCATTTCCATTCCCGTTCCTTTTCCATTCCCGTTCCATTTCCATTCCCGTTCCGTTACCATTCCCGTTCCATTTCCGTTCCCGTTCCGTTTCCGTTCCCGTTCCATTTCCGTTCTCTTTCCGTTTCCGTTCCCGTTCCATTTCCCTTCCCGTTCCATTTCCCTTCCCGTTCCATTTCCGTTCCCGTTCCGTTTCCGTTCCCGTTCCATTTCCGTTCTCGTTCCGTTTCCGTTCCCGTTCCATTTCCATTCCCGTTCCATTTCCGTTCCCGTTCCATTTCCATTCCCGTTCCATTTCCATTCCCTTTCCATTTCCATTTCATTCCATTCCGTTCTGCTCGGGTACATTCCATTCCATTCCATTGCATTCCATTCCGTTCTGCTCCTGTCCATTCCATTCCATTCCAATCCGTTCCATTCCGTTCTACTCGGGTAGATTCCATTCCATTCCATTCCATTCCATTCCATTCCATTCCATTCCATTCCATTCCATTCCATTCCATTCCATTCTACTGGTGTCCATTCCATTCCATTCCATTCCATTCCATTCCATTCCATTGCATTCCATTCCATTCCATTCCATTCCGTTCCGTTCTACTCGGTTACATTCCATTCAATTCCATTCCATTCCGTTCTACTCGGGTAGATTCCATTCCATTCCATTCCATTCCTTTCCATTCCATTGCATTCCATTGCATTGCATTGCACTCAATTCCATTCCATTCCATTCCATTCCATTCCATTCCATTCCATTCCGTTCCGTTCAACTCAGTTACATTCCATTCAATTACATTCCATTCCGTTCTACTCGGTTACATTCCACTCCATTCCATTCCATTCCATTCCAATCCATTCCATTCCATTCCATTCCGTTCTACTCGGGTACATTCCGTTCCATTCCATTCCATTCCATTCCATTCCATTCCATTCCTTTCCGTTCTACTTTGGTACATTCCATTCCATTCCATTCCATTCAATTCCATTCCATTCCATTCCATTCCATTCCATTCCATTCCGTTCTACTCAGGTTGATTCCATTCTATTCCATTCCATTCCATTCCATTCCATTCCATTCCATTCCATTCGATTCCATTCCATTCCATTCCATTCCATTCCATTCCATTCCATTCCATTCCATTCCATTCCGTTCCATTCCATTCCTTTGAATTCCATTCCATTCCATTCCATTCCATTCCATTCCATTCCATTGAATTCCATTCCATTCCATTCCATTCCATTCCATTCCATCCCATTCCATTCCATTCCATTCCATTCCGTTCTACTCGGGTTGATTCCATTCTATTCCATTCCATTCCATTCGATCCCATTTGATTCCATTCGATTCCATTCAATTCCATTCGATTCCATTCCATTCCACTCCATTCCATTCCATTGTATTCCATTCCATTCCATTCCATTCCATTCCATTCCATTCCATTCCATTCCATTCCATGGAATTCCATTCCATTCCATTCCAATCCATTCCATTCCATTCCATTCCGTTCTACTCGGGTACATTCCGTTCCATTCCATTCCATTCCATTCCATTCCATTCCATTCCTTTCCGTTCTACTTTGGTACATTCCATTCCATTCCATTCCATTCCATTCCATTCCATTACATTCCATTCCATTCCATTCCGTTCTACTCAGGTTGATTCCATTCTATTCCATTCCATTCCATTCCATTCCATTCCATTCCATTCCGTTCCATTCCATTCCATTGAATTCCATTCCATTCCATTCCATTCCATTCCATTCCATTCCATTGAATTCCATTCCATTCCATTCCATTCCATTCCATTCCATCCCATTCCATTCCATTCCATTTCATTCCATTCTACTCGGGTTGATTCCATTCTATTCCATTCCATTCCATTCGATCCCATTTGATTCCATTCGATTCCATTCAATTCCATTCGATTCCATTCCATTCCACTCCATTCCATTCCATTGAATTCCATTCCATTCCATTCCATTCCATTCCATTCCATTCCATTCCATGGAATTCCATTCCATTCCATTCCATTCCATTCCATAGAATTCCATTCCATTCCATTCCATTCCACTGAGTTCCGTTCCATTCCATTCCATTCCGTTCCGTTCCGTTCCGTTCCGTTCCGTTGCGTTCCGTTCCGTTCCGTTGTGTTCCGTTCCGTTCTACTCGGATTGATTCCATTCTATTCCATTCCATTCCAATCCATTCCGTTCCATTCCATTGAATTCCATTCCATTCCATTCCATTCCATTGAATTCCATTCCATTCCATTCCATTCCATTGAATTCCATTCCATTCCATTCCATTCCATTCCATTCCATTCCATTCCATTCCATTCCATTCTACTGGTGTCCATTCCATTCCATTCTATTCCATTCCATTCCATTCCATTCCATTCCATTCCATTCCATTCCATTCCATTGAATTCCATTCCATTCCATTCCATTCCATTCCATTGAATTCCATTCCATTCCATTCCATTCCATTCCATTCCATTCCATTCCATTCCATTCCATTCTACTGGTGTCCATTCCATTCCATTCTATTCCATTCCATTCCATTCCATTCCATTCCATTCCTTTCCATTCCATTGCATTCCATTGCATTCCATTCCATTCCATTCCATTCCATTCCATTCCATTCCATTCCACTCCACTCCACTCCACTCCACTCCATTCCACTCCACTCCACTCCGGTACATTCCATTCCATTCCATTCCATTCCATTCCATTCCATTCCGTGCTTCTCGGGTACATTCCGTTCCGTTCCATTCCATTCCATTCCATTCCATTCCGTTCCAGTGCACTCTACTCCACTCCACTCCACTCCACTCCACTCCGGTACATTCCATTCCATTCCATTCCATTCCATTTCCATTCCCATTCCATTTCCATTCCCGTTCCATTTCCATTCCCGTTTCTTTTCCATTCCCGTTCCATTTCCATTCCAGTTCCATTACCATTCCCGTTCCATTTCCATTCCCGATCCATTTCCATTCCCGTTCCTTTTCCATTCCCGTTCCATTTCCATTCCCGTTCCGTTACCATTCCCGTTCCATTTCCGTTCCCGTTCCGTTTCCGTTCCCGTTCCATTTCCGTTCTCGTTCCGTTTCCGTTCCCGTTCCATTTCCCTTCCCGTTCCATTTCCCTTCCCGTTCCATTTCCTTTCCCGTTCCGTTTCCGTTCCCGTTCCATTTCCGTTCTCGTTCCGTTTCCGTTCCCGTTCCATTTCCATTCCCGTTCCATTTCCGTTCCCGTTCCATTTCCATTCCCGTTCCATTTCCATTCCCTTTCCATTTCCATTTCATTCCATTCCGTTCTGCTCGGGTACATTCCATTCCATTCCATTGCATTCCATTCCGTTCTGCTCCTGTCCATTCCATTCCATTCCAATCCGTTCCATTCCGTTCTACTCGGGTAGATTCCATTCCATTCTATTCCATTCCATTCCATTCCATTCCATTCCATTCCATTCCATTCTACTGGTGTCCATTCCATTCCATTCCATTGCATTCCATTCCATTCCATTCCATTCCGTTCCGTTCTACTCGGTTACATTCCATTCAATTCCATTCCATTCCGTTCTACTCGGGTAGATTCCATTCCATTCCATTCCATTCCTTTCCATTCCATTGCATTCCATTGCATTGCATTGCACTCAATTCCATTCCATTCCATTCCATTCCATTCCATTCCATTCCATTCCGTTCCGTTCAACTCAGTTACATTCCATTCAATTACATTCCATTCCGTTCTACTCGGTTACATTCCATTCCATTCCATTCCATTCCATTCCAATCCATTCCATTCCATTCCATTCCGTTCTACTCGGGTACATTCCGTTCCATTCCATTCCATTCAATTCCATTCCATTCCATTCCTTTCCGTTCTACTTTGGTACATTCCATTCCATTCCATTCCATTCCATTCCATTCCATTCCATTACATTCCATTCCATTCCATTCCGTTCTACTCAGGTTGATTCCATTCTATTCCATTCCATTCCATTCCATTCCATTCCATTCCATTCCATTCGATTCCATTCCATTCCATTCCATTGAATTCCATTCCATTCCATTCCATTCCATGGAATTCCATTCCATTCCATTCCATTCCATTCCATTCCATTCCATTCCATTCCATTGAATTCCATTCCATTCCATTCCATTCCATTCCATTGATTTCCATTCCATTCCATTCCATTCCATTGAATTCCATTCCATTCCATTCCATTCCATTCCATTCCATTCCATTCCATTCCATTCCATTCTACTGGTCTCCATTCCATTCCATTCTATTCCATTCCATTCCATTCCATTCCATTCCATTCTACTGGTCTCCATTCCATTCCATTCTATTCCATTCCATTCCATTCCATTCCATTCCATTCCTTTCCATTCCATTGCATTCCATTGCATTCCATTCCATTCCATTCCATTCCATTCCATTCCATTCCATTCCATTCCATTCCACTCCACTCCACTCCACTCCACTCCATTCCACTCCACTCCACTCCGGTACATTCCATTCCATTCCATTCCATTCCATTCCATTCCATTCCGTGCTTCTCGGGTACATTCCGTTCCGTTCCATTCCATTCCATTCCATTCCATTCCGTTCCAGTGCACTCTACTCCACTCCACTCCACTCCACTCCACTCCGGTACATTCCATTCCATTCCATTCCATTCCATTTCCATTCCCATTCCATTTCCATTCCCGTTCCATTTCCATTCCCGTTTCTTTTCCATTCCCGTTCCATTTCCATTCCAGTTCCATTACCATTCCCGTTCCATTTCCATTCCCGATCCATTTCCCTTCCCGTTCCTTCTCCATTCCCGTTCCATTTCCATTCCCGTTCCGTTACCATTCCCGTTCCATTTCCGTTCCCGTTCCGTTTCCGTTCCCGTTCCATTTCCGTTCTCGTTCCGTTTCCGTTCCCGTTCCATTTCCCTTCCCGTTCCATTTCCCTTCCCGTTCCATTTCCGTTCCCGTTCCGTTTCCGTTCCCGTTCCATTTCCGTTCTCGTTCCGTTTCCGTTCCCGTTCCATTTCCATTCCCGTTCCATTTCCGTTCCCGTTCCATTTCCATTCCCGTTCCATTTCCATTCCCTTTCCATTTCCATTTCATTCCATTCCGTTCTGCTCGGGTACATTCCATTCCATTCCATTGCATTCCATTCCGTTCTGCTCCTGTCCATTCCATTCCATTCCAATCCGTTCCATTCCGTTCTACTCGGGTAGATTCCATTCCATTCCATTCCATTCCATTCCATTCCATTCCATTCCATTCCATTCCATTCCATTCCATTCCATTCCATTCCATTCTACTGGTGTCCATTCCATTCCATTCCATTCCATTCCATTCCATTCCATTCCATTCCATTCCATTGCATTCCATTCCATTCCATTCCATTCCGTTCCGTTCTACTCGGTTACATTCCATTCAATTCCATTCCATTCCGTTCTACTCGGGTAGATTCCATTCCATTCCATTCCATTCCTTTCCATTCCATTGCATTCCATTGCATTGCATTGCACTCAATTCCATTCCATTTCATTCCATTCCATTCCATTCCATTCCATTCCATTCCATTCCGTTCCGTTCAACTCGGTTACATTCCATTCAATTACATTCCATTCCGTTCTACTCGGTTACATTCCATTCCATTCCATTCCATTCCATTCCAATCCATTCCATTCCATTCCATTCCGTTCTACTCGGGTACATTCCATTCCATTCCATTCCATTCCATTCCATTCCGTTCTACTTTGGTACATTCCATTCCATTCCATTCCATTCCATTCCATTCCATTCCATTCCATTCCATTCCATTGAATTCCATTCCATTCCATTCCATTCCATTCCATTCCATTGAATTCCATTCCGTTCCATTCCATTCCATTGAATTCCATTCCATTCCATTCCATTCCATTGCATTCCATTCCATTGAATTCCATTCCATTCCATTCCATTCCATTCCATTCCATCCCATTCCATTCCATTCCATTCCATTCCGTTCTACTCGGGTTGATTCCATTCTATTCCATTCCATTCCATTCGATCCCATTTGATTCCATTCGATTCCATTCAATTCCATTCGATTCCATTCCATTCCACTCCATTCCATTCCATTGAATTCCATTCCATTCCATTCCATTCCATTCCATTCCATTCCATGGAATTCCATTCCATTCCATTCCATGGAATTCCATAGAATTCCATTCCATTCCATTCCATTCCACTGAATTCCGTTCCATTCCATTCCATTCCGTTCCGTTCCGTTCCGTTCCGTTCCGTTGCGTTCCGTTCCATTCCGTTGTGTTCCGTTCCGTTCTACTCGGGTTGATTCCATTCTATTCCATTCCATTCCAATCCATTCCGTTCCATTCCATTGAATTCCATTCCATTCCATTCCATTCCATTCCATTCCATTGAATTCCATTGCATTCCATTCCATTCCATTCCATTCCATTCCATTGAATTCCATTCCATTCCATTCCATTCCATGGAATTCCGTTCCATTCCATTCCATTCCGTTCCTTTCCGTCCCGTTCCGTTCCGTTCCGTTCCTTTGCGTTCCGTTCCGTTCTACTCGGGTTGATTCCATTCTATTCCATTCCATTCCATTCGATTCCATTCGATTCCATTCGATTCCACTCCATTCCATTCCATAGAATTCCATTCCATTCCATTCCATTCCATTGAATTCCATTCCATTCCATTCCATTCCATAGAATTCCATTCCATTCCATTCCATTCCATTGAATTCCATTCCATTCCATTCCATTCCATTCCATTCCATTCCATTCCATTCTATTCCATTCTACTGGTGTCCATTCCATTCCATTCCATTCCATTCCATTCCATTCCATTCCATTCCATTCCATTCCATTCCTTTCCATTCCATTGCATTCCATTGCATTCCATTCCATTCCATTCCATTCCATTCCATTCCATTCCATTCCATTCCACTCCACTCCACTCCACTCCACTCCATTCCACTCCACTCCACTCCGGTACATTCCATTCCATTCCATTCCATTCCATTCCATTCCATTCCGTGCTTCTCGGGTACATTCCGTTCCGTTCCATTCCATTCCATTCCATTCCATTCCGTTCCAGTGCACTCTACTCCACTCCACTCCACTCCACTCCACTCCGGTACATTCCATTCCATTCCATTCCATTCCATTCCATTCCATTCCATTTCCATTCCCATTCCATTTCCATTCCCGTTCCATTTCCATTCCCGTTTCTTTTCCATTCCCGATCCATTTCCATTCCAGTTCCATTACCATTCCCGTTCCATTTCCATTCCCGATCCATTTCCATTCCCGTTCCTTTTCCAATCCCGTTCCATTTCCATTCCCGTTCCGTTACCATTCCCGTTCCATTTCCGTTCCCGTTCCGTTTCCGTTCCCGTTCCATTTCCGTTCTCGTTCCGTTTCCGTTCCCGTTCCATTTCCATTCCCGTTCCATTTCCGTTCCCGTTCCATTTCCATTCCCGTTCCATTTCCGTTCCCGTTCCATTTCCATTCCCGTTCTATTTCCATTCCCTTTCCATTTCCTTTTCATTCCATTCCGTTCTGCTCCGGTACATTCCATTCCATTCCATTGCATTCCATTCCGTTCTGCTCCTGTCCATTCCATTCCATTCCATTCCGTTCCATTCCGTTCTACTCGGGTAGATTCCATTCCATTCCATTCCATTCCATTCCATTCCATTCCATTCCATTCCATTCTACTGGTGTCCATTCCATTCCATTCCATTCCATTCCATTCCATTCCATTACATTCCATTCCATTCCATTGCATTCCATTCCATTCCATTCCATTCCATTCCGTTCCGTTCTACTCGGTTACATTCCATTCAATTCCATTCCATTCCGTTCTACTCGGGTAGATTCCATTCCATTCCATTCCTTTCCATTCCATTGCATTCCATTGCATTGCATTGCACTCAATTCCATTCCATTCCATTCCATTCCATTCCATTCCATTCCATTCCATTCCATTCCGTTCCGTTCAACTCGGTTACATTCCATTCAATTACATTCCATTCCGTTCTACTCGGTTACATTCCATTCCATTCCATTCCATTCCATTCCAATCCATTCCATTCCATTCCATTCCGTTCTACTCGGGTACATTCCATTCCATTCCATTCCATTCCATTCCATTCCATTCCATTCCATTCCATTCCGTTCTACTCGGGTTGATTCCATTCTATTCCATTCCATTCCATTCCATTCCATTCCATTCCATTCCATTCCATTCCATTCCATTCCATTCGATTCCATTCCATTCCATTCCATTGAATTCCATTCCATTCCATTCCATTCCATGGAATTCCATTCCATTCCATTCCATTCCATTCCATTCCATTCCATTCCATGGAATTCCATTCCATTCCATTCCATTCCATTCCATTCCATGGAATTCCATTCCATTCCATTCCATTCCATTCCTTTCCATTCCATTGCATTCCATTGCATTCCATTGCATTCCATTCCATTCCATTCCATTCCATTCCATTCCATTCCATTCCACTCCACTCCACTCCACTCCACTCCATTCCACTCCACTCCACTCCGGTACATTCCATTCCATTCCATTCCATTCCATTCCATTCCATTTCCATTCCCATTCCATTTCCATTCCCGTTCCATTTCCATTCCCGTTTCTTTTCCATTCCCGTTCCATTTCCATTCCAGTTCCATTACCATTCCCGTTCCATTTCCATTCCCGATCCATTTCCATTCCCGTTCCATTTCCATTCCAGTTCCATTACCATTCCCGTTCCATTTCCATTCCCGATCCATTTCCATTCCCGTTCCATTTCCATTCCCGTTCCATTTCCTTTCCCGTTCCATTACCATTCCCGTTCCATTTCCGTTCCCGTTCCGTTTCCGTTCCCGTTCCATTTCCGTTCTCGTTCCGTTTCCGTTCCCGTTCCATTTCCATTCCCGTTCCATTTCCGTTCCCGTTCCATTTCCATTCCCGTTCCATTTCCATTCCCTTTCCATTTCCATTTCATTCCATTCCGTTCTGCTCGGGTACATTCCTTTCCATTCCATTGCATTCCATTCCGTTCTGCTCCTGTCCATTCCATTCCATTCCAATCCGTTCCATTCCGTTCTACTCGGGTAGATTCCATTCCATTCCATTCCATTCCATTCCATTCCATTCCATTCCATTCCATTCCATTCCATTCCATTCTACTGGTGTCCATTCCATTCCATTCCATTCCATTCCATTCCATTCCATTCCATTCCATTCCATTGCATTCCATTCCATTCCATTCCATTCCGTTCCGTTCTACTCGGTTAAATTCCATTCAATTCCATTCCATTCCGTTCTACTCGGGTAGATTTCATTCCATTCCATTCCATTCCTTTCCATTCCATTGCATTCCATTGCATTGCATTGCACTCAATTCCATTCCATTCCATTCCATTCCATTCCATTCCATTCCATTCCATTCCATTCCGTTCCGTTCAACTCGGTTACATTCCATTCAATTACATTCCATTCCGTTCTACTCGGTTACATTCCATTCCATTCCATTCCATTCCATTCCAATCCATTCCATTCCATTGAATTCCATTCCATTCCATTCCATTCCATTCCATTCCATTCCATTCCATTCCATTCTACTGGTGTCCATTCCATTCCATTCCATTCCATTCCATTCCATTCCATTCCTTTCCATTCCATTGCATTCCATTGCATTCCATTCCATTCCATTCCATTCCATTCCATTCCATTCCATTCCACTCCACTCCACTCCACTCCACTCCATTCCACTCCACTCCACTCCGGTACATTCCATTCCATTCCATTCCATTCCATTCCATTCCATTCCATTCCATTCCATTCCGTGCTTCTCGGGTACATTCCGTTCCGTTCCATTCCATTCCATTCCATTCCATTCCGTTCCAGTGCACTCTACTCCACTCCACTCCACTCCACTCCACTCCGGTACATTCCATTCCATTCCATTCCATTCCATTCCATTCCATTCCATTTCCATTCCCATTCCATTTCCATTCCCGTTCCATTTCCATTCCCGTTTCTTTTCCATTCCCGTTCCATTTCCATTCCAGTTCCATTACCATTCCCGTTCCATTTCCATTCCCGATCCATTTCCATTCCCGTTCCATTTCCATTCCCGTTCCATTTCCATTCCCGTTCCATTACCATTCCCGTTCCATTTCCGTTCCCGTTCCGTTTCCGTTCCCGTTCCATTTCCGTTCTCGTTCCGTTTCCGTTCCCGTTCCATTTCCATTCCCGTTCCATTTCCGTTCCCGTTCCATTTCCATTCCCGTTCCATTTCCATTCCCTTTCCATTTCCATTTCATTCCATTCCGTTCTGCTCGGTTACATTCCATTCCATTCCATTGCATTCCATTCCGTTCTGCTCCTGTCCATTCCATTCCATTCCAATCCGTTCCATTCCGTTCTACTCGGGTAGATTCCATTCCATTCCATTCCATTCCATTCCATTCCATTCCATTCCATTCCATTCTACTGGTGTCCATTCCATTCCATTCCATTCCATTCCATTCCATTCCATTCCATTCCATTCCATTGCATTCCATTCCATTCCATTCCATTCCGTTCCGTTCTACTCGGTTACATTCCATTCAATTCCATTCCATTCCGTTCTACTCGGGTAGATTCCATTCCATTCCATTCCATTCCTTTCCATTCCATTGCATTCCATTGCATTGCATTGCACTCAATTCCATTCCATTCCATTCCATTCCATTCCATTCCATTCCATTCCGTTCCGTTCAACTCAGTTACATTCCATTCAATTACATTCCATTCCGTTCTACTCGGTTACATTCCATTCCATTCCATTCCATTCCATTCCAATCCATTCCATTCCATTCCATTCCGTTCTACTCGGGTACATTCCGTTCCATTCCATTCCATTCCATTCCATTCCATTCCATTCCTTTCCGTTCTACTTTGGTACATTCCATTCCATTCCATTCCATTCCATTCCATTCCATTCCATTACATTCCATTCCATTCCATTCCGTTCTACTCAGGTTGATTCCATTCTATTCCATTCCATTCCATTCCATTCCATTCCATTCCATTCCATTCGATTCCATTCCTTTCCATTCCATTGAATTCCATTCCATTCCATTCCATTCCATGGAATTCCATTCCATTCCATTCCATTCCATTCCATTCCATTCCATTCCATTCCATTCCATTCCATTCCATTCCATTCCATTGAATTCCATTCCATTCCATTCCATTCCATTCCATTCCATTCCATCCCATTCCATTCCATTCCATTCCATTCCATTCTACTCGGGTTGATTCCATTCTATTCCATTCCATTCCATTCGATCCCATTTGATTCCATTCGATTCCATTCAATTCCATTCGATTCCATTCCATTCCACTCCATTCCATTCCATTGAATTCCATTCCATTCCATTCCATTCCATTCCATTCCATTCCATTCCATGGAATTCCATTCCATTCCATTCCATTCCATTCCATAGAATTCCATTCCATTCCATTCCATTCCATTGAAGTCCGTTCCATTCCATTCCATTCCACTCCATTCCATTCCATTGAATTCCATACCATTGAATTCCATTCCATTCCATTCCATTCCATTGAATTCCATTCCAGTCCGTTCCGTTCCGTTCCGTTCCGTTCCGTTCCGTTCCATTCCATTCCATTCCATTCCATGGAATTCCATTCCATTCCATTCCATTCCATGGAATTCCATTCCATTCCATTCCATTCCATGGAATTCCATTCCATTCCATTCCATTCCATGGAATTCCATTCCATTCCATTCCATTCCATTCCATTCCATTCCATTCCGTTCCGTTCCATTCCATTCCATTCCGTTCCATTCCATTGAATTCCGTTCCATTGCATTGAATTCCGTTCCATTCCATTCCATTCCTTTCAGTTCCGTTCCGTTCCGTTCCGTTCCGTTCCGTTCTACTCGGGTTGATTCCATTCTATTCCATTCCATTCCATTCGATTCCATTCTATTCCATTCGATTCCATTCGATTCAATTCGATTCCATTCCAATCCATTCCATTCCATTCCATTCCATTGAATTCCATTCCATTCCATTCCATTCCATTCCATTCCATTCCATTCCATTGAATTCCATTCCATTCCATTGAATTCCATTCCATTCCATTCCATTCGATTCCATTCCATTCCATTCCATTCCATTCCATTCCATTCCATTCCATTGAATTCCATTCCATTGAATTCCATTCCATTCCATTGAATTCCATTCCAATCCATTCCATTCCATTGAATTCCGTTCCATTCCATTCCATTCCGTTCCATTCCATTTGAATTCCATTCCATTCCATTCCATTCCATTCCATTCCATTCTACTCGGGTTGATTCCATTCTATTCCATTCCATTCCATTCGATTCCATTCGATGCCATTCGATTCCATTCGATTCCATTCGATTCCATTCCATTCCATTCCATTCCATTCCATTGAATTCCATTCCATTGAATTCCATTCCATTCCATTGAATTCCATTCCATTCCATTCCATTCCACTGAAGTCCGTTCCATTCCATTCCATTCCACTCCATTCCATTCCATTGAATTCCATACCATTGAATTCCATTCCATTCCATTCCATTCCATTTAATTCCATTCCAGTCCGTTCCGTTCCGTTCCGTTCCGTTCCGTTCCGTTCCATTCCATTCCATTCCATTCCATGGAATTCCATTCCATTCCATTCCATTCCATGGAATTCCATTCCATTCCATTCCATTCCATTCCGTTCCATTCCATTCCGTTCCATTCCATTCCATTCCATTCCATTCCGTTCCGTTCCATTCCATTCCATTCCGTTCCATTCCATTGAATTCCGTTCCATTGCATTGAATTCCGTTCCATTCCATTCCATTCCTTTCATTTCCGTTCCGTTCCGTTCCGTTCCGTTCCGTTCTACTCGGGTTGATTCCATTCTATTCCATTCCATTCCATTCGATTCCATTCTATTCCATTCGATTCCATTCGATTCAATTCGATTCCATTCCATTCCATTCCATTCCATTCCATTCCATTCCATTGAATTCCATTCCATTCCATTCCATTCCATTCCATTCCATTCCATTCCATTGAATTCCATTCCATTCCATTGAATTCCATTCCATTCCATTCCATTCGATTCCATTCCATTCCATTCCATTCCATTCCATTCCATTCCATTCCATTGAATTCCATTCCATTGAATTCCATTCCATTCCATTGAATTCCATTCCAATCCATTCCATTCCATTGAATTCCGTTCCATTGCATTCCATTCCGTTCCATTCCATTTGAATTCCATTCCATTCCATTCCATTCCATTCCATTCTACTCGGGTTGATTCCATTCTATTCCATTCCATTCCATTCGATTCCATTCGATTCCATTCCATTCCATTCCATTCCATTCCATTCCATTCCATTCCATTGAATTCCATTCCATTGAATTCCATTCCATTCCATTGAATTCCATTCCAATCCATTCCATTCCATTGAATTCCGTTCCATTCCATTCCATTCCGTTCCATTCCATTTGAATTCCATTCCATTCCATTCCATTCCATTCCATTCTACTCGGGTTGATTCCATTCTATTCCATTCCATTCCATTCGATTCCATTCGATTCCATTCGATTCCATTCCATTCCATTCAATTCCATTGAATTCCATTCCATTCCATTCCATTCCATCCCATTCCATTGAATTCCATTCCATTCCATTCCATTCCATGGAATTCAATTCCATTCCATTCCATTCCATGGAATTCCATTCCATTCCATTGAATTCCATTCCATTCCATTCCGTTCCATTCCATTATGTTCCATTCCATTCCATTCCATTCCATTCCATTCCATTCCGTTCCGTTCCATTCCGTTCTATTCCGTTCCATTCCATTGAATTCCGATCCATTGCATTGAATTCCTTTCCATTCCATTCCATTCCTTTCCGTTCCGTTCCGTTCCGTTCTACTCGGGTTGATTCCATTCTATTCCATTCCATTCCATTCGATTCCATTCGATTCCATTCGATTCCATTCGATTCCATTCGATTCCATTCCATTCCATTCCATTCCATTCCATTGAATTCCTTTCCATTCCATTGAATTCCATTCCATTCCATTCCATTCGATTCCATTCGATTCCATTGAATTCCCTTCCATTCCATTCCTTTCCATTCCATTCCATTCCATTCCATTCCATTCCATTGAATTCCATTGAATTCCATTCCAATGAATTCCATTCCATTCCATTCCATTCCATTCCATTCCATTCCATTGAATTAATTTCCATTCCATTCCATTCCATTCCATTCCATTCTATTCCATCGAATTCCATTCCATTCCATTCCATTCCATTCCATTGAATTCCGTTCCATTCCATTGAATTCCATTCCATTTCGTTCCATTCCATTGAATTCTGTTCCGTTCCGTTCCATTCCGTTCCGTTCCATTCCGTTCCATTCCGTTCCTTTCCGTTCTACTCGGGTTGAATCCATTCTATTCCATTCCATTCCATTCGATTCCATTCGATTCCATTCGAATCCATTCGATTCCATTCGATTCCATTCGATTCCATTCCATTCCATTGAATTCCATTCCATTCCATTCCATTCCATTGAATTCCGTTCCATTCCATTCAATTCCATTCCATTCCATTCCTTTCCGTTCCATTCCGTTCCGTTCCGTTCCGTTCCGTTCTACTCGGGTTGTTTCCATTCTATTCCATTCCATTCCATTCGATTCCATTCTATTCCATTCGATTCCATTCGATTCAATTCGATTCAATTCCATTCCATTCCATTCCATTCCATTCCATTCCATTGAATTCCATTCCATTCCATTCCGTTCCATTCCATTCCGTTCCATTCCATTCCATTCCATTCCATTCCATTACATTACATTCCCTTCCATTCCGTTCCATTCCGTTCCATTCCATTGAATTCCGATCCATTGCATTGAATTCCGTTCCATTCCATTCCATTCCTTTCCGTTCCGTTCCGTTCCGTTCCGTTCAGTTCTACTCGGATTGATTCCATTCTATTCCATTCCATTCCATTCCATTCCATTCGATTCCATTCGATTCCATTCGACTCCATTCCATTCCATTCCATTCCATTCCATTCCATTCCATTCCATTCCATTGAACTCCATTCCATTCCATTCCATTCCATTCCATTCCATTCCATTCCATTGAATTCCATTCCATTCCATTCCATTCCATTGAATTCTGTTCCATTCCATTCCATTCCATTCCATTCCGTTCTACTCGGGTTGATTCCATTCTATTCCATTCCGTTCCGTTCCGTTCCGTTCCGTTCCATTCCACTCGGGTTGATTCCATTCTATTCCATTCCATTCCATTCCATTCCATTCCATTCCATTCGATTCCATTCGATTCCATTCGATTCCATTCGATTCCATTCCATTCCATTGAATTCCATTCCATTCCATTCCATTCCATTGAATTCCGTTCCATTCCATTCAATTCCATTCCATTCCATTCCATTCCATTCCATTTGAATTCCATTCCATTCCATTCCATTCCATTCCATTCCATTCCATTCCATTCCATTCCATTCCATTCTACTCGGGTTGATTACATTCTATTGCATTCCATTCCATTCGATTCCATTCGATTCCATTCGATTCCATTCGATTCCATTCCATTCCATTCCATTCAATTGAATTCCATTCCATTCCATTCCATTCCATTACATTCCATTGAATTCCATTCCATTCCATTCCATTCCATTCCATTCCATTCCATTCCATTGAATTCCGTTCCATTCCATTCCATTCCATTCCATTCCATTCCATTGAATTCCATTACATTGAATTCCATTCCATTCCATTCCATTCCATGGAATTCCATTCCATTCCGTTCCGTTCCATTCCGTTCCGTTCCGTACCGTTCCATTCCATTCCATTCCATTCCATTGAATTCCGTTCCATTCCATTGAATTCCATTCCATTCCGTTCCATTCCATTGAATTCCGTTCCGTTCCGTTCCGTTCCGTTCCGTTCCATTCCGTTCCATTCCGTTCCATTCCGTTCTACTCGGGTTGATTCCATTCTATTCCATTCCATTCCACTCGATTCCATTCCATTCGATTCCATTCCATTCCATTCCATTCCGTTCTACTCGGGTTCATTCCATTCCATTCCTTTCAGTTCCGTTCCGTTCCGTTCTACTCGGGTTGATTCCATTCTATTCCATTCCATTCCATTCGATTCCATTCTATTCCATTCGATTCCATTCTATTCAATTCGATTCCATTCCATTCCATTCCATTCCATTCCATTCCATTCCATTCCATTGAATTCCATTCCATTCCATTCCGTTCCATTCCATTCCGTTCCATTCCATTCCATTCCATTCCATTCCATTCCATTCCATTCCATTCCGTTCTACTCGGGTTGATTCCATTCTATTCCATTCCGTTCCGTTCCGTTCCGTTCCGTTCCGTTCCATTCCACTCGGGTTGATTCCATTCTATTCCATTCCATTCCATTCCATTCCATTCCATTCCATTCCATTCCATTCGATTCCATTCGATTCCATTCGATTCCATTCGATTCCATTCCATTCCATTGAATTCCATTCCATTCCATTCCATTCCATTGAATTCAGTTCCATTCCATTCAATTCCATTCCATTCCATTCCATTCCATTCCATTTGAATTCCATTCCATTCCATTCCATTCCATTCCATTCCATTCCATTCCATTCCATTCCATTCCATTCCATTCTACTCGGGTTGATTCCATTCTATTACATTCCATTCCATTCGATTCCATTCGATTCCATTCGATTCCATTCGATTCCATTCCACTCCATTCCATTCAATTGAATTCCATTACATTCCATTCCATTCCATTCCATTCCATTGAATTCCATTCCATTACATTCCATTCCATTCCATTCCATTCCATTCCATTGAATTCCGTTCCATTCCATTCCATTCCATTCCATTCCATTCCATTCCATTGAATTCCATTACATTGAATTCCATTCCATTCCATTCCATTCCATGGAATTCCATTCCATTCCGTTCGGTTCCATTCCGTTCCGTTCCGTACCGTTCCATTCCATTCCATTCCATTCCATTGAATTCCGTTCCATTCCATTGAATTCCATTCCATTCCGTTCCATTCCATTGAATTCCGTTCCGTTCCGTTCCGTTCCGTTCCGTTCCATTCCGTTCCATTCCGTTCCATTCCGTTCTACTCGGGTTGATTCCATTCTATTCCATTCCATTCCACTCGATTCCATTCCATTCGATTCCATTCCATTCCATTCCATTCCGTTCTACTCGGGTTCATTCCATTCCATTCCTTTCCGTTCCGTTCCGTTCCGTTCTACTCGGGTTGATTCCATTCTATTCCATTCCATTCCATTCCATTCCATTCTATTCCATTCGATTCCATTCTATTCAATTCGATTCCATTCCATTCCATTCCATTCCATTCCATTCCATTCCATTGAATTCCATTCCATTCCATTCCGTTCCATTCCATTCCGTTCCATTCCATTCCATTCCATTCCATTCCATTCCATTCCATTACGTTCCGTTCCATTCCGTTCCATTCCATTGAATTCCGATCCATTGCATTGAATTCCGTTCCATTCCATTCCATTCCTTTCCGTTCCGTTCCGTTCCGTTCCGTTCCGTTCTACTCGGGTTGATTCCATTCTATTCCATTCCATTCCATTCGATTCCAATCTATTCCATTCGATTCCATTCGATTCAATTCGATTCCATTCCATTCCATTCCATTCCATTCCATTGAATTCCATTCCATTCCATTCCGTTCCATTCCATTCCGTTCCATTCCATTACGTTCCGTTCCATTCCTTTCCATTCCGTTCCATTCCATTGAATTCCGATCCATTGCATTGAATTCCGTTCCATTCCATTCCATTCCTTTCCGTTCCGTTCCGTTCCGTTCCATTCCGTTCTACTCGGATTGATTCCATTCTATTCCATTCCATTCCATTCGATTCCATTCGATTCCATTCCATTCCATTCCATTCCATTCCATTCCATTCCATTCCATTCCATTCCATTGAACTCCATTCCATTCCATTCCATTCCATTCCATTCCATTCCATTCCATTGAATTCCATTCCATTGCATTCCATTCCATTGAATTCTGTTCCATTCAATTCCATTCCATTCCATTCCGTTCTACTCGGGTTGATTCCATTCTATTCCATTCCGTTCCGTTCCGTTCAGTTCCGTTCCTTTCCGTTCCATTCCATTCCACTCGGGTTGGTTCCATTCTATTCCATTCCATTGCATTCGATTCCATTCGATTCCATTCGATTCCATTCGATTCCATTCGATTCCATTCGATTCCATTCGATTCCATTCCATTCCATTGAATTCCGTTCCATTCCATTCCATTCCATTGAATTCCGTTCCATTCCATTCCATTCCATTCCATTCCATTCCATTCCATTTGAATTCCATTCCATTCCATTCCGTTCCATTCCATTCCATTCCATTCCATTCCATTCTACTCGGGATGATTCCATTCTATTCCATTCCATTCCATTCGATTCCATTCGATTCCATTCGATTCCATTCGATTCCATTCCATTCCATTCCATTCCATTCCATTGAATTCCATTCCATTGAATTCCATTCCATTCCATTGAATTCCATTCCATTCCATTCCATTCCATTGAAGTCCGTTCCATTCCATTCCATTCCATTCCATTCCATTCCATTGAATTCCATACCATTGAATTCCATTCCATTCCATTCCATTCCATTGAATTCCATTCCAGTCCGTTCCGTTCCGTTCCGTTCCGTTCCGTTCCGTTCCATTCCATTCCATTCCATTCCATGGAATTCCATTCCATTCCATTCCATTCCATTCCGTTCCATTCCATTCCGTTCCATTCCATTCCATTCCGTTCCGTTCCATTCCGTTCCATTCCGTTCCATTCCATTGAATTCCGTTCCATTGCATTGAATTCCGTTCCGTTCCATTCAATTCCTTTCCGTTCCGTTCCGTTCCGTTCCGTTCCGTTCCGTTCTACTAGGGTTGATTCCATTCTATTCCATTCCATTCCATTCGATTCCATTCTATTCCATTCGATTCTATTCGATTCAATTCGATTCCATTCCATTCCATTCCATTCCATTCCATTCCATTGAATTCCATTCCATTCCATTCCATTGAATTCCATTCCATTCCATTCCATTGAATTCCATTCCATTCCATTGAATTCCATTCCATTCCATTCCATTCGATTCCATTCCATTCCATTGAATTCCATTCCATTCCATTCCATTCCATTCCATTCCATTCCATTGAATTCCATTCCATTGAATTCCATTCCAATCCATTCCATTCCATTGAATTCCGTTCCATTCCATTCCATTCCGTTCCATTCCATTTGAATTCCATTCCATTCCATTCCATTCCATTCCATTCTACTCGGGTTGATTCCATTCTATTCCATTCCATTCCATTCCATTCCATTCGATTCCATTCGATTCCATTCCATTCCATTCCATTCCATTGAATTCCATTCCATTCCATTCCATTCCATCCCATTCCATTGAATTCCATTCCATTCCATTCCATTCCATGGAATTCCATTCCATTCCATTGACTTCCATTCCATTCCATTCCGTTCCATTCCATTATGTTCCATTCCATTCCATTCCATTCCATTCAATTCCATTCCGTTCCGTTCCATTCCGTTCCATTCCGTTCCATTCCATTGAATTCTGATCCATTGCATTGAATTCCTTTCCATTCCATTCCATTCCTTTCCGTTCCGTTCCGTTCCCTTCTACTCGGGTTTATTCCATTCTATTCCATTCCATTCCATTCGATTCCATTCGATTCCATTCGATTCCATTCGATTCCATTCGATTCCATTCCATTCCATTCCATTCCATTCCATTCCATTCCATTGAATTCCTTTCCATTCCATTGAATTCCATTCCATTCCATTCCATTCCATTCCATTCGATTCCATTGAATTCCATTCCATTCCATTCGTTTCCATTCCATTGAATTCCATTCCATTCCATTCCATTCCATTCCATTCGATTCCATTGAATTCCATTCCATTCCATTCCTTTCCATTCCATTCCATTCCATTCCATTCCATTCCATTCCATTGAATTCCATTGAATTCCATTCCAATGAATTCCATTCCATTCCATTCCATTCCATTCCATTCCATTCCATTGAATTAATTTCCATTCCATTCCATTCCATTCCATTCCATTCTATTCCATCGAATTCCATTCCATTCCATTCCATTCCATTCCATTCCATTCCATTCCATTCCATTCCATTCCATTCCATTCTACTCGGGTTGATTCCATTCTATTTCATTGATTCCATTCGATTCCATTCGATTCCATTCCATTCCATTCCATTCCATTCCATTCAATTGAATTCCATTCCATTCCATTCCATTCCATTCCATTCCATTCCGTTCCATTCCATTCCATCGAATTCCATTCCATTCCATTCCGTTCCATTCCATTCAATTCCATTCCATTCCATTCCTTTCCGTTCCGTTCCGTTCCGTTCCGTTCCGTTCCTTTCTACTCGGGTTGTTTCCATTCTATTCCATTCCATTCCATTCGATTCCATTCTATTCCATTCGATTCCATTCGATTCAATTCGATTCCATTCCATTCCATTCCATTCCATTCCATTGAATTCCATTCCATTCCATTCCGTTCCATTCCATTCCGTTCCATTCCATTCCATTCCATTCCATTCCATTACATTACATTCCCTTCCATTCCGTTCCATTCCGTTCCATTCCATTGAATTCCGATCCATTGCATGGAATTCCGTTCCATTCCATTCCATTCCTTTCCGTTCCGTTCCGTTCCGTTCGGTTCCGTTCTACTCGGATTGATTCCATTCTATTCCATTCCATTCCATTCGATTCCATTCGATTCCATTCGATTCCATTCGACTCCATTCCATTCCATTCCATTCCATTCCATTCCATTCCATTCCATTGAACTCCATTCCATTCCATTCAATTCCATTCCATTCCATTCCATTGAATTCCATTCCATTCCATTCCATTCCATTGAATTCTGTTCCATTCCATTCCATTCCATTCCATTCCGTTCTACTCGGGTTGATTCCATTCTATTCCATTCCGTTCCGTTCCGTTCCGTTCCGTTCCGTTCCATTCCACTCGGGTTGATTCCATTCTATTCTATTCCATTCCATTCCATTACACTCGATTCCATTAGATTCCATTCGATTCCATTCGATTCCATTCGATTCCATTCCATTCCATTGAATTCCATTCCATTCCATTGAATTCCGTTCCATTCCATTCAATTCCATTCCATTCCATTCCATTCCATTCCATTTGAATTCCATTCCATTCCATTCCATTCCATTCCATTCCATTCCATTCCATTCCATTCCATTCCATTCCATTCTACTCGGGTTGATTCCATTCTATTACATTCCATTCCATTCGATTCCATTCGATTCCAATCGATTCCATTCGATTCCATTCCATTCCATTCCATTCAATTGAATTCCATTCCATTCCATTGAATTCCATTCCATTCCATTCCGTTCCATTCCGTTCCGTTCCGTACCGTTCCATTCCATTCCATTCCATTCCATTGAATTCCGTTCCATTCCATTCAATTCCATTCCATTCCATTCCTTTCCGTTCCGTTCCGTTCCGTTCCGTTCCGTTCCGTTCTACTCGGGTTGTTTCCATTCTATTCCATTCCATTCCATTCGATTCCATTCTATTCCATTCGATTCCATTCGATTCAATTCGATTCCATTCCATTCCATTCCATTCCATTCCATTGAATTCCATTCCATTCCATTCCGTTCCATTCCATTCCGTTCCATTCCATTCCATTCCATTCCATTCCATTACATTACATTCCCTTCCATTCCGTTCCATTCCGTTCCATTCCATTGAATTCCGATCCATTGCATGGAATTCCGTTCCATTCCATTCCATTCCTTTCCGTTCCGTTCCGTTCCGTTCGGTTCCGTTCTACTCGGATTGATTCCATTCTATTCCATTCCATTCCATTCGATTCCATTCGATTCCATTCGATTCCATTCGACTCCATTCCATTCCATTCCATTCCATTCCATTCCATTCCATTCCATTCCATTCCATTCCATTGAACTCCATTCCATTCCATTCAATTCCATTCCATTCCATTCCATTGAATTCCATTCCATTCCATTCCATTCCATTGAATTCTGTTCCATTCCATTCCATTCCATTCCATTCCGTTCTACTCGGGTTGATTCCATTCTATTCCATTCCGTTCCGTTCCGTTCCGTTCCGTTCCGTTCCATTCCACTCGGGTTGATTCCATTCTATTCTATTCCATTCCATTCCATTCCACTCGATTCCATTAGATTCCATTCGATTCCATTCGATTCCATTCGATTCCATTCCATTCCATTGAATTCCATTCCATTCCATTGAATTCCGTTCCATTCCATTCAATTCCATTCCATTCCATTCCATTCCATTCCATTTGAATTCCATTCCATTCCATTCCATTCCATTCCATTCCATTCCATTCCATTCCATTCCATTCCATTCTACTCGGGTTGATTCCATTCTATTACATTCCATTCCATTCGATTCCATTCGATTCCAATCGATTCCATTCGATTCCATTCCATTCCATTCCATTCAATTGAATTCCATTCCATTCCGTTGAATTCCATTCCATTCCATTCCATTGAATTCCATTCCATTCCATTCCATTCCATTCCATTCCATTCCATTCCATTCCATTCCATTCCATTGAATTCCGTTCCATTCCATTCCATTCCATTCCATTCCATTCCATTGAATTCCATTACATTGAATTCCATTCCATTCCATTCCATTCCATGGAATTCCATTCCATTCCATTCCGTTCCATTCCGTTCCGTTCCGTACCATTCCATTCCATTCCATTCCATTCCATTGAATTCCGTTCCATTCCATTGAATTCCATTCCATTCCGTTCCATTCCATTGAATTCCGTTCCGTTCCGTTCCGTTCCGTTCCGTTCCATTCCGTTCCATTCCGTTCCATTCCGTTCTACTCGGGTTGATTCCATTCTATTCCATTCCATTCCACTCGATTCCATTCCATTCGATTCCATTCCATTCCATTCCATTCCGTTCTACTCGGGTTCATTCCATTCCATTCCTTTCCGTTCCGTTCCGTTCCGTTCCGTTCCGTTCCGTTCTACTCGGGTTGTTTCCATTCTATTCCATTCCATTCCATTCCATTCCATTCTATTCCATTCGATTCCATTCGATTCAATTCGATTCCATTCCATTCCATTCCATTCCATTCCATTCCATTCCATTCCATTGAATTCCATTCCACTCCATTCCGTTCCATTCCATTCCGTTCCATTCCATTCCATTCCATTCCATTCCATTCCATTCCATTCCATTCCATTGAATTCCGTTCCATTCCATTGAATTCCATTCCATTCCGTTCCATTCCATTGAATTCCGTTCCGTTCCGTTCCGTTCCGTTCCGTTCCATTCCGTTCCATTCCGTTCTACTCGGGTTGATTCCATTCTATTCCATTCCGTTCCGTTCCGTTCCGTTCCGTTCCGTTCCATTCCACTCGGGTTGATTCCATTCTATTCCATTCCATTCCATTCCATTCCATTCCATTCCATTCCATTCGATTCCATTCGATTCCATTCGATTCCATTCGATTCCATTCCATTCCATTGAATTCCATTCCATTCCATTCCATTCCATTGAATTCAGTTCCATTCCATTCAATTCCATTCCATTCCATTCCATTCCATTCCATTTGAATTCCATTCCATTCCATTCCATTCCATTCCATTCCATTCCATTCCATTCCATTCCATTCCATTCTACTCGGGTTGATTCCATTCTATTACATTCCATTCCATTCGATTCCATTCGATTCCATTCGATTCCATTCGATTCCATTCCACTCCATTCCATTCAATTGAATTCCATTACATTCCATTCCATTCCATTCCATTCCATTGAATTCCATTCCATTCCATTCCATTCCATTCCATTCCATTCCATTCCATTGAATTCCGTTCCATTCCATTCCATTCCATTCCATTCCATTCCATTCCATTGAATTCCATTACATTGAATTCCATTCCATTCCATTCCATTCCATGGAATTCCATTCCATTCCGTTCGGTTCCATTCCGTTCCGTTCCGTACCGTTCCATTCCATTCCATTCCATTCCATTGAATTCCGTTCCATTCCATTGAATTCCATTCCATTCCGTTCCATTCCATTGAATTCCGTTCCGTTCCGTTCCGTTCCGTTCCGTTCCATTCCGTTCCATTCCGTTCCATTCCGTTCTACTCGGGTTGATTCCATTCTATTCCATTCCATTCCACTCGATTCCATTCCATTCGATTCCATTCCATTCCATTCCATTCCGTTCTACTCGGGTTCATTCCATTCCATTCCTTTCCGTTCCGTTCCGTTCCGTTCTACTCGGGTTGATTCCATTCTATTCCATTCCATTCCATTCGATTCCATTCTATTCCATTCGATTCCATTCTATTCAATTCGATTCCATTCCATTCCATTCCATTCCATTCCATTCCATTGAATTCCATTCCATTCCATTCCGTTCCATTCCATTCCGTTCCATTCCATTCCATTCCATTCCATTCCATTCCATTGAATTCCATTCCATTCCATTCCATTCCATTCAATTCTGTTCCATTCCATTCCATTCCATTCCATTCCATCGAATTCCATTCCATTCCATTCCATTCCATTCCATTCCATTCCATTCCATTCCATTCCATTCCATTCCATTCCATTCCATTCCATTCCATTCCATTGAATTCCTTTCCATTCCATTGAATTCCATTCCATTCCATTCCATTCGATTCCATTCGATTCCATTGAATTCCATTCCATTCCATTCCTTTCCATTCCATTCCATTCCATTCCATTCCATTCCATTCCATTGAATTCCATTGAATTCCATTCCAATGAATTCCATTCCATTCCATTCCATTCCATTCCATTCCATTCCATAGAATTAATTTCCATTCCATTCCATTCCATTCCATTCCATTCCATTCTATTCCATCGAATTCCATTCCATTCCATTCCATTCCATTCCATTCCATTCCATTCCATTCCATTCCATTCTACTCGGGTTGATTCCATTCTATTCCATTCCATTCCATTCGATTCCATTCGATTCCATTCGATTCCATTCCATTCCATTCCATACAATTGAATTCCATTCCATTCCATTCCATTCCATTCCATTCCATTCCGTTCCATTCCATTCCATCGAATTCCATTCCATTCCATTCCATTCCATTCCATTCCATTGAATTCCATTCCATTCCGTTCCGTTCCGTTCCGCTCCGTTTCGTTCCGTTCCGTTCCGTTCCATTCCATTCCATTCCATTCCATTGAATTCCGTTCCATTCCATTGAATTCCATTCCATTTCGTTCCATTCCATTGAATTCTGTTCCGTTCCGTTCCATTCCGTTCCGTTCCATTCCATTCCATTCCGTTCCTTTCCGTTCTACTCGGGTTGATTCCATTCTATTCCATTCCATTCCATTCCATTCCATTCGATTCCATTCTATTCCATTTGATTCCATTCGATTCAATTCGATTCCATTCCATTCCATTCCATTCCATTCCATTCCATTCCATTGAATTCCATTCCATTCCATTCCGTTCCATTCCATTCCGTTCCATTCCATTCCATTCCATTCCATTCCATTACATTACATTCCCTTCCATTCCGTTCCATTCCGTTCCATTCCATTGAATTCCGATCCATTGCATGGAATTCCGTTCCATTCCATTCCATTCCTTTCCGTTCCGTTCCGTTCCGTTCGGTTCCGTTCTACTCGGATTGATTCCATTCTATTCCATTCCATTCCATTCGATTCCATTCGATTCCATTCGATTCCATTCGACTCCATTCCATTCCATTCCATTCCATTCCATTCCATTCCATTCCATTCCATTCCATTCCATTGAACTCCATTCCATTCCATTCAATTCCATTCCATTCCATTCCATTGAATTCCATTCCATTCCATTCCATTCCATTGAATTCTGTTCCATTCCATTCCATTCCATTCCATTCCGTTCTACTCGGGTTGATTCCATTCTATTCCATTCCGTTCCGTTCCGTTCCGTTCCGTTCCGTTCCATTCCACTCGGGTTGATTCCATTCTATTCCATTCCATTCCATTCCATTCCACTCGATTCCATTAGATTCCATTCGATTCCATTCGATTCCATTCGATTCCATTCCATTCCATTGAATTCCATTCCATTCCATTCCATTCCATTGAATTCCGTTCCATTCCATTCAATTCCATTCCATTCCATTCCATTCCATTCCATTTGAATTCCATTCCATTCCATTCCATTCCATTCCATTCCATTCCATTCCATTCCATTCCATTCTACTCGGGTTGATTCCATTCTATTACATTCCATTCCATTCGATTCCATTCGATTCCAATCGATTCCATTCGATTCCATTCCATTCCATTCCATTCAATTGAATTCCATTCCATTCCATTCCATTCCATTCCATTCCATTCCATTGAATTCCATTCCATTCCATTCCATTCCATTCCATTCCATTCCATTCCATTCCATTCCATTCCATTGAATTCCGTTCCATTCCATTCCATTCCATTCCATTCCATTCCATTGAATTCCATTACATTGAATTCCATTCCATTCCATTCCATTCCATGGAATTCCATTCCATTCCGTTCCGTTCCATTCCGTTCCGTTCCGTACCGTTCCATTCCATTCCATTCCATTCCATTGAATTCCGTTCCATTCCATTGAATTCCATTCCATTCCGTTCCATTCCATTGAATTCCGTTCCGTTCCGTTCCGTTCCGTTCCGTTCCGTTCCATTCCGTTCCATTCCGTTCCATTCCGTTCTACTCGGGTTGATTCCATTCTATTCCATTCCATTCCACTCGATTCCATTCCATTCGATTCCATTCCATTCCATTCCATTCCGTTCTACTCGGGTTCATTCCATTCCATTCCTTTCCGTTCCGTTCCGTTCCGTTCCGTTCCGTTCTACTCGGGTTGTTTCCATTCTATTCCATTCCATTCCATTCGATTCCATTCTATTCCATTCGATTCCATTCGATTCAATTCGATTCCATTCCATTCCATTCCATTCCATTCCATTCCATTCCATTGAATTCCATTCCATTCCATTCCGTTCCATTCCATTCCGTTCCATTCCATTCCATTCCATTACATTACATTACATTACATTCCCTTCCATTCCGTTCCATTCCGTTCCATTCCATTGAATTCCGATCCATTGCATGGAATTCCGTTCCATTCCATTCCATTCCTTTCCGTTCCGTTCCGTTCCGTTCGGTTCCGTTCTACTCGGATTGATTCCATTCTATTCCATTCCATTCCATTCGATTCCATTCGATTCCATTCGATTCCATTCGACTCCATTCCATTCCATTCCATTCCATTCCATTCCATTCCATTCCATTCCATTCCATTGAACTCCATTCCATTCCATTCAATTCCATTCCATTCCATTCCATTGAATTCCATTCCATTCCATTCCATTCCATTGAATTCTGTTCCATTCCATTCCATTCCATTCCATTCCGTTCTACTCGGGTTGATTCCATTCTATTCCATTCCGTTCCGTTCCGTTCCGTTCCGTTCCGTTCCATTCCACTCGGGTTGATTCCATTCTATTCCATTCCATTCCATTCCATTCCACTCGATTCCATTAGATTCCATTCGATTCCATTCGATTCCATTCGATTCCATTCCATTCCATTGAATTCCATTCCATTCCATTCCATTCCATTGAATTCCGTTCCATTCCATTCCATTCCATTCCATTCCATTCCATTCCATTCCATTTGAATTCCATTCCATTCCATTCCATTCCATTCCATTCCATTCCATTCCATTCCATTCTACTCGGGTTGATTCCATTCTATTACATTCCATTCCATTCGATTCCATTCGATTCCAATCGATTCCATTCGATTCCATTCCATTCCATTCCATTCAATTGAATTCCATTCCATTCCATTCCATTCCATTCCATTCCATTCCATTCCATTCCATTCCATTGAATCCCATTCCATTCCATTCCATTCCATTCCATTCCATTCCATTCCATTCCATTCCATTCCATTCCATTGAATTCCGTTCCATTCCATTCCATTCCATTCCATTCCATTCCATTGAATTCCATTACATTGAATTCCATTCCATTCCATTCCATTCCATGGAATTCCATTCCATTCCGTTCCGTTCCATTCCGTTCCGTTCCGTACCGTTCCATTCCATTCCATTCCATTCCATTGAATTCCGTTCCATTCCATTGAATTCCATTCCATTCCGTTCCATTCCATTGAATTCCGTTCCGTTCCGTTCCGTTCCGTTCCGTTCCATTCCGTTCCATTCCGTTGCATTCCGTTCTACTCGGGTTGATTCCATTCTATTCCATTCCATTCCACTCGATTCCATTCCATTCGATTCCATTCCATTCCATTCCATTCCGTTCTACTCGGGTTCATTCCATTCCATTCCTTTCCGTTCCGTTCCGTTCCGTTCTACTCCGGTTGATTCCATTCTATTCCATTCCATTCCATTCGATTCCATTCTATTCCATTCGATTCCATTCTATTCAATTCGATTCCATTCCATTCCATTCCATTCCATTGAATTCCATTCCATTCCATTCCGTTCCATTCCATTCCGTTCCATTCCATTCCATTCCATTCCATTCCATTCCATTCCATTACGTTCCGTTCCATTCCGTTCCATTCCATTGAATTCCGATCCATTGCATTGAATTCCGTTCCATTCCATTCCATTCCTTTCCGTTCCGTTCCGTTCCATTCCGTTCCGTTCTACTCGGGTTGATTCCATTCTATTCCATTCCATTCCATTCGTTTCCAATCTATTCCATTCGATTCCATTCGATTCAATTCGATTCCATTCCATTCGATTCCATTCCATTCCATAGAATTCCATTCCATTCCATTCCATTCCATTGAATTCCGTTCCATTCCATTCCATTGCATTCCATTCCATTCCATTCCATTTGAATTCCATTCCATTCCATTCCATTCCATTCCATTCCATTCCATTCCATTCCATTCCATTCCATTCCATAGCATTCCATTCAATTCCATTCCTCTCGGGTTGATTCCATTCTATTCCATTCCATTCCATTCGATTCCATTCGATTCCATTCGATTCCATTCGATTCCATTCCATTCCATTCCATTCCATTCCATTCCATTCCATTGAATTCCATTCCATTCCATTGAATTCCATTCCATTCCATTCCATTCCATTGAATTCCGTTCCATTCAATTCCATTCCATTCCATTCCATTCCATTGAATTCCATTCCATTGAATTCCATTCCATTCCATTGAATTCCATTCCATTCCGTTCCGTTCCATTCCGTTCCGTTCCGTTTCGTTCCGTTCCGTTCCGTTCCGTTCCATTCCATTCCATTCCATTCCATTGAATTCCGTTCCATTCCATTGAATTCCATTCCATTCCGTTCCATTCCATTGAATTCTGTTCCGTTCCGTTCCGTTCCGTTCCGTTCCATTCCGTTCCATTCCGTTCCTTTCCGTTCTACTCGGGTTGATTCCATTCTATTCCATTCCATTCCATTCGATTCCATTCGATTCCATTCGAATCCATTCGATTCCATTCGATTCCATTCGATTCCATTCCATTCCATTGAATTCCATTCCATTCCATTCCATTCCATTGAATTCCGTTCCATTCCATTCAATTCCATTCCATTCCATTCCTTTCCATTCCGTTCCGTTCCGTTCCGTTCCGTTCTACTCGGTTTGATTCCATTCTATTCCATTCCGTTCCGTTCCATTCCATTCCGTTCCATTCCATTCCATTCCATTCCATTCCATTACGTTCCGTTCCATTCCGTTCCATTCCATTGAATTCCGATCCATTGCATTGAATTCCGTTCCATTCCATTCCATTCCTTTCCGTTCCGTTCCGTTCCGTTCCGTTCCGTTCTACTCGGGTTGATTCCATTCTATTCCATTCCATTCCATTCCATTCCAATCTATTCCATTCGATTCCATTCGATTCAATTCGATTCCATTCCATTCCATTCCATTCCATTCCATTGAATTCCATTCCATTCCATTCCGTTCCATTCCATTCCATTCCATTCCATTCCATTACGTTCCGTTCCATTCCGTTCCATTCCGTTCCATTCCATTGAATTCCGATCCATTGCATTGAATTCCGTTCCATTCCATTCCATTCCTTTCCGTTCCGTTCCGTTCCATTCCATTCCGTTCTACTCGGATTGATTCCATTCTATTCCATTCCATTCCATTCGATTCCATTCGATTCCATTCGATTCCATTCCATTCCATTCCATTCCATTCCATTCCATTCCATTCCATTCCATTCCATTGAACTCCATTCCATTCCATTCCATTCCATTCCATTCCATTCCATTCCATTGAATTCCATTCCATTTCATTCCATTCCATTGAATTCTGTTCCATTCAATTCCATTCCATTCCATTCCGTTCTACTCGGGTTGATTCCATTCTATTCCATTCCGTTCCGTTCCGTTCCGTTCCGTTCCGTTCCGTTCCGTTCCATTCCACTCGGGTTGATTCCATTCTATTCCATTCCATTCCATTCCATTCCATTCGATTCCATTCGATTCCATTCGATTCCATTTGATTCCATTCGATTCCATTCCATTCCATAGAATTCCATTCCATTCCATTCCATTCCATTGAATTCCGTTCCATTCCATTCCATTGCATTCCATTCCATTCCATTCCATTCCATACCATTCCATTCCATTCCATTCCATACCATTCCATTCCATTCCATTCCTCTCGGGTTGATTCCATTCTATTCCATTCCATTCCATTCGATTCCATTCGATTCCATTCGATTCCATTCGATTCCATTCCATTCCATTCCATTCCATTCCATTCCATTCCATTCCATTCCATTGAATTCCATTCCATTCCATTGAATTCCATTCCATTCCATTCCATTCCATTGAATTCCGTTCCATTCCATTCCATTCCATTCCATTCCACTCCATTGAATTCCATTCCATTGAATTCCATTCCATTCCATTCCATTCCATTGAATTCCATTCCATTGAATTCCGTTCCATTCCATTGAATTCCATTCCATTCCGTTCCATTCCATTGAATTCCGTTCCGTTCCGTTCCGTTCCGTTCCGTTCCGTTCCATTCCGTTCCATTCCATTCCATTCCGTTCTACTCGGGTTGATTCCATTCTATTCCATTCCATTCCACTCGATTCCATTCCCTTCCATTCCATTCCATTCCATTCCATTCCGTTCTACTCGGGTTCATTCCATTCCATTCCGTTCCGTTCCATTCCTTTCTACTTGTGTTGATTTCATTCCATTCCATTCTATTCCATTGAATTCCATTCCATTCCATTCCATTCCATTCCATTCCATTCCATGGAATTCCATTCCATTCCATTCCATTCCATTCCATTCCATGGAATTCCATTCCATTCCATTCCATTCCATTCCATTCCATGGAATTCCATGGAATTCCATTCCATTCCATTCCATTCGATTCCATTCCATTCCATTGAATTCCATTCCATTCCATTCCATTCCATTCCATTCCATTCCATTGAATTCCATTCCATTCCATTCCATTCCATTCCATTCCGTTCCATTCCATTCCGTTCCATTCCATTCCATTCCATTCCATTCCTTTCCATTCCGTTCCGTTCCATTCCGTTCCATTCCGTTCCATTCCATTGAATTCCGTTCCATTGCATTGAATTCCGTTCCATTCCATTCCATTCCTTTCCGTTCCGTTCCGTTCCGTTCCTTTCCGTTCTACTCGGGTTGATTCCATTCTATTCCATTCCATTCCATTCTATTCCATTCTATTCCATTCGATTCCATTCGATTCAATTCGATTCCATTCCATTCCATTCCATTCCATTCCATTCCATTCCATTCCATTGAATTCCATTCCATTCCATTCCGTTCCATTCCATTCCGTTCCATTCCATTCCATTCCATTCCATTCCGTTCCATTACTTTCCGTTCCATTCCGTTCCATTCCATTGAATTCCGATCCATTGCATTGAATTCCCTTCCATTCCATTCCATTCCTTTCCGTTCCGTTCCGTTCCGTTCCGTTCTACTCGGATTGATTCCATTCTATTCCATTCCATTCCATTCGATTCCATTCGATTCCATTCGATTCCATTCCATTCCATTCCATTCCATTCCATTCCATTCCATTCCATTCCATTGAATTCCATTCCATTCCATTCCATTCCATTCCATTCCATTGAATTCCATTCCATTCCATTCCATTCCATTGAATTCTGTTCCATTCAATTCCATTCCATTCCATTCCGTTCTACTCGGGTTGATTCCATTCTATTCCATTCCGTTCCGTTCCGTTCCGTTCCGTTCCGTTCCATTCCACTCGTGTTGATTCCATTCGATTCCAATCGATTCCATTCGATTCCATTCGATTCCATTCGATTGCATTCCATTCCATTGAATTCCATTCCATTCCATTCCATTCCATTGAATTCCGTTCCATTCCATTCAATTCCATTCCATTCCATTCCATTCCATTCCATTCCATTCCATATCATTGAATTCCATTCCATTCCGTTCCGTTCCGTTCCGTTCCGTTCCGTTCCATTCCATTCCATTCCATTCCATTGAATTCCGTTCCATTCCATTGAATTCCATTCCATTCCGTTCCATTCCATTGAATTCCGTTCCGTTCCGTTCCGTTCCATTCCATTCCATTCCGTTCCATTCCGTTCTACTCGGGTTGATTCCATTCTATTCCATTCCATTCTATTCGATTCCATTCCATTCCATTCCATTCCGTTCTACTCGGGTTCATTCCATTCCATTCCGTTCCGTTCCGTTCCGTTCCGTTCCATTCCATTCCGTTCCATTCCATTGAATTCCGTTCCATTCCATTGAATTCCATTCCATTCCATTCCATTCCATTCCATTCCATTAAATTCGATTCCATTCGATTCGATTCGATTCTATTCCATTCCATTCCATTCCATTCCATTCCATTCGATTCCATTCGATTCGATTCGATTCCATTCCATTCCATTCCATTCCATTCCATTCGATTCCATTCCATTCCATTTCACTCCATTCCGTTCCGTTCCGTTCCGTTCCGTTCCGTTCCGTTCTGTTCCGTTCTACTCGGGTTCGTTCCATTCCATTCCATTCCATTCCATTCCATTCCGTTCTACTCGGGTTTATCATTCCATTCCATTCCGTTGCGTTCCGTTCCTTTCCGTTCCATTCCATTCCATTCCATTCCATTCCATTCCATTCCATTCGGTTCCATTCGATTCCATTCCATTCCATTTCACTCCGTTCCGTTCCGTTCCGTTCCGTTCCATTCAGTTCAGTTCCGTTCTATTCGGGTTCGTTCCATTCCGTTCCATTCCATTCCATTCCGCTCTACTCGGGTTGATTCCATTCTATTCCAATCCATTCCATTCTATTCCATTCGATTCCATTCGATTCCATTCCATTCCATTCCATTCCATTCCATTCCATTCCATTCTATTCCATTGAATTCCATTCCGTTCCACTCCATTCCATTCCGTTCTGCTCGGGTTGATTTCATTCCATTCCATTCCTTTCAGTTCCGTTCCATTCCGTTCCGTTCCGTTGCGTTGCGTTCCATTCCGTTCCGCTCCGTTCCATTCCGTTCCGTTCCATTCCGTTCCATTCCATTCCATTCCATTCCATTCCATTCCGTTCTACTCGGGTTGATTCCATTCTATTCCATTACATTCCATTCGATTCCATTCAAGTCCATTCGATTCCATTCCATTCCATTCCATTCCATTCCATTCTATTCCATTGAATTCCATTCCATTCCTTCCATTCCGTTCCATTCCATTCCATTCCATTCCATTCCATTCCATTCCAATCGATTCCATTCGATTCCATTCGATTCCATTCCATTCCATTCCATTCCATTCCATTACATTACATTCCATTCTATTCCATTGAATTCCATTCCATTCCATTCCATTCCGTTCTACTCGGATTCATTCCATTCCATTCCGTTCCGTTCCGTTCCGTTCCGTTCCATTCCTTTCTACTTGTGTTGATTCCATTCCATTCCATTCTATTCCATTGAATTCCATTCCATAGAATTCCATTCCATTCCATTCCATTCCATTCCATTTCATTGAATTCCATTCCATTCCATTCCATTCCATTCCATTCCATTCCATTCCATTCTATTCCATTCAATTGAATTCCTTTCCATTCCATTCCATTCGATTCCACTCCATTCCATTGAATTCCATTCCATTCCATTCCATTCCATTCCATTCCATTCCATTGAATTCCATTGAATTCCATTCCATTGAATTCCATTCCATTCCATCGAATTCCATTCCATTCCATTCCATTCCATTCCTTTCCATTCCATTCCGTTCCATTCCATTCCATTCCTTTCCATTCCATTCCGTTCCGTTCCATTCCGTTCCATTCCGTTCCATTCCATTGAATTCCGTTCCATTGCATTGAATTCCGTTCCATTCCATTCCATTCCTTTCCGTTCCATTCCATTCCGTTCCGTTCCGTTCCGTTCCGTTCTACTCGGGTTGATTCCATTCTATTCCATTCCATTCCATTCGATTCCATTCTATTCCATTCGATTCCATTCGATTCAATTCGATTCCATTCCATTCCATTCCATTCCATTCCATTCCATTCCATTCCATTGAATTCCATTCGATTCCATTCCGTTCCATTCCATTCCGTTCCATTCCATTCCATTCCATTCCATTCCATTCCATTCCATTCCATTCCATTCCATTACTTTCCGTTCCATTCCGTTCCATTCCGTTCCATTCCATTGAATTCCGATCCATTGCATTGAATTCCGTTCCATTCCATTCCATTCCATTCCTTTCCGTTCCGCTCCGTTCCGTTCCGTTCCGTTCCGTTCTACTCGGATTGATTCCATTCTATTCCATTCCATTCCATTCCATTCCATTCGATTCCATTCGATTCCATTCGATTCCATTCCATTCCATTCCATTCCATTCCATTCCATTCCATTCCATTGAATTCCATTCCATTCCATTCCATTCCATTCCATTCCATTCCATTCCATTGAATTCCATTCCATTCCATTCCATTCCATTGAATTCTGTTCCATTCAATTCCATTCCATTCCATTCCGTTCTACTCGGGTTGATTCCATTCTATTCCATTCCGTTCCGTTCCGTTCCGTTCCGTTCCTTTCCGTTCCATTCCATTCCACTCCGGTTGGTTCCATTCTATTCCAATCCATTCCATTCGATTCCATTCGATACCATTCGATTCCATTCGATTCCATTCCATTCCATTCCATTCCATTGAATTCCGTTCCATTCCATTCCATTCCATTGAATTCCGTTCCATTCCATTCAATTCCATTCCATTCCATTCCATTCCATTTCAATTCCATTCCATTCCATTCCGTTCCATTCCATTCCATTCCATTCCATTCTACTCGGGTTGATTCCATTCTATTCCATTCCATTCCATTCGATTCCATTCTATTCCATTCGATTCCATTCGATTCCATTCCATTCCATTCCATTCCATTCCATTCCATTCCATTCCATTCCATTCCATTCCATTGAATTCCATTCCATTCCATTCCATTCCATTGAATTCCATTCCATTCCATTCCACTCGATTCCATTCCATTCCATGGAATTCCATTCCATTCCATTCCATTCCATTCCATTCCATTCCATTCCATTGAATTCCATTGAATTCCATTCCATTCCATTGAATTCCATTCCTTTCCATTCCATTCCTTTGAATTCCGTTCAATTCCATTCCATTCCATTCCATTCCATTCCATTCCATTCAATTCGAATTCCATTCCATTTCATTCCATTCCATTCCATTCCATTCGAATTCCATTCCATTCCATTCCATTTCATTCCATTCCATTCCATTCCATCGAATTCCATTCCATTCCATTGAATTCCATTCCATTCCATTGAATTCCATTCCATTCCATTCCATTCCATTCCATTCCATTCCATCGAATTCCATTCCATTCCGTTCCATTTCATTCAATTCTATTCCATTCCATTCCATTCCATTCCATTGCATTCTACTCGGGTTGATTCCATTCTATTCCATTCCATTCCATTCGATTCCATTGGATTCCATTCGATTCCATTCCATTCCATTCCATTCCATTCCATTCCATTCCATTCCATTGAATTCCATTCCATTCCATTCCATTCCACTGAATTCCATTCCATTCCGTTCCGTTCCGTTCCGTTCCGTTCCGTTCAATTCCATTCCATTCCATTCCATTGAATTCCGTTCCATTCCATTGAATTCCATTCCATTCCGTTCCATTGCATTGAATTCCGTTCCGTTCCGTTCCTTTCCGTTCCGTTCCATTCCGTTCCATTCCGTTCCATTCCGTTCTACTCGGGTTGTTTCCATTCTATTCCATTCCATTCCATTCCATTCCATTCCATTCCATTCCATTCCATTCCGTTCTACTCGGATTCATTCCATTCCATTCCGTTCCGTTCCGTTCCGTTCTGTTCCATTCCTTTCTACTTGTGTTGATTCCATTCCATTCCATTCTATTCCATTGAATTCCATTCAATAGAATTCCATTCCATTCCATTCCATTCCATTCCATTGAATTCCATTCCATTCCATTCCATTCCATTCCATTCCATTCCATTCCATTCCATTCCATTCAATTGAATTCCTTTCCATTCCATTCCATTCGATTCCATTCCATTCCATTGAATTCCATTCCATTCCATTCCATTCCATTCCATTCCATTGAATTCCATTGATTTCCATTCCATTGAATTCCATTCCATTCCATTGAATTCCATTCCATTCCATTCCATTCCATTCCGTTCCATTCCATTCCGTTCCATTCCATTCCATTCCTTTCCATTCCATTCCGTTCCGTTCCATTCCTTTCCATTCCGTTCCATTCCATTGAATTCCGTTCCATTGCATTGAATTCCGTTCCATTCCATTCCATTCCTTTCCGTTCCGTTCCATTCCGTTCCGTTCCGTTCCGTTCCATTCTACTCGGGTTGATTCCATTCTATTCCATTCCATTCCATTCGATTCCATTCTATTCCATTCGATTCCATTCGATTCAATTCGATTCCATTCCATTCCATTCCATTCCATTCCATTGAATTCCATTCCATTCCATTCCGTTCCATTCCATTCCGTTCCATTCCATTCCATTCCATTCCATTCCTTTCCGTTCCGTTCCGTTCCGTTCCGTTCCATTCCGTTCCGTTCTACTCGGATTGATTCCATTCTATTCCATTCCATTCCATTCGATTCCATTCGATTCCATTCGATTCCATTCGATTCCATTCGATTCCATTCCATTCCATTCCATTCCATTCCATTGAATTCCATTCCATTCCATTCCATTCCATTCCATTCCATTCCATTCCATTCCATTCCATTCCATTGAATTCTGTTCCATTCAATTCCATTCCATTCCATTGCGTTCTACTCGGGTTGATTCCATTCTATTCCATTCCGTTCCGTTCCGTTCCTTTCCGTTCCATTCCATTCCACTCGGGTTGATTCCATTCTATTCCATTCCATTGCATTCGATTCCATTCGATTCCATTCGATTCCATTCGATTCCATTCGATTCCATTCGATTCCATTCGATTCCATTCCATTCCATTGAATTCCGTTCCATTCCATTCCATTCCATTGAATTCCGTTCCATTCCATTCAATTCCATTCCATTCCATTCCATTCCATTTGAATTCCATTCCATTCCATTCCGTTCCATTCCATTCCATTCCATTCCATTCCATCGAATTCCATTCCATTCCATTCCATTCCATTCCATTCCATTCCATTCCATTCCATTCCATTCCATTCCATTCTACTCGGGTTGATTCCATTCTATTACATTCCATTCCATTCGATTCCATTCTATTCCATTCGATTCCATTCGATTCAATTCGATTCCATTCCATTCCATTCCATTCCATTGAATTCCATTCCATTCCATTGAATTCCATTCCATTCCATTCCATTCCATTGAATTCCATTCCATTCCATTCCACTCGATTCCATTCCATTCCATGGAATTCCATTCCATTCCATTCCATTCCATTCCATTCCATTCCATTCCATTCCATTCCATTGAATTCCATTGAATTCCATTCCATTCCATTGAATTCCATTCCTTTCAATTCCATTCCATTGAATTCCGTTCAATTCCATTCCATTCCATTCCATTCCATTCCATTCCATTCCATTGGAATTCCATTCCATTCCATTCCATTCCATTCCATTCCATTCGAATTCCATTCCATTCCATTCCATTTCATTCCATTCCATTCCATTCCATCGAATTCCATTCCATTCCATGGAATTCCATTCCATTCCATTCCATTCCATTCCATTCCATTCCATTCCATTCCATTCCATTCCATCGAATTCCATTCCATTCCATTCCATTCCATTCCATTCCATTCCATTCCATTCCATTCCATTCCATTCCATTCTACTCGGGTTGATTCCATTCTATTACATTCCATTCCATTCGATTCCATTCGATTCCATTCGATTCCATTCGATTCCATTCCATTCCATTCCATTCAATTGAATTCCATTCCATTCCATTCCATTCCATTCCATTCCATTCCATCGAATTCCATTCCATTCCATTCCATTCCATTCCATTCCATTCCATTGAATTCCATTCCATTCCATTGAATTCCATTCCATTCCATTCCATTCCATTGAATTCCGTTCCATTGAATTCCATTCCTTTCCGTTCCGTTCCGTTCCGTTCTGTTCCATTCTACTCGGGTTGATTCCATTCTATTCCTTTACATTCCATTCGATTCCATTCGATTCCATTCCATTCCATTCCATTTGAATTCCATTGCTTTCCATTCCATTCCATTCCATTCCATTCCATTCCATTCCATTCCATCGAATTCCATTCCATTCGATTCCATTCCATTCCATTCCATTCCATTCCATTCCATTCTACTCGGGTTGATTCCATTCTATTCCATTCCATTCCATTCGATTCCATTCGATTCCATTCGATTCCATTCCATTCCATTCCATTCCATTCCATTCCATTCAATTGAATTCCATTCCATTCCATTCCATTCCATTCCATTCCATTCCATTCCATTCCATTCCATTCCATTACGTTCCGTTCCATTCCGTTCCGTTCCGTTCTACTCGGATTGATTCCATTCTATTCCATTCCATTCCATTCGATTCCATTCGATTCCATTCGATTCCATTCCATTCCAATCCATTCCATTCCATTCCATTGAATTCCATTCCATTCCATTCCATTCCATTCCATTGAATTCCATTCCATTCCATTCCATTCCATTGAATTCTGTTCCATTCCATTCCATTCCATTCCATTCCGTTCTACTCGGGTTGATTCCATTCTATTCCATTCCGTTCCGTTCCGTTCCGTTCCGTTCCGTTCCGTTCCATTCCACTCGGGTTGATTCCATTCTATTCCATTCCATTCCATTTGATTCCATTCGATTCCATTCGATTCCATTCCATTCCATTGAATTCCATTCCATTCCATTCCATTCCATTCCATTGAATTCCGTTCCATTCCATTCAATTCTATTCCATTCCATTCCATTCCATTCCATTCAATTCTACTCGGGTTGATTCCATTCTATTCCATTCCATTCCATTCGATTCCATTCGATTACATTCGATTCCATTCCATTCCATTCCATTCCATTCCATTCCATTCCATTCCATTCCATTGAATTCCATTCCATTCCATTCCATTCCACTGAATTCCGTTCCATTCCGTTCCGTTCCGTTCCGTTCCGTTCCGTTCCATTCCATTCCATTCCATTCCATTGAATTCCGTTCCATTCCATTGAATTCCATTCCATTCCGTTCCATTGCATTGAATTCCGTTCCGTTCCGTTCCTTTCCGTTCCGTTCCATTCCGTTCCATTCCGTTCCATTCCGTTCTACTCGGGTTGTTTCCATTCTATTCCATTCCATTCCATTCCATTCCATTCCATTCCATTCCATTCCATTCCGTTCTACTCGGATTCATTCCATTCCATTCCGTTCCGTTCCGTTCCATTCCTTTCTACTTGTGTTGATTCCATTCCATTCCATTCTATTCCATTGAATTCCATTCAATAGAATTCCATTCCATTCCATTCCATTCCATTCCATTGAATTACATTCCATTCCATTCCATTCCATTCCATTGCATTCCATTCCATTCCATTCCATTCAATTGAATTCCTTTCCATTCCATTCCATTCGATTCCATTCCATTCCATAGAATTCCATTCCATTCCATTCCATTCCATTCCATTCCATTGAATTCCATTGAATTCCATTCCATTGAATTCCATTCCATTCCATTGAATTCCATTCCATTCCATTCCATTCCATTCCGTTCCGTTCCATTCCATTCCGTTCCATTCCATTCCATTCCTTTCCATTCCATTCCGTTCCGTTCCATTCCTTTCCATTCCGTTCCATTCCATTGAATTCCGTTCCATTGCATTGAATTCCGTTCCATTCCATTCCATTCCTTTCCGTTCCGTTCCATTCCGTTCCGTTCCGTTCCGTTCCGTTCTACTCGGGTTGATTCCATTCTATTCCATTCCATTCCATTCGATTCCATTCTATTCCATTCGACTCCATTCGATTCAATTCGATTCCATTCCATTCCATTCCATTCCATTCCATTCCATTCCATTCCATTGAATTCCATTCCATTCCATTCCGTTCCATTCCATTCCGTTCCATTCCCTTCCATTCCATTCCATTCCATTCCATTCCATTCCATTCCATTACGTTCCGTTCCATTCCGTTCCATTCCGTTCCATTCCATTGAATTCCGATCCATTGCATTGAATTCCGTTCCATTCCATTCCATTCCATTCCTTTCCGTTCCGATCCGTTCCGTTCCGTTCCATTCTGTTCCGTTCTACTCGGATTGATTCCATTCTATTCCATTCCATTCCATTCGATTCCATTCGATTCCATTCGATTCCATTCGATTCCATTCGATTCCATTCGATTCCATTCGATTCCATTCCATTCCATTCCATTCCATTCCATTCCATTCCATTGAATTCCATTCCATTCCATTCCATTCCATTCCATTCCATTCCATTCCATTCCATTCCATTGAATTCTGTTCCATTCAATTCCATTCCATTCCATTCCGTTCTACTCGGGTTGATTCCATTCTATTCCATTCCGTTCCGTTCCGTTCCGTTCCGTTCCTTTCCGTTCCATTCCATTCCACTAGGGTTGGTTCCATTCTATTCCATTCCATTGCATTCGATTCCATTCGATTCCATTCGATTCCATTCGATTCCATTCGATTCCATTCCATTCCATTGAATTCCTTTCCATTCCATTCCATTCCATTGAATTCCGTTCCATTCCATTCAATTCCATTCCATTCCATTCCATTCCATTTGAATTCCATTCCATTCCATTCCGTTCCATTCCATTCCATTCCATTCCATTCCATTCCATTCCATTCCATTCTACTCGGGTTGATTCCATTCTATTACATTCCATTCCATTCGATTCCATTCGATTCCATTCGATTCCATTCGATTCCATTCCATTCCATTCCATTCCATTCCATTCCATTCCATTGAATTCCATTCCATTGAATTCCATTCCATTCCATTGAATTCCATTCCATTCCATTGCATTCCATTGAAGTCCGTTCCATTCCATTCCATTCCATTCCATTCCATTCCATTGAATTCCATACCATTGAATTCCATTCCATTCCATTCCATTCCATTCCATTCCATTCCAGTCCGTTCCGTTCCGTTCCGTTCCGTTCCGTTCCGTTCCATTCCATTCCATTCCATTCCATGGAATTCCATTCCATTCCATTCCATTCCATGGAATTCCATTCCATTCCATTCCATTCCATTCCGTTCCATTCCATTCCGTTCCATTCCATTCCATTCCATTCCATTCCGTTCCGTTCCATTCCGTTCCATTCCGTTCCATTCCATTGAATTCCGTTCCATTGCATTGAATTCCGTTCCATTCCATTCCATTGCTTTCCGTTCCGTTCCGTTCCGTTCCGTTCCGTTCTACTCGGGTTGATTCCATTCTGTTCCATTCCATTCCATTCGATTCCATTCTATTCCATTCGATTCCATTCGATTCAATTCGATTCCATTCCATTCCATTGAATTCCATTCCATTCCATTGAATTCCATTCCATTCCATTCCATTGAATTCCATTCCATTCCATTGAATTCCATTCCATTCCATTCCATTCGATTCCATTCCATTCCATGGAATTCCATTCCATTCCATTCCATTCCTTTCCATTCCATTCCATTCCATTCCATTCCATTGAATTCCATTGAATTCCATTCCATTCCATTGAATTCCATTCCTTTCCATTCCATTCCATTGAATTCCGTTCAATTCCATTCCATTCCATTCCATTCCATTCCATTCCATTCGAATTGCATTCCATTCCATTCCATTCCATTCCATTCCATTCCATTCCATTCCTTTCCATTCCATTCCATTCTACTCGGGTTGATTCCATTCTATTCCATTCCATTCCATTCGATTCCATTCGATTCCTTTCGATTCCATTCCATTCCATTCCATTCCATTGAATTCCGTTCCATTGAATTCCATTCCTTTCCGTTCCGTTCCGTTCCGTTCTGTTCCATTCTACTCGGGTTGATTCCATTCTATTCCTTTACATTCCATTCGATTCCATTCGATTCCATTCCATTCCATTCCATTTGAATTCCATTGCATTGCATTCCATTCCATTCCATTCCATTCCATTCCATTTGAATTCCATTGCATTCCATTCCATTCCATTCCATTCCATTCCATTCCATTCCATTCCATCGAATTCCATTCCATTCGATTCCATTCCATTCCATTCCATTCCATTCCATTCTACTCGGGTTGATTCCATTCTATTCCATTCCATTCCATTCGATTCCATTCCATTCCATTCGATTCCATTCGATTCCATTCCATTCCATTCCATTCAATTGAATTCCATTCCATTCCATTCCATTCCATTCCATTCCATTGAATTCCATTGAATTCCATTCCATTGAATTCCATTCCATTCCATTGAATTCCATTCCATTCCATTCCATTCCATTCCGTTCCATTCCATTCCATTCCATTCCATTCCATTCCTTTCCATTCCATTCCGTTCCATTCCATTCCTTTCCATTCCGTTCCATTCCATTGTATTCCGTTCCATTGCATTGAATTCCGTTCCATTCCATTCCATTCCTTTCGGTTCCGTTCCATTCCGTTCCATTCCGTTCCGTTCCGTTCTACTCGGGTTGTTTCCATTCTATTCCATCCCATTCCATTCGATTCCATTCTATTCCATTCGATTCCATTCGATTCAATTCGATTCCATTCCATTCCATTCCATTCCATTCCATTCCATTCCATTCCATTGAATTCCATTCCATTCCATTCCGTTCCATTCCATTCCGTTCCATTCCATTCCATTCCATTCCATTCCATTCCATTCCATTACGTTCCGTTCCACTCCGTTCCATTCCGTTCCATTCCATTGAATTCCGATCCATTGCATTGAATTCCATTCCATTCCATTCCATTCCATTCCATTCCATTCCACTGAATTCCATTCCATTCCATTCCATTCCATTGAATTCTGTTCCATTCAATTCCATTCCATTCCATTCCGTTCTACTCGGGTTGATTCCATTCTATTCCATTCCGTTCCGTTCCGTTCCGTTCCGTTCCTTTCCGTTCCATTCCATTCCACTCGGGTTGGTTCCATTCTATTCCATTCCATTGCATTCGATTCCATTCGATTCCATTCGATTCCATTCGATTCCATTCCATTCCATTCGATTCCATTCGATTCCATTCCATTCCATTGAATTCCGTTCCATTCCATTCCATTCCATTGAATTCCGTTCCATTCCATTCAATTCCATTCCATTCCATTCCATTCCATTTGAATTCCATTCCATTCCATTCCGTTCCATTCCATTCCATTCCATTCCATTCCATTCCATTCCATTCCATTCTACTCGGGTTGATTCCATTCTATTCCATTCCATTCCATTCGATTCCATTCGATTCCATTCGATTCCATTCGATTCCATTCCATTCCATTCCATTCCATTCCATTCCATTCCATTGAATTCCATTCCATTGAATTCCATTCCATTCCATTGAATTCCAGTCCATTCCATTCCATTCCATTGAAGTCCGTTCCATTCCATTCCATTCCATTCCATTCCATTCCATTGAATTCCATACCATGGAATTCCATTCCATTCCATTCCATTCCATTGAATTCCATTCCAGTCCGTTCCATTCCGTTCCGTTCCGTTCCGTTCCGTTCCATTCCATTCCATTCCATTCCATGGAATTCCATTCCATTCCATTCCATTCCATTCCGTTCCATTCCATTCCGTTCCATTCCATTCCATTCCATTCCATTCCGTTCCGTTCCATTCCGTTCCATTCCGTTCCATTCCATTGAATTCCGTTCCATTGCATTGAATTCCGTTCCATTCCATTCCATTCCTTTCCGTTCCGTTCCGTTCCGTTCCGTTCCGTTCCGTTCTACTCGGGTTGATTCCATTCTATTCCATTCCATTCCATTCGATTCCATTCTATTCCATTCGATTCCATTCTATTCAATTCGATTCCATTCCATTCCATTGCATTCCATTCCATTCCATTGAATTCCATTCCATTCCATTGAATTCCATTCCTTTCCATTCCATTCCATTGAATTCCGTTCAATTCCATTCCATTCCATTCCATTCCATTCCATTCCATTCCATTCGAATTCCATTCCATTCCATTCCGTTCCATTCCATTCCATTCCATTCCATTCCATTCCATTCCATTCCATTCTACTCGGGTTGATTCCATTCTATTCCATTCCATTCCATTCGATTCCATTCGATTACTTTCGATTCCATTCCATTCCATTCCATTCCATTGAATTCCGTTCCATTGAATTCCATTCCTTTACGTTCCGTTCCATTCCGTTCTGTTCCATTCTACTCGGGTTGATTCCATTCTATTCCTTTACATTCCATTCGATTCCATTTGATTCCATTCCATTCCATTCCATTTGAATTCCATTGCATTCCATTCCATTCCATTCCATTCCATTCCATTCCATTCCATCGAATTCCATTCCATTCGATTCCATTCCATTCCATTCCATTCCATTCCATTCCATTCTACTCGGGTTGATTCCATTCTATTCCATTCCATTCCATTTGATTCCATTCGATTCCATTCGATTCCATTCGATTCCATTCCATTCCATTCCATTCAATTGAATTCCATTCCATTCCGTTCCATTCCATTCCATTCCTTTCCATTCCATTCCGTTCCGTTCCATTCCTTTCCATTCCGTTCCTTTCCATTGAATTCCGTTCCATTGCATTGAATTCCGTTCCATTCCATTCCATTCCTTTCCGTTCCGTTCCATTCCGTTCCGTTCCGTTCCGTTCCGTTCTACTCGGGTTGATTCCATTCTATTCCATTCCATTCCATTCGATTCCATTCTATTCCATTCGATTCCATTCGATTCAATTCGATTCCATTCCATTCCATTCCATTCCATTCCATTCCATTCCATTCCATTCCATTCCATTGAATTCCATTCCATTCCATTCCATTCCATTCCATTCCGTTCTACTCGGGTTGATTCCATTCTATTCCATTCCGTTCCGTTCCGTTCCGTTCCGTTCCGTTCCATTCCATTCCACTCGGGTTGGTTCCATTCTATTCCATTCCATTGCATTCGATTCCATTCGATTCCATTCGATTCCATTCGATTCCATTCGATTCCATTCGATTCCATTCCATTCCATTGAATTCCGTTCCATTCCATTCCATTCCATTGAATTCCGTTCCATTCCATTCAATTCCATTCCATTCCATTCCATTCCATTTGAATTCCATTCCATTCCATTCCATTCCATTCCATTCCGTTCCATTCCATTCCATTCCTTTCCATTCCATTCCGTTCCGTTCCATTCCTTTCCATTCCGTTCCATTCCATTGAATTCCGTTCCATTGCATTGAATTCCGTTCCATTCCATTCCATTCCTTTCCGTTCCGTTCCATTCCGTTCCGTTCCGTTCCGTTCTACTCGGGTTGATTCCATTCTATTCCATTCCATTCCATTCGATTCCATTCTATTCCATTCGATTCCATTCGATTCAATTCGATTCCATTCCATTCCATTCCATTCCATTCCATTCCATTCCATTCCATTGAATTCCATTCCATTCCATTCCATTCCATTCCATTCCATTCCATTCCATTCCATTGAATTCCATTCCATTCCATTCCATTCCATTGAATTCTGTTCCATTCAATTCCATTCCATTCCATTCCGTTCTACTCGGGTTGATTCCATTCTATTCCATTCCGTTCCGTTCCGTTCCGTTCCGTTCCTTTCCGTTCCATTCCATTCCACTCGGGTTGGTTCCATTCTATTCCATTCCATTGCATTCGATTCCATTCGATTCCATTCGATTCCATTCGATTCCATTCGATTCCATTCGATTCCATTCGATTCCATTCCATTCCATTGAATTCCGTTCCATTCCATTCCATTCCATTGAATTCCGTTCCATTCCATTCAATTCCATTCCATTCCATTCCATTCCATTTGAATTCCATTCCATTCCATTCCGTTCCATTCCATTCCATTCCATTCCATTCCATTCCATTCCATTCCATTCCATTCTACTCGGGTTGATTCCATTCTATTCCATTCCATTCCATTCGATGCCATTCGATTCCATTCGATTCCATTCCATTCCATTCCATTCCATTCCATTGAATTCCATTCCATTGAATTCCATTCCATTCCATTGAATTCCATTCCATTCCATTCCATTCCATTGAAGTCCGTTCCATTCCATTCCATTCCACTCCATTCCATTCCATTGAATTCCATACCATTGAATTCCATTCCATTCCATTCCATTCCATTGAATTCCATTCCAGTCCGTTCCGTTCCGTTCCGTTCCGTTCCGTTCCGTTCCATTCCATTCCATTCCATTCCATGGAATTCCATTCCATTCCATTCCATTCCATGGAATTCCATTCCATTCCATTCCATTCCATGGAATTCCATTCCATTCCATTCCATTCCATGGAATTCCATTCCATTCCATTCCATTCCATTCCGTTCCATTCCATTCCGTTCCATTCCATTCCATTCCATTCCATTCCGTTCCGTTCCATTCCATTCCATTCCGTTCCATGCCATTGAATTCCGTTCCATTGCATTGAATTCCGTTCCATTCCATTCCATTCCTTTCAGTTCCGTTCCGTTCCGTTCCGTTCCGTTCCGTTCTACTCGGGTTGATTCCATTCTATTCCATTCCATTCCATTCGATTCCATTCTATTCCATTCGATTCCATTCGATTCAATTCGATTCCATTCCATTCCATTCCATTCCATTCCATTCCATTGAATTCCATTCCATTCCATTCCATTCCATTCCATTCCATTCCATTCCATTGAATTCCATTCCATTCCATTGAATTCCATTCCATTCCATTCCATTCGATTCCATTCCATTCCATTCCATTCCATTCCATTCCATTCCATTCCATTGAATTCCATTCCATTGAATTCCATTCCATTCCATTGAATTCCATTCCAATCCATTCCATTCCATTGAATTCCGTTCCATTCCATTCCATTCCGTTCCATTCCATTTGAATTCCATTCCATTCCATTCCATTCCATTCCATTCCATTCTACTCGGGTTGATTCCATTCTATTCCATTCCATTCCATTCGATTCCATTCGATGCCATTCGATTCCATTCGATTCCATTCGATTCCATTCCATTCCATTCCATTCCATTCCATTGAATTCCATTCCATTGAATTCCATTCCATTCCATTGAATTCCATTCCATTCCATTCCATTCCACTGAAGTCCGTTCCATTCCATTCCATTCCACTCCATTCCATTCCATTGAATTCCATACCATTGAATTCCATTCCATTCCATTCCATTCCATTTAATTCCATTCCAGTCCGTTCCGTTCCGTTCCGTTCCGTTCCGTTCCGTTCCATTCCATTCCATTCCATTCCATGGAATTCCATTCCATTCCATTCCATTCCATGGAATTCCATTCCATTCCATTCCATTCCATTCCGTTCCATTCCATTCCGTTCCATTCCATTCCATTCCATTCCATTCCGTTCCGTTCCATTCCATTCCATTCCGTTCCATTCCATTGAATTCCGTTCCATTGCATTGAATTCCGTTCCATTCCATTCCATTCCTTTCAGTTCCGTTCCGTTCCGTTCCGTTCCGTTCCGTTCTACTCGGGTTGATTCCATTCTATTCCATTCCATTCCATTCGATTCCATTCTATTCCATTCGATTCCATTCGATTCAATTCGATTCCATTCCATTCCATTCCATTCCATTCCATTCCATTGAATTCCATTCCATTCCATTCCATTCCATTCCATTCCATTCCATTGAATTCCATTCCATTCCATTGAATTCTATTCCATTCCATTCCATTCGATTCCATTCCATTCCATTCCATTCCATTCCATTCCATTCCATTCCATTCCATTGAATTCCATTCCATTGAATTCCATTCCATTCCATTGAATTCCATTCCAATCCATTCCATTCCATTGAATTCCGTTCCATTGCATTCCATTCCGTTCCATTCCATTTGAATTCCATTCCATTCCATTCCATTCCATTCCATTCTACTCGGGTTGATTCCATTCTATTCCATTCCATTCCATTCGATTCCATTCGATTCCATTCCATTCCATTCCATTCCATTCCATTCCATTCCATTGAATTCCATTCCATTGAATTCCATTCCATTCCATTGAATTCCATTCCAATCCATTCCATTCCATTGAATTCCGTTCCATTCCATTCCATTCCGTTCCATTCCATTTGAATTCCATTCCATTCCATTCCATTCCATTCCATTCTACTCGGGTTGATTCCATTCTATTCCATTCCATTCCATTCGATTCCATTCGATTCCATTCGATTCCATTCCATTCCATTCAATTCCATTGAATTCCATTCCATTCCATTCCATTCCATCCCATTCCATTGAATTCCATTCCATTCCATTCCATTCCATGGAATTCAATTCCATTCCATTCCATTCCATGGAATTCCATTCCATTCCATTGAATTCCATTCCATTCCATTCCGTTCCATTCCATTATGTTCCATTCCATTCCATTCCATTCCATTCCATTCCATTCCGTTCCGTTCCATTCCGTTCTATTCCGTTCCATTCCATTGAATTCCGATCCATTGCATTGAATTCCTTTCCATTCCATTCCATTCCTTTCCGTTCCGTTCCGTTCCGTTCTACTCGGGTTGATTCCATTCTATTCCATTCCATTCCATTCGATTCCATTCGATTCCATTCGATTCCAATCGATTCCATTCGATTCCATTCCATTCCATTCCATTCCATTCCATTGAATTCCTTTCCATTCCATTGAATTCCATTCCATTCCATTCCATTCGATTCCATTCGATTCCATTGAATTCCCTTCCATTCCATTCCTTTCCATTCCATTCCATTCCATTCCATTCCATTCCATTGAATTCCATTGAATTCCATTCCAATGAATTCCATTCCATTCCATTCCATTCCATTCCATTCCATTCCATTGAATTAATTTCCATTCCATTCCATTCCATTCCATTCCATTCTATTCCATCGAATTCCATTCCATTCCATTCCATTCCATTCCATTCCATTGAATTCCGTTCCATTCCATTGAATTCCATTCCATTTCGTTCCATTCCATTGAATTCTGTTCCGTTCCGTTCCATTCCGTTCCGTTCCATTCCGTTCCATTCCGTTCCTTTCCGTTCTACTCGGGTTGAATCCATTCTATTCCATTCCATTCCATTCGATTCCATTCGATTCCATTCGAATCCATTCGATTCCATTCGATTCCATTCGATTCCATTCCATTCCATTGAATTCCATTCCATTCCATTCCATTCCATTGAATTCCGTTCCATTCCATTCAATTCCATTCCATTCCATTCCTTTCCGTTCCATTCCGTTCCGTTCCGTTCCGTTCCGTTCTACTCGGGTTGTTTCCATTCTATTCCATTCCATTCCATTCGATTCCATTCTATTCCATTCGATTCCATTCGATTCAATTCGATTCAATTCCATTCCATTCCATTCCATTCCATTCCATTCCATTGAATTCCATTCCATTCCATTCCGTTCCATTCCATTCCGTTCCATTCCATTCCATTCCATTCCATTCCATTACATTACATTCCCTTCCATTCCGTTCCATTCCGTTCCATTCCATTGAATTCCGATCCATTGCATTGAATTCCGTTCCATTCCATTCCATTCCTTTCCGTTCCGTTCCGTTCCGTTCCGTTCAGTTCTACTCGGATTGATTCCATTCTATTCCATTCCATTCCATTCCATTCCATTCGATTCCATTCGATTCCATTCGACTCCATTCCATTCCATTCCATTCCATTCCATTCCATTCCATTCCATTCCATTCCATTCCATTGAACTCCATTCCATTCCATTCCATTCCATTCCATTCCATTCCATTCCATTGAATTCCATTCCATTCCATTCCATTCCATTGAATTCTGTTCCATTCCATTCCATTCCATTCCATTCCGTTCTACTCGGGTTGATTCCATTCTATTCCATTCCGTTCCGTTCCGTTCCGTTCCGTTCCATTCCACTCGGGTTGATTCCATTCTATTCCATTCCATTCCATTCCATTCCATTCCATTCCATTCGATTCCATTCGATTCCATTCGATTCCATTCGATTCCATTCCATTCCATTGAATTCCATTCCATTCCATTCCATTCCATTGAATTCCGTTCCATTCCATTCAATTCCATTCCATTCCATTCCATTCCATTCCATTTGAATTCCATTCCATTCCATTCCATTCCATTCCATTCCATTCCATTCCATTCCATTCCATTCCATTCTACTCGGGTTGATTACATTCTATTGCATTCCATTCCATTCGATTCCATTCGATTCCATTCGATTCCATTCGATTCCATTCCATTCCATTCCATTCAATTGAATTCCATTCCATTCCATTCCATTCCATTACATTCCATTGAATTCCATTCCATTCCATTCCATTCCATTCCATTCCATTCCATTCCATTGAATTCCGTTCCATTCCATTCCATTCCATTCCATTCCATTCCATTGAATTCCATTACATTGAATTCCATTCCATTCCATTCCATTCCATGGAATTCCATTCCATTCCGTTCCGTTCCATTCCGTTCCGTTCCGTACCGTTCCATTCCATTCCATTCCATTCCATTGAATTCCGTTCCATTCCATTGAATTCCATTCCATTCCGTTCCATTCCATTGAATTCCGTTCCGTTCCGTTCCGTTCCGTTCCGTTCCATTCCGTTCCATTCCGTTCCATTCCGTTCTACTCGGGTTGATTCCATTCTATTCCATTCCATTCCACTCGATTCCATTCCATTCGATTCCATTCCATTCCATTCCATTCCGTTCTACTCGGGTTCATTCCATTCCATTCCTTTCAGTTCCGTTCCGTTCCGTTCTACTCGGGTTGATTCCATTATATTCCATTCCATTCCATTCGATTCCATTCTATTCCATTCGATTCCATTCTATTCAATTCGATTCCATTCCATTCCATTCCATTCCATTCCATTCCATTCCATTGAATTCCATTCCATTCCATTCCGTTCCATTCCATTCCGTTCCATTCCATTCCATTCCATTCCATTCCATTCCATTCCATTCCATTCCGTTCTACTCGGGTTGATTCCATTCTATTCCATTCCGTTCCGTTCCGTTCCGTTCCGTTCCGTTCCATTCCACTCGGGTTGATTCCATTCTATTCCATTCCATTCCATTCCATTCCATTCCATTCCATTCCATTCGATTCCATTCGATTCCATTCGATTCCATTCGATTCCATTCCATTCCATTGAATTCCATTCCATTCCATTCCATTCCATTGAATTCAGTTCCATTCCATTCAATTCCATTCCATTCCATTCCATTCCATTCCATTTGAATTCCATTCCATTCCATTCCATTCCATTCCATTCCATTCCATTCCATTCCATTCCATTCCATTCTACTCGGGTTGATTCCATTCTATTACATTCCATTCCATTCGATTCCATTCGATTCCATTCGATTCCATTCGATTCCATTCCACTCCATTCCATTCAATTGAATTCCATTACATTCCATTCCATTTCATTCCATTCCATTGAATTCCATTCCATTCCATTCCATTCCATTCCATTCCATTCCATTCCATTGAATTCCGTTCCATTCCATTCCATTCCATTCCATTCCATTCCATTCCATTGAATTCCATTACATTGAATTCCATTCCATTCCATTCCATTCCATGGAATTCCATTCCATTCCGTTCGGTTCCATTCCGTTCCGTTCCGTACCGTTCCATTCCATTCCATTCCATTCCATTGAATTCCGTTCCATTCCATTGAATTCCATTCCATTCCGTTCCATTCCATTGAATTCCGTTCCGTTCCGTTCCGTTCCGTTCCGTTCCATTCCGTTCCATTCCGTTCCATTCCGTTCTACTCGGGTTGATTCCATTCTATTCCATTCCATTCCACTCGATTCCATTCCATTCGATTCCATTCCATTCCATTCCATTCCGTTCTACTCGGGTTCATTCCATTCCATTCCTTTCCGTTCCGTTCCGTTCCGTTCTACTCGGGTTGATTCCATTCTATTCCATTCCATTCCATTCGATTCCATTCTATTCCATTCGATTCCATTCTATTCAATTCGATTCCATTCCATTCCATTCCATTCCATTCCATTCCATTCCATTGAATTCCATTCCATTCCATTCCGTTCCATTCCATTCCGTTCCATTCCATTCCATTCCATTCCATTCCATTCCATTCCATTACGTTCCGTTCCATTCCGTTCCATTCCATTGAATTCCGATCCATTGCATTGAATTCCGTTCCATTCCATTCCATTCCTTTCCGTTCCGTTCCGTTCCGTTCCGTTCCGTTCCGTTCTACTCGGGTTGATTCCATTCTATTCCATTCCATTCCATTCGATTCCAATCTATTCCATTCGATTCCATTCGATTCAATTCGATTCCATTCCATTCCATTCCATTCCATTCCATTGAATTCCATTCCATTCCATTCCGTTCCATTCCATTCCGTTCCATTCCATTACGTTCCGTTCCATTCCTTTCCATTCCGTTCCATTCCATTGAATTCCGATCCATTGCATTGAATTCCGTTCCATTCCATTCCATTCCTTTCCGTTCCGTTCCGTTCCGTTCCATTCCGTTCTACTCGGATTGATTCCATTCTATTCCATTCCATTCCATTCGATTCCATTCGATTCCATTCCATTCCATTCCATTCCATTCCATTCCATTCCATTCCATTCCATTGAACTCCATTCCATTCCATTCCATTCCATTCCATTCCATTCCATTCCATTGAATTCCATTCCATTGCATTCCATTCCATTGAATTCTGTTCCATTCAATTCCATTCCATTCCATTCCGTTCTACTCGGGTTGATTCCATTCTATTCCATTCCGTTCCGTTCCGTTCCGTTCCGTTCCTTTCCGTTCCATTCCATTCCACTCGGGTTGGTTCCATTCTATTCCATTCCATTGCATTCGATTCCATTCGATTCCATTCGATTCCATTCGATTCCATTCGATTCCATTCGATTCCATTCGATTCCATTCCATTCCATTGAATTCCGTTCCATTCCATTCCATTCCATTGAATTCCGTTCCATTCCATTCCATTCCATTCCATTCCATTCCATTCCATTTGAATTCCATTCCATTCCATTCCGTTCCATTCCATTCCATTCCATTCCATTCCATTCTACTCGGGATGATTCCATTCTATTCCATTCCATTCCATTCGATTCCATTCGATTCCATTCGATTCCATTCGATTCCATTCCATTCCATTCCATTCCATTCCATTGAATTCCATTCCATTGAATTCCATTCCATTCCATTGAATTCCATTCCATTCCATTCCATTCCATTGAAGTCCGTTCCATTCCATTCCATTCCATTCCATTCCATTCCATTGAATTCCATACCATTGAATTCCATTCCATTCCATTCCATTCCATTGAATTCCATTCCAGTCCGTTCCGTTCCGTTCCGTTCCGTTCCGTTCCGTTCCATTCCATTCCATTCCATTCCATGGAATTCCATTCCATTCCATTCCATTCCATTCCGTTCCATTCCATTCCGTTCCATTCCATTCCATTCCGTTCCGTTCCATTCCGTTCCATTCCGTTCCATTCCATTGAATTCCGTTCCATTGCATTGAATTCCGTTCCATTCCATTCAATTCCTTTCCGTTCCGTTCCGTTCCGTTCCGTTCCGTTCCGTTCTACTAGGGTTGATTCCATTCTATTCCATTCCATTCCATTCGATTCCATTCTATTCCATTCGATTCCATTCGATTCAATTCGATTCCATTCCATTCCATTCCATTCCATTCCATTCCATTGAATTCCATTCCATTCCATTCCATTGAATTCCATTCCATTCCATTCCATTGAATTCCATTCCATTCCATTGAATTCCATTCCATTCCATTCCATTCGATTCCATTCCATTCCATTGAATTCCATTCCATTCCATTCCATTCCATTCCATTCCATTCCATTGAATTCCATTCCATTGAATTCCATTCCATTCCATTGAATTCCATTCCAATCCATTCCATTCCATTGAATTCCGTTCCATTCCATTCCATTCCGTTCCATTCCATTTGAATTCCATTCCATTCCATTCCATTCCATTCCATTCTACTCGGGTTGATTCCATTCTATTCCATTCCATTCCATTCCATTCCATTCGATTCCATTCGATCCCATTCCATTCCATTCAATTCCATTGAATTCCATTCCATTCCATTCCATTCCATCCCATTCCATTGAATTCCATTCCATTCCATTCCATTCCATGGAATTCCATTCCATTCCATTGACTTCCATTCCATTCCATTCCGTTCCATTCCATTATGTTCCATTCCATTCCATTCCATTCCATTCAATTCCATTCCGTTCCGTTCCATTCCGTTCCATTCCGTTCCATTCCATTGAATTCTGATCCATTGCATTGAATTCCTTTCCATTCCATTCCATTCCTTTCCGTTCCGTTCCGTTCCCTTCTACTCGGGTTGATTCCATTCTATTCCATTCCATTCCATTCGATTCCATTCGATTCCATTCGATTCCATTCGATTCCATTCGATTCCATTCCATTCCATTCCATTCCATTCCATTCCATTCCATTGAATTCCTTTCCATTCCATTGAATTCCATTCCATTCCATTCCATTCCATTCCATTCGATTCCATTGAATTCCATTCCATTCCATTCCTTTCCATTCCATTGAATTCCATTCCATTCCATTCCATTCCATTCCATTCGATTCCATTGAATTCCATTCCATTCCATTCCTTTCCATTCCATTCCATTCCATTCCATTCCATTCCATTCCATTGAATTCCATTGAATTCCATTCCAATGAATTCCATTCCATTCCATTCCATTCCATTCCATTCCATTCCATTGAATTAATTTCCATTCCATTCCATTCCATTCCATTCCATTCTATTCCATCGAATTCCATTCCATTCCATTCCATTCCATTCCATTCCATTCCATTCCATTCCATTCCATTCCATTCCATTCTACTCGGGTTGATTCCATTCTATTTCATTCCATTCCATTCGATTCCATTCGATTCCATTCCATTCCATTCCATTCCATTCCATTCAATTGAATTACATTCCATTCCATTCCATTCCATTCCATTCCATTCCGTTCCATTCCATTCCATCGAATTCCATTCCATTCCATTCCATTCCATTCCATTCCATTGAATTCCATTCCATTCCATTCCGTTCCGTTCCGTTCCGCTCCGTTTCGTTCCGTTCCGTTCCGTTCCATTCCATTCCATTCCATTCCATTGAATTCCGTTCCATTCCATTGAATTCCATTCCATTTCGTTCCATTCCATTGAATTCTGTTCCGTTCCGTTCCATTCCGTTCCGTTCCATTCCATTCCATTCCGTTCCTTTCCGTTCTACTCGGGTTGATTCCATTCTATTCCATTCCATTCCATTCGATTCCATTCGATTCCATTCGAATCCATTCGATTCCATTCGATTCCATTCGATTCCATTCCATTCCATTGAATTCCATTCCATTCCATTCCATTCCATTGAATTCCGTTCCATTCCATTCAATTCCATTCCATTCCATTCCTTTCCGTTCCGTTCCGTTCCGTTCCGTTCCGTTCCTTTCTACTCGGGTTGTTTCCATTCTATTCCATTCCATTCCATTCGATTCCATTCTATTCCATTCGATTCCATTCGATTCAATTCGATTCCATTCCATTCCATTCCATTCCATTCCATTGAATTCCATTCCATTCCATTCCGTTCCATTCCATTCCGTTCCATTCCATTCCATTCCATTCCATTCCATTACATTACATTCCCTTCCATTCCGTTCCATTCCGTTCCATTCCATTGAATTCCGATCCATTGCATGGAATTCCGTTCCATTCCATTCCATTCCTTTCCGTTCCGTTCCGTTCCGTTCGGTTCCGTTCTACTCGGATTGATTCCATTCTATTCCATTCCATTCCATTCGATTCCATTCGATTCCATTCGATTCCATTCGACTCCATTCCATTCCATTCCATTCCATTCCATTCCATTCCATTCCATTCCATTCCATTCCATTCCATTGAACTCCATTCCATTCCATTCAATTCCATTCCATTCCATTCCATTGAATTCCATTCCATTCCATTCCATTCCATTGAATTCTGTTCCATTCCATTCCATTCCATTCCATTCCGTTCTACTCGGGTTGATTCCATTCTATTCCATTCCGTTCCGTTCCGTTCCGTTCCGTTCCGTTCCATTCCACTCGGGTTGATTCCATTCTATTCTATTCCATTCCATTCCATTCCACTCGATTCCATTAGATTCCATTCGATTCCATTCGATTCCATTCGATTCCATTCCATTCCATTGAATTCCATTCCATTCCATTGAATTCCGTTCCATTCCATTCAATTCCATTCCATTCCATTCCATTCCATTCCATTTGAATTCCATTCCATTCCATTCCATTCCATTCCATTCCATTCCATTCCATTCCATTCCATTCCATTCTACTCGGGTTGATTCCATTCTATTACATTCCATTCCATTCGATTCCATTCGATTCCAATCGATTCCATTCGATTCCATTCCATTCCATTCCATTCAATTGAATTCCATTCCATTCCGTTGAATTCCATTCCATTCCATTCCATTGAATTCCATTCCATTCCATTCCATTCCATTCCATTCCATTCCATTCCATTCCATTCCATTCCATTGAATTCCGTTCCATTCCATTCCATTCCATTCCATTCCATTCCATTGAATTCCATTACATTGAATTCCATTCCATTCCATTCCATTCCATGGAATTCCATTCCATTCCATTCCATTCCATTCCGTTCCATTCCATTCCGTTCCATTCCATTCCATTCCGTTCCGTTCCATTCCGTTCCATTCCGTTCCATTCCATTGAATTCCGTTCCATTGCATTGAATTCCGTTCCATTCCATTCAATTCCTTTCCGTTCCGTTCCGTTCCGTTCCGTTCCGTTCCGTTCTACTAGGGTTGATTCCATTCTATTCCATTCCATTCCATTCCATTCCATTGAATTCCATTCCATTCCATTCCATTGAATTCCATTCCATTCCATTCCATTGAATTCCATTCCATTCCATTGAATTCCATTCCATTCCATTCCATTCCATTCCATTCCATTCCATTGAATTCCATTCCATTCCATTCCATTCCATTCCATTCCATTCCATTGAATTCCATTCCATTGAATTCCATTCCATTCCATTGAATTCCATTCCAATCCATTCCATTCCATTGAATTCCGTTCCATTCCATTCCATTCCGTTCCATTCCATTTGAATTCCATTCCATTCCATTCCATTCCATTCCATTCTACTCGGGTTGATTCCATTCTATTCCATTCCATTCCATTCCATTCCATTCGATTCCATTCGATTCCATTCCATTCCATTCAATTCCATTGAATTCCATTCCATTCCATTCCATTCCATCCCATTCCATTGAATTCCATTCCATTCCATTCCATTCCATGGAATTCCATTCCATTCCATTGACTTCCATTCCATTCCATTCCGTTCCATTCCATTATGTTCCATTCCATTCCATTCCATTCCATTCAATTCCATTCCGTTCCGTTCCATTCCGTTCCATTCCGTTCCATTCCATTGAATTCTGATCCATTGCATTGAATTCCTTTCCATTCCATTCCATTCCTTTCCGTTCCGTTCCGTTCCCTTCTACTCGGGTTGATTCCATTCTATTCCATTCCATTCCATTCGATTCCATTCGATTCCATTCGATTCCATTCGATTCCATTCGATTCCATTCCATTCCATTCCATTCCATTCCATTCCATTCCATTGAATTCCTTTCCATTCCATTGAATTCCATTCCATTCCATTCCATTCCATTCCATTCGATTCCATTGAATTCCATTCCATTCCATTCCTTTCCATTCCATTGAATTCCATTCCATTCCATTCCATTCCATTCCATTCGATTCCATTGAATTCCATTCCATTCCATTCCTTTCCATTCCATTCCATTCCATTCCATTCCATTCCATTCCATTGAATTCCATTGAATTCCATTCCAATGAATTCCATTCCATTCCATTCCATTCCATTCCATTGAATTAATTTCCATTCCATTCCATTCCATTCCATTCCATTCTATTCCATCGAATTCCATTCCATTCCATTCCATTCCATTCCATTCCATTCCATTCCATTCCATTCCATTCCATTCCATTCTACTCGGGTTGATTCCATTCTATTTCATTCCATTCCATTCGATTCCATTCGATTCCATTCCATTCCATTCCATTCCATTCCATTCAATTGAATTCCATTCCATTCCATTCCATTCCATTCCATTCCATTCCGTTCCATTCCATTCCATCGAATTCCATTCCATTCCATTCCATTCCATTCCATTCCATTGAATTCCATTCCATTCCATTCCGTTCCGTTCCGTTCCGCTCCGTTTCGTTCCGTTCCGTTCCGTTCCATTCCATTCCATTCCATTCCATTGAATTCCGTTCCATTCCATTGAATTCCATTCCATTTCGTTCCATTCCATTGAATTCTGTTCCGTTCCGTTCCATTCCGTTCCGTTCCATTCCATTCCATTCCGTTCCTTTCCGTTCTACTCGGGTTGATTCCATTCTATTCCATTCCATTCCATTCGATTCCATTCGATTCCATTCGAATCCATTCGATTCCATTCGATTCCATTCGATTCCATTCCATTCCATTGAATTCCATTCCATTCCATTCCATTCCATTGAATTCCGTTCCATTCCATTCAATTCCATTCCATTCCATTCCTTTCCGTTCCGTTCCGTTCCGTTCCGTTCCGTTCCTTTCTACTCGGGTTGTTTCCATTCTATTCCATTCCATTCCATTCGATTCCATTCTATTCCATTCGATTCCATTCGATTCAATTCGATTCCATTCCATTCCATTCCATTCCATTCCATTGAATTCCATTCCATTCCATTCCGTTCCATTCCATTCCGTTCCATTCCATTCCATTCCATTCCATTCCATTACATTACATTCCCTTCCATTCCGTTCCATTCCGTTCCATTCCATTGAATTCCGATCCATTGCATGGAATTCCGTTCCATTCCATTCCATTCCTTTCCGTTCCGTTCCGTTCCGTTCGGTTCCGTTCTACTCGGATTGATTCCATTCTATTCCATTCCATTCCATTCGATTCCATTCGATTCCATTCGATTCCATTCGACTCCATTCCATTCCATTCCATTCCATTCCATTCCATTCCATTCCATTGAACTCCATTCCATTCCATTCAATTCCATTCCATTCCATTCCATTGAATTCCATTCCATTCCATTCCATTCCATTGAATTCTGTTCCATTCCATTCCATTCCATTCCATTCCGTTCTACTCGGGTTGATTCCATTCTATTCCATTCCGTTCCGTTCCGTTCCGTTCCGTTCCGTTCCATTCCACTCGGGTTGATTCCATTCTATTCTATTCCATTCCATTCCATTACACTCGATTCCATTAGATTCCATTCGATTCCATTCGATTCCATTCGATTCCATTCCATTCCATTGAATTCCATTCCATTCCATTGAATTCCGTTCCATTCCATTCAATTCCATTCCATTCCATTCCATTCCATTCCATTTGAATTCCATTCCATTCCATTCCATTCCATTCCATTCCATTCCATTCCATTCCATTCCATTCCATTGAATTCCGTTCCATTCCATTCCATTCCATTCCATTCCATTCCATTGAATTCCATTACATTGAATTCCATTCCATTCCATTCCATTCCATGTAATTCCATTCCATTCCATTCCATTCCATTCCGTTCCATTCCATTCCGTTCCATTCCATTCCATTCCGTTCCGTTCCATTCCGTTCCATTCCGTTCCATTCCATTGAATTCCGTTCCATTGCATTGAATTCCGTTCCATTCCATTCAATTCCTTTCCGTTCCGTTCCGTTCCGTTCCGTTCCGTTCCGTTCTACTAGGGTTGATTCCATTCTATTCCATTCCATTCCATTCGATTCCATTCTATTCCATTCGATTCCATTCGATTCAATTCGATTCCATTCCATTCCATTCCATTCCATTCCATTCCATTGAATTCCATTCCATTCCATTCCATTGAATTCCATTCCATTCCATTCCATTGAATTCCATTCCATTCCATTGAATTCCATTCCATTCCATTCCATTCGATTCCATTCCATTCCATTGAATTCCATTCCATTCCATTCCATTCCATTCCATTCCATTCCATTGAATTCCATTCCATTGAATTCCATTCCATTCCATTGAATTCCATTCCAATCCATTCCATTCCATTGAATTCCGTTCCATTCCATTCCATTCCGTTCCATTCCATTTGAATTCCATTCCATTCCATTCCATTCCATTCCATTCTACTCGGGTTGATTCCATTCTATTCCATTCCATTCCATTCCATTCCATTCGATTCCATTCGATTCCATTCCATTCCATTCAATTCCATTGAATTCCATTCCATTCCATTCCATTCCATCCCATTCCATTGAATTCCATTCCATTCCATTCCATTCCATGGAATTCCATTCCATTCCATTGACTTCCATTCCATTCCATTCCGTTCCATTCCATTATGTTCCATTCCATTCCATTCCATTCCATTCAATTCCATTCCGTTCCGTTCCATTCCGTTCCATTCCGTTCCATTCCATTGAATTCTGATCCATTGCATTGAATTCCTTTCCATTCCATTCCATTCCTTTCCGTTCCGTTCCGTTCCCTTCTACTCGGGTTGATTCCATTCTATTCCATTCCATTCCATTCGATTCCATTCGATTCCATTCGATTCCATTCGATTCCATTCGATTCCATTCCATTCCATTCCATTCCATTCCATTCCATTCCATTGAATTCCTTTCCATTCCATTGAATTCCATTCCATTCCATTCCATTCCATTCCATTCGATTCCATTGAATTCCATTCCATTCCATTCCTTTCCATTCCATTGAATTCCATTCCATTCCATTCCATTCCATTCCATTCGATTCCATTGAATTCCATTCCATTCCATTCCTTTCCATTCCATTCCATTCCATTCCATTCCATTCCATTCCATTGAATTCCATTGAATTCCATTCCAATGAATTCCATTCCATTCCATTCCATTCCATTCCATTGAATTAATTTCCATTCCATTCCATTCCATTCCATTCCATTCTATTCCATCGAATTCCATTCCATTCCATTCCATTCCATTCCATTCCATTCCATTCCATTCCATTCCATTCCATTCCATTCTACTCGGGTTGATTCCATTCTATTTCATTCCATTCCATTCGATTCCATTCGATTCCATTCCATTCCATTCCATTCCATTCCATTCAATTGAATTCCATTCCATTCCATTCCATTCCATTCCATTCCATTCCGTTCCATTCCATTCCATCGAATTCCATTCCATTCCATTCCATTCCATTCCATTCCATTGAATTCCATTCCATTCCATTCCGTTCCGTTCCGTTCCGCTCCGTTTCGTTCCGTTCCGTTCCGTTCCATTCCATTCCATTCCATTCCATTGAATTCCGTTCCATTCCATTGAATTCCATTCCATTTCGTTCCATTCCATTGAATTCTGTTCCGTTCCGTTCCATTCCGTTCCGTTCCATTCCATTCCATTCCGTTCCTTTCCGTTCTACTCGGGTTGATTCCATTCTATTCCATTCCATTCCATTCGATTCCATTCGATTCCATTCGAATCCATTCGATTCCATTCGATTCCATTCGATTCCATTCCATTCCATTGAATTCCATTCCATTCCATTCCATTCCATTGAATTCCGTTCCATTCCATTCAATTCCATTCCATTCCATTCCTTTCCGTTCCGTTCCGTTCCGTTCCGTTCCGTTCCTTTCTACTCGGGTTGTTTCCATTCTATTCCATTCCATTCCATTCGATTCCATTCTATTCCATTCGATTCCATTCGATTCAATTCGATTCCATTCCATTCCATTCCATTCCATTCCATTGAATTCCATTCCATTCCATTCCGTTCCATTCCATTCCGTTCCATTCCATTCCATTCCATTCCATTCCATTACATTACATTCCCTTCCATTCCGTTCCATTCCGTTCCATTCCATTGAATTCCGATCCATTGCATGGAATTCCGTTCCATTCCATTCCATTCCTTTCCGTTCCGTTCCGTTCCGTTCGGTTCCGTTCTACTCGGATTGATTCCATTCTATTCCATTCCATTCCATTCGATTCCATTCGATTCCATTCGATTCCATTCGACTCCATTCCATTCCATTCCATTCCATTCCATTCCATTCCATTCCATTGAACTCCATTCCATTCCATTCAATTCCATTCCATTCCATTCCATTGAATTCCATTCCATTCCATTCCATTCCATTGAATTCTGTTCCATTCCATTCCATTCCATTCCATTCCGTTCTACTCGGGTTGATTCCATTCTATTCCATTCCGTTCCGTTCCGTTCCGTTCCGTTCCGTTCCATTCCACTCGGGTTGATTCCATTCTATTCTATTCCATTCCATTCCATTACACTCGATTCCATTAGATTCCATTCGATTCCATTCGATTCCATTCGATTCCATTCCATTCCATTGAATTCCATTCCATTCCATTGAATTCCGTTCCATTCCATTCAATTCCATTCCATTCCATTCCATTCCATTCCATTTGAATTCCATTCCATTCCATTCCATTCCATTCCATTCCATTCCATTCCATTCCATTCCATTCCATTCCATTCTACTCGGGTTGATTCCATTCTATTACATTCCATTCCATTCGATTCCATTCGATTCCAATCGATTCCATTCGATTCCATTCCATTCCATTCCATTCAATTGAATTCCATTCCATTCCATTGAATTCCATTCCATTCCATTCCGTTCCATTCCGTTCCGTTCCGTACCGTTCCATTCCATTCCATTCCATTCCATTGAATTCCGTTCCATTCCATTCAATTCCATTCCATTCCATTCCTTTCCGTTCCGTTCCGTTCCGTTCCGTTCCGTTCCGTTCTACTCGGGTTGTTTCCATTCTATTCCATTCCATTCCATTCGATTCCATTCTATTCCATTCGATTCCATTCGATTCAATTCGATTCCATTCCATTCCATTCCATTCCATTCCATTCCATTCCATTCCATTGAATTCCATTCCATTCCATTCCGTTCCATTCCATTCCGTTCCATTCCATTCCATTCCATTCCATTCCATTACATTACATTCCCTTCCATTCCGTTCCATTCCGTTCCATTCCATTGAATTCCGATCCATTGCATGGAATTCCGTTCCATTCCATTCCATTCCTTTCCGTTCCGTTCCGTTCCGTTCGGTTCCGTTCTACTCGGATTGATTCCATTCTATTCCATTCCATTCCATTCGATTCCATTCGATTCCATTCGATTCCATTCGACTCCATTCCATTCCATTCCATTCCATTCCATTCCATTCCATTCCATTCCATTCCATTCCATTCCATTCCATTCCATTGAACTCCATTCCATTCCATTCAATTCCATTCCATTCCATTCCATTGAATTCCATTCCATTCCATTCCATTCCATTGAATTCTGTTCCATTCCATTCCATTCCATTCCATTCCGTTCTACTCGGGTTGATTCCATTCTATTCCATTCCGTTCCGTTCCGTTCCGTTCCGATCCGTTCCATTCCACTCGGGTTGATTCCATTCTATTCTATTCCATTCCATTCCATTCCACTCGATTCCATTAGATTCCATTCGATTCCATTCGATTCCATTCGATTCCATTCCATTCCATTGAATTCCATTCCATTCCATTGAATTCCGTTCCATTCCATTCAATTCCATTCCATTCCATTCCATTCCATTCCATTTGAATTCCATTCCATTCCATTCCATTCCATTCCATTCCATTCCATTCCATTCCATTCCATTCCATTCTACTCGGGTTGATTCCATTCTATTACATTCCATTCCATTCGATTCCATTCGATTCCAATCGATTCCATTCGATTCCATTCCATTCCATTCCATTCAATTGAATTCCATTCCATTCCGTTGAATTCCATTCCATTCCATTCCATTGAATTCCATTCCATTCCATTCCATTCCATTCCATTCCATTCCATTCCATTCCATTCCATTCCATTGAATTCCGTTCCATTCCATTCCATTCCATTCCATTCCATTCCATTGAATTCCATTACATTGAATTCCATTCCATTCCATTCCATTCCATGGAATTCCATTCCATTCCATTCCGTTCCATTCCGTTCCGTTCCGTACCGTTCCATTCCATTCCATTCCATTCCATTGAATTCCGTTCCATTCCATTGAATTCCATTCCATTCCGTTCCATTCCATTGAATTCCGTTCCGTTCCGTTCCGTTCCGTTCCGTTCCATTCCGTTCCATTCCGTTCCATTCCGTTCTACTCGGGTTGATTCCATTCTATTCCATTCCATTCCACTCGATTCCATTCCATTCGATTCCATTCCATTCCATTCCATTCCGTTCTACTCGGGTTCATTCCATTCCATTCCTTTCCGTTCCGTTCCGTTCCGTTCCGTTCCGTTCCGTTCTACTCGGGTTGTTTCCATTCTATTCCATTCCATTCCATTCCATTCCATTCTATTCCATTCGATTCCATTCGATTCAATTCGATTCCATTCCATTCCATTCCATTCCATTCCATTCCATTCCATTCCATTGAATTCCATTCCACTCCATTCCGTTCCATTCCATTCCGTTCCATTCCATTCCATTCCATTCCATTCCATTCCATTCCATTCCATTCCATTGAATTCCGTTCCATTCCATTGAATTCCATTCCATTCCGTTCCATTCCATTGAATTCCGTTCCGTTCTGTTCCGTTCCGTTCCGTTCCATTCCGTTCCATTCCGTTCTACTCGGGTTGATTCCATTCTATTCCATTCCATTCCACTCGATTCCATTCCATTCGATTCCATTCCATTCCATTCCATTCCGTTCTACTCGGGTTCATTCCATTCCATTCCTTTCCGTTCCGTTCCGTTCCGTTCTACTCGGGTTGATTCCATTCTATTCCATTCCATTCCATTCGATTCCATTCTATTCCATTCGATTCCATTCTATTCAATTCGATTCCATTCCATTCCATTCCATTCCATTCCATTCCATTGAATTCCATTCCATTCCATTCCGTTCCATTCCATTCCGTTCCATTCCATTCCATTCCATTCCATTCCATTCCATTGAATTCCATTCCATTCCATTCCATTCCATTCAATTCTGTTCCATTCAATTCCATTCCATTCCATTCCGTTCTACTCGGGTTGATTCCATTCTATTCCATTCCGTTCCGTTCCGTTCCGTTCCGTTCCTTTCCGTTCCATTCCATTCCACTCGGGTTGGTTCCATTCTATTCCATTCCATTGCATTCGATTCCATTCGATTCCATTCGATTCCATTCGATTCCATTCGATTCCATTCGATTCCATTCGATTCCATTCCATTCCATTGAATTCCGTTCCATTCCATTCCATTCCATTGAATTCCGTTCCATTCCATTCCATTCCATTCCATTCCATTCCATTCCATTCCATTCCATTTGAATTCCATTCCATTCCATTCCGTTCCATTCCATTCCATTCCATTCCATTCCATTCTACTCGGGTTGATTCCATTCTATTCCATTCCATTCCATTCGATTCCATTCGATTCCATTCGATTCCATTCGATTCCATTCCATTCCATTCCATTCCATTCCATTGAATTCCATACCATTGAATTCCATTCCATTCCATTCCATTCCATCGAATTCCATTCCAGTCCGTTCCATTCCGTTCCGTTCCGTTCCGTTCCGTTCCATTCCATTCCATTCCATTCCATGGAATTCCATTCCATTCCATTCCATTCCATTCCGTTCCATTCCATTCCGTTCCATTCCATTCCATTCCATTCCATTCCGTTCCGTTCCATTCCGTTCCATTCCGTTCCATTCCATTGAATTCCGTTCCATTGCATTGAATTCCGTTCCATTCCATTCCATTCCTTTCCGTTCCGTTCCGTTCCGTTCCGTTCCGTTCCGTTCTACTTGGGTTGATTCCATTCTATTCCATTCCATTCCATTCGATTCCATTCGATTCCATTCGATTCCATTCCATTCCATTCCATACAATTGAATTCCATTCCATTCCATTCCATTCCATTCCATTCCATTCCGTTCCATTCCATTCCATCGAATTCCATTCCATTCCATTCCATTCCATTCCATTCCATTGAATTCCATTCCATTCCGTTCCGTTCCGTTCCGCTCCGTTTCGTTCCGTTCCGTTCCGTTCCATTCCATTCCATTCCATTCCATTGAATTCCGTTCCATTCCATTGAATTCCATTCCATTTCGTTCCATTCCATTGAATTCTGTTCCGTTCCGTTCCATTCCGTTCCGTTCCATTCCATTCCATTCCGTTCCTTTCCGTTCTACTCGGGTTGATTCCATTCTATTCCATTCCATTCCATTCGATTCCATTCGATTCCATTCGAATCCATTCGATTCCATTCGATTCCATTCGATTCCATTCCATTCCATTGAATTCCATTCCATTCCATTCCATTCCATTGAATTCCGTTCCATTCCATTCAATTCCATTCCATTCCATTCCTTTCCGTTCCGTTCCGTTCCGTTCCGTTCCGTTCTACTCGGGTTGTTTCCATTCTATTCCATTCCATTCCATTCGATTCCATTCTATTCCTTTCGATTCCATTCGATTCAATTCGATTCCATTCCATTCCATTCCATTCCATTCCATTCCATTCCATTGAATTCCATTCCATTCCATTCCGTTCCATTCCATTCCGTTCCATTCCATTCCATTCCATTCCATTCCATTACATTACATTCCCTTCCATTCCGTTCCATTCCGTTCCATTCCATTGAATTCCGATCCATTGCATGGAATTCCGTTCCATTCCATTCCATTCCTTTCCGTTCCGTTCCGTTCCGTTCGGTTCCGTTCTACTCGGATTGATTCCATTCTATTCCATTCCATTCCATTCGATTCCATTCGATTCCATTCGATTCCATTCGACTCCATTCCATTCCATTCCATTCCATTCCATTCCATTCCATTCCATTCCATTCCATTCCATTCCATTGAACTCCATTCCATTCCATTCAATTCCATTCCATTCCATTCCATTGAATTCCATTCCATTCCATTCCATTCCATTGAATTCTGTTCCATTCCATTCCATTCCATTCCATTCCGTTCTACTCGGGTTGATTCCATTCTATTCCATTCCGTTCCGTTCCGTTCCGTTCCGTTCCGTTCCATTCCACTCGGGTTGATTCCATTCTATTCCATTCCATTCCATTCCATTCCACTCGATTCCATTAGATTCCATTCGATTCCATTCGATTCCATTCGATTCCATTCCATTCCATTGAATTCCATTCCATTCCATTCCATTTCATTGAATTCCGTTCCATTCCATTCAATTCCATTCCATTCCATTCCATTCCATTCCATTTGAATTCCATTCCATTCCATTCCATTCCATTCCATTCCATTCCATTCCATTCCATTCCATTCTACTCGGGTTGATTCCACTCTATTACATTCCATTCCATTCGATTCCATTCGATTCCAATCGATTCCATTCGATTCCATTCCATTCCATTCCATTCAATTGAATTCCATTCCATTCCATTCCATTCCATTCCATTCCATTCCATTGAATTCCATTCCATTCCATTCCATTCCATTCCATTCCATTCCATTCCATTCCATTCCATTCCATTGAATTCCGTTCCATTCCATTCCATTCCATTCCATTCCATTCCATTGAATTCCATTACATTGAATTCCATTCCATTCCATTCCATTCCATGGAATTCCATTCCATTCCGTTCCGTTCCATTCCGTTCCGTTCCGTACCGTTCCATTCCATTCCATTCCATTCCATTGAATTCCGTTCCATTCCATTGAATTCCATTCCATTCCGTTCCATTCCATTGAATTCCGTTCCGTTCCGTTCCGTTCCGTTCCATTCCGTTCCATTCCGTTCCATTCCGTTCTACTCGGGTTGATTCCATTCTATTCCATTCCATTCCACTCGATTCCATTCCATTCGATTCCATTCCATTCCATTCCATTCCGTTCTACTCGGGTTCATTCCATTCCATTCCTTTCCGTTCCGTTCCGTTCCGTTCCGTTCCGTTCTACTCGGGTTGTTTCCATTCTATTCCATTCCATTCCATTCGATTCCATTCTATTCCATTCGATTCCATTCGATTCAATTCGATTCCATTCCATTCCATTCCATTCCATTCCATTCCATTCCATTGAATTCCATTCCATTCCATTCCGTTCCATTCCATTCCGTTCCATTCCATTCCATTCCATTCCATTCCATTACATTACATTCCCTTCCATTCCGTTCCATTCCGTTCCATTCCATTGAATTCCGATCCATTGCATGGAATTCCGTTCCATTCCATTCCATTCCTTTCCGTTCCGTTCCGTTCCGTTCGGTTCCGTTCTACTCGGATTGATTCCATTCTATTCCATTCCATTCCATTCGATTCCATTCGATTCCATTCGATTCCATTCCATTCCATTCCATTGAACTCCATTCCATTCCATAACATTCCATTCCATTCCATTCCATTCCATTCCATTGAACTCCATTCCATTCCATTCAATTCCATTCCATTCCATTCCATTGAATTCCATTCCATTCCATTCCATTCCATTGAATTCTGTTCCATTCCATTCCATTCCATTCCATTCCGTTCTACTCGGGTTGATTCCATTCTATTCCATTCCGTTCCGTTCCGTTCCGTTCCGTTCCGTTCCATTCCACTCGGGTTGATTCCATTCTATTCTATTCCATTCCATTCCATTACACTCGATTCCATTAGATTCCATTCGATTCCATTCGATTCCATTCGATTCCATTCCATTCCATTGAATTCCATTCCATTCCATTGAATTCCGTTCCATTCCATTCAATTCCATTCCATTCCATTCCATTCCATTCCATTTGAATTCCATTCCATTCCATTCCATTCCATTCCATTCCATTCCATTCCATTCCATTCCATTCCATTCCATTCTACTCGGGTTGATTCCATTCTATTACATTCCATTCCATTCGATTCCATTCGATTCCAATCGATTCCATTCGATTCCATTCCATTCCATTCCATTCAATTGAATTCCATTCCATTCCATTGAATTCCATTCCATTCCATTCCATTGAATTCCATTCCATTCCATTCCATTCCATTCCATTCCATTCCATTCCATTCCATTCCATTGAATTCCGTTCCATTCCATTCCATTCCATTCCATTCCATTGAATTCCATTACATTGAATTCCATTCCATTCCATTCCATTCCATGGAATTCCATTCCATTCCATTCCGTTCCATTCCGTTCCGTTCCGTACCGTTCCATTCCATTCCATTCCATTCCATTGAATTCCGTTCCATTCCATTCAATTCCATTCCATTCCATTCCTTTCCGTTCCGTTCCGTTCCGTTCCGTTCCGTTCCGTTCTACTCGGGTTGTTTCCATTCTATTCCATTCCATTCCATTCGATTCCATTCTATTCCATTCGATTCCATTCGATTCAATTCGATTCCATTCCATTCCATTCCATTCCATTCCATTCCATTCCATTCCATTCCATTGAATTCCATTCCATTCCATTCCGTTCCATTCCATTCCGTTCCATTCCATTCCATTCCATTCCATTCCATTACATTACATTCCCTTCCATTCCGTTCCATTCCGTTCCATTCCATTGAATTCCGATCCATTGCATGGAATTCCGTTCCATTCCATTCCATTCCTTTCCGTTCCGTTCCGTTCCGTTCGGTTCCGTTCTACTCGGATTGATTCCATTCTATTCCATTCCATTCCATTCGATTCCATTCGATTCCATTCGATTCCATTCGACTCCATTCCATTCCATTCCATTCCATTCCATTCCATTCCATTCCATTCCATTCCATTCCATTCCATTGAACTCCATTCCATTCCATTCAATTCCATTCCATTCCATTCCATTGAATTCCATTCCATTCCATTCCATTCCATTGAATTCTGTTCCATTCCATTCCATTCCATTCCATTCCGTTCTACTCGGGTTGATTCCATTCTATTCCATTCCGTTCCGTTCCGTTCCGTTCCGTTCCGTTCCATTCCACTCGGGTTGATTCCATTCTATTCTATTCCATTCCATTCCATTCCACTCGATTCCATTAGATTCCATTCGATTCCATTCGATTCCATTCGATTCCATTCCATTCCATTGAATTCCATTCCATTCCATTGAATTCCGTTCCATTCCATTCAATTCCATTCCATTCCATTCCATTCCATTCCATTTGAATTCCATTCCATTCCATTCCATTCCATTCCATTCCATTCCATTCCATTCCATTCCATTCCATTCCATTCTACTCGGGTTGATTCCATTCTATTACATTCCATTCCATTCGATTCCATTCGATTCCAATCGATTCCATTCGATTCCATTCCATTCCATTCCATTCAATTGAATTCCATTCCATTCCGTTGAATTCCATTCCATTCCATTCCATTGAATTCCATTCCATTCCATTCCATTCCATTCCATTCCATTCCATTCCATTCCATTCCATTCCATTGAATTCCGTTCCATTCCATTCCATTCCATTCCATTCCATTCCATTGAATTCCATTACATTGAATTCCATTCCATTCCATTCCATTCCATGGAATTCCATTCCATTCCATTCCGTTCCATTCCGTTCCGTTCCGTACCGTTCCATTCCATTCCATTCCATTCCATTGAATTCCGTTCCATTCCATTGAATTCCATTCCATTCCGTTCCATTCCATTGAATTCCGTTCCGTTCCGTTCCGTTCCGTTCCGTTCCATTCCGTTCCATTCCGTTCCATTCCGTTCTACTCGGGTTGATTCCATTCTATTCCATTCCATTCCACTCGATTCCATTCCATTCGATTCCATTCCATTCCATTCCATTCCGTTCTACTCGGGTTCATTCCATTCCATTCCTTTCCGTTCCGTTCCGTTCCGTTCCGTTCCGTTCCGTTCTACTCGGGTTGTTTCCATTCTATTCCATTCCATTCCATTCCATTCCATTCTATTCCATTCGATTCCATTCGATTCAATTCGATTCCATTCCATTCCATTCCATTCCATTCCATTCCATTCCATTGAATTCCATTCCATTCCATTCCGTTCCATTCCATTCCGTTCCATTCCATTCCATTCCATTCCATTCCATTCCATTCCATTACATTCCCTTCCTTTCCGTTCCATTCCGTTCCATTCCATTGAATTCCGATCCATTGCATGGAATTCCGTTCCATTCCATTCCATTCCTTTCCGTTCCGTTCCGTTCCGTTCGGTTCCGTTCTACTCGGATTGATTCCATTCTATTCCATTCCATTCCATTCGATTCCATTCGATTCCATTCGATTCCATTCGACTCCATTCCAATCCATTCCATTCCATTCCATTCCATTCCATTCCATTCCATTCCATTGAACTCCATTCCATTCCATTCAATTCCATTCCATTCCATTCCATTGAATTCCATTCCATTCCATTCCATTCCATTGAATTCTGTTCCATTCCATTCCATTCCATTCCATTCCGTTCTACTCGGGTTGATTCCATTCTATTCCATTCCGTTCCGTTCCGTTCCGTTCCGTTCCGTTCCATTCCACTCGGGTTGATTCCATTCTATTCCATTCCATTCCATTCCATTCCACTCGATTCCATTAGATTCCATTCGATTCCATTCGATTCCATTCGATTCCATTCCATTCCATTGAATTCCATTCCATTCCATTCCATTCCATTGAATTCCGTTCCATTCCATTCCATTCCATTCCATTCCATTCCATTCCATTCCATTTGAATTCCATTCCATTCCATTCCATTCCATTCCATTCCATTCCATTCCATTCCATTCCATTCTACTCGGGTTGATTCCATTCTATTACATTCCATTCCATTCGATTCCATTCGATTCCAATCGATTCCATTCGATTCCATTCCATTCCATTCCATTCAATTGAATTCCATTCCATTCCATTCCATTCCATTCCATTCCATTCCATTCCATTCCATTGAATCCCATTCCATTCCATTCCATTCCATTCCATTCCATTCCATTCCATTCCATTCCATTCCATTGAATTCCGTTCCATTCCATTCCATTCCATTCCATTCCATTCCATTGAATTCCATTACATTGAATTCCATTCCATTCCATTCCATTCCATGGAATTCCATTCCATTCCGTTCCGTTCCATTCCGTTCCGTTCCGTACCGTTCCATTCCATTCCATTCCATTCCATTGAATTCCGTTCCATTCCATGGAATTCCATTCCATTCCGTTCCATTCCATTGAATTCCATTCCATTCCATTCCATTAGATTCCATTCCATTCCATTGAATTCCATTCCATTCCATTAGATTCCATTCCATTCCATTCCATTCCATTCCATTGAATTCCATTCCATTGAATTCCATTCCATTCCATTGAATTCCATTCCAATCCATTCCATTCCATTGAATTCCGTTCCTTTCCATTCCATTCCGTTCCATTCCATTTGTATTCCATTCCATTCCATTCCATTCCATTCCATTCTACTCGGGTTGATTCCATTCTATTCCATTCCATTCCATTCGATTCCATTCGATTCCATTCGATTCCATTCCATTCCATTCAATTCCATTGAATTCCATTCCATTCCATTCCATTCCATCCCATTCCATTGAATTCCATTCCATTCCATTCCATTCCATGGAATTCCATTCCATTCCATTGAATTCCATTCCATTCCATTCCGTTCCATTCCATTATGTTCCATTCCATTCCATTCCATTCCATTCCATTCCATTCCGTTCCGTTCCATTCCGTTCCATTCCGTTCCATTCCATTGAATTCCGATCCATTGCATTGAATTCCTTTCCATTCCATTCCATTCCTTTCCGTTCCGTTCCGTTCCGTTCTACTCGGGTTGATTCCATTCTATTCCATTCCATTCCATTCGATTCCATTCGATTCCATTCGATTCCATTCGATTCCATTCCATTCCATTCCATTCCATTCCATTCCATTCCATTCCATTGAATTCCTTTCCATTCCATTGAATTCCATTCCATTCCATTCCATTCCATTCCATTCGATTCCATTGAATTCCATTCCATTCCATTCCTTTCCATTCCATTCCATTCCATTCCATTCCATTCCATTCCATTGAATTCCATTGAATTCCATTCCAATGAATTCCATTCCATTCCATTCCATTCCATTCCATTCCATTCCATAGAATTAATTTCCATTCCATTCCATTCCATTCCATTCCATTCCATTCTATTCCATCGAATTCCATTCCATTCCATTCCATTCCATTCCATTCCATTCCATTCCATTCCATTCCATTCTACTCGGGTTGATTCCATTCTATTCCATTCCATTCCATTCGATTCCATTCGATTCCATTCGATTCCATTCCATTCCATTCCATACAATTGAATTCCATTCCATTCCATTCCATTCCATTCCATTCAATTCCGTTCCATTCCATTCCATCGAATTCCATTCCATTCCATTCCATTCCATTCCATTCCATTGAATTCCATTCCATTCCGTTCCGTTCCGTTCCGCTCCGTTTCGTTCCGTTCCGTTCCGTTCCATTCCATTCCATTCCATTCCATTGAATTCCGTTCCATTCCATTGAATTCCATTCCATTTCGTTCCATTCCATTGAATTCTGTTCCGTTCCGTTCCATTCCGTTCCGTTCCATTCCATTCCATTCCGTTCCTTTCCGTTCTACTCGGGTTGATTCCATTCTATTCCATTCCATTCCATTCGATTCCATTCGATTCCATTCGAATCCATTCGATTCCATTCGATTCCATTCGATTCCATTGAATTCCATTCCATTCCATTCCATTCCATTGAATTCCGTTCCATTCCATTCAATTCCATTCCATTCCATTCCTTTCCGTTCCGTTCCGTTCCGTTCCGTTCTACTCGGGTTGTTTCCATTCTATTCCATTCCATTCCATTCGATTCCATTCTATTCCATTCGATTCCATTCGATTCAATTCGATTCCATTCCATTCCATTCCATTCCATTCCATTCCATTCCATTGAATTCCATTCCATTCCATTCCGTTCCATTCCATTCCGTTCCATTCCATTCCATTCCATTCCATTCCATTACATTACATTCCCTTCCATTCCGTTCCATTCCGTTCCATTCCATTGAATTCCGATCCATTGCATGGAATTCCGTTCCATTCCATTCCATTCCTTTCCGTTCCGTTCCGTTCCGTTCGGTTCCGTTCTACTCGGATTGATTCCATTCTATTCCATTCCATTCCATTCGATTCCATTCGATTCCATTCGATTCCATTCGACTCCATTCCATTCCATTCCATTCCATTCCATTCCATTCCATTCCATTCCATTCCATTCCATTCCATTGAACTCCATTCCATTCCATTCAATTCCATTCCATTCCATTCCATTGAATTCCATTCCATTCCATTCCATTCCATTGAATTCTGTTCCATTCCATTCCATTCCATTCCATTCCGTTCTACTCGGGTTGATTCCATTCTATTCCATTCCGTTCCGTTCCGTTCCGTTCCGATCCGTTCCATTCCACTCGGGTTGATTCCATTCTATTCCATTCCATTCCATTCCATTCCACTCGATTCCATTAGATTCCATTCGATTCCATTCGATTCCATTCGATTCCATTCCATTCCATTGAATTCCATTCCATTCCATTCCATTCCATTGAATTCCGTTCCATTCCATTCAATTCCATTCCATTCCATTCCATTCCATTCCATTTGAATTCCATTCCATTCCATTCCATTCCATTCCATTCCATTCCATTCCATTCCATTCCATTCTACTCGGGTTGATTCCATTCTATTACATTCCATTCCATTCGATTCCATTCGATTCCAATCGATTCCATTCGATTCCATTCCATTCCATTCCATTCAATTGAATTCCATTCCATTCCATTCCATTCCATTCCATTCCATTCCATTGAATTCCATTCCATTCCATTCCATTCCATTCCATTCCATTCCATTCCATTCCATTCCATTGAATTCCGTTCCATTCCATTCCATTCCATTCCATTCCATTCCATTGAATTCCATTACATTGAATTCCATTCCATTCCATTCCATTCCATGGAATTCCATTCCATTCCGTTCCGTTCCATTCCGTTCCGTTCCGTACCGTTCCATTCCATTCCATTCCATTCCATTGAATTCCGTTCCATTCCATTGAATTCCATTCCATTCCGTTCCATTCCATTGAATTCCGTTCCGTTCCGTTCCGTTCCGTTCCGTTCCGTTCCATTCCGTTCCATTCCGTTCCATTCCGTTCTACTCGGGTTGATTCCATTCTATTCCATTCCATTCCACTCGATTCCATTCCATTCGATTCCATTCCATTCCATTCCATTCCGTTCTACTCGGGTTCATTCCATTCCATTCCTTTCCGTTCCGTTCCGTTCCGTTCCGTTCCGTTCTACTCGGGTTGTTTCCATTCTATTCCATTCCATTCCATTCGATTCCATTCTATTCCATTCGATTCCATTCGATTCAATTCGATTCCATTCCATTCCATTCCATTCCATTCCATTCCATTCCATTGAATTCCATTCCATTCCATTCCGTTCCATTCCATTCCGTTCCATTCCATTCCATTCCATTCCATTCCATTACATTACATTCCCTTCCATTCCGTTCCATTCCATTGAATTCCGATCCATTGCATGGAATTCCGTTCCATTCCATTCCATTCCTTTCCGTTCCGTTCCGTTCCGTTCGGTTCCGTTCTACTCGGATTGATTCCATTCTATTCCATTCCATTCCATTCGATTCCATTCGATTCCATTCGATTCCATTCGACTCCATTCCATTCCATTCCATTCCATTCCATTCCATTCCATTCCATTCCATTCCATTGAACTCCATTCCATTCCATTCAATTCCATTCCATTCCATTCCATTGAATTCCATTCCATTCCATTCCATTCCATTGAATTCTGTTCCATTCCATTCCATTCCATTCCATTCCGTTCTACTCGGGTTGATTCCATTCTATTCCATTCCGTTCCGTTCCGTTCCGTTCCGTTCCGTTCCATTCCACTCGGGTTGATTCCATTCTATTCCATTCCATTCCATTCCATTCCACTCGATTCCATTAGATTCCATTCGATTCCATTCGATTCCATTCGATTCCATTCCATTCCATTGAATTCCATTCCATTCCATTCCATTCCATAGAATTCCGTTCCATTCCATTCCATTCCATTCCATTCCATTCCATTCCATTCCATTTGAATTCCATTCCATTCCATTCCATTCCATTCCATTCCATTCCATTCCATTCCATTCTACTCGGGTTGATTCCATTCTATTACATTCCATTCCATTCGATTCCATTCGATTCCAATCGATTCCATTCGATTCCATTCCATTCCATTCCATTCAATTGAATTCCATTCCATTCCATTCCATTCCATTCCATTCCATTCCATTCCATTCCATTGAATCCCATTCCATTCCATTCCATTCCATTCCATTCCATTCCATTCCATTCCATTCCATTCCATTGAATTCCGTTCCATTCCATTCCATTCCATTCCATTCCATTCCATTGAATTCCATTACATTGAATTCCATTCCATTCCATTCCATTCCATGGAATTCCATTCCATTCCGTTCCGTTCCATTCCGTTCCGTTCCGTACCGTTCCATTCCATTCCATTCCATTCCATTGAATTCCGTTCCATTCCATTGAATTCCATTCCATTCCGTTCCATTCCATTGAATTCCGTTCCGTTCCGTTCCGTTCCGTTCCGTTCCATTCCGTTCCATTCCGTTCCATTCCGTTCTACTCGGGTTGATTCCATTCTATTCCATTCCATTCCACTCGATTCCATTCCATTCGATTCCATTCCATTCCATTCCATTCCGTTCTACTCGGGTTCATTCCATTCCATTCCTTTCCGTTCCGTTCCGTTCCGTTCTACTCGGGTTGATTCCATTCTATTCCATTCCATTCCATTCGATTCCATTCTATTCCATTCGATTCCATTCTATTCAATTCGATTCCATTCCATTCCATTCCATTCCATTCCATTCCATTGAATTCCATTCCATTCCATTCCGTTCCATTCCATTCCGTTCCATTCCATTCCATTCCATTCCATTCCATTCCATTACGTTCCGTTCCATTCCGTTCCATTCCATTGAATTCCGATCCATTGCATTGAATTCCGTTCCATTCCATTCCATTCCTTTCCGTTCCGTTCCGTTCCATTCCGTTCCGTTCTACTCGGGTTGATTCCATTCTATTCCATTCCATTCCATTCGTTTCCAATCTATTCCATTCGATTCCATTCGATTCAATTCGATTCCATTCCATTCGATTCCATTCCATTCCATAGAATTCCATTCCATTCCATTCCATTCCATTGAATTCCGTTCCATTCCATTCCATTGCATTCCATTCCATTCCATTCCATTTGAATTCCATTCCATTCCATTCCATTCCATTCCATTCCATTCCATTCCATTCCATTCCATTCCATAGCATTCCATTCAATTCCATTCCTCTCGGGTTGATTCCATTCTATTCCATTCCATTCCATTCGATTCCATTCGATTCCATTCGATTCCATTCGATTCCATTCCATTCCATTCCATTCCATTCCATTCCATTCCATTCCATTGAATTCCATTCCATTCCATTGAATTCCATTCCATTCCATTCCATTCCATTGAATTCCGTTCCATTCAATTCCATTCCATTCCATTCCATTCCATTGAATTCCATTCCATTGAATTCCATTCCATTCCATTCCATTCCATTGAATTCCATTCCATTCCGTTCCGTTCCATTCCGTTCCGTTCCGTTTCGTTCCGTTCCGTTCCGTTCCGTTCCATTCCATTCCATTCCATTCCATTGAATTCCGTTCCATTCCATTGAATTCCATTCCATTCCGTTCCATTCCATTGAATTCTGTTCCGTTCCGTTCCGTTCCGTTCCGTTCCATTCCGTTCCATTCCGTTCCTTTCCGTTCTACTCGGGTTGATTCCATTCTATTCCATTCCATTCCATTCGATTCCATTCGATTCCATTCGAATCCATTCGATTCCATTCGATTCCATTCGATTCCATTCCATTCCATTGAATTCCATTCCATTCCATTCCATTCCATTGAATTCCGTTCCATTCCATTCAATTCCATTCCATTCCATTCCTTTCCATTCCGTTCCGTTCCGTTCCGTTCCGTTCTACTCGGTTTGATTCCATTCTATTCCATTCCGTTCCGTTCCATTCCATTCCGTTCCATTCCATTCCATTCCATTCCATTCCATTACGTTCCGTTCCATTCCGTTCCATTCCATTGAATTCCGATCCATTGCATTGAATTCCGTTCCATTCCATTCCATTCCTTTCCGTTCCGTTCCGTTCCGTTCCGTTCCGTTCTACTCGGGTTGATTCCATTCTATTCCATTCCATTCCATTCCATTCCAATCTATTCCATTCGATTCCATTCGATTCAATTCGATTCCATTCCATTCCATTCCATTCCATTCCATTGAATTCCATTCCATTCCATTCCGTTCCATTCCATTCCATTCCATTCCATTCCATTACGTTCCGTTCCATTCCGTTCCATTCCGTTCCATTCCATTGAATTCCGATCCATTGCATTGAATTCCGTTCCATTCCATTCCATTCCTTTCCGTTCCGTTCCGTTCCATTCCATTCCGTTCTACTCGGATTGATTCCATTCTATTCCATTCCATTCCATTCGATTCCATTCGATTCCATTCGATTCCATTCCATTCCATTCCATTCCATTCCATTCCATTCCATTCCATTCCATTGAACTCCATTCCATTCCATTCCATTCCATTCCATTCCATTCCATTGAATTCCATTCCATTTCATTCCATTCCATTGAATTCTGTTCCATTCAATTCCATTCCATTCCATTCCGTTCTACTCGGGTTGATTCCATTCTATTCCATTCCGTTCCGTTCCGTTCCGTTCCGTTCCGTTCCGTTCCGTTCCATTCCACTCGGGTTGATTCCATTCTATTCCATTCCATTCCATTCCATTCCATTCGATTCCATTCGATTCCATTCGATTCCATTTGATTCCATTCGATTCCATTCCATTCCATAGAATTCCATTCCATTCCATTCCATTCCATTGAATTCCGTTCCATTCCATTCCATTGCATTCCATTCCATTCCATTCCATTCCATACCATTCCATTCCATTCCATTCCATACCATTCCATTCCATTCCATTCCTCTCGGGTTGATTCCATTCTATTCCATTCCATTCCATTCGATTCCATTCGATTCCATTCGATTCCATTCGATTCCATTCCATTCCATTCCATTCCATTCCATTCCATTCCATTCCATTCCATTGAATTCCATTCCATTCCATTGAATTCCATTGAATTCCGTTCCATTCCATTCCATTCCATTCCATTCCACTCCATTGAATTCCATTCCATTGAATTCCATTCCATTCCATTCCATTCCATTGAATTCCATTCCATAGAATTCCGTTCCATTCCATTGAATTCCATTCCATTCCATTCCATTCCATTCCATTCCATTCCATTCCATTCCATTCCATTCCATTGAATTCCATTCCATTCCATTCCATTCCATTCCATTCCATTCCATTCCGTTCTACTCGGGTTGATTCCATTCTATTCCATTCCATTCCATTCGATCTCATTCGATTCCATTCGATTCCATTCGATTCCATTCCATTCCATTCCATTGAATTCCGTTCCATTCCATTCCATTCCATTCCATTCCATTCCATGGAATTCCATTCCATTCCATTCCATAGAATTCCGTTCCATTCCATTCCATTCCATTCCATTCCATTCCATTCCATTCCATTCCATTCCATTCCATTGAATTCCATTCCATTCCATTCCATTCCTTTCCATTGAATTCCATTCTGTTCCATTCCATTCCTTTGAATTCCGTTCCTTTCCATTCCATTCCATTCCTTTCCGTTCCATTCCGTTCCGTTCCGTTCCGTTGCGTTCCGCTCTGTTCTACTCGGGTTGATTCCATTCTATTCCATTCCATTCCATTCGATCCCATTCGATTCCATTCGATTCCATTCGATTCCATTCGATTCCACTCCATTCCATTCCATAGAATTCCATTCCATTCCATTCCATTTGAATTCCATTCCATTCCATTCCATTCCATTCTATTCCATTCCATCCCATTCCATTCCATTCCATTCCATTCTACTCGGGTTGATTGCATTCTATTCCATTCCATTCCATTCGATTCCATTCGATTCCATTCGATTCCATTCGATTCCATTCGATTCCATTCCATTCCATTCCATTCCATTCCATTCCATTCCATTCCATTCCATTCCATTCCATTCCATTGAATTCCATTCCATTCCATTCCATTCCATTCCATTGAATTCCATTCCATTCCATTCCATTCCACTCCATTCCATTCCATTCCATTCCATTCCATTGAATTCCATTCCATTCCATAGAATTCCATTCCATTCCATTCCATTCCATAGAATTCCATTCCATTCCATTCCATTCCATAGAATTCCGTTCCTTTCCATTCCATTCCATTCCGTTCCGTTCCGTTCCGTTCCGTTGCGTTCCGTTCCGTTCAACTAGGGTTGATTCCATTCTATTCAATTCCATTCCATTCCATTCTACACGGGTTGATCATTCCATTCCGTTCCGTTCCGTTCCGTTCCGCTCCGTTCCGTACCGTTCTACTCGGGTTGATTCCATTCTATTCCATTCCATTCCATTCGATTCCATTCGACTCCATTCCATTCCATTCCATTCCATTCCATTCCATTCCATTGTATTCCATTCCACTCCATTCCATTCCATTCCATTCCGTTCCATTACATTCCATTCCGTTCCGTTCCGTTCCGTTCCGTTGTGTTCCGTTCCGTTCTACTCGGGTTGATTCCATTCTATTCCATTCCATTCCATTTGACTCCATTCGATTCCATTCCATTCCATTGCATTGAATTCCATTCCATTCCATTCCATTCCATTCCATTCCATTCCATTCCACTCCATTGAATTCCATTCCATTCCATTCCATTCCATTCCATTCCATTCCATTCCACTCCATTCCATTCCACTCCACTGCACTCCACTCCACTCCACTCCACTCCATTCCACTCCCTTCCATTCCATTAAATTGAATTCCATTCCATTCCATTTCATTCCATTCCATTCCATTCCACTCCATTCCATTCCACTCCACTCCACTCCACTCCACTCCACTCCATTCCATTCCCTTCCATTCCATTCAATTGAATTGCATTGAATTCCATTCCATTCCATTCCATAACATTTCATTCCATTCCATTCCATTCCATTCCATTCCATTCCATTCCATTCCATTCCGTTCTACTCGGGTTGATTCCATTCTATTCCATTCCACTCCATTCGATTCCATTCGATTCCATTCGATTCCATTCGATTCCATTCGTTTCCATTCCATTCCATTCCATTCTATTCCATTGAATTCCATTCCATTCCATTCCATTCCATTCCATTCCATTGCATTCCATTCCATTGAATTCCATTGAATTCCATTCCATTGAATTCCATTCCATTCCATTCCATTCCATTCCATTCCATTGAATTCCGTTCCATTCCATTCCATTCCATGGAATTCCGTTCCATTCCATTCCATTCCATGGAATTCCGTTCCATTCCATTCCATTCCATGGAATTCCGTTCCATTCCATTCCATTCCGTTCCGTTCCGTCCCGTTCCGTTCCGTTCCGTTCCGTTGCGTTCCGTTCCGTTCTACTCGGGTTGATTCCATTCTATTCCATTCCATTCCATTCGATTCCATTCGATTCCATTCGATTCCACTCCATTCCATTCCATAGAATTCCATTCCATTCCATTCCATTCCATTGAATTCCATTCCATTCCATTCCATTCCATTGAATTCCATTCCATTCCATTCCATTCCATTGAATTCCATTCCATTCCATTCCATTCCATTCCATTCCATTCCATTCCATTCTACTGGTGTCCATTCCATTCCATTCCATTCCATTCAATTCCATTCCATTCCATTCCATTCCATTCCATTCCATTCCATTCCATTCCATTCCATTCCATTGAATTCCATTCCGTTCCATTCCATTCCATTGAATTCCATTCCATTCCATTCCATTCCATTCCATTCCATTCCATTCCATTGAATTCCGTTCCATTCCATTCCATTCCATTCCATTCCATCCCATTCCATTCCATTCCATTCCATTCCGTTCTACTCGGGTTGATTCCATTCTATTCCATTCCATTCCATTCGATCCCATTTGATTCCATTCGATTCCATTCAATTCCATTCGATTCCATTCCATTCCACTCCATTCCATTCCATTGAATTCCATTCCATTCCATTCCATTCCATTCCATTCCATTCCATTGAATTCCATTCCATTCCATTCCATTCCATTCCATTGAATTCCATTCCATTCCATTCCATTCCATGGAATTCCGTTCCATTCCATTCCATTCCGTTCCGTTCCGTCCCGTTCCGTTCCGTTCCGTTCCGTTGCGTTCCGTTCCGTTCTACTCGGGTTGATTCCATTCTATTCCATTCCATTCCATTCGATTCCATTCGATTCCATTCGATTCCACTCCATTCCATTCCATAGAATTCCATTCCATTCCATTCCATTCCATTGAATTCCATTCCATTCCATTCCATTCCATTCCATTGAATTCCATTCCATTCCATTCCATTCCATTGAATTCCATTCCATTCCATTCCTTTCCATTCCATTCCATTCCATTCCATTCTACTGGTGTCCATTCCATTCCATTCCATTCCATTCCATTCCATTCCATTCCATTCCTTTCCATTCCATTGCATTCCATTGCATTCCATTCCATTCCATTCCATTCCATTCCATTCCACTCCACTCCACTCCACTCCACTCCATTCCACTCCACTCCACTCCGGTACATTCCATTCCATTCCATTCCATTCCATTCCATTCCGTGCTTCTCGGGTACATTCCGTTCCGTTCCATTCCATTCCATTCCATTCCATTCCGTTCCAGTGCACTCTACTCCACTCCACTCCACTCCACTCCACTCCGGTACATTCCATTCCATTCCATTCCATTCCATTCCATTCCATTTCCATTCCCATTCCATTTCCATTCCCGTTCCATTTCCATTCCCGTTTCTTTTCCATTCCCGTTCCATTTCCATTCCAGTTCCATTACCATTCCCGTTCCATTTCCATTCCCGATCCATTTCCATTCCCGTTCCATTTCCATTCCCGTTCCATTTCCATTCCCGTTCCATTACCATTCCCGTTCCATTTCCGTTCCCGTTCCGTTTCCGTTCCCGTTCCATTTCCGTTCTCGTTCCGTTTCCGTTCCCGTTCCATTTCCGTTCCCGTTCCATTTCCGTTCCCGTTCCATTTCCATTCCCGTTCCATTTCCATTCCCTTTCCATTTCCATTTCATTCCATTCCGTTCTGCTCGGGTACATTCCATTCCATTCCATTGCATTCCATTCCGTTCTGCTCCTGTCCATTCCATTCCATTCCATTCCATTCCATTCCGTTCTACTCGGGTAGATTCCATTCCATTCCATTCCATTCCATTCCATTCCATTCCATTCCATTCCATTCCATTCAACTGGTGTCCATTCCATTCCATTCCATTCCATTCCATTCCATTCCATTCCATTCCATTGCATTCCATTCCATTCCATTCCATTCCATTCCATTCCATTCCATTCCGTTCCGTTCTACTCGGTTACATTCCATTCAATTCCATTCCATTCCGTTCTACTCGGGTAGATTCCATTCCATTCCATTCCATTCCTTGCCATTCCATTGCATTCCATTGCATTGCATTGCACTCAATTCCATTCCATTCCATTCCATTCCATTCCATTCCATTCCATTCCATTCCGTTCCGTTCAACTCGGTTACATTCCATTCAAATACATTCCATTCCGTTCTACTCGGTTACATTCCATTCCATTCCATTCCATTCCATTCCAATCCATTCCATTCCATTCCATTCCGTTCTACTCGGGTACATTCCATTCCATTCCATTCCATTCCATTCCATTCCATTCCATTCCATTCCATTCCATTCCATTCCGTTCTACTCAGTTTGATTCCATTCTATTCCATTCCATTCCATTCCATTCCATTCCATTCCATTCCATTCCATAGAATTCCATTCCATTCCATTCAATTCCATGGAATTCCATTCCATTCCATTCCATTCCATGGAATTCCATTCCATTCCATTCCATTCCATTCCATTCCATTCCATTCCATTCCATTGAATTCCATTCCATTCCATTCCATTCCATTCCATTGAATTCCATTCCGTTCCATTCCATTCCATTGAATTCCATTCCATTCCATTCCATTCCATTCCATTCCATCCCATTCCATTCCATTCCATTCCATTCCATTCCATTCCATCCCATTCCATTCCATTCCATTCCATTCCGTTCTACTCGGGTTGATTCCATTCTATTCCATTCCATTCCATTCGATCCCATTTGATTCCATTCGATTCCATTCAATTCCATTCGATTCCATTCCATTCCACTCCATTCCATTCCATTGAATTCCATTCCATTCCATTCCATTCCATTCCATTCCATTCCATTCCATGGAATTCCATTCCATTCCATTCCATTCCATTCCATAGAATTCCATTCCATTCCATTCCATTCCACTGAATTCCGTTCCATTCCATTCCATTCCGTTCCGTTCCGTTCCGTTCTGTTGCGTTCCGTTCCGTTCCGTTGTGTTCCGTTCCGTTCTACTCGGGTTGATTCCATTCTATTCCATTCCATTCCAATCCATTCCATTCCATTCCATTGAATTCCATTCCATTCCATTCCATTCCATTCCATTCCATTCCATTCCATTGAATTCCATTCCATTCCATTCCATTCCATTCCATTCCATTGAATTCCATTCCATTCCATTCCATTCCATGGAATTCCGTTCCATTCCATTCCATTCCGTTCCGTTCCGTCCCGTTCCGTTCCGTTCCGTTCCGTTGCGTTCCGTTCCGTTCTACTCGGGTTGATTCCATTCTATTCCATTCCATTCCATTCGATTCCATTCGATTCCATTCGATTCCACTCCATTCCATTCCATAGAATTCCATTCCATTCCATTCCATTCCATTGAATTCCATTCCATTCCATTCCATTCCATAGAATTCCATTCCATTCCATTCCATTCCATTGAATTCCATTCCATTCCATTCCATTCCATTCCATTCCATTCCATTCCATTCCATTCCATTCCATTCCATTCTACTGGTGTCCATTCCATTCCATTCCATTCCATTCAATTCCATTCCATTCCATTCCATTCCATTCCATTCCATTCCATTCCATTCCATTCCATTCCATTGAATTCCATTCCGTTCCATTCCATTCCATTGAATTCCATTCCATTCCATTCCATTCCATTCCATTCCATTCCATTCCATTGAATTCCGTTCCATTCCATTCCATTCCATTCCATTCCATCCCATTCCATTCCATTCCATTCCATTCCGTTCTACTCGGGTTGATTCCATTCTATTCCATTCCATTCCATTCGATCCCATTTGATTCCATTCGATTCCATTCAATTCCATTCGATTCCATTCCATTCCACTCCATTCCATTCCATTGAATTCCATTCCATTCCATTCCATTCCATTCCATTCCATTCCATTGAATTCCATTCCATTCCATTCCATTCCATTCCATTGAATTCCATTCCATTCCATTCCATTCCATGGAATTCCGTTCCATTCCATTCCATTCCGTTCCGTTCCGTCCCGTTCCGTTCCGTTCCGTTCCGTTGCGTTCCGTTCCGTTCTACTCGGGTTGATTCCATTCTATTCCATTCCATTCCATTCGATTCCATTCGATTCCATTCGATTCCACTCCATTCCATTCCATAGAATTCCATTCCATTCCATTCCATTCCATTGAATTCCATTCCATTCCATTCCATTCCATTGAATTCCATTCCATTCCATTCCATTCCATTGAATTCCATTCCATTCCATTCCTTTCCATTCCATTCCATTCCATTCCATTCTACTGGTGTCCATTCCATTCCATTCCATTCCATTCCATTCCATTCCATTCCTTTCCATTCCATTGCATTCCATTGCATTCCATTCCATTCCATTCCATTCCATTCCATTCCACTCCACTCCACTCCACTCCACTCCATTCCACTCCACTCCACTCCGGTACATTCCATTCCATTCCATTCCATTCCATTCCATTCCGTGCTTCTCGGGTACATTCCGTTCCGTTCCATTCCATTCCATTCCATTCCATTCCGTTCCAGTGCACTCTACTCCACTCCACTCCACTCCACTCCACTCCGGTACATTCCATTCCATTCCATTCCATTCCATTCCATTCCATTTCCATTCCCATTCCATTTCCATTCCCGTTCCATTTCCATTCCCGTTTCTTTTCCATTCCCGTTCCATTTCCATTCCAGTTCCATTACCATTCCCGTTCCATTTCCATTCCCGATCCATTTCCATTCCCGTTCCATTTCCATTCCCGTTCCATTTCCATTCCCGTTCCATTACCATTCCCGTTCCATTTCCGTTCCCGTTCCGTTTCCGTTCCCGTTCCATTTCCGTTCTCGTTCCGTTTCCGTTCCCGTTCCATTTCCGTTCCCGTTCCATTTCCGTTCCCGTTCCATTTCCATTCCCGTTCCATTTCCATTCCCTTTCCATTTCCATTTCATTCCATTCCGTTCTGCTCGGGTACATTCCATTCCATTCCATTGCATTCCATTCCGTTCTGCTCCTGTCCATTCCATTCCATTCCATTCCATTCCATTCCGTTCTACTCGGGTAGATTCCATTCCATTCCATTCCATTCCATTCCATTCCATTCCATTCCATTCCATTCCATTCAACTGGTGTCCATTCCATTCCATTCCATTCCATTCCATTCCATTCCATTCCATTCCATTGCATTCCATTCCATTCCATTCCATTCCATTCCATTCCATTCCGTTCCGTTCTACTCGGTTACATTCCATTCAATTCCATTCCATTCCGTTCTACTCGGGTAGATTCCATTCCATTCCATTCCATTCCTTGCCATTCCATTGCATTCCATTGCATTGCATTGCACTCAATTCCATTCCATTCCATTCCATTCCATTCCATTCCATTCCATTCCATTCCGTTCCGTTCAACTCGGTTACATTCCATTCAAATACATTCCATTCCGTTCTACTCGGTTACATTCCATTCCATTCCATTCCATTCCATTCCAATCCATTCCATTCCATTCCATTCCGTTCTACTCGGGTACATTCCATTCCATTCCATTCCATTCCATTCCATTCCATTCCATTCCATTCCATTCCATTCCATTCCGTTCTACTCAGTTTGATTCCATTCTATTCCATTCCATTCCATTCCATTCCATTCCATTCCATTCCATTCCATTCCATAGAATTCCATTCCATTCCATTCAATTCCATGGAATTCCATTCCATTCCATTCCATTCCATGGAATTCCATTCCATTCCATTCCATTCCATTCCATTCCATTCCATTCCATTCCATTGAATTCCATTCCATTCCATTCCATTCCATTCCATTGAATTCCATTCCGTTCCATTCCATTCCATTGAATTCCATTCCATTCCATTCCATTCCATTCCATTCCATCCCATTCCATTCCATTCCATTCCATTCCATTCCATTCCATCCCATTCCATTCCATTCCATTCCATTCCGTTCTACTCGGGTTGATTCCATTCTATTCCATTCCATTCCATTCGATCCCATTTGATTCCATTCGATTCCATTCAATTCCATTCGATTCCATTCCATTCCACTCCATTCCATTCCATTGAATTCCATTCCATTCCATTCCATTCCATTCCATTCCATTCCATTCCATGGAATTCCATTCCATTCCATTCCATTCCATTCCATAGAATTCCATTCCATTCCATTCCATTCCACTGAATTCCGTTCCATTCCATTCCATTCCGTTCCGTTCCGTTCCGTTCTGTTGCGTTCCGTTCCGTTCCGTTGTGTTCCGTTCCGTTCTACTCGGGTTGATTCCATTCTATTCCATTCCATTCCAATCCATTCCATTCCATTCCATTGAATTCCATTCCATTCCATTCCATTCAATTCCATTCCATTCCATTCCATTGAATTCCATTCCATTCCATTCCATTCCATTCCATTCCATTGAATTCCATTCCATTCCATTCCATTCCATGGAATTCCGTTCCATTCCATTCCATTCCGTTCCGTTCCGTCCCGTTCCGTTCCGTTCCGTTCCGTTGCGTTCCGTTCCGTTCTACTCGGGTTGATTCCATTCTATTCCATTCCATTCCATTCGATTCCATTCGATTCCATTCGATTCCACTCCATTCCATTCCATAGAATTCCATTCCATTCCATTCCATTCCATTGAATTCCATTCCATTCCATTCCATTCCATAGAATTCCATTCCATTCCATTCCATTCCATTGAATTCCATTCCATTCCATTCCATTCCATTCCATTCCATTCCATTCCATTCCATTCCATTCCATTCCTTTCCATTCCATTGCATTCCATTGCATTCCATTCCATTCCATTCCATTCCATTCCATTCCATTCCACTCCACTCCACTCCACTCCACTCCATTCCACTCCACTCCTCTCCGGTACATTCCATTCCATTCCATTCCATTCCATTCCATTCCGTTCTACTCGGGTTGATTCCATTCTATTCCATTCCATTCCATTCCATTCCATTCCATTCCATTCCATTCCAATCGATTCCATTCCATTCCATTCCATGGAATTCCATTCCATTCCATTCCATTCCATGGAATTCCATTCCTTTCCATTCCATTCCATTCCATTCCATGGAATTCCATTCCATTCCATTCCATTCCATTCCATTCCATTCCATTGAATTCCATTCCGTTCCATTCCATTCCATTGAATTCCATTCCATTCCATTCCATTCCATTCCATTCCATTCCATTGAATTCCATTCCATTCCATTCCATTCCATTCCATCCCATTCCATTCCATTCCATTCCATTCCGTTCTACTCGGGTTGATTCCATTCTATTCCATTCCATTCCATTCGATCCCATTTGATTCCATTCGATTCCATTCAATTCCATTCGATTCCATTCCATTCCACTCCATTCCATTCCATTGAATTCCATTCCATTCCATTCCATTCCATTCCATTCCATTCCATTGAATTCCATTCCATTCCATTCCATTCCATTCCATTGAATTCCATTCCATTCCATTCCATTCAATTGAATTCCGTTCCATTCCATTCCATTCCGTTCCGTTCCGTCCCGTTCCGTTCCGTTCCGTTCCGTTGCGTTCCGTTCCGTTCTACTCGGGTTGATTAAATTCTATTCCATTCCATTCTATTCGATTCCATTCGATTCCAATCGATTCCATTCGATTCCATTCGATTGCATTGAATTCCATTCCATTCCATTCCATTCCATTGAATTCCGTTGCATTATATTCCATTCCGTTCCGTTCCGTCCCGTTCCGTTCCATTCCGTTCCGTTGCGTGCCGTTCCGTTCTACTCGGGTTGATTCCATTCCATTCCATTCCATTCCATTCCATTCCATTCCATTCCATTCCATTCCATTGAATTCCATTCCATTCCATTCCATTCCATTCCATTCCATTCCATTCCGTTCTACTCGGGTTGATTCCATTCTATTCCATTCCATTCCATTCGATCTCATTCGATTCCATTCGATTCCATTCGATTCCACTCCATTCCATTCCATTGAATTCCATTCCATTCCATTCCATTCCATTCCATTCCATTGAATTCCATTCCATTCCATTCCATACCATTCCATTCCATTCCATTCCATTCCATTGAATTCCATTCCATTCCATTGAATTCCATTCCATTCCATTCCATTCCATTGAATTCCGTTCCATTCCATTCCATTCCATTCCATTCCATTCCATTCCATTCCATTCCATTGAATTCCATTCCATTCCATTCCATTCCTTTCCATTGAATTCCATTCTGTTCCATTCCATTCCTTTGAATTCCGTTCCTTTCCATTCCATTCCATTCCTTTCCGTTCCGTTCCGTTCCGTTCCGTTCCGTTGCGTTCCGCTCTGTTCTACTCGGGTTGATTCCATTCTATTCCATTCCATTCCATTCGATCCCATTCGATTCCATTCGATTCCATTCGATTCCATTCGATTCCACTCCATTCCATTCCATAGAATTCCATTCCATTTGAATTCCATTCCATTCCATTCCATTCCATTCTATTCCATTCCATCCCATTCCATTCCATTCCATTCCATTCTACTCGGGTTGATTGCATTCTATTCCATTCCATTCCATTCGATTCCATTCGATTCCATTCGATTCGATTCCATTCCATTCCATTCCATTCCATTCCATTCCATTGAATTCCATTCCATTCCATTCCATTCCATTCCATTGAATTCCATTCCATTCCATTCCATTCCATTCCATTCCATTCCATTGAATTCCATTCCATTCCATAGAATTCCATTCCATTCCATTCCATTCCATTGAATTCCGTTCCTTTCCATTCCATTCCATTCCGTTCCGTTCCGTTCCGTTCCGTTGCGTTCCGTTCCGTTCAACTAGGGTTGATTCCATTCTATTCAATTCCATTCCATTCCATTCTACACGGGTTGATCATTCCATTCCATTCCATTCCATTCCATTCCATTCCATTCCATTCCATTGAATTCCGTTCCATTCCATTCCATTCCATTCCATTCCATCCCATTCCATTCCATTCCATTCCATTCCATTCTATTCTACTCGGGTTGATTCCATTCTATTCCATTCCATTCCATTCGATCCCATTTGATTCCATTCGATTCCATTCAATTCCAATCGATTCCATTCCATTCCACTCCATTCCATTCCATTGAATTCCATTCCATTCCATTCCATTCCATTCCATTCCATTCCATTCCATAGAATTCCATTCCATTCCATTCCATTCCATGGAATTCCGTTCCATTCCATTCCATTCCGTTCCGTTCCGTTGCGTTCCGTTCCGTTCCGTTGTGTTCCGTTCCGTTCTACTCGGGTTGATTCCATTCTATTCCATTCCATTCCAATCCATTCCATTCCATTCCATTGAATTCCATTCCATTCCATTCCATTCCATTCCATTCCATTCCATTCCATGGAATTCCGTTCCATTCCATTCCATGGAATTCCGTTCCATTCCATTCCATTCCGTTCCTTTCCATCCCGTTCCGTTCCGTTCCGTTCCGTTGCGTTCCGTTCCGTTCTACTCGGGTTGATTCCATTCTATTCCATTCCATTCCATTCGATTCCATTCGATTCCATTCGATTCCACTCCATTCCATTCCTTAGAATTCCATTCCATTCCATTCCATTCCATTGAATTCCATTCCATTCCATTCCATTCCATTGAATTCCATTCCATTCCATTCCATTCCATTCCATTCCATTCCATTCCATTCCATTCTACTGGTGTCCATTCCATTCCATTCCATTCCATTCCATTCCATTCCATTCGATTCCATTCGATTCCATTCGATTCCACTCCATTCCATTCCATAGAATTCCATTCCATTCCATTCCATTCCATAGAATTCCATTCCATTCCATTCCATTCCATTGAATTCCATTCCATTCCATTCCATTCCATTCCATTCCATTCCATTCCATTCCATTCTACTGGTGTCCATTCCATTCCATTCCATTCCATTCCATTCCATTCCATTCCATTCCATTCCTTTCCATTCCATTGCATTCCATTGCATTCCATTCCATTCCATTCCATTCCATTCCATTCCACTCCACTCCACTCCACTCCACTCCACTCCATTCCACTCCACTCCACTCCGGTACATTCCATTCCATTCCATTCCATTCCATTCCATTCCATTCCATTCCGTGCTTCTCGGGTACATTCCGTTCCGTTCCATTCCATTCCATTCCGTTCCAGTGCACTCTACTCCACTCCACTCCACTCCACTCCACTCCGGTACATTCCATTCCATTCCATTCCATTCCATTCCATTCCATTTCCATTCCCATTCCATTTCCATTCCCGTTCCATTTCCATTCCCGTTTCTTTTCCATTCCCGTTCCATTTCCATTCCAGTTCCATTACCATTCCCGTTCCATTTCCATTCCCGATCCATTTCTATTCCCGTTCCTTTTCCATTCCCGTTCCATTTCCATTCCCGTTCCGTTACCATTCCCGTTCCATTTCCGTTCCCGTTCCGTTTCCGTTCCCGTTCCATTTCCGTTCTCGTTCCGTTTCCGTTCCCGTTCCATTTCCATTCCCGTTCCGTTTCCGTTCCCATTCCATTTCCATTCCCGTTCCATTTCCGTTCCCGTTCCATTTCCATTCCCGTTCTATTTCCATTCCCTTTCCATTTCCATTTCATTCCATTCCGTTCTGCTCGGGTACATTCCATTCCATTCCATTGCATTCCATTCCGTTCTGCTCCTGTCCATTCCATTCCATTCCATTCCGTTCCATTCCGTTCTACTCGGGTAGATTCCATTCCATTCCATTCCATTCCATTCCATTCCATTCTACTGGTGTCCATTCCATTCCATTCCATTCCATTCCATTCCATTCCATTCCATTGCATTCCATTCCATTCCATTCCATTCCATTCCGTTCCGTTCTACTCGGTTACATTCCATTCAATTCCATTCCATTCCGTTCTACTCGGGTAGATTCCATTCCATTCCATTCCATTCCATTCCTTTCCATTCCATTGCATTCCATTGCATTGCATTGCACTCAATTCCATTCCATTCCATTCCATTCCATTCCATTCCATTCCATTCCATTCCATTCCATTCCATTCCATTCCGTTCCGTTCAACTCGGTTACATTCCATTCAATTACATTCCATTCCGTTCTACTCGGTTACATTCCATTCCATTCCATTCCATTCCATTCCATTCCATTCCATTCCATTCCATTCCATTCCGTTCTACTTTGGTACATTCCATTCCATTCCATTCCATTCCATTCCATTCCATTCCATTCCATTCCATTACATTCCATTCCATTCCATTCCGTTCTACTCGGGTTGATTCCATTCTATTCTATTCCATTCCATTCCATTCCATTCCACTCCATTCCAATCGATTCCATTCCATTCCATTCCATGGAATTCCATTCCATTCCATTCCATTCCATGGAATTCCATTCCATTCCATTCCATTCCATTCCATTCCATTCCATTCCATTCCATTGAATTCCATTCCATTCCATTCCATTCCATTCCATTGAATTCCATTCCGTTCCATTCCATTCCATTGAATTCCATTCCATTCCATTCCATTCCATTCCATTCCATTCCATTCCATTGAATTCCATTCCATTCCATTCCATTCCATTCCATCCCATTCCATTCCATTCCATTCCATTCCGTTCTACTCGGGTTGATTCCATTCTATTCCATTCCATTCCATTCGATCCCATTTGATTCCATTCGATTCCATTCAATTCCATTCGATTCCATTCCATTCCACTCCATTCCATTCCATTGAATTCCATTCCATTCCATTCCATTCCATTCCATTCCATTCCATTGAATTCCATTCCATTCCATTCCATTCCATTCCATTGAATTCCATTCCATTCCATTCCATTCAATTGAATTCCGTTCCATTCCATTCCATTCCGTTCCGTTCCGTCCCGTTCCGTTCCGTTCCGTTCCGTTGCGTTCCGTTCCGTTCTACTCGGGTTGATTAAATTCTATTCCATTCCATTCTATTCGATTCCATTCGATTCCAATCGATTCCATTCGATTCCATTCGATTCCATTGAATTCCATTCCATTCCATTCCATTCCATTGAATTCCGTTGCATTATATTCCATTCCGTTCCGTTCCGTCCCGTTCCGTTCCGTTCCGTTCCGTTGCGTGCCGTTCCGTTCTACTCGGGTTGATTCCATTCCATTCCATTCCATTCCATTCCATTCCATTCCATTCCATTCCATTCCATTCCATTGAATTCCATTCCATTCCATTCCATTCCATTCCATTCCATTCCATTCCGTTCTACTCGGGTTGATTCCATTCTATTCCATTCCATTCCATTCGATCTCATTCGATTCCATTCGATTCCATTCGATTCCATTCCATTCCATTCCATTGAATTCCGTTCCATTCCATTCCATTCCATTCCATTCCATTCCATTGAATTCCATTCCATTCCATTCCATAGAATTCCGTTCCATTCCATTCCATTCCATTCCATTCCATTCCATTCCATTCCATTCCATTCCATTCCATTCCATTGAATTCCATTCCATTCCATTCCATTCCTTTCCATTGAATTCCATTCTGTTCCATTCCATTCCTTTGAATTCCGTTCCTTTCCATTCCATTCCATTCCTTTCCGTTCCATTCCGTTCCGTTCCGTTCCGTTGCGTTCCGCTCTGTTCTACTCGGGTTGATTCCATTCTATTCCATTCCATTCCATTCGATCCCATTCGATTCCATTCGATTCCATTCGATTCCATTCGATTCCACTCCATTCCATTCCATAGAATTCCATTCCATTCCATTCCATTTGAATTCCATTCCATTCCATTCCATTCCATTCTATTCCATTCCATCCCATTCCATTCCATTCCATTCCATTCTACTCGGGTTGATTGCATTCTATTCCATTCCATTCCATTCGATTCCATTCGATTCCATTCGATTCCATTCGATTCCATTCGATTCCATTCCATTCCATTCCATTCCATTCCATTCCATTCCATTCCATTCCATTGAATTCCATTCCATTCCATTCCATTCCATTCCATTGAATTCCATTCCATTCCATTCCATTCCACTCCATTCCATTCCATTCCATTCCATTCCATTGAATTCCATTCCATTCCATAGAATTCCATTCCATTCCATTCCATTCCATAGAATTCCATTCCATTCCATTCCATTCCATAGAATTCCGTTCCTTTCCATTCCATTCCATTCCGTTCCGTTCCGTTCCGTTCCGTTGCGTTCCGTTCCGTTCAACTAGGGTTGATTCCATTCTATTCAATTCCATTCCATTCCATTCTACACGGGTTGATCATTCCATTCCGTTCCGTTCCGTTCCGTTCCGCTCCGTTCCGTACCGTTCTACTCGGGTTGATTCCATTCTATTCCATTCCATTCCATTCGATTCCATTCGACTCCATTCCATTCCATTCCATTCCATTCCATTCCATTCCATTGTATTCCATTCCACTCCATTCCATTCCATTCCATTCCGTTCCATTACATTCCATTCCGTTCCGTTCCGTTCCGTTCCGTTGTGTTCCGTTCCGTTCTACTCGGGTTGATTCCATTCTATTCCATTCCATTCCATTTGACTCCATTCGATTCCATTCCATTCCATTGCATTGAATTCCATTCCATTCCATTCCATTCCATGGAATTCCATTCCATTCCACTCCATTGAATTCCATTCCATTCCATTCCATTCCATTCCATTCCATTCCATTCCACTCCATTCCATTCCACTCCACTGCACTCCACTCCACTCCACTCCACTCCATTCCACTCCCTTCCATTCCATTAAATTGAATTCCATTCCATTCCATTTCATTCCATTCCATTCCATTCCACTCCATTCCATTCCACTCCACTCCACTCCACTCCACTCCACTCCATTCCATTCCCTTCCATTCCATTCAATTGAATTGCATTGAATTCCATTCCATTCCATTCCATAACATTTCATTCCATTCCATTCCATTCCATTCCATTCCATTCCATTCCATTCCATTCCGTTCTACTCGGGTTGATTCCATTCTATTCCATTCCACTCCATTCGATTCCATTCGATTCCATTCGATTCCATTCGATTCCATTCGTTTCCATTCCATTCCATTCCATTCTATTCCATTGAATTCCATTCCATTCCATTCCATTCCATTCCATTCCATTGCATTCCATTCCATTGAATTCCATTGAATTCCATTCCATTGAATTCCATTCCATTCCATTCCATTCCATTCCATTGAATTCCATTCCATTCCATTCCATTCCATGGAATTCCGTTCCATTCCATTCCATTCCATGGAATTCCATTCCATTCCATTCCGTTCCATTCCGTTCCGTTCCGTACCGTTCCATTCCATTCCATTCCATTCCATTGAATTCCGTTCCATTCCATTCAATTCCATTCCATTCCATTCCTTTCCGTTCCGTTCCGTTCCGTTCCGTTCCGTTCCGTTCTACTCGGGTTGTTTCCATTCTATTCCATTCCATTCCATTCGATTCCATTCTATTCCATTCGATTCCATTCGATTCAATTCGATTCCATTCCATTCCATTCCATTCCATTCCATTCCATTCCATTCCATTGAATTCCATTCCATTCCATTCCGTTCCATTCCATTCCGTTCCATTCCATTCCATTCCATTCCATTCCATTACATTACATTCCCTTCCATTCCGTTCCATTCCGTTCCATTCCATTGAATTCCGATCCATTGCATGGAATTCCGTTCCATTCCATTCCATTCCTTTCCGTTCCGTTCCGTTCCGTTCGGTTCCGTTCTACTCGGATTGATTCCATTCTATTCCATTCCATTCCATTCGATTCCATTCGATTCCATTCGATTCCATTCGACTCCATTCCATTCCATTCCATTCCATTCCATTCCATTCCATTCCATTCCATTCCATTCCATTCCATTGAACTCCATTCCATTCCATTCAATTCCATTCCATTCCATTCCATTGAATTCCATTCCATTCCATTCCATTCCATTGAATTCTGTTCCATTCCATTCCATTCCATTCCATTCCGTTCTACTCGGGTTGATTCCATTCTATTCCATTCCGTTCCGTTCCGTTCCGTTCCGTTCCGTTCCATTCCACTCGGGTTGATTCCATTCTATTCTATTCCATTCCATTCCATTCCACTCGATTCCATTAGATTCCATTCGATTCCATTCGATTCCATTCGATTCCATTCCATTCCATTGAATTCCATTCCATTCCATTGAATTCCGTTCCATTCCATTCAATTCCATTCCATTCCATTCCATTCCATTCCATTTGAATTCCATTCCATTCCATTCCATTCCATTCCATTCCATTCCATTCCATTCCATTCCATTCCATTCCATTCTACTCGGGTTGATTCCATTCTATTACATTCCATTCCATTCGATTCCATTCGATTCCAATCGATTCCATTCGATTCCATTCCATTCCATTCCATTCAATTGAATTCCATTCCATTCCGTTGAATTCCATTCCATTCCATTCCATTGAATTCCATTCCATTCCATTCCATTCCATTCCATTCCATTCCATTCCATTCCATTCCATTCCATTGAATTCCGTTCCATTCCATTCCATTCCATTCCATTCCATTCCATTGAATTCCATTACATTGAATTCCATTCCATTCCATTCCATTCCATGGAATTCCATTCCATTCCATTCCGTTCCATTCCATTCCGTTCCGTACCGTTCCATTCCATTCCATTCCATTCCATTGAATTCCGTTCCATTCCATTGAATTCCATTCCATTCCGTTCCATTCCATTGAATTCCGTTCCGTTCCGTTCCGTTCCGTTCCGTTCCATTCCGTTCCATTCCGTTCCATTCCGTTCTACTCGGGTTGATTCCATTCTATTCCATTCCATTCCACTCGATTCCATTCCATTCGATTCCATTCCATTCCATTCCATTCCGTTCTACTCGGGTTCATTCCATTCCATTCCTTTCCGTTCCGTTCCGTTCCGTTCCGTTCCGTTCCGTTCTACTCGGGTTGTTTCCATTCTATTCCATTCCATTCCATTCCATTCCATTCTATTCCATTCGATTCCATTCGATTCAATTCGATTCCATTCCATTCCATTCCATTCCATTCCATTCCATTCCATTGAATTCCATTCCATTCCATTCCGTTCCATTCCATTCCGTTCCATTCCATTCCATTCCATTCCATTCCATTCCATTCCATTACATTCCCTTCCTTTCCGTTCCATTCCGTTCCATTCCATTGAATTCCGATCCATTGCATGGAATTCCGTTCCATTCCATTCCATTCCTTTCCGTTCCGTTCCGTTCCGTTCGGTTCCGTTCTACTCGGATTGATTCCATTCTATTCCATTCCATTCCATTCGATTCCATTCGATTCCATTCGATTCCATTCGACTCCATTCCAATCCATTCCATTCCATTCCATTCCATTCCATTCCATTCCATTCCATTGAACTCCATTCCATTCCATTCAATTCCATTCCATTCCATTCCATTGAATTCCATTCCATTCCATTCCATTCCATTGAATTCTGTTCCATTCCATTCCATTCCATTCCATTCCGTTCTACTCGGGTTGATTCCATTCTATTCCATTCCGTTCCGTTCCGTTCCGTTCCGTTCCGTTCCATTCCACTCGGGTTGATTCCATTCTATTCCATTCCATTCCATTCCATTCCACTCGATTCCATTAGATTCCATTCGATTCCATTCGATTCCATTCGATTCCATTCCATTCCATTGAATTCCATTCCATTCCATTCCATTCCATTGAATTCCGTTCCATTCCATTCCATTCCATTCCATTCCATTCCATTCCATTCCATTTGAATTCCATTCCATTCCATTCCATTCCATTCCATTCCATTCCATTCCATTCCATTCCATTCTACTCGGGTTGATTCCATTCTATTACATTCCATTCCATTCGATTCCATTCGATTCCAATCGATTCCATTCGATTCCATTCCATTCCATTCCATTCAATTGAATTCCATTCCATTCCATTCCATTCCATTCCATTCCATTCCATTCCATTCCATTGAATCCCATTCCATTCCATTCCATTCCATTCCATTCCATTCCATTCCATTCCATTCCATTCCATTGAATTCCGTTCCATTCCATTCCATTCCATTCCATTCCATTCCATTGAATTCCATTACATTGAATTCCATTCCATTCCATTCCATTCCATGGAATTCCATTCCATTCCGTTCCGTTCCATTCCGTTCCGTTCCGTACCGTTCCATTCCATTCCATTCCATTCCATTGAATTCCGTTCCATTCCATGGAATTCCATTCCATTCCGTTCCATTCCATTGAATTCCATTCCATTCCATTCCATTAGATTCCATTCCATTCCATTGAATTCCATTCCATTCCATTAGATTCCATTCCATTCCATTCCATTCCATTCCATTGAATTCCATTCCATTGAATTCCATTCCATTCCATTGAATTCCATTCCAATCCATTCCATTCCATTGAAATCCGTTCCATTCCATTCCATTCCGTTCCATTCCATTTGTATTCCATTCCATTCCATTCCATTCCATTCCATTCTACTCGGGTTGATTCCATTCTATTCCATTCCATTCCATTCGATTCCATTCGATTCCATTCGATTCCATTCCATTCCATTCAATTCCATTGAATTCCATTCCATTCCATTCCATTCCATCCCATTCCATTGAATTCCATTCCATTCCATTCCATTCCATGGAATTCCATTCCATTCCATTGAATTCCATTCCATTCCATTCCGTTCCATTCCATTATGTTCCATTCCATTCCATTCCATTCCATTCCATTCCATTCCGTTCCGTTCCATTCCGTTCCATTCCGTTCCATTCCATTGAATTCCGATCCATTGCATTGAATTCCTTTCCATTCCATTCCATTCCTTTCCGTTCCGTTCCGTTCCGTTCTACTCGGGTTGATTCCATTCTATTCCATTCCATTCCATTCGATTCCATTCGATTCCATTCGATTCCATTCGATTCCATTCCATTCCATTCCATTCCATTCCATTCCATTCCATTCCATTGAATTCCTTTCCATTCCATTGAATTCCATTCCATTCCATTCCATTCCATTCCATTCGATTCCATTGAATTCCATTCCATTCCATTCCTTTCCATTCCATTCCATTCCATTCCATTCCATTCCATTCCATTGAATTCCATTGAATTCCATTCCAATGAATTCCATTCCATTCCATTCCATTCCATTCCATTCCATTCCATAGAATTAATTTCCATTCCATTCCATTCCATTCCATTCCATTCCATTCTATTCCATCGAATTCCATTCCATTCCATTCCATTCCATTCCATTCCATTCCATTCCATTCCATTCCATTCTACTCGGGTTGATTCCATTCTATTCCATTCCATTCCATTCGATTCCATTCGATTCCATTCGATTCCATTCCATTCCATTCCATACAATTGAATTCCATTCCATTCCATTCCATTCCATTCCATTCAATTCCGTTCCATTCCATTCCATCGAATTCCATTCCATTCCATTCCATTCCATTCCATTCCATTGAATTCCATTCCATTCCGTTCCGTTCCGTTCCGCTCCGTTTCGTTCCGTTCCGTTCCGTTCCATTCCATTCCATTCCATTCCATTGAATTCCGTTCCATTCCATTGAATTCCATTCCATTTCGTTCCATTCCATTGAATTCTGTTCCGTTCCGTTCCATTCCGTTCCGTTCCATTCCATTCCATTCCGTTCCTTTCCGTTCTACTCGGGTTGATTCCATTCTATTCCATTCCATTCCATTCGATTCCATTCGATTCCATTCGAATCCATTCGATTCCATTCGATTCCATTCGATTCCATTGAATTCCATTCCATTCCATTCCATTCCATTGAATTCCGTTCCATTCCATTCAATTCCATTCCATTCCATTCCTTTCCGTTCCGTTCCGTTCCGTTCCGTTCTACTCGGGTTGTTTCCATTCTATTCCATTCCATTCCATTCGATTCCATTCTATTCCATTCGATTCCATTCGATTCAATTCGATTCCATTCCATTCCATTCCATTCCATTCCATTCCATTCCATTGAATTCCATTCCATTCCATTCCGTTCCATTCCATTCCGTTCCATTCCATTCCATTCCATTCCATTCCATTACATTACATTCCCTTCCATTCCGTTCCATTCCGTTCCATTCCATTGAATTCCGATCCATTGCATGGAATTCCGTTCCATTCCATTCCATTCCTTTCCGTTCCGTTCCGTTCCGTTCGGTTCCGTTCTACTCGGATTGATTCCATTCTATTCCATTCCATTCCATTCGATTCCATTCGATTCCATTCGATTCCATTCGACTCCATTCCATTCCATTCCATTCCATTCCATTCCATTCCATTCCATTCCATTCCATTCCATTCCATTGAACTCCATTCCATTCCATTCAATTCCATTCCATTCCATTCCATTGAATTCCATTCCATTCCATTCCATTCCATTGAATTCTGTTCCATTCCATTCCATTCCATTCCATTCCGTTCTACTCGGGTTGATTCCATTCTATTCCATTCCGTTCCGTTCCGTTCCGTTCCGTTCCGTTCCATTCCACTCGGGTTGATTCCATTCTATTCCATTCCATTCCATTCCATTCCACTCGATTCCATTAGATTCCATTCGATTCCATTCGATTCCATTCGATTCCATTCCATTCCATTGAATTCCATTCCATTCCATTCCATTCCATTGAATTCCGTTCCATTCCATTCAATTCCATTCCATTCCATTCCATTCCATTCCATTTGAATTCCATTCCATTCCATTCCATTCCATTCCATTCCATTCCATTCCATTCCATTCCATTCTACTCGGGTTGATTCCATTCTATTACATTCCATTCCATTCGATTCCATTCGATTCCAATCGATTCCATTCGATTCCATTCCATTCCATTCCATTCAATTGAATTCCATTCCATTCCATTCCATTCCATTCCATTCCATTCCATTGAATTCCATTCCATTCCATTCCATTCCATTCCATTCCATTCCATTCCATTCCATTCCATTGAATTCCGTTCCATTCCATTCCATTCCATTCCATTCCATTCCATTGAATTCCATTACATTGAATTCCATTCCATTCCATTCCATTCCATGGAATTCCATTCCATTCCGTTCCGTTCCATTCCGTTCCGTTCCGTACCGTTCCATTCCATTCCATTCCATTCCATTGAATTCCGTTCCATTCCATTGAATTCCATTCCATTCCGTTCCATTCCATTGAATTCCGTTCCGTTCCGTTCCGTTCCGTTCCGTTCCGTTCCATTCCGTTCCATTCCGTTCCATTCCGTTCTACTCGGGTTGATTCCATTCTATTCCATTCCATTCCACTCGATTCCATTCCATTCGATTCCATTCCATTCCATTCCATTCCGTTCTACTCGGGTTCATTCCATTCCATTCCTTTCCGTTCCGTTCCGTTCCGTTCCGTTCCGTTCTACTCGGGTTGTTTCCATTCTATTCCATTCCATTCCATTCGATTCCATTCTATTCCATTCGATTCCATTCGATTCAATTCGATTCCATTCCATTCCATTCCATTCCATTCCATTCCATTCCATTGAATTCCATTCCATTCCATTCCGTTCCATTCCATTCCGTTCCATTCCATTCCATTCCATTCCATTCCATTACATTACATTCCCTTCCATTCCGTTCCATTCCATTGAATTCCGATCCATTGCATGGAATTCCGTTCCATTCCATTCCATTCCTTTCCGTTCCGTTCCGTTCCGTTCGGTTCCGTTCTACTCGGATTGATTCCATTCTATTCCATTCCATTCCATTCGATTCCATTCGATTCCATTCGATTCCATTCGACTCCATTCCATTCCATTCCATTCCATTCCATTCCATTCCATTCCATTCCATTCCATTGAACTCCATTCCATTCCATTCAATTCCATTCCATTCCATTCCATTGAATTCCATTCCATTCCATTCCATTCCATTGAATTCTGTTCCATTCCATTCCATTCCATTCCATTCCGTTCTACTCGGGTTGATTCCATTCTATTCCATTCCGTTCCGTTCCGTTCCGTTCCGTTCCGTTCCATTCCACTCGGGTTGATTCCATTCTATTCCATTCCATTCCATTCCATTCCACTCGATTCCATTAGATTCCATTCGATTCCATTCGATTCCATTCGATTCCATTCCATTCCATTGAATTCCATTCCATTCCATTCCATTCCATAGAATTCCGTTCCATTCCATTCCATTCCATTCCATTCCATTCCATTCCATTCCATTTGAATTCCATTCCATTCCATTCCATTCCATTCCATTCCATTCCATTCCATTCCATTCTACTCGGGTTGATTCCATTCTATTACATTCCATTCCATTCGATTCCATTCGATTCCAATCGATTCCATTCGATTCCATTCCATTCCATTCCATTCAATTGAATTCCATTCCATTCCATTCCATTCCATTCCATTCCATTCCATTCCATTCCATTGAATCCCATTCCATTCCATTCCATTCCATTCCATTCCATTCCATTCCATTCCATTCCATTCCATTGAATTCCGTTCCATTCCATTCCATTCCATTCCATTCCATTCCATTGAATTCCATTACATTGAATTCCATTCCATTCCATTCCATTCCATGGAATTCCATTCCATTCCGTTCCGTTCCATTCCGTTCCGTTCCGTACCGTTCCATTCCATTCCATTCCATTCCATTGAATTCCGTTCCATTCCATTGAATTCCATTCCATTCCGTTCCATTCCATTGAATTCCGTTCCGTTCCGTTCCGTTCCGTTCCGTTCCATTCCGTTCCATTCCGTTCCATTCCGTTCTACTCGGGTTGATTCCATTCTATTCCATTCCATTCCACTCGATTCCATTCCATTCGATTCCATTCCATTCCATTCCATTCCGTTCTACTCGGGTTCATTCCATTCCATTCCTTTCCGTTCCGTTCCGTTCCGTTCTACTCGGGTTGATTCCATTCTATTCCATTCCATTCCATTCGATTCCATTCTATTCCATTCGATTCCATTCTATTCAATTCGATTCCATTCCATTCCATTCCATTCCATTCCATTCCATTGAATTCCATTCCATTCCATTCCGTTCCATTCCATTCCGTTCCATTCCATTCCATTCCATTCCATTCCATTCCATTACGTTCCGTTCCATTCCGTTCCATTCCATTGAATTCCGATCCATTGCATTGAATTCCGTTCCATTCCATTCCATTCCTTTCCGTTCCGTTCCGTTCCATTCCGTTCCGTTCTACTCGGGTTGATTCCATTCTATTCCATTCCATTCCATTCGTTTCCAATCTATTCCATTCGATTCCATTCGATTCAATTCGATTCCATTCCATTCGATTCCATTCCATTCCATAGAATTCCATTCCATTCCATTCCATTCCATTGAATTCCGTTCCATTCCATTCCATTGCATTCCATTCCATTCCATTCCATTTGAATTCCATTCCATTCCATTCCATTCCATTCCATTCCATTCCATTCCATTCCATTCCATTCCATAGCATTCCATTCAATTCCATTCCTCTCGGGTTGATTCCATTCTATTCCATTCCATTCCATTCGATTCCATTCGATTCCATTCGATTCCATTCGATTCCATTCCATTCCATTCCATTCCATTCCATTCCATTCCATTGAATTCCATTCCATTCCATTGAATTCCATTCCATTCCATTCCATTCCATTGAATTCCGTTCCATTCAATTCCATTCCATTCCATTCCATTCCATTGAATTCCATTCCATTGAATTCCATTCCATTCCATTCCATTCCATTGAATTCCATTCCATTCCGTTCCGTTCCATTCCGTTCCGTTCCGTTTCGTTCCGTTCCGTTCCGTTCCGTTCCATTCCATTCCATTCCATTCCATTGAATTCCGTTCCATTCCATTGAATTCCATTCCATTCCGTTCCATTCCATTGAATTCTGTTCCGTTCCGTTCCGTTCCGTTCCGTTCCATTCCGTTCCATTCCGTTCCTTTCCGTTCTACTCGGGTTGATTCCATTCTATTCCATTCCATTCCATTCGATTCCATTCGATTCCATTCGAATCCATTCGATTCCATTCGATTCCATTCGATTCCATTCCATTCCATTGAATTCCATTCCATTCCATTCCATTCCATTGAATTCCGTTCCATTCCATTCAATTCCATTCCATTCCATTCCTTTCCATTCCGTTCCGTTCCGTTCCGTTCCGTTCTACTCGGTTTGATTCCATTCTATTCCATTCCGTTCCGTTCCATTCCATTCCGTTCCATTCCATTCCATTCCATTCCATTCCATTACGTTCCGTTCCATTCCGTTCCATTCCATTGAATTCCGATCCATTGCATTGAATTCCGTTCCATTCCATTCCATTCCTTTCCGTTCCGTTCCGTTCCGTTCCGTTCCGTTCTACTCGGGTTGATTCCATTCTATTCCATTCCATTCCATTCCATTCCAATCTATTCCATTCGATTCCATTCGATTCAATTCGATTCCATTCCATTCCATTCCATTCCATTCCATTGAATTCCATTCCATTCCATTCCGTTCCATTCCATTCCATTCCATTCCATTCCATTACGTTCCGTTCCATTCCGTTCCATTCCGTTCCATTCCATTGAATTCCGATCCATTGCATTGAATTCCGTTCCATTCCATTCCATTCCTTTCCGTTCCGTTCCGTTCCATTCCATTCCGTTCTACTCGGATTGATTCCATTCTATTCCATTCCATTCCATTCGATTCCATTCGATTCCATTCGATTCCATTCCATTCCATTCCATTCCATTCCATTCCATTCCATTCCATTCCATTGAACTCCATTCCATTCCATTCCATTCCATTCCATTCCATTCCATTGAATTCCATTCCATTTCATTCCATTCCATTGAATTCTGTTCCATTCAATTCCATTCCATTCCATTCCGTTCTACTCGGGTTGATTCCATTCTATTCCATTCCGTTCCGTTCCGTTCCGTTCCGTTCCGTTCCGTTCCGTTCCATTCCACTCGGGTTGATTCCATTCTATTCCATTCCATTCCATTCCATTCCATTCGATTCCATTCGATTCCATTCGATTCCATTTGATTCCATTCGATTCCATTCCATTCCATAGAATTCCATTCCATTCCATTCCATTCCATTGAATTCCGTTCCATTCCATTCCATTGCATTCCATTCCATTCCATTCCATTCCATACCATTCCATTCCATTCCATTCCATACCATTCCATTCCATTCCATTCCTCTCGGGTTGATTCCATTCTATTCCATTCCATTCCATTCGATTCCATTCGATTCCATTCGATTCCATTCGATTCCATTCCATTCCATTCCATTCCATTCCATTCCATTCCATTCCATTCCATTGAATTCCATTCCATTCCATTGAATTCCATTCCATTCCATTCCATTCCATTGAATTCCGTTCCATTCCATTCCATTCCATTCCATTCCACTCCATTGAATTCCATTCCATTGAATTCCATTCCATTCCATTCCATTCCATTGAATTCCATTCCATAGAATTCCGTTCCATTCCATTGAATTCCATTCCATTCCATTCCATTCCATTCCATTCCATTCCATTCCATTCCATTCCATTCCATTGAATTCCATTCCATTCCATTCCATTCCATTCCATTCCATTCCATTCCGTTCTACTCGGGTTGATTCCATTCTATTCCATTCCATTCCATTCGATCTCATTCGATTCCATTCGATTCCATTCGATTCCATTCCATTCCATTCCATTGAATTCCGTTCCATTCCATTCCATTCCATTCCATTCCATTCCATGGAATTCCATTCCATTCCATTCCATAGAATTCCGTTCCATTCCATTCCATTCCATTCCATTCCATTCCATTCCATTCCATTCCATTCCATTCCATTGAATTCCATTCCATTCCATTCCATTCCTTTCCATTGAATTCCATTCTGTTCCATTCCATTCCTTTGAATTCCGTTCCTTTCCATTCCATTCCATTCCTTTCCGTTCCATTCCGTTCCGTTCCGTTCCGTTGCGTTCCGCTCTGTTCTACTCGGGTTGATTCCATTCTATTCCATTCCATTCCATTCGATCCCATTCGATTCCATTCGATTCCATTCGATTCCATTCGATTCCACTCCATTCCATTCCATAGAATTCCATTCCATTCCATTCCATTTGAATTCCATTCCATTCCATTCCATTCCATTCTATTCCATTCCATCCCATTCCATTCCATTCCATTCCATTCTACTCGGGTTGATTGCATTCTATTCCATTCCATTCCATTCGATTCCATTCGATTCCATTCGATTCCATTCGATTCCATTCGATTCCATTCCATTCCATTCCATTCCATTCCATTCCATTCCATTCCATTCCATTCCATTCCATTCCATTCCATTGAATTCCATTCCATTCCATTCCATTCCATTCCATTGAATTCCATTCCATTCCATTCCATTCCACTCCATTCCATTCCATTCCATTCCATTCCATTGAATTCCATTCCATTCCATAGAATTCCATTCCATTCCATTCCATTCCATAGAATTCCATTCCATTCCATTCCATTCCATAGAATTCCGTTCCTTTCCATTCCATTCCATTCCGTTCCGTTCCGTTCCGTTCCGTTGCGTTCCGTTCCGTTCAACTAGGGTTGATTCCATTCTATTCAATTCCATTCCATTCCATTCTACACGGGTTGATCATTCCATTCCGTTCCGTTCCGTTCCGTTCCGCTCCGTTCCGTACCGTTCTACTCGGGTTGATTCCATTCTATTCCATTCCATTCCATTCGATTCCATTCGACTCCATTCCATTCCATTCCATTCCATTCCATTCCATTCCATTGTATTCCATTCCACTCCATTCCATTCCATTCCATTCCGTTCCATTACATTCCATTCCGTTCCGTTCCGTTCCGTTCCGTTGTGTTCCGTTCCGTTCTACTCGGGTTGATTCCATTCTATTCCATTCCATTCCATTTGACTCCATTCGATTCCATTCCATTCCATTGCATTGAATTCCATTCCATTCCATTCCATTCCATTCCATTCCATTCCATTCCACTCCATTGAATTCCATTCCATTCCATTCCATTCCATTCCATTCCATTCCATTCCACTCCATTCCATTCCACTCCACTGCACTCCACTCCACTCCACTCCACTCCATTCCACTCCCTTCCATTCCATTAAATTGAATTCCATTCCATTCCATTTCATTCCATTCCATTCCATTCCACTCCATTCCATTCCACTCCACTCCACTCCACTCCACTCCACTCCATTCCATTCCCTTCCATTCCATTCAATTGAATTGCATTGAATTCCATTCCATTCCATTCCATAACATTTCATTCCATTCCATTCCATTCCATTCCATTCCATTCCATTCCATTCCATTCCGTTCTACTCGGGTTGATTCCATTCTATTCCATTCCACTCCATTCGATTCCATTCGATTCCATTCGATTCCATTCGATTCCATTCGTTTCCATTCCATTCCATTCCATTCTATTCCATTGAATTCCATTCCATTCCATTCCATTCCATTCCATTCCATTGCATTCCATTCCATTGAATTCCATTGAATTCCATTCCATTGAATTCCATTCCATTCCATTCCATTCCATTCCATTCCATTGAATTCCGTTCCATTCCATTCCATTCCATGGAATTCCGTTCCATTCCATTCCATTCCATGGAATTCCGTTCCATTCCATTCCATTCCATGGAATTCCGTTCCATTCCATTCCATTCCGTTCCGTTCCGTCCCGTTCCGTTCCGTTCCGTTCCGTTGCGTTCCGTTCCGTTCTACTTGGGTTGATTCCATTCTATTCCATTCCATTCCATTCGATTCCATTCGATTCCATTCGATTCCACTCCATTCCATTCCATAGAATTCCATTCCATTCCATTCCATTCCATTGAATTCCATTCCATTCCATTCCATTCCATTGAATTCCATTCCATTCCATTCCATTCCATTGAATTCCATTCCATTCCATTCCATTCCATTCCATTCCATTCCATTCCATTCTACTGGTGTCCATTCCATTCCATTCCATTCCATTCAATTCCATTCCATTCCATTCCATTCCATTCCATTCCATTCCATTCCATTCCATTCCATTCCATTGAATTCCATTCCGTTCCATTCCATTCCATTGAATTCCATTCCATTCCATTCCATTCCATTCCATTCCATTCCATTCCATTGAATTCCGTTCCATTCCATTCCATTCCATTCCATTCCATCCCATTCCATTCCATTCCATTCCATTCCGTTCTACTCGGGTTGATTCCATTCTATTCCATTCCATTCCATTCGATCCCATTTGATTCCATTCGATTCCATTCAATTCCATTCGATTCCATTCCATTCCACTCCATTCCATTCCATTGAATTCCATTCCATTCCATTCCATTCCATTCCATTCCATTCCATTGAATTCCATTCCATTCCATTCCATTCCATTCCATTGAATTCCATTCCATTCCATTCCATTCCATGGAATTCCGTTCCATTCCATTCCATTCCGTTCCGTTCCGTCCCGTTCCGTTCCGTTCCGTTCCGTTGCGTTCCGTTCCGTTCTACTCGGGTTGATTCCATTCTATTCCATTCCATTCCATTCGATTCCATTCGATTCCATTCGATTCCACTCCATTCCATTCCATAGAATTCCATTCCATTCCATTCCATTCCATTGAATTCCATTCCATTCCATTCCATTCCATTGAATTCCATTCCATTCCATTCCATTCCATTGAATTCCATTCCATTCCATTCCTTTCCATTCCATTCCATTCCATTCCATTCTACTGGTGTCCATTCCATTCCATTCCATTCCATTCCATTCCATTCCATTCCATTCCTTTCCATTCCATTGCATTCCATTGCATTCCATTCCATTCCATTCCATTCCATTCCATTCCACTCCACTCCACTCCACTCCACTCCATTCCACTCCACTCCACTCCGGTACATTCCATTCCATTCCATTCCATTCCATTCCATTCCGTGCTTCTCGGGTACATTCCGTTCCGTTCCATTCCATTCCATTCCATTCCATTCCGTTCCAGTGCACTCTACTCCACTCCACTCCACTCCACTCCACTCCGGTACATTCCATTCCATTCCATTCCATTCCATTCCATTCCATTTCCATTCCCATTCCATTTCCATTCCCGTTCCATTTCCATTCCCGTTTCTTTTCCATTCCCGTTCCATTTCCATTCCAGTTCCATTACCATTCCCGTTCCATTTCCATTCCCGATCCATTTCCATTCCCGTTCCATTTCCATTCCCGTTCCATTTCCATTCCCGTTCCATTACCATTCCCGTTCCATTTCCGTTCCCGTTCCGTTTCCGTTCCCGTTCCATTTCCGTTCTCGTTCCGTTTCCGTTCCCGTTCCATTTCCGTTCCCGTTCCATTTCCGTTCCCGTTCCATTTCCATTCCCGTTCCATTTCCATTCCCTTTCCATTTCCATTTCATTCCATTCCGTTCTGCTCGGGTACATTCCATTCCATTCCATTGCATTCCATTCCGTTCTGCTCCTGTCCATTCCATTCCATTCCATTCCATTCCATTCCGTTCTACTCGGGTAGATTCCATTCCATTCCATTCCATTCCATTCCATTCCATTCCATTCCATTCCATTCCATTCAACTGGTGTCCATTCCATTCCATTCCATTCCATTCCATTCCATTCCATTCCATTCCATTGCATTCCATTCCATTCCATTCCATTCCATTCCATTCCATTCCGTTCCGTTCTACTCGGTTACATTCCATTCAATTCCATTCCATTCCGTTCTACTCGGGTAGATTCCATTCCATTCCATTCCATTCCTTGCCATTCCATTGCATTCCATTGCATTGCATTGCACTCAATTCCATTCCATTCCATTCCATTCCATTCCATTCCATTCCATTCCATTCCGTTCCGTTCAACTCGGTTACATTCCATTCAAATACATTCCATTCCGTTCTACTCGGTTACATTCCATTCCATTCCATTCCATTCCATTCCAATCCATTCCATTCCATTCCATTCCGTTCTACTCGGGTACATTCCATTCCATTCCATTCCATTCCATTCCATTCCATTCCATTCCATTCCATTCCATTCCATTCCGTTCTACTCAGTTTGATTCCATTCTATTCCATTCCATTCCATTCCATTCCATTCCATTCCATTCCATTCCATAGAATTCCATTCCATTCCATTCAATTCCATGGAATTCCATTCCATTCCATTCCATTCCATGGAATTCCATTCCATTCCATTCCATTCCATTCCATTCCATTCCATTCCATTCCATTGAATTCCATTCCATTCCATTCCATTCCATTCCATTGAATTCCATTCCGTTCCATTCCATTCCATTGAATTCCATTCCATTCCATTCCATTCCATTCCATTCCATCCCATTCCATTCCATTCCATTCCATTCCATTCCATTCCATCCCATTCCATTCCATTCCATTCCATTCCGTTCTACTCGGGTTGATTCCATTCTATTCCATTCCATTCCATTCGATCCCATTTGATTCCATTCGATTCCATTCAATTCCATTCGATTCCATTCCATTCCACTCCATTCCATTCCATTGAATTCCATTCCATTCCATTCCATTCCATTCCATTCCATTCCATTCCATGGAATTCCATTCCATTCCATTCCATTCCATTCCATAGAATTCCATTCCATTCCATTCCATTCCACTGAATTCCGTTCCATTCCATTCCATTCCGTTCCGTTCCGTTCCGTTCTGTTGCGTTCCGTTCCGTTCCGTTGTGTTCCGTTCCGTTCTACTCGGGTTGATTCCATTCTATTCCATTCCATTCCAATCCATTCCATTCCATTCCATTGAATTCCATTCCATTCCATTCCATTCCATTCCATTCCATTCCATTCCATTGAATTCCATTCCATTCCATTCCATTCCATTCCATTCCATTGAATTCCATTCCATTCCATTCCATTCCATGGAATTCCGTTCCATTCCATTCCATTCCGTTCCGTTCCGTCCCGTTCCGTTCCGTTCCGTTCCGTTGCGTTCCGTTCCGTTCTACTCGGGTTGATTCCATTCTATTCCATTCCATTCCATTCGATTCCATTCGATTCCATTCGATTCCACTCCATTCCATTCCATAGAATTCCATTCCATTCCATTCCATTCCATTGAATTCCATTCCATTCCATTCCATTCCATAGAATTCCATTCCATTCCATTCCATTCCATTGAATTCCATTCCATTCCATTCCATTCCATTCCATTCCATTCCATTCCATTCCATTCCATTCTACTGGTGTCCATTCCATTCCATTCCATTCCATTCAATTCCATTCCATTCCATTCCATTCCATTCCATTCCATTCCATTCCATTCCATTCCATTCCATTGAATTCCATTCCGTTCCATTCCATTCCATTGAATTCCATTCCATTCCATTCCATTCCATTCCATTCCATTCCATTCCATTGAATTCCGTTCCATTCCATTCCATTCCATTCCATTCCATCCCATTCCATTCCATTCCATTCCATTCCGTTCTACTCGGGTTGATTCCATTCTATTCCATTCCATTCCATTCGATCCCATTTGATTCCATTCGATTCCATTCAATTCCATTCGATTCCATTCCATTCCACTCCATTCCATTCCATTGAATTCCATTCCATTCCATTCCATTCCATTCCATTCCATTCCATTGAATTCCATTCCATTCCATTCCATTCCATTCCATTGAATTCCATTCCATTCCATTCCATTCCATGGAATTCCGTTCCATTCCATTCCATTCCGTTCCGTTCCGTCCCGTTCCGTTCCGTTCCGTTCCGTTGCGTTCCGTTCCGTTCTACTCGGGTTGATTCCATTCTATTCCATTCCATTCCATTCGATTCCATTCGATTCCATTCGATTCCACTCCATTCCATTCCATAGAATTCCATTCCATTCCATTCCATTCCATTGAATTCCATTCCATTCCATTCCATTCCATTGAATTCCATTCCATTCCATTCCATTCCATTGAATTCCATTCCATTCCATTCCTTTCCATTCCATTCCATTCCATTCCATTCTACTGGTGTCCATTCCATTCCATTCCATTCCATTCCATTCCATTCCATTCCTTTCCATTCCATTGCATTCCATTGCATTCCATTCCATTCCATTCCATTCCATTCCATTCCACTCCACTCCACTCCACTCCACTCCATTCCACTCCACTCCACTCCGGTACATTCCATTCCATTCCATTCCATTCCATTCCATTCCGTGCTTCTCGGGTACATTCCGTTCCGTTCCATTCCATTCCATTCCATTCCATTCCGTTCCAGTGCACTCTACTCCACTCCACTCCACTCCACTCCACTCCGGTACATTCCATTCCATTCCATTCCATTCCATTCCATTCCATTTCCATTCCCATTCCATTTCCATTCCCGTTCCATTTCCATTCCCGTTTCTTTTCCATTCCCGTTCCATTTCCATTCCAGTTCCATTACCATTCCCGTTCCATTTCCATTCCCGATCCATTTCCATTCCCGTTCCATTTCCATTCCCGTTCCATTTCCATTCCCGTTCCATTACCATTCCCGTTCCATTTCCGTTCCCGTTCCGTTTCCGTTCCCGTTCCATTTCCGTTCTCGTTCCGTTTCCGTTCCCGTTCCATTTCCGTTCCCGTTCCATTTCCGTTCCCGTTCCATTTCCATTCCCGTTCCATTTCCATTCCCTTTCCATTTCCATTTCATTCCATTCCGTTCTGCTCGGGTACATTCCATTCCATTCCATTGCATTCCATTCCGTTCTGCTCCTGTCCATTCCATTCCATTCCATTCCATTCCATTCCGTTCTACTCGGGTAGATTCCATTCCATTCCATTCCATTCCATTCCATTCCATTCCATTCCATTCCATTCCATTCAACTGGTGTCCATTCCATTCCATTCCATTCCATTCCATTCCATTCCATTCCATTCCATTGCATTCCATTCCATTCCATTCCATTCCATTCCATTCCATTCCGTTCCGTTCTACTCGGTTACATTCCATTCAATTCCATTCCATTCCGTTCTACTCGGGTAGATTCCATTCCATTCCATTCCATTCCTTGCCATTCCATTGCATTCCATTGCATTGCATTGCACTCAATTCCATTCCATTCCATTCCATTCCATTCCATTCCATTCCATTCCATTCCGTTCCGTTCAACTCGGTTACATTCCATTCAAATACATTCCATTCCGTTCTACTCGGTTACATTCCATTCCATTCCATTCCATTCCATTCCAATCCATTCCATTCCATTCCATTCCGTTCTACTCGGGTACATTCCATTCCATTCCATTCCATTCCATTCCATTCCATTCCATTCCATTCCATTCCATTCCATTCCGTTCTACTCAGTTTGATTCCATTCTATTCCATTCCATTCCATTCCATTCCATTCCATTCCATTCCATTCCATTCCATAGAATTCCATTCCATTCCATTCAATTCCATGGAATTCCATTCCATTCCATTCCATTCCATGGAATTCCATTCCATTCCATTCCATTCCATTCCATTCCATTCCATTCCATTCCATTGAATTCCATTCCATTCCATTCCATTCCATTCCATTGAATTCCATTCCGTTCCATTCCATTCCATTGAATTCCATTCCATTCCATTCCATTCCATTCCATTCCATCCCATTCCATTCCATTCCATTCCATTCCATTCCATTCCATCCCATTCCATTCCATTCCATTCCATTCCGTTCTACTCGGGTTGATTCCATTCTATTCCATTCCATTCCATTCGATCCCATTTGATTCCATTCGATTCCATTCAATTCCATTCGATTCCATTCCATTCCACTCCATTCCATTCCATTGAATTCCATTCCATTCCATTCCATTCCATTCCATTCCATTCCATTCCATGGAATTCCATTCCATTCCATTCCATTCCATTCCATAGAATTCCATTCCATTCCATTCCATTCCACTGAATTCCGTTCCATTCCATTCCATTCCGTTCCGTTCCGTTCCGTTCTGTTGCGTTCCGTTCCGTTCCGTTGTGTTCCGTTCCGTTCTACTCGGGTTGATTCCATTCTATTCCATTCCATTCCAATCCATTCCATTCCATTCCATTGAATTCCATTCCATTCCATTCCATTCAATTCCATTCCATTCCATTCCATTGAATTCCATTCCATTCCATTCCATTCCATTCCATTCCATTGAATTCCATTCCATTCCATTCCATTCCATGGAATTCCGTTCCATTCCATTCCATTCCGTTCCGTTCCGTCCCGTTCCGTTCCGTTCCGTTCCGTTGCGTTCCGTTCCGTTCTACTCGGGTTGATTCCATTCTATTCCATTCCATTCCATTCGATTCCATTCGATTCCATTCGATTCCACTCCATTCCATTCCATAGAATTCCATTCCATTCCATTCCATTCCATTGAATTCCATTCCATTCCATTCCATTCCATAGAATTCCATTCCATTCCATTCCATTCCATTGAATTCCATTCCATTCCATTCCATTCCATTCCATTCCATTCCATTCCATTCCATTCCATTCCATTCCTTTCCATTCCATTGCATTCCATTGCATTCCATTCCATTCCATTCCATTCCATTCCATTCCATTCCACTCCACTCCACTCCACTCCACTCCATTCCACTCCACTCCTCTCCGGTACATTCCATTCCATTCCATTCCATTCCATTCCATTCCGTTCTACTCGGGTTGATTCCATTCTATTCCATTCCATTCCATTCCATTCCATTCCATTCCATTCCATTCCAATCGATTCCATTCCATTCCATTCCATGGAATTCCATTCCATTCCATTCCATTCCATGGAATTCCATTCCTTTCCATTCCATTCCATTCCATTCCATGGAATTCCATTCCATTCCATTCCATTCCATTCCATTCCATTCCATTGAATTCCATTCCGTTCCATTCCATTCCATTGAATTCCATTCCATTCCATTCCATTCCATTCCATTCCATTCCATTGAATTCCATTCCATTCCATTCCATTCCATTCCATCCCATTCCATTCCATTCCATTCCATTCCGTTCTACTCGGGTTGATTCCATTCTATTCCATTCCATTCCATTCGATCCCATTTGATTCCATTCGATTCCATTCAATTCCATTCGATTCCATTCCATTCCACTCCATTCCATTCCATTGAATTCCATTCCATTCCATTCCATTCCATTCCATTCCATTCCATTGAATTCCATTCCATTCCATTCCATTCCATTCCATTGAATTCCATTCCATTCCATTCCATTCAATTGAATTCCGTTCCATTCCATTCCATTCCGTTCCGTTCCGTCCCGTTCCGTTCCGTTCCGTTCCGTTGCGTTCCGTTCCGTTCTACTCGGGTTGATTAAATTCTATTCCATTCCATTCTATTCGATTCCATTCGATTCCAATCGATTCCATTCGATTCCATTCGATTGCATTGAATTCCATTCCATTCCATTCCATTCCATTGAATTCCGTTGCATTATATTCCATTCCGTTCCGTTCCGTCCCGTTCCGTTCCATTCCGTTCGGTTTCGTGCCGTTCCGTTCTACTCGGGTTGATTCCATTCCATTCCATTCCATTCCATTCCATTCCATTCCATTCCATTCCATTCCATTGAATTCCATTCCATTCCATTCCATTCCATTCCATTCCATTCCATTCCGTTCTACTCGGGTTGATTCCATTCTATTCCATTCCATTCCATTCGATCTCATTCGATTCCATTCGATTCCATTCGATTCCACTCCATTCCATTCCATTGAATTCCATTCCATTCCATTCCATTCCATTCCATTCCATTGAATTCCATTCCATTCCATTCCATACCATTCCATTCCATTCCATTCCATTCCATTGAATTCCATTCCATTCCATTGAATTCCATTCCATTCCATTCCATTCCATTGAATTCCGTTCCATTCCATTCCATTCCATTCCATTCCATTCCATTCCATTCCATTCCATTGAATTCCATTCCATTCCATTCCATTCCTTTCCATTGAATTCCATTCTGTTCCATTCCATTCCTTTGAATTCCGTTCCTTTCCATTCCATTCCATTCCTTTCCGTTCCGTTCCGTTCCGTTCCGTTCCGTTGCGTTCCGCTCTGTTCTACTCGGGTTGATTCCATTCTATTCCATTCCATTCCATTCGATCCCATTCGATTCCATTCGATTCCATTCGATTCCATTCGATTCCACTCCATTCCATTCCATAGAATTCCATTCCATTTGAATTCCATTCCATTCCATTCCATTCCATTCTATTCCATTCCATCCCATTCCATTCCATTCCATTCCATTCTACTCGGGTTGATTGCATTCTATTCCATTCCATTCCATTCGATTCCATTCGATTCCATTCGATTCGATTCCATTCCATTCCATTCCATTCCATTCCATTCCATTGAATTCCATTCCATTCCATTCCATTCCATTCCATTGAATTCCATTCCATTCCATTCCATTCCATTCCATTCCATTCCATTGAATTCCATTCCATTCCATAGAATTCCATTCCATTCCATTCCATTCCATTGAATTCCGTTCCTTTCCATTCCATTCCATTCCGTTCCGTTCCGTTCCGTTCCGTTGCGTTCCGTTCCGTTCAACTAGGGTTGATTCCATTCTATTCAATTCCATTCCATTCCATTCTACACGGGTTGATCATTCCATTCCATTCCATTCCATTCCATTCCATTCCATTCCATTCCATTCCATTGAATTCCGTTCCATTCCATTCCATTCCATTCCATTCCATCCCATTCCATTCCATTCCATTCCATTCCATTCTATTCTACTCGGGTTGATTCCATTCTATTCCATTCCATTCCATTCGATCCCATTTGATTCCATTCGATTCCATTCAATTCCAATCGATTCCATTCCATTCCACTCCATTCCATTCCATTGAATTCCATTCCATTCCATTCCATTCCATTCCATTCCATTCCATTCCATAGAATTCCATTCCATTCCATTCCATTCCATGGAATTCCGTTCCATTCCATTCCATTCCGTTCCGTTCCGTTGCGTTCCGTTCCGTTCCGTTGTGTTCCGTTCCGTTCTACTCGGGTTGATTCCATTCTATTCCATTCCATTCCAATCCATTCCATTCCATTCCATTGAATTCCATTCCATTCCATTCCATTCCATTCCATTCCATTCCATTCCATGGAATTCCGTTCCATTCCATTCCATGGAATTCCGTTCCATTCCATTCCATTCCGTTCCTTTCCATCCCGTTCCGTTCCGTTCCGTTCCGTTGCGTTCCGTTCCGTTCTACTCGGGTTGATTCCATTCTATTCCATTCCATTCCATTCGATTCCATTCGATTCCATTCGATTCCACTCCATTCCATTCCTTAGAATTCCATTCCATTCCATTCCATTCCATTGAATTCCATTCCATTCCATTCCATTCCATTGAATTCCATTCCATTCCATTCCATTCCATTCCATTCCATTCCATTCCATTCCATTCTACTGGTGTCCATTCCATTCCATTCCATTCCATTCCATTCCATTCCATTCGATTCCATTCGATTCCATTCGATTCCACTCCATTCCATTCCATAGAATTCCATTCCATTCCATTCCATTCCATAGAATTCCATTCCATTCCATTCCATTCCATTGAATTCCATTCCATTCCATTCCATTCCATTCCATTCCATTCCATTCCATTCCATTCTACTGGTGTCCATTCCATTCCATTCCATTCCATTCCATTCCATTCCATTCCATTCCATTCCTTTCCATTCCATTGCATTCCATTGCATTCCATTCCATTCCATTCCATTCCATTCCATTCCACTCCACTCCACTCCACTCCACTCCACTCCATTCCACTCCACTCCACTCCGGTACATTCCATTCCATTCCATTCCATTCCATTCCATTCCATTCCATTCCGTGCTTCTCGGGTACATTCCGTTCCGTTCCATTCCATTCCATTCCGTTCCAGTGCACTCTACTCCACTCCACTCCACTCCACTCCACTCCGGTACATTCCATTCCATTCCATTCCATTCCATTCCATTCCATTTCCATTCCCATTCCATTTCCATTCCCGTTCCATTTCCATTCCCGTTTCTTTTCCATTCCCGTTCCATTTCCATTCCAGTTCCATTACCATTCCCGTTCCATTTCCATTCCCGATCCATTTCTATTCCCGTTCCTTTTCCATTCCCGTTCCATTTCCATTCCCGTTCCGTTACCATTCCCGTTCCATTTCCGTTCCCGTTCCGTTTCCGTTCCCGTTCCATTTCCGTTCTCGTTCCGTTTCCGTTCCCGTTCCATTTCCATTCCCGTTCCATTTCCGTTCCCATTCCATTTCCATTCCCGTTCCATTTCCGTTCCCGTTCCATTTCCATTCCCGTTCTATTTCCATTCCCTTTCCATTTCCATTTCATTCCATTCCGTTCTGCTCGGGTACATTCCATTCCATTCCATTGCATTCCATTCCGTTCTGCTCCTGTCCATTCCATTCCATTCCATTCCGTTCCATTCCGTTCTACTCGGGTAGATTCCATTCCATTCCATTCCATTCCATTCCATTCCATTCTACTGGTGTCCATTCCATTCCATTCCATTCCATTCCATTCCATTCCATTCCATTGCATTCCATTCCATTCCATTCCATTCCATTCCGTTCCGTTCTACTCGGTTACATTCCATTCAATTCCATTCCATTCCGTTCTACTCGGGTAGATTCCATTCCATTCCATTCCATTCCATTCCTTTCCATTCCATTGCATTCCATTGCATTGCATTGCACTCAATTCCATTCCATTCCATTCCATTCCATTCCATTCCATTCCATTCCATTCCATTCCATTCCATTCCATTCCGTTCCGTTCAACTCGGTTACATTCCATTCAATTACATTCCATTCCGTTCTACTCGGTTACATTCCATTCCATTCCATTCCATTCCATTCCATTCCATTCCATTCCATTCCATTCCATTCCGTTCTACTTTGGTACATTCCATTCCATTCCATTCCATTCCATTCCATTCCATTCCATTCCATTCCATTACATTCCATTCCATTCCATTCCGTTCTACTCGGGTTGATTCCATTCTATTCTATTCCATTCCATTCCATTCCATTCCACTCCATTCCAATCGATTCCATTCCATTCCATTCCATGGAATTCCATTCCATTCCATTCCATTCCATGGAATTCCATTCCATTCCATTCCATTCCATTCCATTCCATTCCATTCCATTCCATTGAATTCCATTCCATTCCATTCCATTCCATTCCATTGAATTCCATTCCGTTCCATTCCATTCCATTGAATTCCATTCCATTCCATTCCATTCCATTCCATTCCATTCCATTCCATTGAATTCCATTCCATTCCATTCCATTCCATTCCATCCCATTCCATTCCATTCCATTCCATTCCGTTCTACTCGGGTTGATTCCATTCTATTCCATTCCATTCCATTCGATCCCATTTGATTCCATTCGATTCCATTCAATTCCATTCGATTCCATTCCATTCCACTCCATTCCATTCCATTGAATTCCATTCCATTCCATTCCATTCCATTCCATTCCATTCCATTGAATTCCATTCCATTCCATTCCATTCCATTCCATTGAATTCCATTCCATTCCATTCCATTCAATTGAATTCCGTTCCATTCCATTCCATTCCGTTCCGTTCCGTCCCGTTCCGTTCCGTTCCGTTCCGTTGCGTTCCGTTCCGTTCTACTCGGGTTGATTAAATTCTATTCCATTCCATTCTATTCGATTCCATTCGATTCCAATCGATTCCATTCGATTCCATTCGATTCCATTGAATTCCATTCCATTCCATTCCATTCCATTGAATTCCGTTGCATTATATTCCATTCCGTTCCGTTCCGTCCCGTTCCGTTCCGTTCCGTTCCGTTGCGTGCCGTTCCGTTCTACTCGGGTTGATTCCATTCCATTCCATTCCATTCCATTCCATTCCATTCCATTCCATTCCATTCCATTCCATTGAATTCCATTCCATTCCATTCCATTCCATTCCATTCCATTCCATTCCGTTCTACTCGGGTTGATTCCATTCTATTCCATTCCATTCCATTCGATCTCATTCGATTCCATTCGATTCCATTCGATTCCATTCCATTCCATTCCATTGAATTCCGTTCCATTCCATTCCATTCCATTCCATTCCATTCCATTGAATTCCATTCCATTCCATTCCATAGAATTCCGTTCCATTCCATTCCATTCCATTCCATTCCATTCCATTCCATTCCATTCCATTCCATTCCATTCCATTGAATTCCATTCCATTCCATTCCATTCCTTTCCATTGAATTCCATTCTGTTCCATTCCATTCCTTTGAATTCCGTTCCTTTCCATTCCATTCCATTCCTTTCCGTTCCATTCCGTTCCGTTCCGTTCCGTTGCGTTCCGCTCTGTTCTACTCGGGTTGATTCCATTCTATTCCATTCCATTCCATTCGATCCCATTCGATTCCATTCGATTCCATTCGATTCCATTCGATTCCACTCCATTCCATTCCATAGAATTCCATTCCATTCCATTCCATTTGAATTCCATTCCATTCCATTCCATTCCATTCTATTCCATTCCATCCCATTCCATTCCATTCCATTCCATTCTACTCGGGTTGATTGCATTCTATTCCATTCCATTCCATTCGATTCCATTCGATTCCATTCGATTCCATTCGATTCCATTCGATTCCATTCCATTCCATTCCATTCCATTCCATTCCATTCCATTCCATTCCATTGAATTCCATTCCATTCCATTCCATTCCATTCCATTGAATTCCATTCCATTCCATTCCATTCCACTCCATTCCATTCCATTCCATTCCATTCCATTGAATTCCATTCCATTCCATAGAATTCCATTCCATTCCATTCCATTCCATAGAATTCCATTCCATTCCATTCCATTCCATAGAATTCCGTTCCTTTCCATTCCATTCCATTCCGTTCCGTTCCGTTCCGTTCCGTTGCGTTCCGTTCCGTTCAACTAGGGTTGATTCCATTCTATTCAATTCCATTCCATTCCATTCTACACGGGTTGATCATTCCATTCCGTTCCGTTCCGTTCCGTTCCGCTCCGTTCCGTACCGTTCTACTCGGGTTGATTCCATTCTATTCCATTCCATTCCATTCGATTCCATTCGACTCCATTCCATTCCATTCCATTCCATTCCATTCCATTCCATTGTATTCCATTCCACTCCATTCCATTCCATTCCATTCCGTTCCATTACATTCCATTCCGTTCCGTTCCGTTCCGTTCCGTTGTGTTCCGTTCCGTTCTACTCGGGTTGATTCCATTCTATTCCATTCCATTCCATTTGACTCCATTCGATTCCATTCCATTCCATTGCATTGAATTCCATTCCATTCCATTCCATTCCATTCCATTCCATTCCATTCCACTCCATTGAATTCCATTCCATTCCATTCCATTCCATTCCATTCCATTCCATTCCACTCCATTCCATTCCACTCCACTGCACTCCACTCCACTCCACTCCACTCCATTCCACTCCCTTCCATTCCATTAAATTGAATTCCATTCCATTCCATTTCATTCCATTCCATTCCATTCCACTCCATTCCATTCCACTCCACTCCACTCCACTCCACTCCACTCCATTCCATTCCCTTCCATTCCATTCAATTGAATTGCATTGAATTCCATTCCATTCCATTCCATAACATTTCATTCCATTCCATTCCATTCCATTCCATTCCATTCCATTCCATTCCATTCCGTTCTACTCGGGTTGATTCCATTCTATTCCATTCCACTCCATTCGATTCCATTCGATTCCATTCGATTCCATTCGATTCCATTCGTTTCCATTCCATTCCATTCCATTCTATTCCATTGAATTCCATTCCATTCCATTCCATTCCATTCCATTCCATTGCATTCCATTCCATTGAATTCCATTGAATTCCATTCCATTGAATTCCATTCCATTCCATTCCATTCCATTCCATTGAATTCCATTCCATTCCATTCCATTCCATGGAATTCCGTTCCATTCCATTCCATTCCATGGAATTCCGTTCCATTCCATTCCATTCCATGGAATTCCGTTCCATTCCATTCCATTCCGTTCCGTTCCGTCCCGTTCCGTTCCGTTCCGTTCCGTTGCGTTCCGTTCCGTTCTACTCGGGTTGATTCCATTCTATTCCATTCCATTCCATTCGATTCCATTCGATTCCATTCGATTCCACTCCATTCCATTCCATAGAATTCCATTCCATTCCATTCCATTCCATTGAATTCCATTCCATTCCATTCCATTCCATTGAATTCCATTCCATTCCATTCCATTCCATTGAATTCCATTCCATTCCATTCCATTCCATTCCATTCCATTCCATTCCATTCTACTGGTGTCCATTCCATTCCATTCCATTCCATTCAATTCCATTCCATTCCTTTCCATTCCATTGCATTCCATTGCATTCCATTCCATTCCATTCCATTCCATTCCATTCCACTCCACTCCACTCCACTCCACTCCATTCCACTCCACTCCACTCCGGTACATTCCATTCCATTCCATTCCATTCCATTCCATTCCGTGCTTCTCGGGTACATTCCGTTCCGTTCCATTCCATTCCATTCCATTCCATTCCGTTCCAGTGCACTCTACTCCACTCCACTCCACTCCACTCCACTCCGGTACATTCCATTCCATTCCATTCCATTCCATTCCATTCCATTTCCATTCCCATTCCATTTCCATTCCCGTTCCATTTCCATTCCCGTTTCTTTTCCATTCCCGTTCCATTTCCATTCCAGTTCCATTACCATTCCCGTTCCATTTCCATTCCCGATCCATTTCCATTCCCGTTCCATTTCCATTCCCGTTCCATTTCCATTCCCGTTCCATTACCATTCCCGTTCCATTTCCGTTCCCGTTCCGTTTCCGTTCCCGTTCCATTTCCGTTCTCGTTCTGTTTCCGTTCCCGTTCCATTTCCATTCCCGTTCCATTTGCGTTCCCGTTCCATTTCCATTCCCGTTCCATTTCCATTCCCTTTCCATTTCCATTTCATTCCATTCCGTTCTGCTCGGGTACATTCCATTCCATTCCATTGCATTCCATTCCGTTCTGCTCCTGTCCATTCCATTCCATTCCATTCCATTCCATTCCGTTCTACTCGGGTAGATTCCATTCCATTCCATTCCATTCCATTCCATTCCATTCCATTCCATTCCATTCAACTGGTGTCCATTCCATTCCATTCCATTCCATTCCATTCCATTCCATTCCATTCCATTGCATTCCATTCCATTCCATTCCATTCCATTCCGTTCCGTTCTACTCGGTTACATTCCATTCAATTCCATTCCATTCCGTTCTACTCGGGTAGATTCCATTCCATTCCATTCCATTCCTTGCCATTCCATTGCATTCCATTGCACTGCATTGCACTCAATTCCATTCCATTCCATTCCATTCCATTCCATTCCATTCCATTCCATTCCATTCCGTTCCGTTCAACTCGGTTACATTCCATTCAATTACATTCCATTCCGTTCTACTCGGTTACATTCCATTCCATTCCATTCCATTCCATTCCAATCCATTCCATTCCATTCCATTCCGTTCTACTCGGGTACATTCCATTCCATTCCATTCCATTCCATTCCATTCCATTCCATTCCATTCCATTCCGTTCTACTTTGGTACATTCCATTCCATTCCATTCCATTCCATTCCATTCCATTCCGTTCTACTCAGGTTGATTCCTTTCTATTCCATTCCATTCCATTCCATTCCATTCCATTCCATTCCATTCCATTCCATAGAATTCCATTCCATTCCATTCCATTCCATGGAATTCCATTCCATTCCATTCCATTCCATGGAATTCCATTCCATTCCATTCCATTCCATTCCATTCCATTCCATTCCATTCCATTGAATTCCATTCCATTCCATTCCATTCCATTCCATTGAATTCCATTCCGTTCCATTCCATTCCATTGAATTCCATTCCATTCCATTCCATTCCTTTCCATTCCATCCCATTCCATTCCATTCCATTCCATTCCATTCCATTCCATCCCATTCCATTCCATTCCATTCCATTCCGTTCTACTCGGGTTGATTCCATTCTATTCCATTCCATTCCATTCGATCCCATTTGATTCCATTCGATTCCATTCAATTCCATTCGATTCCATTCCATTCCACTCCATTCCATTCCATTGAATTCCATTCCATTCCATTCCATTCCATTCCATTCCATTCCATGGAATTCCATTCCATTCCATTCCATGGAATTCCATTCCATTCCATTCCATAGAATTCCATTCCATTCCATTCCATTCCATTCCATTCCATTCCATTCCATTGAATTCCATTCCATTCCATTCCATTCCATTCCATTCCATTCCATTGAATTCCATTCCATTCCATTCCATTCCATGGAATTCCGTTCCATTCCATTCCATTCCGTTCCGTTCCGTCCCGTTCCGTTCCGTTCAGTTCCGTTGCGTTCCGTTCCGTTCTACTCGGGTTGATTCCATTCTATTCCATTCCATTCCATTCGATTCCATTCGATTCCATTCGATTCCACTCCATTCCATTCCATTGAATTCCATTCCATTCCATTCCATTCCATTCCATTCCATTCCATTCCATTCCATTCCATTGAATTCCATTCCATTCCATTCCATTCCATTGAATTCCATTCCATTCCATTCCATTCCATTCCATTCCATTCCATTCCATTCCATTCCATTCCTTTCCATTCCATTGCATTCCATTGCATTCCATTCCATTCCATTCCATTCCATTCCATTCCATTCCACTCCACTCCACTCCACTCCACTCCATTCCACTCCACTCCACTCCGGTACATTCCATTCCATTCCATTCCATTCCATTCCATTCCATTCCATTCCGTGCTTCTCGGGTACATTCCGTTCCGTTCCATTCCATTCCATTCCGTTCCAGTGCACTCTACTCCACTCCACTCCACTCCACTCCACTCCGGTACATTCCATTCCATTCCATTCCATTCCATTCCATTCCATTTCCATTCCCATTCCATTTCCATTCCCGTTCCATTTCCATTCCCGTTTCTTTTCCATTCCCGTTCCATTTCCATTCCAGTTCCATTACCATTCCCGTTCCATTTCCATTCCCGATCCATTTCCATTCCCGTTCCTTTTCCATTCCCGTTCCATTTCCATTCCCGTTCCGTTACCATTCCCGTTCCATTTCCGTTCCCGTTCCGTTTCCGTTCCCGTTCCATTTCCGTTCTCGTTCCTTTTCCGTTCCCGTTCCATTTCCATTCCCGTTCCATTTCCGTTCCCGTTCCATTTCCATTCCCGTTCCATTTCCATTCCCTTTCCATTTCCATTTCATTCCATTCCGTTCTGCTCGGGTACATTCCATTCCATTCCATTGCATTCCATTCCGTTCTGCTCCTGTCCATTCCATTCCATTCCATTCCGTTCCATTCCGTTCTACTCGGGTAGATTCCATTCCATTCCATTCCATTCCATTCCATTCCATTCCATTCCATTCCATTCCATGGAATTCCATTCCATTCCATTCCATTCCATTCCATTCCATTCCATGGAATTCCATTCCATTCCATTCCATTCCATTCCATTCCATTCCATGGAATTCCATTCCATTCCTTTCCATTCCATTCCATTCCATTCCATTCCATGGAATTCCATTCCATTCCATTCCATTCCATAGAATTCCATTCCATTCCATTCCATTCCATTGAATTCCTTTCCATTCCATTCCATTCCGTTCCGTTCCGTTCCGTTCCGTTCCGTTGCGTTCCGTTCCGTTGCGTTGTGTTCCGTTCCGTTCTACTCGGGTTGATTCCATTCTATTCCATTCCATTCCAATCCATTCCATTGAATTCCATTCCATTCCATTCCATTCCATGGAATTCCGTTCCATTCCATTCCATTCCGTTCCGTTCCGTCCCGTTCCGTTCCGTTCCGTTCCGTTGCGTTCCGTTCCGTTCTACTCGGGTTGATTCCATTCTATTCCATTCCATTCCATTCGATTCCATTCGATTCCATTCGATTCCACTCCATTCCATTCCATAGAATTCCATTCCATTCCATTCCATTCCATTGAATTCCATTCCATTCCATTCCATTCCATTGAATTCCATTCCATTCCATTCCATTCCATTGAATTCCATTCCATTCCATTCCATTCCATTCCATTCCATTCCATTCCATTCCATTCCATTCTACTGGTGTCCATTCCATTCCATTCCATTCCATTCCATTCCATTCCATTCCATTCCTTTCCATTCCATTGCATTCCATTGCATTCCATTCCATTCCATTCCATTCCATTCCATTCCATTCCACTCCACTCCACTCCACTCCACTCCATTCCACTCCACTCCACTCCGGTACATTCCATTCCATTCCATTCCATTCCATTCCATTCCATTCCATTCCGTGCTTCTCGGGTACATTCCGTTCCGTTCCATTCCATTCCATTCCGTTCCAGTGCACTCTACTCCACTCCACTCCACTCCACTCCACTCCGGTACATTCCATTCCATTCCATTCCATTCCATTCCATTTCCATTCCCATTCCATTTCCATTCCCGTTCCATTTCCATTCCCGTTTCTTTTCCATTCCCGTTCCATTTCCATTCCAGTTCCATTACCATTCCCGTTCCATTTCCATTCCCGATCCATTTCCATTCCCGTTCCTTTTCCATTCCCGTTCCATTTCCATTCCCGTTCCGTTACCATTCCCGTTCCATTTCCGTTCCCGTTCCGTTTCCGTTCCCGTTCCATTTCCGTTCTCGTTCCGTTTCCGTTCCCGTTCCATTTCCATTCCCGTTCCATTTCAGTTCCCGTTCCATTTCCATTCCCGTTCCATTTCCATTCCCTTTCCATTTCCATTTCATTCCATTCCGTTCTGCTTGGGTACCTTCCATTCCATTCCATTGCATTCCATTCCGTTCTGCTCCTGTCCATTCCATTCCATTCCATTCCGTTCCATTCCGTTCTACTCGGGTAGATTCCATTCCATTCCATTCCATTCCATTCCATTCCATTCCATTCCATTCCATTCCATTCTACTGGTGTCCATTCCATTCCATTCCATTCCATTCCATTCCATTCCATTCCATTCCATTCCATTCCATTCCATTGCATTCCATTCCATTCCATTCCATTCCATTCCGTTCCGTTCTACTCGGTTACATTCCATTCAATTCCATTCCATTCCGTTCTACTCGGGTAGATTCCATTCCATTCCATTCCATTCCTTTCCATTCCATTGCATTCCATTGCATTGCATTGCACTCAATTCCATTCCATTCCATTCCATTCCATTCCATTCCATTCCATTCCATTCCATTCCATTCCGTTCCGTTCAACTCGGTTACATTCCATTCAATTACATTCCATTCCGTTCTACTCGGTTACATTCCATTCCATTCCATTCCATTCCATTCCAATCCATTCCATTCCATTCCATTCCGTTCTACTTTGGTACATTCCATTCCATTCCATTCCATTCCATTCCATTCCTTTCCATTACATTCCATTCCATTCCATTCCGTTCTACTCGGGTTGATTCCATTCTATTCCATTCCATTCCATTCCATTCCATTCCATGGAATTCCATTCCATTCCATTCCATTCCATGGAATTCCATTCCATTCCATTCCATTCCATTCCATTCCATTCCATTCCATTGAATTCCATTCCATTCCATTACATTCCATTCCATTGAATTCCATTCCGTTCCATTCCATTCCATTGAATTCCATTCCATTCCATTCCATTCCATTCCATTCCATTCCATTCCATTCCATTGAATTCCATTCCATTCCATTCCATTCCATTCCATTCCATTCCATTCCATTCCATCCCATTCCATTCCATTCCATTCCATTCCGTTCTACTCGGGTTGATTCCATTCTATTCCATTCCATTCCATTCGATCCCATTTGATTCCATTCGATTCCATTCAATTCCATTCGATTCCATTCCATTCCACTCCATTCCATTCCATTGAATTCCATTCCATTCCATTCCATTCCATTCCATTCCATTCCATTCCATTCCATTCCATTGAATTCCATTCCATTCCATTCCATTCCATTCCATTCCATTCCATTGAATTCCATTCCATTCCATTCCATTCCATTGAATTCCATTCCATTCCATTCCATTCCATTCCATTCCATTCCATTCCATTCCATTCTACTGGTGTCCATTCCATTCCATTCCATTCCATTCCATTCCATTCCATTCCATTCCTTTCCATTCCATTGCATTCCATTGCATTCCATTCCATTCCATTCCATTCCATTCCATTCCATTCCACTCCACTCCACTCCACTCCACTCCCTTCCACTCCACTCCACTCCGGTACATTCCATTCCATTCCATTCCATTCCTTTCCATTCCATTCCATTCCGTGCTTCTCGGGTACATTCCGTTCCGTTCCATTCCATTCCATTCCATTCCATTCCGTTCCAGTGCACTCTACTCCACTCCACTCCACTCCACTCCACTCCGGTACATTCCATTCCATTCCATTCCATTCCATTTCCATTCCCATTCCATTTCCATTCCCGTTCCATTTCTATTCCCGTTTCTTTTCCATTCCCGTTCCATTTCCATTCCAGTTCCATTACCATTCCCGTTCCATTTCCATTCCCGATCCATTTCCATTCCCGTTCCATTTCCATTCCCGTTCCATTTCCATTCCCGTTCCATTACCATTCCCGTTCCATTTCCGTTCCCGTTCCGTTTCCGTTCCCGTTCCATTTCCGTTCTCGTTCCGTTTCCGTTCCCGTTCCATTTCCATTCCCGTTCCATTTCCGTTCCCGTTCCATTTCCATTCCCGTTCCATTTCCATTCCCTTTCCATTTCCATTTCATTCCATTCCGTTCTGCTCGGGTACATTCCATTCCATTCCATTGCATTCCATTCCGTTCTGCTCCTGTCCATTCCATTCCATTCCAATCCGTTCCATTCCGTTCTACTCGGGTAGATTCCATTCCATTCCATTCCATTCCATTCCATTCCATTCCATTCCATTCCATTCCATTCCATTCAACTGGTGTCCATTCCATTCCATTCCATTCCATTCCATTCCATTCCATTGCATTCCATTCCATTCCATTCCATTCCATTCCGTTCCGTTCTACTCGGTTACATTCCATTCAATTCCATTCCATTCCGTTCTACTCGGGTAGATTCCATTCCATTCCATTCCATTCCTTTCCATTCCATTGCATTCCATTGCATTGCATTGCACTCAATTCCATTCCATTCCATTCCATTCCATTCCATTCCATTCCATTCCATTCCATTGAATTCCATTCCATTCCATTCCATTCCATTCCATTCCATTCCATTCCATTCCATTCTACTGGTGTCCATTCCATTCCATTCCATTCCATTCCATTCCATTCCATTCCATTCCTTTCCATTCCATTGCATTCCATTGCATTCCATTCCATTCCATTCCATTCCATTCCATTCCATTCCACTCCACTCCACTCCACTCCACTCCATTCCACTCCACTCCACTCCGGTACATTCCATTCCATTCCATTCCATTCCATTCCATTCCATTCCATTCCGTGCTTCTCGGGTACATTCCGTTCCGTTCCATTCCATTCCATTCCGTTCCAGTGCACTCTACTCCACTCCACTCCACTCCACTCCACTCCGGTACATTCCATTCCATTCCATTCCATTCCATTCCATTTCCATTCCCATTCCATTTCCATTCCCGTTCCATTTCCATTCCCGTTTCTTTTCCATTCCCGTTCCATTTCCATTCCAGTTCCATTACCATTCCCGTTCCATTTCCATTCCCGATCCATTTCCATTCCCGTTCCTTTTCCATTCCCGTTCCTTTTCCATTCCCGTTCCATTTCCATTCCCGTTCCATTTCAGTTCCCGTTCCATTTCCATTCCCGTTCCATTTCCATTCCCTTTCCATTTCCATTTCATTCCATTCCGTTCTGCTTGGGTACCTTCCATTCCATTCCATTGCATTCCATTCCGTTCTGCTCCTGTCCATTCCATTCCATTCCATTCCGTTCCATTCCGTTCTACTCGGGTAGATTCCATTCCATTCCATTCCATTCCATTCCATTCCATTCCATTCCATTCCATTCCATTCTACTGGTGTCCATTCCATTCCATTCCATTCCATTCCATTCCATTCCATTCCATTCCATTCCATTCCATTCCATTGCATTCCATTCCATTCCATTCCATTCCATTCCGTTCCGTTCTACTCGGTTACATTCCATTCAATTCCATTCCATTCCGTTCTACTCGGGTAGATTCCATTCCATTCCATTCCATTCCTTTCCATTCCATTGCATTCCATTGCATTGCATTGCACTCAATTCCATTCCATTCCATTCCATTCCATTCCATTCCATTCCATTCCATTCCGTTCCGTTCAACTCGGTTACATTCCATTCAATTACATTCCATTCCGTTCTACTCGGTTACATTCCATTCCATTCCATTCCATTCCATTCCAATCCATTCCATTCCATTCCATTCCGTTCTACTTTGGTACATTCCATTCCATTCCATTCCATTCCATTCCTTTCCATTACATTCCATTCCATTCCATTCCGTTCTACTCGGGTTGATTCCATTCTATTCCATTCCATTCCATTCCATTCCATTCCATGGAATTCCATTCCATTCCATTCCATTCCATGGAATTCCATTCCATTCCATTCCATTCCATTCCATTCCATTCCATTGAATTCCATTCCATTCCATTACATTCCATTCCATTGAATTCCATTCCGTTCCATTCCATTCCATTGAATTCCATTCCATTCCATTCCATTCCATTCCATTCCATTCCATTCCATTCCATTCCATTGAATTCCATTCCATTCCATTCCATTCCATTCCATTCCATTCCGTTCCGTTCAACTCGGTTACATTCCATTCAATTACATTCCATTCCGTTCTACTCGGTTACATTCCATTCCATTCCATTCCATTCCATTCCAATCCATTCCATTCCATTCCATTCCGTTCTACTCGGGTACATTCCATTCCATTCCATTCCATTCCATTCCATTCCATTCCATTCCATTCCATTCCGTTCTACTTTGGTACATTCCATTCCATTCCATTCCATTCCATTCCATTCCATTCCGTTCTACTCAGGTTGATTCCTTTCTATTCCATTCCATTCCATTCCATTCCATTCCATTCCATTCCATTCCATTCCATAGAATTCCATTCCATTCCATTCCATTCCATGGAATTCCATTCCATTCCATTCCATTCCATGGAATTCCATTCCATTCCATTCCATTCCATTCCATTCCATTCCATTCCATTGAATTCCATTCCATTCCATTCCATTCCATTCCATTGAATTCCATTCCGTTCCATTCCATTCCATTGAATTCCATTCCATTCCATTCCATTCCTTTCCATTCCATCCCATTCCATTCCATTCCATTCCATTCCATTCCATTCCATCCCATTCCATTCCATTCCATTCCATTCCGTTCTACTCGGGTTGATTCCATTCTATTCCATTCCATTCCATTCGATCCCATTTGATTCCATTCGATTCCATTCAATTCCATTCGATTCCATTCCATTCCACTCCATTCCATTCCATTGAATTCCATTCCATTCCATTCCATTCCATTCCATTCCATTCCATGGAATTCCATTCCATTCCATTCCATGGAATTCCATTCCATTCCATTCCATAGAATTCCATTCCATTCCATTCCATTCCATTCCATTCCATTCCATTCCATTGAATTCCATTCCATTCCATTCCATTCCATTCCATTCCATTCCATTGAATTCCATTCCATTCCATTCCATTCCATGGAATTCCGTTCCATTCCATTCCATTCCGTTCCGTTCCGTCCCGTTCCGTTCCGTTCAGTTCCGTTGCGTTCCGTTCCGTTCTACTCGGGTTGATTCCATTCTATTCCATTCCATTCCATTCGATTCCATTCGATTCCATTCGATTCCACTCCATTCCATTCCATTGAATTCCATTCCATTCCATTCCATTCCATTCCATTCCATTCCATTCCATTCCATTCCATTGAATTCCATTCCATTCCATTCCATTCCATTGAATTCCATTCCATTCCATTCCATTCCATTCCATTCCATTCCATTCCATTCCATTCCATTCCTTTCCATTCCATTGCATTCCATTGCATTCCATTCCATTCCATTCCATTCCATTCCATTCCATTCCACTCCACTCCACTCCACTCCACTCCATTCCACTCCACTCCACTCCGGTACATTCCATTCCATTCCATTCCATTCCATTCCATTCCATTCCATTCCGTGCTTCTCGGGTACATTCCGTTCCGTTCCATTCCATTCCATTCCGTTCCAGTGCACTCTACTCCACTCCACTCCACTCCACTCCACTCCGGTACATTCCATTCCATTCCATTCCATTCCATTCCATTCCATTTCCATTCCCATTCCATTTCCATTCCCGTTCCATTTCCATTCCCGTTTCTTTTCCATTCCCGTTCCATTTCCATTCCAGTTCCATTACCATTCCCGTTCCATTTCCATTCCCGATCCATTTCCATTCCCGTTCCTTTTCCATTCCCGTTCCTTTTCCATTCCCGTTCCATTTCCATTCCCGTTCCATTTCAGTTCCCGTTCCATTTCCATTCCCGTTCCATTTCCATTCCCTTTCCATTTCCATTTCATTCCATTCCGTTCTGCTTGGGTACCTTCCATTCCATTCCATTGCATTCCATTCCGTTCTGCTCCTGTCCATTCCATTCCATTCCATTCCGTTCCATTCCGTTCTACTCGGGTAGATTCCATTCCATTCCATTCCATTCCATTCCATTCCATTCCATTCCATTCCATTCCATTCTACTGGTGTCCATTCCATTCCATTCCATTCCATTCCATTCCATTCCATTCCATTCCATTCCATTCCATTCCATTGCATTCCATTCCATTCCATTCCATTCCATTCCGTTCCGTTCTACTCGGTTACATTCCATTCAATTCCATTCCATTCCGTTCTACTCGGGTAGATTCCATTCCATTCCATTCCATTCCTTTCCATTCCATTGCATTCCATTGCATTGCATTGCACTCAATTCCATTCCATTCCATTCCATTCCATTCCATTCCATTCCATTCCATTCCGTTCCGTTCAACTCGGTTACATTCCATTCAATTACATTCCATTCCGTTCTACTCGGTTACATTCCATTCCATTCCATTCCATTCCATTCCAATCCATTCCATTCCATTCCATTCCGTTCTACTTTGGTACATTCCATTCCATTCCATTCCATTCCATTCCTTTCCATTACATTCCATTCCATTCCATTCCGTTCTACTCGGGTTGATTCCATTCTATTCCATTCCATTCCATTCCATTCCATTCCATGGAATTCCATTCCATTCCATTCCATTCCATGGAATTCCATTCCATTCCATTCCATTCCATTCCATTCCATTCCATTGAATTCCATTCCATTCCATTACATTCCATTCCATTGAATTCCATTCCGTTCCATTCCATTCCATTGAATTCCATTCCATTCCATTCCATTCCATTCCATTCCATTCCATTCCATTCCATTCCATTGAATTCCATTCCATTCCATTCCATTCCATTCCATTCCATTCCGTTCCGTTCAACTCGGTTACATTCCATTCAATTACATTCCATTCCGTTCTACTCGGTTACATTCCATTCCATTCCATTCCATTCCATTCCAATCCATTCCATTCCATTCCATTCCGTTCTACTCGGGTACATTCCATTCCATTCCATTCCATTCCATTCCATTCCATTCCATTCCATTCCATTCCGTTCTACTTTGGTACATTCCATTCCATTCCATTCCATTCCATTCCATTCCATTCCGTTCTACTCAGGTTGATTCCTTTCTATTCCATTCCATTCCATTCCATTCCATTCCATTCCATTCCATTCCATTCCATAGAATTCCATTCCATTCCATTCCATTCCATGGAATTCCATTCCATTCCATTCCATTCCATGGAATTCCATTCCATTCCATTCCATTCCATTCCATTCCATTCCATTCCATTGAATTCCATTCCATTCCATTCCATTCCATTCCATTGAATTCCATTCCGTTCCATTCCATTCCATTGAATTCCATTCCATTCCATTCCATTCCTTTCCATTCCATCCCATTCCATTCCATTCCATTCCATTCCATTCCATTCCATCCCATTCCATTCCATTCCATTCCATTCCGTTCTACTCGGGTTGATTCCATTCTATTCCATTCCATTCCATTCGATCCCATTTGATTCCATTCGATTCCATTCAATTCCATTCGATTCCATTCCATTCCACTCCATTCCATTCCATTGAATTCCATTCCATTCCATTCCATTCCATTCCATTCCATTCCATGGAATTCCATTCCATTCCATTCCATGGAATTCCATTCCATTCCATTCCATAGAATTCCATTCCATTCCATTCCATTCCATTCCATTCCATTCCATTCCATTGAATTCCATTCCATTCCATTCCATTCCATTCCATTCCATTCCATTGAATTCCATTCCATTCCATTCCATTCCATGGAATTCCGTTCCATTCCATTCCATTCCGTTCCGTTCCGTCCCGTTCCGTTCCGTTCAGTTCCGTTGCGTTCCGTTCCGTTCTACTCGGGTTGATTCCATTCTATTCCATTCCATTCCATTCGATTCCATTCGATTCCATTCGATTCCACTCCATTCCATTCCATTGAATTCCATTCCATTCCATTCCATTCCATTCCATTCCATTCCATTCCATTCCATTCCATTGAATTCCATTCCATTCCATTCCATTCCATTGAATTCCATTCCATTCCATTCCATTCCATTCCATTCCATTCCATTCCATTCCATTCCATTCCTTTCCATTCCATTGCATTCCATTGCATTCCATTCCATTCCATTCCATTCCATTCCATTCCATTCCACTCCACTCCACTCCACTCCACTCCATTCCACTCCACTCCACTCCGGTACATTCCATTCCATTCCATTCCATTCCATTCCATTCCATTCCATTCCGTGCTTCTCGGGTACATTCCGTTCCGTTCCATTCCATTCCATTCCGTTCCAGTGCACTCTACTCCACTCCACTCCACTCCACTCCACTCCGGTACATTCCATTCCATTCCATTCCATTCCATTCCATTCCATTTCCATTCCCATTCCATTTCCATTCCCGTTCCATTTCCATTCCCGTTTCTTTTCCATTCCCGTTCCATTTCCATTCCAGTTCCATTACCATTCCCGTTCCATTTCCATTCCCGATCCATTTCCATTCCCGTTCCTTTTCCATTCCCGTTCCATTTCCATTCCCGTTCCGTTACCATTCCCGTTCCATTTCCGTTCCCGTTCCGTTTCCGTTCCCGTTCCATTTCCGTTCTCGTTCCGTTTCCGTTCCCGTTCCATTTCCATTCCCGTTCCATTTCCGTTCCCGTTCCATTTCCATTCCCGTTCCATTTCCATTCCCTTTCCATTTCCATTTCATTCCATTCCGTTCTGCTCGGGTACATTCCATTCCATTCCATTGCATTCCATTCCGTTCTGCTCCTGTCCATTCCATTCCATTCCATTCCGTTCCATTCCGTTCTACTCGGGTAGATTCCATTCCATTCCATTCCATTCCATTCCATTCCATTCCATTCCATTCCATTCCATGGAATTCCATTCCATTCCATTCCATTCCATTCCATTCCATTCCATGGAATTCCATTCCATTCCATTCCATTCCATTCCATTCCATTCCATGGAATTCCATTCCATTCCTTTCCATTCCATTCCATTCCATTCCATTCCATGGAATTCCATTCCATTCCATTCCATTCCATAGAATTCCATTCCATTCCATTCCATTCCATTGAATTCCTTTCCATTCCATTCCATTCCGTTCCGTTCCGTTCCGTTCCGTTCCGTTGCGTTCCGTTCCGTTGCGTTGTGTTCCGTTCCGTTCTACTCGGGTTGATTCCATTCTATTCCATTCCATTCCAATCCATTCCATTGAATTCCATTCCATTCCATTCCATTCCATGGAATTCCGTTCCATTCCATTCCATTCCGTTCCGTTCCGTCCCGTTCCGTTCCGTTCCGTTCCGTTGCGTTCCGTTCCGTTCTACTCGGGTTGATTCCATTCTATTCCATTCCATTCCATTCGATTCCATTCGATTCCATTCGATTCCACTCCATTCCATTCCATAGAATTCCATTCCATTCCATTCCATTCCATTGAATTCCATTCCATTCCATTCCATTCCATTGAATTCCATTCCATTCCATTCCATTCCATTGAATTCCATTCCATTCCATTCCATTCCATTCCATTCCATTCCATTCCATTCCATTCCATTCCATTCCATTCCATTCCATTCTACTGGTGTCCATTCCATTCCATTCCATTCCATTCCATTCCATTCCATTCCATTCCTTTCCATTCCATTGCATTCCATTGCATTCCATTCCATTCCATTCCATTCCATTCCATTCCATTCCACTCCACTCCACTCCACTCCACTCCATTCCACTCCACTCCACTCCGGTACATTCCATTCCATTCCATTCCATTCCATTCCATTCCATTCCATTCCGTGCTTCTCGGGTACATTCCGTTCCGTTCCATTCCATTCCATTCCGTTCCAGTGCACTCTACTCCACTCCACTCCACTCCACTCCACTCCGGTACATTCCATTCCATTCCATTCCATTCCATTCCATTTCCATTCCCATTCCATTTCCATTCCCGTTCCATTTCCATTCCCGTTTCTTTTCCATTCCCGTTCCATTTCCATTCCAGTTCCATTACCATTCCCGTTCCATTTCCATTCCCGATCCATTTCCATTCCCGTTCCTTTTCCATTCCCGTTCCATTTCCATTCCCGTTCCGTTACCATTCCCGTTCCATTTCCGTTCCCGTTCCGTTTCCGTTCCCGTTCCATTTCCGTTCTCGTTCCGTTTCCGTTCCCGTTCCATTTCCATTCCCGTTCCATTTCAGTTCCCGTTCCATTTCCATTCCCGTTCCATTTCCATTCCCTTTCCATTTCCATTTCATTCCATTCCGTTCTGCTTGGGTACCTTCCATTCCATTCCATTGCATTCCATTCCGTTCTGCTCCTGTCCATTCCATTCCATTCCATTCCGTTCCATTCCGTTCTACTCGGGTAGATTCCATTCCATTCCATTCCATTCCATTCCATTCCATTCCATTCCATTCCATTCCATTCTACTGGTGTCCATTCCATTCCATTCCATTCCATTCCATTCCATTCCATTCCATTCCATTCCATTCCATTGCATTCCATTCCATTCCATTCCATTCCATTCCGTTCCGTTCTACTCGGTTACATTCCATTCAATTCCATTCCATTCCGTTCTACTCGGGTAGATTCCATTCCATTCCATTCCATTCCTTTCCATTCCATTGCATTCCATTGCATTGCATTGCACTCAATTCCATTCCATTCCATTCCATTCCATTCCATTCCATTCCATTCCATTCCATTCCATTCCGTTCCGTTCAACTCGGTTACATTCCATTCAATTACATTCCATTCCGTTCTACTCGGTTACATTCCATTCCATTCCATTCCATTCCATTCCAATCCATTCCATTCCATTCCATTCCGTTCTACTTTGGTACATTCCATTCCATTCCATTCCATTCCATTCCATTCCATTCCTTTCCATTACATTCCATTCCATTCCATTCCGTTCTACTCGGGTTGATTCCATTCTATTCCATTCCATTCCATTCCATTCCATTCCATGGAATTCCATTCCATTCCATTCCATTCCATGGAATTCCATTCCATTCCATTCCATTCCATTCCATTCCATTCCATTCCATTGAATTCCATTCCATTCCATTACATTCCATTCCATTGAATTCCATTCCGTTCCATTCCATTCCATTGAATTCCATTCCATTCCATTCCATTCCATTCCATTCCATTCCATTCCATTCCATTGAATTCCATTCCATTCCATTCCATTCCATTCCATTCCATTCCATTCCATTCCATTCCATCCCATTCCATTCCATTCCATTCCATTCCGTTCTACTCGGGTTGATTCCATTCTATTCCATTCCATTCCATTCGATCCCATTTGATTCCATTCGATTCCATTCAATTCCATTCGATTCCATTCCATTCCACTCCATTCCATTCCATTGAATTCCATTCCATTCCATTCCATTCCATTCCATTCCATTCCATTCCATTCCATTCCATTGAATTCCATTCCATTCCATTCCATTCCATTCCATTCCATTCCATTGAATTCCATTCCATTCCATTCCATTCCATTGAATTCCATTCCATTCCATTCCATTCCATTCCATTCCATTCCATTCCATTCCATTCTACTGGTGTCCATTCCATTCCATTCCATTCCATTCCATTCCATTCCATTCCATTCCTTTCCATTCCATTGCATTCCATTGCATTCCATTCCATTCCATTCCATTCCATTCCATTCCATTCCACTCCACTCCACTCCACTCCACTCCCTTCCACTCCACTCCACTCCGGTACATTCCATTCCATTCCATTCCATTCCTTTCCATTCCATTCCATTCCGTGCTTCTCGGGTACATTCCGTTCCGTTCCATTCCATTCCATTCCATTCCATTCCGTTCCAGTGCACTCTACTCCACTCCACTCCACTCCACTCCACTCCGGTACATTCCATTCCATTCCATTCCATTCCATTTCCATTCCCATTCCATTTCCATTCCCGTTCCATTTCTATTCCCGTTTCTTTTCCATTCCCGTTCCATTTCCATTCCAGTTCCATTACCATTCCCGTTCCATTTCCATTCCCGATCCATTTCCATTCCCGTTCCATTTCCATTCCCGTTCCATTTCCATTCCCGTTCCATTACCATTCCCGTTCCATTTCCGTTCCCGTTCCGTTTCCGTTCCCGTTCCATTTCCGTTCTCGTTCCGTTTCCGTTCCCGTTCCATTTCCATTCCCGTTCCATTTCCGTTCCCGTTCCATTTCCATTCCCGTTCCATTTCCATTCCCTTTCCATTTCCATTTCATTCCATTCCGTTCTGCTCGGGTACATTCCATTCCATTCCATTGCATTCCATTCCGTTCTGCTCCTGTCCATTCCATTCCATTCCAATCCGTTCCATTCCGTTCTACTCGGGTAGATTCCATTCCATTCCATTCCATTCCATTCCATTCCATTCCATTCCATTCCATTCCATTCCATTCAACTGGTGTCCATTCCATTCCATTCCATTCCATTCCATTCCATTCCATTGCATTCCATTCCATTCCATTCCATTCCATTCCGTTCCGTTCTACTCGGTTACATTCCATTCAATTCCATTCCATTCCGTTCTACTCGGGTAGATTCCATTCCATTCCATTCCATTCCTTTCCATTCCATTGCATTCCATTGCATTGCATTGCACTCAATTCCATTCCATTCCATTCCATTCCATTCCATTCCATTCCATTCCATTCCATTGAATTCCATTCCATTCCATTCCATTCCATTCCATTCCATTCCATTCCATTCCATTCTACTGGTGTCCATTCCATTCCATTCCATTCCATTCCATTCCATTCCATTCCATTCCATTCCTTTCCATTCCATTGCATTCCATTGCATTCCATTCCATTCCATTCCATTCCATTCCATTCCATTCCACTCCACTCCACTCCACTCCACTCCATTCCACTCCACTCCACTCCGGTACATTCCATTCCATTCCATTCCATTCCATTCCATTCCATTCCATTCCGTGCTTCTCGGGTACATTCCGTTCCGTTCCATTCCATTCCATTCCGTTCCAGTGCACTCTACTCCACTCCACTCCACTCCACTCCACTCCGGTACATTCCATTCCATTCCATTCCATTCCATTCCATTTCCATTCCCATTCCATTTCCATTCCCGTTCCATTTCCATTCCCGTTTCTTTTCCATTCCCGTTCCATTTCCATTCCAGTTCCATTACCATTCCCGTTCCATTTCCATTCCCGATCCATTTCCATTCCCGTTCCTTTTCCATTCCCGTTCCTTTTCCATTCCCGTTCCATTTCCATTCCCGTTCCATTTCAGTTCCCGTTCCATTTCCATTCCCGTTCCATTTCCATTCCCTTTCCATTTCCATTTCATTCCATTCCGTTCTGCTTGGGTACCTTCCATTCCATTCCATTGCATTCCATTCCGTTCTGCTCCTGTCCATTCCATTCCATTCCATTCCGTTCCATTCCGTTCTACTCGGGTAGATTCCATTCCATTCCATTCCATTCCATTCCATTCCATTCCATTCCATTCCATTCCATTCTACTGGTGTCCATTCCATTCCATTCCATTCCATTCCATTCCATTCCATTCCATTCCATTCCATTCCATTCCATTGCATTCCATTCCATTCCATTCCATTCCATTCCGTTCCGTTCTACTCGGTTACATTCCATTCAATTCCATTCCATTCCGTTCTACTCGGGTAGATTCCATTCCATTCCATTCCATTCCTTTCCATTCCATTGCATTCCATTGCATTGCATTGCACTCAATTCCATTCCATTCCATTCCATTCCATTCCATTCCATTCCATTCCATTCCATTCCGTTCCGTTCAACTCGGTTACATTCCATTCAATTACATTCCATTCCGTTCTACTCGGTTACATTCCATTCCATTCCATTCCATTCCATTCCAATCCATTCCATTCCATTCCATTCCGTTCTACTTTGGTACATTCCATTCCATTCCATTCCATTCCATTCCTTTCCATTACATTCCATTCCATTCCATTCCGTTCTACTCGGGTTGATTCCATTCTATTCCATTCCATTCCATTCCATTCCATTCCATGGAATTCCATTCCATTCCATTCCATTCCATGGAATTCCATTCCATTCCATTCCATTCCATTCCATTCCATTCCATTGAATTCCATTCCATTCCATTACATTCCATTCCATTGAATTCCATTCCGTTCCATTCCATTCCATTGAATTCCATTCCATTCCATTCCATTCCATTCCATTCCATTCCATTCCATTCCATTGAATTCCATTCCATTCCATTCCATTCCATTCCATTCCATTCCATTCCATTCCATTCCATTCCATCCCATTCCATTCCATTCCATTCCATTCCGTTCTACTCGGGTTGATTCCATTCTATTCCATTCCATTCCATTCGATCCCATTTGATTCCATTCGATTCCATTCAATTCCATTCGATTCCATTCCATTCCACTCCATTCCATTCCATTGAATTCCATTCCATTCCATTCCATTCCATTCCATTCCATTCCATTCCATTCCATTCCATTGAATTCCATTCCATTCCATTCCATTCCATTCCATTCCATTCCATTGAATTCCATTCCATTCCATTCCATTCCATTGAATTCCATTCCATTCCATTCCATTCCATTCCATTCCATTCCATTCCATTCCATTCTACTGGTGTCCATTCCATTCCATTCCATTCCATTCCATTCCATTCCATTCCATTCCTTTCCATTCCATTGCATTCCATTGCATTCCATTCCATTCCATTCCATTCCATTCCATTCCATTCCACTCCACTCCACTCCACTCCACTCCCTTCCACTCCACTCCACTCCGGTACATTCCATTCCATTCCATTCCATTCCTTTCCATTCCATTCCATTCCGTGCTTCTCGGGTACATTCCGTTCCGTTCCATTCCATTCCATTCCATTCCATTCCATTCCGTTCCAGTGCACTCTACTCCACTCCACTCCACTCCACTCCACTCCGGTACATTCCATTCCATTCCATTCCATTCCATTTCCATTCCCATTCCATTTCCATTCCCGTTCCATTTCTATTCCCGTTTCTTTTCCATTCCCGTTCCATTTCCATTCCAGTTCCATTACCATTCCCGTTCCATTTCCATTCCCGATCCATTTCCATTCCCGTTCCATTTCCATTCCCGTTCCATTTCCATTCCCGTTCCATTACCATTCCCGTTCCATTTCCGTTCCCGTTCCGTTTCCGTTCCCGTTCCATTTCCGTTCTCATTCCGTTTCCGTTCCCGTTCCATTTCCATTCCCGTTCCATTTCCGTTCCCGTTCCATTTCCATTCCCGTTCCATTTCCATTCCCTTTCCATTTCCATTTCATTCCATTCCGTTCTGCTCGGGTACATTCCATTCCATTCCATTGCATTCCATTCCGTTCTGCTCCTGTCCATTCCATTCCATTCCAATCCGTTCCATTCCGTTCTACTCGGGTAGATTCCATTCCATTCCATTCCATTCCATTCCATTCCATTCCATTCCATTCCATTCCATTCAACTGGTGTCCATTCCATTCCATTCCATTCCATTCCATTCCATTCCATTCCATTCCATTGCATTCCATTCCATTCCATTCCATTCCATTCCGTTCCGTTCTACTCGGTTACATTCCATTCAATTCCATTCCATTCCGTTCTACTCGGGTAGATTCCATTCCATTCCATTCCATTCCTTTCCATTCCATTGCATTCCATTGCATTGCATTGCACTCAATTCCATTCCATTCCATTCCATTCCATTCCATTCCATTCCATTCCATTCCGTTCCGTTCAACTCGGTTACAATCCATTCAATTACATTCCATTCCGTTCTACTCGGTTACATTCCATTCCATTCCATTCCATTCCATTCCAATCCATTCCATTCCATTCCATTCCGTTCTACTCGGGTACATTCCGTTCCTTTCCATTCCATTCCATTCCATTCCATTCCATTCCATTCCTTTCCGTTCTACTTTGGTACATTCCATTCCATTCCATTCCATTCCATTCCATTCCATTCCATTCCATTCCATTCCATTCCATTCCATTCCATTCCGTTCTACTCAGGTTGATTCCATTCTATTCCATTCGATTCCATTCCATTCCATTCCATTCCATTCCATTTCCATTCCCATTCCATTTCCATTCCCGTTCCATTTCCATTCCCGTTTCTTTTCCATTCCCGTTCCATTTCCATTCCAGTTCCATTACCATTCCCGTTCCATTTCCATTCCCGATCCATTTCCATTCCCGTTCCTTTTCCATTCCCGTTCCATTTCCATTCCCGTTCCGTTACCATTCCCGTTCCATTTCCGTTCCCGTTCCGTTTCCGTTCCCGTTCCATTTCCGTTCTCGTTCCGTTTCCGTTCCCGTTCCATTTCCATTCCCGTTCCATTTCCGTTCCCGTTCCATTTCCATTCCCGTTCCATTTCCATTCCCTTTCCATTTCCATTTCATTCCATTCCGTTCTGCTCGGGTACATTCCATTCCATTCCATTGCATTCCATTCCGTTCTGCTCCTGTCCATTCCATTCCATTCCATTCCGTTCCATTCCGTTCTACTCGGGTAGATTCCATTCCATTCCATTCCATTCCATTCCATTCCATTCCATTCCTTTCCATTCCATTCTACTGGTGTCCATTCCATTCCATTCCATTCCATTCCATTCCATTCCATTCCATTGCATTCCATTCCATTCCATTCCATTCCATTCCGTTCCGTTCTACTCGGTTACATTCCATTCAATTCCATTCCATTCCGTTCTACTCGGGTAGATTCCATTCCATTCCATTCCATTCCTTTCCATTCCATTGCATTCCATTGCATTGCATTGCACTCAATTCCATTCCATTCCATTCCATTCCATTCCATTCCATTCCATTCCGTTCCGTTCAACTCGGTTGCATTCCATTCAATTACATTCCATTCCATTCCAATCCATTCCATTCCATTCCATTCCGTTCTACTCGGGTACGTTCCATTCCATTCCATTCCATTCCATTCCAATCCATTCCATTCCATTCCATTCCGTTCTACTCGGGTACGTTCCATTCCATTCCATTCCATTCCATTCCATTCCATTCCGTTCTACTTTGGTACATTCCATTCCATTCCATTCCATTCCATTCCATTCCATTCCATTACATTCCATTCCATTCCATTCCGTTCTACTCGGGTTGATTCCATTCTGTTCCATTCCATTCCATTCCATTCCATTCCATTCCATTCCATTCCATTCCATTCCATTCGATTCCATTCCATTCCATTCCATTGAATTCCATTCCATTCCATTCCATTCCATGGAATTCCATTCCATTCCATTCCATTCCATTCCATTCCATTCCATTGAATTCCATTCCATTCCATTCCATTCCATTCCATTGAATTCCATTCCGTTCCATTCCATTCCATTGAATTCCATTCCATTCCATTCCATTCCATTCCATTCCATTCCATTCCATTCCATTCCATTGAATTCCATTCCATTCCATTCCATTCCATTCCATTCCATTCCATCCCATTCCATTCCATTCCATTCCATTCCGTTCTACTCGGGTTGATTCCATTCTATTCCATTCCATTCCATTCGATCCCATTTGATTCCATTCGATTCCATTCAATTCCATTCGATTCCATTCCATTCCACTCCATTCCATTCCATTGAATTCCATTCCATTCCATTCCATTCCATTCCATTCCATTCCATTGAATTCCATTCCATTCCATTCCATTCCATTCCATTGAATTCCATTCCATTCCATTCCATTCCATTCCATTCCATTCCATTCCATTCCATTCCATTCCATTCTACTGGTGTCCATTCCATTCCATTCCTTTCCATTCCATTCCATTCCATTCCATTCCTTTCCATTCCATTGCATTCCATTGCATTCCATTCCATTCCATTCCATTCCATTCCATTCCATTCCATTCCACTCCACTCCACTCCACTCCACTCCATTCCACTCCACTCCACTCCGGTACATTCCATTCCATTCCATTCCATTCCATTCCATTCCATTCCATTCCGTGCTTCTCGGGTACATTCCGTTCCGTTCCATTCCATTCCATTCCATTCCATTCCGTTCCAGTGCACTCTACTGCACTCCACTCCACTCCACTCCACTCCGGTACATTCCATTCCATTCCATTCCATTCCATTACATTACATTTCCATTCCCATTCCATTTCCATTCCCGTTCCATTTCCATTCCCGTTTCTTTTCCATTCCCGTTCCATTTCCATTCCAGTTCCATTACCATTCCCGTTCCATTTCCATTCCCGATCCATTTCCATTCCCGTTCCATTTCCATTCCCGTTCCATTTCCATTCCCGTTCCATTACCATTCCCGTTCCATTTCCTTTCCCGTTCCGTTTCCGTTCCCGTTCCATTTCCGTTCTCGTTCCGTTTCCATTCCCGTTCCATTTCCATTCCCGTTCCATTTCCGTTCCCGTTCCATTTCCATTCCCGTTCCATTTCCATTCCCTTTCCATTTCCATTTCATTCCATTCCGTTCTGCTCGGGTACATTCCATTCCATTCCATTGCATTCCATTCCGTTCTGCTCCTGTCCATTCCATTCCATTCCAATCCGTTCCATTCCGTTCTACTCGGGTAGATTCCATTCCATTCCATTCCATTCCATTCCATTCCATTCCATTCCATTCTACTGGTGTCCATTCCATTCCATTCCATTCCATTCCATTCCATTCCATTCCATTCCATTGCATTCCATTCCATTACATTCCATTCCGTTCCGTTCTACTCGGTTACATTCCATTCAATTCCATTCCATTCCGTTCTACTCGGGTAGATTCCATTCCATTCCATTCCATTCCTTTCCATTCCATTGCATTCCATTGCATTGCATTGCACTCAATTCCATTCCATTCGATTCCATTCCATTCCATTCCATTCCATTCCATTCCATTCCGTTCCGTTCAACTCGGTTACATTCCATTCAATTACATTCCATTCCGTTCTACTCGGTTACATTCCATTCCATTCCATTCCATTCCATTCCAATCCATTCCATTCCATTCCATTCCGTTCTACTCGGGTACATTCCGTTCCATTCCATTCCATTCCATTCCTTTCCGTTCTACTTTGGTACATTCCATTCCATTCCATTCCATTCCATTCCATTCCATTCCATTCCATTCCATTCCATTCCATTCCATTCCATTCCGTTCTACTCAGGTTGATTCCATTCTATTCCATTCCATTCCATTCCATTCCATTCCATTCCATTCCATTCGATTCCATTCCTTTCCATTCCATTGAATTCCATTCCATTCCATTCCATTCCATTCCATTCCATTCCATTGAATTCCATTCCATTCCATTCCATTCCATTCCATTCCATCCCATTCCATTCCATTCCATTCCATTCCGTTCTACTCGGGTTGATTCCATTCTATTCCATTCCATTCCATTCGATCCCATTTGATTCCATTCGATTCCATTCAATTCCATTCGATTCCATTCCATTCCACTCCATTCCATTCCATTGAATTCCATTCCATTCCATTCCATTCCATTCCATTCCATGGAATTCCATTCCATTCCATTCCATTCCATTCCATTCCATTCCATTCCATAGAATTCCATTCCATTCCATTCCATTCCACTGAATTCCGTTCCATTCCATTCCATTCCGTTCCGTTCCGTTCCGTTGCGTTCCGTTGCGTTCCGTTCCGTTCCTTTGTGTTCCGTTCCGTTCTACTCGGGTTGATTCCATTCTATTCCATTCAATTCCAATCCATTCCGTTCCATTCCATTGAATTCCATTCCATTCCATTCCATTCCATTCCATTCCATTCCATTCCATTCCATGGAATTCCGTTCCATTCCATTCCATTCCGTTCCGTTCCATCCCGTTCCGTTCCGTTCCGTTCCGATGCGTTCCGTTCCGTTCTACTCGGGTTGATTCCATTCTATTCCATTCCATTCCATTCGATTCCATTCGATTCCATTCGATTCCACTCCATTCCATTCCATAGAATTCCATTCCATTCCATTCCATTCCATTGAATTCCATTCCATTCCATTCCATTCCATTGAATTCCATTCCATTCCATTCCATTCCATTGAATTCCATTCCATTCCATTCCATTCCATTCCATTCCATTCCATTCCATTCCATTCCATTGAATTCCATTCCATTCCATTCCATTCCATTCCATTCCATTCCATTCCATTCCATTCCATTCCATTCTACTGTTGTCCATTCCATTCCATTCCATTCCATTCCATTCCATTCCATTCCAGTCCTTTCCATTCCATTGCATTCCATTGCATTCCATTCCATTCCATTCCATTCCATTCCATTCCATTCCTTTCCACTCCACTCCACTCCACTCCACTCCATTCCACTCCACTCCACTCCGGTACATTCCATTCCATTCCATTCCATTCCATTCCATTCCATTCCGTGCTTCTCGGGTACATTCCGTTCCGTTCCATTCCATTCCATTCCATTCCATTCCGTTCCAGTGCACTCTACTCCACTCCACTCCACTCCACTCCGGTACATTCCATTCCATTCCATTCCATTCCATTCCATTCCATTCCATTCCATTCCATTCCATTTCCATTCCCATTCCATTTCCATTCCCGTTCCATTTCCATTCCCGTTTCTTTTCCATTCCCGTTCCATTTCCATTCCAGTTCCATTACCATTCCCGTTCCATTTCCATTCCCGATCCATTTCCATTCCCGTTCCTTTTCCATTCCCGTTCCATTTCCATTCCCGTTCCGTTACCATTCCCGTTCCATTTCCGTTCCCGTTCCGTTTCCGTTCCCGTTCCATTTCCGTTCTCGTTCCGTTTCCGTTCCCGTTCCATTTCCATTCCCGTTCCATTTCCGTTCCCGTTCCATTTCCATTCCCGTTCCATTTCCATTCCCTTTCCATTTCCATTTCATTCCATTCCGTTCTGCTCGGGTACATTCCATTCCATTCCATTGCATTCCATTCCGTTCTGCTCCTGTCCATTCCATTCCATTCCATTCCGTTCCATTCCGTTCTACTCGGGTAGATTCCATTCCATTCCATTCCATTCCATTCCATTCCATTCCATGGAATTCCATTCCATTCCATTCCATTCCATTCCATTCCATTCCATTCCATGGAATTCCATTCCATTCCATTCCATTCCATGGAATTCCATTCCATTCCATTCCATTCCATGGAATTCCATTCCATTCCATTCCATTCCATTCCATTCCATAGAATTCCATTCCATTCCATTCCATTCCATTGAATTCCGTTCCATTCCATTCCATTCCGTTCCGTTCCGTTCCGTTCCGTTCCGTTGCGTTCCGTTCCGTTGCGTTGTGTTCCGTTCCGTTCTACTCGGGTTGATTCCATTCTATTCCATTCCATTCCAATCCATTCCATTGAATTCCATTCCATTCCATTCCATTCCATGGAATTCCGTTCCATTCCATTCCATTCCGTTCCGTTCCGTCCCGTTCCGTTCCGTTCCGTTCCGTTGCGTTCCGTTCCGTTCTACTCGGGTTGATTCCATTCTATTCCATTCCATTCCATTCGATTCCATTCGATTCCATTCGATTCCACTCCATTCCATTCCATAGAATTCCATTCCATTCCATTCCATTCCATTGAATTCCATTCCATTCCATTCCATTCCATTGAATTCCATTCCATTCCATTCCATTCCATGGAATTCCATTCCATTCCATTCCATTCCATTCCATTCCATTCCATTCCATTCCATTCCATTCCATTCTACTGGTGTCCATTACATTCCATTCCATTCCATTCCATTCCATTCCATTCCTTTCCATTCCATTGCATTCCATTGCATTCCATTCCATTCCATTCCATTCCATTCCATTCCATTCCATTCCTTTCCATTCCATTGCATTCCATTGCATTCCATTCCATTCCATTCCATTCCATTCCATTCCATTCCACTCCACTCCACTCCACTCCACTCCATTCCACTCCACTCCACTCCGGTACATTCCATTCCATTCCATTCCATTCCATTCCATTCCATTCCTTTCCATTCCGTGCTTCTCGGGTACATTCCGTTCCGTTCCATTCCATTCCATTCCGTTCCAGTGCACTCTACTCCACTCCACTCCACTCCAATCCACTCCACTCCGGTACATTCCATTCCATTCCATTCCATTCCATTCCATTCCATTTCCATTCCCATTCCATTTCCATTCCCGTTCCATTTCCATTCCCGTTTCTTTTCCATTCCCGTTCCATTTCCATTCCAGTTCCATTACCATTCCCGTTCCATTTCCATTCCCGATCCATTTCCATTCCCGTTCCTTTTCCATTCCCGTTCCATTTCCATTCCCGTTCCGTTACCATTCCCGTTCCATTTCCGTTCCCGTTCCGTTTCCGTTCCCGTTCCATTTCCGTTCTCGTTCCGTTTCCGTTCCCGTTCCATTTCCATTCCCGTTCCATTTCCGTTCCCGTTCCATTTCCATTCCCGTTCCATTTCCATTCCCTTTCCATTTCCATTTCATTCCATTCCGTTCTGCTCGGGTACATTCCATTCCATTCCATTGCATTCCATTCCGTTCTGCTCCTGTCCATTCCATTCCATTCCATTCCGTTCCATTCCGTTCTACTCGGGTAGATTCCATTCCATTCCATTCCATTCCATTCCATTCCATGGAATTCCATTCCATTCCATGGAATTCCATTCCATTCCATTCCATTCCATTCCATTCCATGGAATTCCATTCCATTCCATTCCATTCCATTCCATTCCATGGAATTCCATTCCATTCCATTCCATTCCATTCCATTCCATAGAATTCCATTCCATTCCATTGAATTCCGTTCCTTTCCATTCCATTCCGTTCCGTTCCGTTCCGTTCCGTTCCGTTGCGTTCCGTTCCGTTGCGTTGTGTTCCGTTCCGTTCTACTCGGGTTGATTCCATTCTATTCCATTCCATTCCAATCCATTCCATTGAATTCCATTCCATTCCATTCCATTCCATGGAATTCCGTTCCATTCCATTCCATTCCGTTCCGTTCCGTACCGTTCCTTTCCGTTCCGTTCCGTTGCGTTCCGTTCCGTTCTACTCGGGTTGATTCCATTCTATTCCATTCCATTCCATTCGATTCCATTCGATTCCATTCGATTCCACTCCATTCCATTCCATAGAATTCCATTCCATTCCATTCCATTCCATTGAATTCCATTCCATTCCATTCCATTCCATTGAATTCCATTCCATTCCATTCCATTCCATTGAATTCCATTCCATTCCATTCCATTCCATTCCATTCCATTCCATTCCATTCCATTCCATTCCATTCCATTCTACTGGTGTCCATTCCATTCCATTCCATTCCATTCCATTCCATTCCATTCCATTCCATTGCATTCCATTCCATTCCATTCCATTCCATTCCATTCCATTCCATTCCTTTCCATTCCATTGCATTCCATTGCATTCCATTCCATTCCATTCCATTCCATTCCATTCCACTCCTCTCCACTCCACTCCACTCCATTCCACTCCACTCCACTCCGGTACATTCCATTCCATTCCATTCCATTCCATTCCATTCCATTCCATTCCATTCCATTCCATTCCATTCCATTCCGTGCTTCTCGGGTACATTCCGTTCCGTTCCATTCCATTCCATTCCGTTCCAGTGCACTCTACTCCACTCCACTCCACTCCACTCCACTCCGGTACATTCCATTCCATTCCATTCCATTCCATTCCATTCCATTTCCATTCCCATTCCATTTCCATTCCCGTTCCATTTCCATTCCCGTTTCTTTTCCATTCCCGTTAAATTTCCATTCCAGTTCCATTACCATTCCCGTTCCATTTCCATTCCCGATCCATTTCCATTCCCGTTCCTTTTCCATTCCCGTTCCATTTCCATTACCGTTCCGTTACCATTCCCGTTCCATTTCCGTTCCCGTTCCGTTTCCGTTCCCGTTCCATTTCCGTTCTCGTTCCGTTTCCGTTCCCGTTCCATTTCCATTCCCGTTCCATTTCCGTTCCCGTTCCATTTCCATTCCCGTTCCATTTCCATTCCCTTTCCATTTCCATTTCATTCCATTCCGTTCTGCTCGGGTACATTCCATTCCATTCCATTGCATTCCATTCCGTTCTGCTCCTGTCCATTCCATTCCATTCCATTCCGTTCCATTCCGTTCTACTCGGGTAGATTCCATTCCATTCCATTCCATTCCATTCCATTCCATTCCATTCCATTCCATTCCATGGAATTCCATTCCATTCCATTCCATTCCATTCCATTCCATTCCATTCCATTCCATTCCATTCCATTCCATTCCATTCCATTCCATAGAATTCCATTCCATTCCATTCCATTCCATTGAATTCCGTTACATTCCATTCCATTCCGTTCCGTTCCGTTCCGTTCCGTTCCGTTGCGTTCCGTTCCGTTGCGTTGTGTTCCGTTCCGTTCTACTCGGGTTGATTCCATTCTATTCCATTCCATTCCAATCCATTCCATTGAATTCCATTCCATTCCATTCCATTCCATGGAATTCCGTTCCATTCCATTCCATTCCGTTCCGTTCCGTCCCGTTCCGTTCCGTTCCGTTCCGTTGCGTTCCGTTCCGTTCTACTCGGGTTGATTCCATTCTATTCCATTCCATTCCATTCGATTCCATTCGATTCCATTCGATTCCACTCCATTCCATTCCATAGAATTCCATTCCATTCCATTCCATTCCATTGAATTCCATTCCATTCCATTCCATTCTATTGAATTCCATTCCATTCCATTCCATTCCATTGAATTCCATTCCATTCCATTCCATTCCATTCCATTCCATTCCATTCCATTCCATTCCATTCCATTCCATTCTACTGGTGTCCATTCCATTCCATTCCATTCCATTCCATTCCATTCCATTCCATTCCTTTCCATTCCATTGCATTCCATTGCATTCCATTCCATTCCATTCCATTCCATTCCATTCCATTCCACTCCACTCCACTCCACTCCACTCCATTCCACTCCACTCCACTCCGGTACATTCCATTCCATTCCATTCCATTCCATTCCATTCCATTCCATTGCGTGCTTCTCGGGTACATTCCGTTCCGTTCCATTCCATTCCATTCCGTTCCAGTGCACTCTACTCCACTCCACTCCACTCCACTCCACTCCGGTACATTCCATTCCATTCCATTCCATTCCATTCCATTCCATTTCCATTCCCATTCCATTTCCATTCCCGTTCCATTTCCATTCCCGTTTCTTTACCATTCCCGTTCCATTTCCATTCCAGTTCCATTACCATTCCCGTTCCATTTCCATTCCCGATCCATTTCCATTCCCGTTCCTTTTCCATTCCCGTTCCATTTCCATTCCCGTTCCGTTACCATTCCCGTTCCATTTCCGTTCCCGTTCCGTTTCCGTTCCCGTTCCATTTCCGTTCTCGTTCCGTTTCCGTTCCCGTTCCATTTCCATTCCCGTTCCATTTCAGTTCCCGTTCCATTTCCATTCCCGTTCCATTTCCATTCCCTTTCCATTTCCATTTCATTCCATTCCGTTCTGCTCGGGTACCTTCCATTCCATTCCATTGCATTCCATTCCGTTCTGCTCCTGTCCATTCCATTCCATTCCATTCCGTTCCATTCCGTTCTACTCGGGTAGATTCCATTCCATTCCATTCCATTCCATTCCATTCCATTCCATTCCATTCCATTCCATTCTACTGCTGTCCATTCCATTCCATTCCATTCCATTCCATTCCATTGCATTCCATTCCATTCCATTGCATTCCATTCCATTCCATTCCATTCCATTCCGTTCCGTTCTACTCGGTTACATTCCATTCAATTCCATTCCATTCCGTTCTACTCGGGTAGATTCCATTCCATTCCATTCCATTCCTTTCCATTCCATTGCATTCCATTGCATTGCATTGCACTCAATTCCATTCCATTCCATTCCATTCCATTCCATTCCATTCCATTCCATTCCATTCCGTTCCGTTCAACTCGGTTACATTCCATTCAATTACATTCCATTCCGTTCTACTCGGTTACATTCCATTCCATTCCATTCCATTCCATTCCAATCCATTCCATTCCATTCCATTCCGTTCTACTTTGGTACATTCCATTCCATTCCATTCCATTCCATTCCATTCCATTCCATTCCATTCCATTGAATTCCATTCCGTTCCATTCCATTCCATAGAATTCAATTCCATTCCATTCCATTCCATTCCATTCCATTCCATTCCATTCCATGGAATTCCATTCCATTCCATTCCATTCCATGGAATTCCATTCCATTCCATTCCATTCCATTCCATTCCATGGAATTCCATTCCATTCCATTCCATTCCATTCCATGGAATTCCATTCCATTCCATTCCATTCCATTCCATTCCATTCCATTGAATTCCAGTCCGTTCCATTCCATTCCATTGAATTCCATTCCATTCCATTCCATTCCATTCCATTCCATTCCATTCCATTCCATTGAATTCCATTCCATTCCATTCCATTCCATTCCATTCCATTCCATTCCATCCCATTCCATTCCATTCCATTCCATTCCGTTCTACTCGGGTTGATTCCATTCTATTCCATTCCATTCCATTCGATCCCATTTGATTCCATTCGATTCCATTCAATTCCATTCGATTCCATTCCATTCCACTCCATTCCATTCCATTGAATTCCATTCCATTCCATTCCATTCCATTCCATTCCATTCCATTCCATTCCATTCCATTGAATTCCATTCCATTCCATTCCATTCCATTCCATTCCATTGAATTCCATTCCATTCCATTCCATTCCATTGAATTCCATTCCATTCCATTCCATTCCATTCCATTCCATTCCATTCCATTCCATTCCATTCTACTGGTGTCCATTCCATTCCATTCCATTCCATTCCATTCCATTCCTTTCCATTCCATTGCATTCCATTGCATTCCATTCCATTCCATTCCATTCCATTCCATTCCATTCCACTCCACTCCACTCCACTCCACTCCATTCCACTCCACTCCACTCCGGTACATTCCATTCCATTCCATTCCATTCCATTCCATTCCATTCCGTGCTTCTCGGGTACATTCCGTTCCGTTCCATTCCATTCCATTCCATTCCATTCCGTTCCAGTGCACTCTACTCCACTCCACTCCACTCCACTCCACTCCGGTACATTCCATTCCATTCCATTCCATTCCATTCCATTCCATTTCCATTCCCATTCCATTTCCATTCCCGTTCCATTTCTATTCCCGTTTCTTTTCCATTCCCGTTCCATTTCCATTCCAGTTCCATTACCATTCCCGTTCCATTTCCATTCCCGATCCATTTCCATTCCCGTTCCATTTCCATTCCCGTTCCATTTCCGTTCCCGTTCCATTTCCATTCCCGTTCCATTTCCATTCCCTTTCCATTTCCATTGCATTCCATTCCGTTCTGCTCCTGTCCATTCCATTCCATTCCAATCCGTTCCATTCCGTTCTACTCGGGTAGATTCCATTCCATTCCATTCCATTCCATTCCATTCCATTCCATTCCATTCCATTCCATTCCATTCCATTCCATTCAACTGGTGTCCATTCCATTCCATTCCATTCCATTCCATTCCATTCCATTGCATTCCATTCCATTCCATTCCATTCCATTCCGTTCCGTTCTACTCGGTTACATTCCATTCAATTCCATTCCATTCCGTTCTACTCGGGTAGATTCCATTCCATTCCATTCCATTCCTTTCCATTCCATTGCATTCCATTGCATTGCATTGCACTCAATTCCATTCCATTCCATTCCATTGCATTCCATTCCATTCCATTCCATTCCATTCCGTTCCGTTCAACTCGGTTACAATCCATTCAATTACATTCCATTCCGTTCTACTCGGTTACATTCCATTCCATTCCATTCCATTCCAATCCATTCCATTCCATTCCATTCCGTTCTACTCGGGTACATTCCGTTCCATTCCATTCCATTCCATTCCATTCCATTCCATTCCATTCCAATCCTTTCCATTCTACTTTGGTACATTCCATTCCATTCCATTCCATTCCATTCCATTCCATTCCATTCCATTCCATTCCATTCCATTCCGTTCTACTCAGGTTGATTCCATTCTATTCCATTCCATTCCATTCCATTCCATTCCATTCCATTCCATTCCATTTCCATTCCCATTCCATTTCCATTCCCGTTCCATTTCCATTCCCGTTTCTTTTCCATTCCCGTTCCATTTCCATTCCAGTTCCATTACCATTCCCGTTCCATTTCCATTCCCGATCCATTTCCATTCCCGTTCCTTTTCCATTCCCGTTCCATTTCCATTCCCGTTCCGTTACCATTCCCGTTCCATTTCCGTTCCCGTTCCGTTTCAGTTCCCGTTCCATTTCCGTTCTCGTTCCGTTTCCGTTCCCGTTCCATTTCCATTCCCGTTCCATTTCCGTTCCCGTTCCATTTCCATTCCCGTTCCATTTCCATTCCCTTTCCATTTCCATTTCATTCCATTCCGTTCTGCTCGGGTACATTCCATTCCATTCCATTGCATTCCATTCCGTTCTGCTCCTGTCCATTCCATTCCATTCCATTCCGTTCCATTCCGTTCTACTCGGGTAGATTCCATTCCATTCCATTCCATTCCATTCCATTCCATTCCATTCCATTCCATTCCATTCTACTGGTGTCCATTCCATTCCATTCCATTCCATTCCATTCCATTCCATTCCATTCCATTGCATTCCATTCCATTCCATTCCATTCCATTCCGTTCCGTTCTACTCGGTTACATTCCATTCAATTCCATTCCATTCCGTTCTACTCGGGTAGATTCCATTCCATTCCATTCCATTCCTTTCCATTCCATTGCATTCCATTGCATTGCATTGCACTCAATTCCATTCCATTCCATTCCATTCCATTCCATTCCATTCCATTCCATTCCGTTCCGTTCAACTCGGTTACATTCCATTCAATTACATTCCATTCCGTTCTACTCGGTTACATTCCATTCCATTCCATTCCATTCCATTCCAATCCATTCCATTCCATTCCATTCCGTTCTACTCGGGTACGTTCCATTCCATTCCATTCCATTCCATTCCATTCCATTCCATTCCATTCCGTTCTACTTTGGTACATTCCATTCCATTCCATTCCATTCCATTCCATTCCATTCCATTCCATTCCATTCCATGGAATTCCATTCCATTCCATTCCATTCCATGGAATTCCATTCCATTCCATTCCATTCCATTCCATTGAATTCCATTCCATTCCATTCCATTCCATTCCATTCCATTCCATTGAATTCCATTCCGTTCCATTCCATTCCATTGAATTCCATTCCATTCCATTCCATTCCATTCCATTCCATTCCATTCCATTCCATTGAATTCCATTCCATTCCATTCCATTCCATTCCATTCCATTCCATTCCATCCCATTCCATTCCATTCCATTCCATTCCGTTCTACTCGGGTTGATTCCATTCTATTCCATTCCATTCCATTCGATCCCATTTGATTCCATTCGATTCCATTCAATTCCATTCGATTCCATTCCATTCCACTCCATTCCATTCCATTGAATTCCATTCCATTCCATTCCATTCCATTCCATTCCATTCCATTCCATTCCATTCCATTGAATTCCATTCCATTCCATTCCATTCCATTCCATTCCATTGAATTCCATTCCATTCCATTCCATTCCATTGAATTCCATTCCATTCCATTCCATTCCATTCCATTCCATTCCATTCCATTCCATTCCATTCTACTGGTGTCCATTCCATTCCATTCCATTCCATTCCATTCCATTCCTTTCCATTCCATTGCATTCCATTGCATTCCATTCCATTCCATTCCATTCCATTCCATTCCATTCCACTCCACTCCACTCCACTCCACTCCATTCCACTCCACTCCACTCCGGTACATTCCATTCCATTCCATTCCATTCCATTCCATTCCATTCCGTGGTTCTCGGGTACATTCCGTTCCGTTCCATTCCATTCCATTCCATTCCATTCCGTTCCAGTGCACTCTACTCAACTCCACTCCACTCCACTCCACTCCGGTACATTCCATTCCATTCCATTCCATTCCATTCCATTCCATTTCCATTCCCATTCCATTTCCATTCCCGTTCCATTTCTATTCCCGTTTCTTTTCCATTCCCGTTCCATTTCCATTCCAGTTCCATTACCATTCCCGTTCCATTTCCATTCCCGATCCATTTCCATTCCCGTTCCATTTCCATTCCCGTTCCATTTCCGTTCCCGTTCCATTTCCATTCCCGTTCCATTTCCATTCCCTTTCCATTTCCATTGCATTCCATTCCGTTCTGCTCCTGTCCATTCCATTCCATTCCAATCCGTTCCATTCCGTTCTACTCGGGTAGATTCCATTCCATTCCATTCCATTCCATTCCATTCCATTCCATTCCATTCCATTCCATTCCATTCAACTGGTGTCCATTCCATTCCATTCCATTCCATTCCATTCCATTCCATTGCATTCCATTCCATTCCATTCCATTCCATTCCGTTCCGTTCTACTCGGTTACATTCCATTCAATTCCATTCCATTCCGTTCTACTCGGGTAGATTCCATTCCATTCCATTCCATTCCTTTCCATTCCATTGCATTCCATTGCATTGCATTGCACTCAATTCCATTCCATTCCATTCCATTCCATTCCATTCCATTCCATTCCATTCCGTTCCGTTCAACTCGGTTACAATCCATTCAATTACATTCCATTCCGTTCTACTCGGTTACATTCCATTCCATTCCATTCCATTCCAATCCATTCCATTCCATTCCATTCCGTTCTACTCGGGTACATTCCGTTCCATTCCATTCCATTCCATTCCATTCCATTCCATTCCTTTCCATTCTACTTTGGTACATTCCATTCCATTCCATTCCATTCCATTCCATTCCATTCCATTCCATTCCATTCCATTCCATTCCATTCCATTCCGTTCTACTCAGGTTGATTCCATTCTATTCCATTCCATTCCATTCCATTCCATTCCATTCCATTCCATTTCCATTCCCATTCCATTTCCATTCCCGTTCCATTTCCATTCCCGTTTCTTTTCCATTCCCGTTCCATTTCCATTCCAGTTCCATTACCATTCCCGTTCCATTTCCATTCCCGATCCATTTCCATTCCCGTTCCTTTTCCATTCCCGTTCCATTTCCATTCCCGTTCCGTTACCATTCCCGTTCCATTTCCGTTCCCGTTCCGTTTCAGTTCCCGTTCCATTTCCGTTCTCGTTCCGTTTCCGTTCCCGTTCCATTTCCATTCCCGTTCCATTTCCGTTCCCGTTCCATTTCCATTCCCGTTCCATTTCCATTCCCTTTCCATTTCCATTTCATTCCATTCCGTTCTGCTCGGGTACATTCCATTCCATTCCATTGCATTCCATTCCGTTCTGCTCCTGTCCATTCCATTCCATTCCATTCCGTTCCATTCCGTTCTACTCGGGTAGATTCCATTCCATTCCATTCCATTCCATTCCATTCCATTCCATTCCATTCCATTCCATTCCATTCCATTCTACTGGTGTCCATTCCATTCCATTCCATTCCATTCCATTCCATTCCATTCCATTCCATTCCATTGCATTCCATTCCATTCCATTCCATTCCATTCCGTTCCGTTCTACTCGGTTACATTCCATTCAATTCCATTCCATTCCGTTCTACTCGGGTAGATTCCATTCCATTCCATTCCATTCCTTTCCATTCCATTGCATTCCATTGCATTGCATTGCACTCAATTCCATTCCATTCCATTCCATTCCATTCCATTCCATTCCATTCCATTCCGTTCCGTTCAACTCGGTTACATTCCATTCAATTACATTCCATTCCGTTCTACTCGGTTACATTCCATTCCATTCCATTCCATTCCATTCCAATCCATTCCATTCCATTCCATTCCGTTCTACTCGGGTACGTTCCATTCCATTCCATTCCATTCCATTCCATTCCATTCCATTCCATTCCGTTCTACTTTGGTACATTCCATTCCATTCCATTCCATTCCATTCCATTCCATTACATTCCATTACATTCCATTCCGTTCTACTCGGGTTGATTCCATTCTATTCCATTCCATTCCATTTGACTCCATTCGATTCCATTCCATTCCATTGCATTGAATTCCATTCCATTCCATTCCATTCCATTCCATTCCATTCCATTCCACTCCATTGAATTCCATTCCATTCCATTCCATTCCATTCCATTCCATTCCATTCCACTCCATTCCATTCCACTCCACTGCACTCCACTCCACTCCACTCCACTCCATTCCACTCCCTTCCATTCCATTAAATTGAATTCCATTCCATTCCATTTCATTCCATTCCATTCCATTCCACTCCATTCCATTCCACTCCACTCCACTCCACTCCACTCCACTCCATTCCATTCCCTTCCATTCCATTCAATTGAATTGCATTGAATTCCATTCCATTCCATTCCATAACATTTCATTCCATTCCATTCCATTCCATTCCATTCCATTCCATTCCATTCCATTCCGTTCTACTCGGGTTGATTCCATTCTATTCCATTCCACTCCATTCGATTCCATTCGATTCCATTCGATTCCATTCGATTCCATTCGTTTCCATTCCATTCCATTCCATTCTATTCCATTGAATTCCATTCCATTCCATTCCATTCCATTCCATTCCATTCCATTGCATTCCATTCCATTGAATTCCATTCCATTCCATTCCATTGAATTCCATTCCATTCCATTCCATTCCATGGAATTCCGTTCCATTCCATTCCATTCCGTTCCGTTCCGTCCCGTTCCGTTCCGTTCCGTTCCGTTGCGTTCCGTTCCGTTCTACTCGGGTTGATTCCATTCTATTCCATTCCATTCCATTCGATTCCATTCGATTCCATTCGATTCCACTCCATTCCATTCCATAGAATTCCATTCCATTCCATTCCATTCCATTGAATTCCATTCCATTCCATTCCATTCCATTGAATTCCATTCCATTCCATTCCATTCCATTGAATTCCATTCCATTCCATTCCATTCCATTCCATTCCATTCCATTCCATTCTACTGGTGTCCATTCCATTCCATTCCATTCCATTCAATTCCATTCCATTCCTTTCCATTCCATTGCATTCCATTGCATTCCATTCCATTCCATTCCATTCCATTCCATTCCACTCCACTCCACTCCACTCCACTCCATTCCACTCCACTCCACTCCGGTACATTCCATTCCATTCCATTCCATTCCATTCCATTCCGTGCTTCTCGGGTACATTCCGTTCCGTTCCATTCCATTCCATTCCATTCCATTCCGTTCCAGTGCACTCTACTCCACTCCACTCCACTCCACTCCACTCCGGTACATTCCATTCCATTCCATTCCATTCCATTCCATTTCCATTCCCATTCCATTTCCATTCCCGTTCCATTTCCATTCCCGTTTCTTTTCCATTCCCGTTCCATTTCCATTCCAGTTCCATTACCATTCCCGTTCCATTTCCATTCCCGATCCATTTCCATTCCCGTTCCATTTCCATTCCCGTTCCATTTCCATTCCCGTTCCATTACCATTCCCGTTCCATTTCCGTTCCCGTTCCGTTTCCGTTCCCGTTCCATTTCCGTTCTCGTTCCGTTTCCGTTCCCGTTCCATTTCCATTCCCGTTCCATTTGCGTTCCCGTTCCATTTCCATTCCCGTTCCATTTCCATTCCCTTTCCATTTCCATTTCATTCCATTCCGTTCTGCTCGGGTACATTCCATTCCATTCCATTGCATTCCATTCCGTTCTGCTCCTGTCCATTCCATTCCATTCCATTCCATTCCATTCCGTTCTACTCGGGTAGATTCCATTCCATTCCATTCCATTCCATTCCATTCCATTCCATTCCATTCCATTCAACTGGTGTCCATTCCATTCCATTCCATTCCATTCCATTCCATTCCATTCCATTCCATTGCATTCCATTCCATTCCATTCCATTCCATTCCGTTCCGTTCTACTCGGTTACATTCCATTCAATTCCATTCCATTCCGTTCTACTCGGGTAGATTCCATTCCATTCCATTCCATTCCTTGCCATTCCATTGCATTCCATTGCATTGCATTGCACTCAATTCCATTCCATTCCATTCCATTCCATTCCATTCCATTCCATTCCATTCCATTCCGTTCCGTTCAACTCGGTTACATTCCATTCAATTACATTCCATTCCGTTCTACTCGGTTACATTCCATTCCATTCCATTCCATTCCATTCCAATCCATTCCATTCCATTCCATTCCGTTCTACTCGGGTACATTCCATTCCATTCCATTCCATTCCATTCCATTCCATTCCATTCCATTCCATTCCATTCCGTTCTACTTTGGTACATTCCATTCCATTCCATTCCATTCCATTCCATTCCATTCCGTTCTACTCAGGTTGATTCCATTCTATTCCATTCCATTCCATTCCATTCCATTCGATTCCATTCCATTCCATTCCATAGAATTCCATTCCATTCCATTCCATTCCATGGAATTCCATTCCATTCCATTCCATTCCATTCCATTCCATTCCATTCCATTCCATTCCATTCCATTCCATTCCATTCCATTCCATTGAATTCCATTCCATTCCATTCCATTCCATTCCATCGAATTCCATTCCGTTCCATTCCATTCCATTGAATTCCATTCCATTCCATTCCATTCCATTCCATTCCATCCCATTCCATTCCATTCCATTCCATTCCATTCCATTCCATTCCATTCCATTCCATCCCATTCCATTCCATTCCATTCCATTCCGTTCTACTCGGGTTGATTCCATTCTATTCCATTCCATTCCATTCGATCCCATTTGATTCCATTCGATTCCATTCAATTCCATTCGATTCCATTCCATTCCACTCCATTCCATTCCATTGAATTCCATTCCATTCCATTCCATTCCATTCCATTCCATTCCATGGAATTCCATTCCATTCCATTCCATGGAATTCCATTCCATTCCATTCCATAGAATTCCATTCCATTCCATTCCATTCCACTGAATTCCGTTCCATTCCATTCCATTCCGTTCCGTTCCGTTCCGTTCTGTTGCGTTCCGTTCCGTTCCGTTGTGTTCCGTTCCGTTCTACTCGGGTTGATTCCATTCTATTCCATTCCATTCCAATCCATTCCATTCCATTCCATTGAATTCCATTCCATTCCATTCCATTCCATTCCATTCCATTCCATTCCATTCCATTGAATTCCATTCCATTCCATTCCATTCCATTCCATTCCATTCCATTGAATTCCATTCCATTCCATTCCATTCCATGGAATTCCGTTCCATTCCATTCCATTCCGTTCCGTTCCGTCCCGTTCCGTTCCTTTCAGTTCCGTTGCGTTCCGTTCCGTTCTACTCGGGTTGATTCCATTCTATTCCATTCCATTCCATTCGATTCCATTCGATTCCATTCGATTCTACTCCATTCCATTCCATTGAATTCCATTCCATTCCATTCCATTCCATTCCATTTCATTCCATTCCATTCCATAGAATTCCATTCCATTCCATTCCATTCCATTGAATTCCATTCCATTCCATTCCATTCCATTCCATTCCATTCCATTCCATTCCATTCCATTCCTTTCCATTCCATTGCATTCCATTCCATTCCATTCCATTCCATTCCATTCCATTCCACTCCACTCCACTCCACTCCACTCCATTCCACTCCACTCCACTCCGGTACATTCCATTCCATTCCATTCCATTCCATTCCATTCCATTCCATTCCGTGCTTCTCGGGTACATTCCGTTCCGTTCCATTCCATTCCATTCCGTTCCAGTGCACTCTACTCCACTCCACTCCACTCCGGTACATTCCATTCCATTCCATTCCATTCCATTCCATTTCCATTCCCATTCCATTTCCATTCCCGTTCCATTTCCATTCCCGTTTCTTTTCCATTCCCGTTCCATTTCCATTCCAGTTCCATTACCATTCCCGTTCCATTTCCATTCCCGATCCATTTCCATTCCCGTTCCTTTTCCATTCCCGTTCCATTTCCATTCCCGTTCCGTTACCATTCCCGTTCCATTTCCGTTCCCGTTCCGTTTCCGTTCCCGTTCCATTTCCGTTCTCGTTCCGTTTCCGTTCCCGTTCCATTTCCATTCCCGTTCCATTTCAGTTCCCGTTCCATTTCCATTCCCATTCCATTTCCATTCCCTTTCCATTTCCATTTCATTCCATTCCGTTCTGCTCGGGTACCTTCCATTCCATTCCATTGCATTCCATTCCGTTCTGCTCCTGTCCATTCCATTCCATTCCATTCCGTTCCATTCCGTTCTACTCGGGTAGATTCCATTCCATTCCATTCCATTCCATTCCATTCCATTCCATTCCATTCCATTCTACTGGTGTCCATTCCATTCCATTCCATTCCATTCCATTCCATTCCATTCCATTCCATTCCATTCCATTCCATTGCATTCCATTCCATTCCATTCCATTCCATTCCGTTCCGTTCTACTCGGTTACATTCCATTCAATTCCATTCCATTCCGTTCTACTCGGGTAGATTCCATTCCATTCCATTCCATTCCTTTCCATTGCATTGCATTCCATTGCATTGCATTCCATTCCATTCCATTCCATTCCATTCCATTCCATTCCATTCCATTCCATTCCGTTCCGTTCAACTCGGTTACATTCCATTCAAATACATTCCATTCCGTTCTACTCGGTTACATTCCATTCCATTCCATTCCATTCCATTCCAATCCATTCCATTCCATTCCATTCCGTTCTACTTTGGTACATTCCATTCCATTCCATTCCATTCCATTCCATTCCTTTCCATTACATTCCATTCCATTCCATTCCGTTCTACTCGGGTTGATTCCATTCTATTCCATTCCATTCCATTCCATTCCATTCCATTCCATTCCATTCCATGGAATTCCATTCCATTCCATTCCATTCCATTCCATTCCATTCCATTCCATTCCATTCCATTCCATTGAATTCCATTCCATTCCATTCCATTCCATTCCATTGAATTCCATTCCGTTCCATTCCATTCCATTGAATTCCATTCCATTCCATTCCATTCCATTCCATTCCATTCCATTCCATTCCATTGAATTCCATTCCATTCCATTCCATTCCATTCCATTCCATTCCATTCCATCCCATTCCATTCCATTCCATTCCATTCCGTTCTACTCGGGTTGATTCCATTCTATTCCATTCCATTCCATTCGATCCCATTTGATTCCATTTGATTCCATTCAATTCCATTCCATTCCATTCCATTCCATTCCATTCCATTCCATCCCATTCCATTCCATTCCATTCCATTCCGTTCTACTCGGGTTGATTCCATTCTATTCCATTCCATTCCATTCGATCCCATTTGATTCCATTCGATTCCATTCAATTCCATTCGATTCCATTCCATTCCATTCCATTCCATTCCATTCCATTCCATTCCATTCCATTCCATTGAATTCCATTCCATTCCATTCCATTCCATTCCATTCCATTCCATTGAATTCCATTCCATTCCATTCCATTCCATTGAATTCCATTCCATTCCATTCCATTCCATTCCATTCCATTCCATTCCATTCCATTCTACTGGTGTCCATTCCATTCCATTCCATTCCATTCCATTCCATTCCATTCCATTCCTTTCCATTCCATTGCATTCCATTGCATTCCATTCCATTCCATTCCATTCCATTCCATTCCATTCCACTCCACTCCACTCCACTCCACTCCCTTCCACTCCACTCCACTCCGGTACATTCCATTCCATTCCATTCCATTCCTTTCCATTCCATTCCATTCCGTGCTTCTCGGGTACATTCCGTTCCGTTCCATTCCATTCCATTCCATTCCATTCCGTTCCAGTGCACTCTACTCCACTCCACTCCACTCCACTCCACTCCGGTACATTCCATTCCATTCCATTCCATTCCATGGAATTCCATTCCATGGAATTCCATTCCATTCCATTCCATGGAATTCCATTCCATTCCATTCCATAGAATTCCATTCCATTCCATTCCATTCCACTGAATTCCGTTCCATTCCATTCCATTCCGTTCCGTTCCGTTCCGTTCTGTTGCGTTCCGTTCCGTTCCGTTGTGTTCCGTTCCGTTCTACTCGGGTTGATTCCATTCTATTCCATTCCATTCCAATCCATTCCATTCCATTCCATTGAATTCCATTCCGTTCCATTCCATTCCATTCCATTCCATTCCATTCCATTGAATTCCATTCCATTCCATTCCATTCCATTCCATTCCATTCCATTGAATTCCATTCCATTCCATTCCATTCCATGGAATTCCGTTCCATTCCATTCCATTCCGTTCCGTTCCGTCCCGTTCCGTTCCTTTCAGTTCCGTTGCGTTCCGTTCCGTTCTACTCGGGTTGATTCCATTCTATTCCATTCCATTCCATTCGATTCCATTCGATTCCATTCGATTCCACTCCATTCCATTCCATTGAATTCCATTCCATTCCATTCCATTCCATTCCATTCCATTCCATTCCATTCCATAGAATTCCATTCCATTCCATTCCATTCCATTGAATTCCATTCCATTCCATTCCATTCCATTCCATTCCATTCCATTCCATTCCATTCCATTCCTTTCCATTCCATTGCATTCCATTGCATTCCATTCCATTCCATTCCATTCCATTCCATTCCATTCCACTCCACTCCACTCCACTCCACTCCATTCCACTCCACTCCACTCCGGTACATTCCATTCCATTCCATTCCATTCCATTCCATTCCATTCCATTCCGTGCTTCTCGGGTACATTCCGTTCCGTTCCATTCCATTCCATTCCGTTCCAGTGCACTCTACTCCACTCCACTCCACTCCGGTACATTCCATTCCATTCCATTCCATTCCATTCCATTTCCATTCCCATTCCATTTCCATTCCCGTTCCATTTCCATTCCCGTTTCTTTTCCATTCCCGTTCCATTTCCATTCCAGTTCCATTACCATTCCCGTTCCATTTCCATTCCCGATCCATTTCCATTCCCGTTCCTTTTCCATTCCCGTTCCATTTCCATTCCCGTTCCGTTACCATTCCCGTTCCATTTCCGTTCCCGTTCCGTTTCCGTTCCCGTTCCATTTCCGTTCTCGTTCCGTTTCCGTTCCCGTTCCATTTCCATTCCCGTTCCATTTCAGTTCCCGTTCCATTTCCATTCCCGTTCCATTTCCATTCCCTTTCCATTTCCATTTCATTCCATTCCGTTCTGCTCGGGTACCTTCCATTCCATTCCATTGCATTCCATTCCGTTCTGCTCCTGTCCATTCCATTCCATTCCATTCCGTTCCATTCCGTTCTACTCGGGTAGATTCCATTCCATTCCATTCCATTCCATTCCATTCCATTCCATTCCATTCTACTGGTGTCCATTCCATTCCATTCCATTCCATTCCATTCCATTCCATTCCATTCCATTCCATTGCATTCCATTCCATTCCATTCCATTCCATTCCGTTCCGTTCTACTCGGTTACATTCCATTCAATTCCATTCCATTCCGTTCTACTCGGGTAGATTCCATTCCATTCCATTCCATTCCTTTCCATTCCATTGCATTCCATTGCATTGCATTGCACTCAATTCCATTCCATTCCATTCCATTCCATTCCATTCCATTCCATTCCATTCCGTTCCGTTCAACTCGGTTACATTCCATTCAATTACATTCCATTCCGTTCTACTCGGTTACATTCCATTCCATTCCATTCCATTCCATTCCAATCCATTCCATTCCATTCCATTCCGTTCTACTCGGGTACGTTCCATTCCATTCCATTCCATTCCATTCCATTCCATTCCATTCCATTCCGTTCTACTTTGGTACATTCCATTCCATTCCATTCCATTCCATTCCATTCCATTCCATTCCATTCCATTCCATGGAATTCCATTCCATTCCATTCCATTCCATGGAATTCCATTCCATTCCATTCCATTCCATTCCATTGAATTCCATTCCATTCCATTCCATTCCATTCCATTCCATTCCATTGAATTCCATTCCGTTCCATTCCATTCCATTGAATTCCATTCCATTCCATTCCATTCCATTCCATTCCATTCCATTCCATTCCATTGAATTCCATTCCATTCCATTCCATTCCATTCCATTCCATTCCATTCCATCCCATTCCATTCCATTCCATTCCATTCCGTTCTACTCGGGTTGATTCCATTCTATTCCATTCCATTCCATTCGATCCCATTTGATTCCATTCGATTCCATTCAATTCCATTCGATTCCATTCCATTCCACTCCATTCCATTCCATTGAATTCCATTCCATTCCATTCCATTCCATTCCATTCCATTCCATTCCATTCCATTCCATTGAATTCCATTCCATTCCATTCCATTCCATTCCATTCCATTGAATTCCATTCCATTCCATTCCATTCCATTGAATTCCATTCCATTCCATTCCATTCCATTCCATTCCATTCCATTCCATTCCATTCCATTCTACTGGTGTCCATTCCATTCCATTCCATTCCATTCCATTCCATTCCTTTCCATTCCATTGCATTCCATTGCATTCCATTCCATTCCATTCCATTCCATTCCATTCCATTCCACTCCACTCCACTCCACTCCACTCCATTCCACTCCACTCCACTCCGGTACATTCCATTCCATTCCATTCCATTCCATTCCATTCCATTCCGTGGTTCTCGGGTACATTCCGTTCCGTTCCATTCCATTCCATTCCATTCCATTCCGTTCCAGTGCACTCTACTCAACTCCACTCCACTCCACTCCACTCCGGTACATTCCATTCCATTCCATTCCATTCCATTCCATTCCATTTCCATTCCCATTCCATTTCCATTCCCGTTCCATTTCTATTCCCGTTTCTTTTCCATTCCCGTTCCATTTCCATTCCAGTTCCATTACCATTCCCGTTCCATTTCCATTCCCGATCCATTTCCATTCCCGTTCCATTTCCATTCCCGTTCCATTTCCGTTCCCGTTCCATTTCCATTCCCGTTCCATTTCCATTCCCTTTCCATTTCCATTGCATTCCATTCCGTTCTGCTCCTGTCCATTCCATTCCATTCCAATCCGTTCCATTCCGTTCTACTCGGGTAGATTCCATTCCATTCCATTCCATTCCATTCCATTCCATTCCATTCCATTCCATTCCATTCCATTCAACTGGTGTCCATTCCATTCCATTCCATTCCATTCCATTCCATTCCATTGCATTCCATTCCATTCCATTCCATTCCATTCCGTTCCGTTCTACTCGGTTACATTCCATTCAATTCCATTCCATTCCGTTCTACTCGGGTAGATTCCATTCCATTCCATTCCATTCCTTTCCATTCCATTGCATTCCATTGCATTGCATTGCACTCAATTCCATTCCATTCCATTCCATTCCATTCCATTCCATTCCATTCCATTCCGTTCCGTTCAACTCGGTTACAATCCATTCAATTACATTCCATTCCGTTCTACTCGGTTACATTCCATTCCATTCCATTCCATTCCAATCCATTCCATTCCATTCCATTCCGTTCTACTCGGGTACATTCCGTTCCATTCCATTCCATTCCATTCCATTCCATTCCATTCCTTTCCATTCTACTTTGGTACATTCCATTCCATTCCATTCCATTCCATTCCATTCCATTCCATTCCATTCCATTCCATTCCATTCCATTCCATTCCGTTCTACTCAGGTTGATTCCATTCTATTCCATTCCATTCCATTCCATTCCATTCCATTCCATTCCATTTCCATTCCCATTCCATTTCCATTCCCGTTCCATTTCCATTCCCGTTTCTTTTCCATTCCCGTTCCATTTCCATTCCAGTTCCATTACCATTCCCGTTCCATTTCCATTCCCGATCCATTTCCATTCCCGTTCCTTTTCCATTCCCGTTCCATTTCCATTCCCGTTCCGTTACCATTCCCGTTCCATTTCCGTTCCCGTTCCGTTTCAGTTCCCGTTCCATTTCCGTTCTCGTTCCGTTTCCGTTCCCGTTCCATTTCCATTCCCGTTCCATTTCCGTTCCCGTTCCATTTCCATTCCCGTTCCATTTCCATTCCCTTTCCATTTCCATTTCATTCCATTCCGTTCTGCTCGGGTACATTCCATTCCATTCCATTGCATTCCATTCCGTTCTGCTCCTGTCCATTCCATTCCATTCCATTCCGTTCCATTCCGTTCTACTCGGGTAGATTCCATTCCATTCCATTCCATTCCATTCCATTCCATTCCATTCCATTCCATTCCATTCCATTCCATTCTACTGGTGTCCATTCCATTCCATTCCATTCCATTCCATTCCATTCCATTCCATTCCATTCCATTGCATTCCATTCCATTCCATTCCATTCCATTCCGTTCCGTTCTACTCGGTTACATTCCATTCAATTCCATTCCATTCCGTTCTACTCGGGTAGATTCCATTCCATTCCATTCCATTCCTTTCCATTCCATTGCATTCCATTGCATTGCATTGCACTCAATTCCATTCCATTCCATTCCATTCCATTCCATTCCATTCCATTCCATTCCGTTCCGTTCAACTCGGTTACATTCCATTCAATTACATTCCATTCCGTTCTACTCGGTTACATTCCATTCCATTCCATTCCATTCCATTCCAATCCATTCCATTCCATTCCATTCCGTTCTACTCGGGTACGTTCCATTCCATTCCATTCCATTCCATTCCATTCCATTCCATTCCATTCCGTTCTACTTTGGTACATTCCATTCCATTCCATTCCATTCCATTCCATTCCATTACATTCCATTACATTCCATTCCGTTCTACTCGGGTTGATTCCATTCTATTCCATTCCATTCCATTTGACTCCATTCGATTCCATTCCATTCCATTGCATTGAATTCCATTCCATTCCATTCCATTCCATTCCATTCCATTCCATTCCACTCCATTGAATTCCATTCCATTCCATTCCATTCCATTCCATTCCATTCCATTCCACTCCATTCCATTCCACTCCACTGCACTCCACTCCACTCCACTCCACTCCATTCCACTCCCTTCCATTCCATTAAATTGAATTCCATTCCATTCCATTTCATTCCATTCCATTCCATTCCACTCCATTCCATTCCACTCCACTCCACTCCACTCCACTCCACTCCATTCCATTCCCTTCCATTCCATTCAATTGAATTGCATTGAATTCCATTCCATTCCATTCCATAACATTTCATTCCATTCCATTCCATTCCATTCCATTCCATTCCATTCCATTCCATTCCGTTCTACTCGGGTTGATTCCATTCTATTCCATTCCACTCCATTCGATTCCATTCGATTCCATTCGATTCCATTCGATTCCATTCGTTTCCATTCCATTCCATTCCATTCTATTCCATTGAATTCCATTCCATTCCATTCCATTCCATTCCATTCCATTCCATTGCATTCCATTCCATTGAATTCCATTCCATTCCATTCCATTGAATTCCATTCCATTCCATTCCATTCCATGGAATTCCGTTCCATTCCATTCCATTCCGTTCCGTTCCGTCCCGTTCCGTTCCGTTCCGTTCCGTTGCGTTCCGTTCCGTTCTACTCGGGTTGATTCCATTCTATTCCATTCCATTCCATTCGATTCCATTCGATTCCATTCGATTCCACTCCATTCCATTCCATAGAATTCCATTCCATTCCATTCCATTCCATTGAATTCCATTCCATTCCATTCCATTCCATTGAATTCCATTCCATTCCATTCCATTCCATTGAATTCCATTCCATTCCATTCCATTCCATTCCATTCCATTCCATTCCATTCTACTGGTGTCCATTCCATTCCATTCCATTCCATTCAATTCCATTCCATTCCTTTCCATTCCATTGCATTCCATTGCATTCCATTCCATTCCATTCCATTCCATTCCATTCCACTCCACTCCACTCCACTCCACTCCATTCCACTCCACTCCACTCCGGTACATTCCATTCCATTCCATTCCATTCCATTCCATTCCGTGCTTCTCGGGTACATTCCGTTCCGTTCCATTCCATTCCATTCCATTCCATTCCGTTCCAGTGCACTCTACTCCACTCCACTCCACTCCACTCCACTCCGGTACATTCCATTCCATTCCATTCCATTCCATTCCATTTCCATTCCCATTCCATTTCCATTCCCGTTCCATTTCCATTCCCGTTTCTTTTCCATTCCCGTTCCATTTCCATTCCAGTTCCATTACCATTCCCGTTCCATTTCCATTCCCGATCCATTTCCATTCCCGTTCCATTTCCATTCCCGTTCCATTTCCATTCCCGTTCCATTACCATTCCCGTTCCATTTCCGTTCCCGTTCCGTTTCCGTTCCCGTTCCATTTCCGTTCTCGTTCCGTTTCCGTTCCCGTTCCATTTCCATTCCCGTTCCATTTGCGTTCCCGTTCCATTTCCATTCCCGTTCCATTTCCATTCCCTTTCCATTTCCATTTCATTCCATTCCGTTCTGCTCGGGTACATTCCATTCCATTCCATTGCATTCCATTCCGTTCTGCTCCTGTCCATTCCATTCCATTCCATTCCATTCCATTCCGTTCTACTCGGGTAGATTCCATTCCATTCCATTCCATTCCATTCCATTCCATTCCATTCCATTCCATTCAACTGGTGTCCATTCCATTCCATTCCATTCCATTCCATTCCATTCCATTCCATTCCATTGCATTCCATTCCATTCCATTCCATTCCATTCCGTTCCGTTCTACTCGGTTACATTCCATTCAATTCCATTCCATTCCGTTCTACTCGGGTAGATTCCATTCCATTCCATTCCATTCCTTGCCATTCCATTGCATTCCATTGCATTGCATTGCACTCAATTCCATTCCATTCCATTCCATTCCATTCCATTCCATTCCATTCCATTCCATTCCGTTCCGTTCAACTCGGTTACATTCCATTCAATTACATTCCATTCCGTTCTACTCGGTTACATTCCATTCCATTCCATTCCATTCCATTCCAATCCATTCCATTCCATTCCATTCCGTTCTACTCGGGTACATTCCATTCCATTCCATTCCATTCCATTCCATTCCATTCCATTCCATTCCATTCCATTCCGTTCTACTTTGGTACATTCCATTCCATTCCATTCCATTCCATTCCATTCCATTCCGTTCTACTCAGGTTGATTCCATTCTATTCCATTCCATTCCATTCCATTCCATTCGATTCCATTCCATTCCATTCCATAGAATTCCATTCCATTCCATTCCATTCCATGGAATTCCATTCCATTCCATTCCATTCCATTCCATTCCATTCCATTCCATTCCATTCCATTCCATTCCATTCCATTCCATTCCATTGAATTCCATTCCATTCCATTCCATTCCATTCCATCGAATTCCATTCCGTTCCATTCCATTCCATTGAATTCCATTCCATTCCATTCCATTCCATTCCATTCCATCCCATTCCATTCCATTCCATTCCATTCCATTCCATTCCATTCCATTCCATTCCATCCCATTCCATTCCATTCCATTCCATTCCGTTCTACTCGGGTTGATTCCATTCTATTCCATTCCATTCCATTCGATCCCATTTGATTCCATTCGATTCCATTCAATTCCATTCGATTCCATTCCATTCCACTCCATTCCATTCCATTGAATTCCATTCCATTCCATTCCATTCCATTCCATTCCATTCCATGGAATTCCATTCCATTCCATTCCATGGAATTCCATTCCATTCCATTCCATAGAATTCCATTCCATTCCATTCCATTCCACTGAATTCCGTTCCATTCCATTCCATTCCGTTCCGTTCCGTTCCGTTCTGTTGCGTTCCGTTCCGTTCCGTTGTGTTCCGTTCCGTTCTACTCGGGTTGATTCCATTCTATTCCATTCCATTCCAATCCATTCCATTCCATTCCATTGAATTCCATTCCATTCCATTCCATTCCATTCCATTCCATTCCATTCCATTCCATTGAATTCCATTCCATTCCATTCCATTCCATTCCATTCCATTCCATTGAATTCCATTCCATTCCATTCCATTCCATGGAATTCCGTTCCATTCCATTCCATTCCGTTCCGTTCCGTCCCGTTCCGTTCCTTTCAGTTCCGTTGCGTTCCGTTCCGTTCTACTCGGGTTGATTCCATTCTATTCCATTCCATTCCATTCGATTCCATTCGATTCCATTCGATTCTACTCCATTCCATTCCATTGAATTCCATTCCATTCCATTCCATTCCATTCCATTTCATTCCATTCCATTCCATAGAATTCCATTCCATTCCATTCCATTCCATTGAATTCCATTCCATTCCATTCCATTCCATTCCATTCCATTCCATTCCATTCCATTCCATTCCTTTCCATTCCATTGCATTCCATTCCATTCCATTCCATTCCATTCCATTCCATTCCACTCCACTCCACTCCACTCCACTCCATTCCACTCCACTCCACTCCGGTACATTCCATTCCATTCCATTCCATTCCATTCCATTCCATTCCATTCCGTGCTTCTCGGGTACATTCCGTTCCGTTCCATTCCATTCCATTCCGTTCCAGTGCACTCTACTCCACTCCACTCCACTCCGGTACATTCCATTCCATTCCATTCCATTCCATTCCATTTCCATTCCCATTCCATTTCCATTCCCGTTCCATTTCCATTCCCGTTTCTTTTCCATTCCCGTTCCATTTCCATTCCAGTTCCATTACCATTCCCGTTCCATTTCCATTCCCGATCCATTTCCATTCCCGTTCCTTTTCCATTCCCGTTCCATTTCCATTCCCGTTCCGTTACCATTCCCGTTCCATTTCCGTTCCCGTTCCGTTTCCGTTCCCGTTCCATTTCCGTTCTCGTTCCGTTTCCGTTCCCGTTCCATTTCCATTCCCGTTCCATTTCAGTTCCCGTTCCATTTCCATTCCCGTTCCATTTCCATTCCCTTTCCATTTCCATTTCATTCCATTCCGTTCTGCTCGGGTACCTTCCATTCCATTCCATTGCATTCCATTCCGTTCTGCTCCTGTCCATTCCATTCCATTCCATTCCGTTCCATTCCGTTCTACTCGGGTAGATTCCATTCCATTCCATTCCATTCCATTCCATTCCATTCCATTCCATTCCATTCTACTGGTGTCCATTCCATTCCATTCCATTCCATTCCATTCCATTCCATTCCATTCCATTCCATTCCATTCCATTGCATTCCATTCCATTCCATTCCATTCCATTCCGTTCCGTTCTACTCGGTTACATTCCATTCAATTCCATTCCATTCCGTTCTACTCGGGTAGATTCCATTCCATTCCATTCCATTCCTTTCCATTGCATTGCATTCCATTGCATTGCATTCCATTCCATTCCATTCCATTCCATTCCATTCCATTCCATTCCATTCCATTCCGTTCCGTTCAACTCGGTTACATTCCATTCAAATACATTCCATTCCGTTCTACTCGGTTACATTCCATTCCATTCCATTCCATTCCATTCCAATCCATTCCATTCCATTCCATTCCGTTCTACTTTGGTACATTCCATTCCATTCCATTCCATTCCATTCCATTCCTTTCCATTACATTCCATTCCATTCCATTCCGTTCTACTCGGGTTGATTCCATTCTATTCCATTCCATTCCATTCCATTCCATTCCATTCCATTCCATTCCATGGAATTCCATTCCATTCCATTCCATTCCATTCCATTCCATTCCATTCCATTCCATTCCATTCCATTGAATTCCATTCCATTCCATTCCATTCCATTCCATTGAATTCCATTCCGTTCCATTCCATTCCATTGAATTCCATTCCATTCCATTCCATTCCATTCCATTCCATTCCATTCCATTCCATTGAATTCCATTCCATTCCATTCCATTCCATTCCATTCCATTCCATTCCATCCCATTCCATTCCATTCCATTCCATTCCGTTCTACTCGGGTTGATTCCATTCTATTCCATTCCATTCCATTCGATCCCATTTGATTCCATTTGATTCCATTCAATTCCATTCCATTCCATTCCATTCCATTCCATTCCATTCCATCCCATTCCATTCCATTCCATTCCATTCCGTTCTACTCGGGTTGATTCCATTCTATTCCATTCCATTCCATTCGATCCCATTTGATTCCATTCGATTCCATTCAATTCCATTCGATTCCATTCCATTCCATTCCATTCCATTCCATTCCATTCCATTCCATTCCATTCCATTGAATTCCATTCCATTCCATTCCATTCCATTCCATTCCATTCCATTGAATTCCATTCCATTCCATTCCATTCCATTGAATTCCATTCCATTCCATTCCATTCCATTCCATTCCATTCCATTCCATTCCATTCTACTGGTGTCCATTCCATTCCATTCCATTCCATTCCATTCCATTCCATTCCATTCCTTTCCATTCCATTGCATTCCATTGCATTCCATTCCATTCCATTCCATTCCATTCCATTCCATTCCACTCCACTCCACTCCACTCCACTCCCTTCCACTCCACTCCACTCCGGTACATTCCATTCCATTCCATTCCATTCCTTTCCATTCCATTCCATTCCGTGCTTCTCGGGTACATTCCGTTCCGTTCCATTCCATTCCATTCCATTCCATTCCGTTCCAGTGCACTCTACTCCACTCCACTCCACTCCACTCCACTCCGGTACATTCCATTCCATTCCATTCCATTCCATGGAATTCCATTCCATGGAATTCCATTCCATTCCATTCCATGGAATTCCATTCCATTCCATTCCATAGAATTCCATTCCATTCCATTCCATTCCACTGAATTCCGTTCCATTCCATTCCATTCCGTTCCGTTCCGTTCCGTTCTGTTGCGTTCCGTTCCGTTCCGTTGTGTTCCGTTCCGTTCTACTCGGGTTGATTCCATTCTATTCCATTCCATTCCAATCCATTCCATTCCATTCCATTGAATTCCATTCCGTTCCATTCCATTCCATTCCATTCCATTCCATTCCATTGAATTCCATTCCATTCCATTCCATTCCATTCCATTCCATTCCATTGAATTCCATTCCATTCCATTCCATTCCATGGAATTCCGTTCCATTCCATTCCATTCCGTTCCGTTCCGTCCCGTTCCGTTCCTTTCAGTTCCGTTGCGTTCCGTTCCGTTCTACTCGGGTTGATTCCATTCTATTCCATTCCATTCCATTCGATTCCATTCGATTCCATTCGATTCCACTCCATTCCATTCCATTGAATTCCATTCCATTCCATTCCATTCCATTCCATTCCATTCCATTCCATTCCATAGAATTCCATTCCATTCCATTCCATTCCATTGAATTCCATTCCATTCCATTCCATTCCATTCCATTCCATTCCATTCCATTCCATTCCATTCCTTTCCATTCCATTGCATTCCATTGCATTCCATTCCATTCCATTCCATTCCATTCCATTCCATTCCACTCCACTCCACTCCACTCCACTCCATTCCACTCCACTCCACTCCGGTACATTCCATTCCATTCCATTCCATTCCATTCCATTCCATTCCATTCCGTGCTTCTCGGGTACATTCCGTTCCGTTCCATTCCATTCCATTCCGTTCCAGTGCACTCTACTCCACTCCACTCCACTCCGGTACATTCCATTCCATTCCATTCCATTCCATTCCATTTCCATTCCCATTCCATTTCCATTCCCGTTCCATTTCCATTCCCGTTTCTTTTCCATTCCCGTTCCATTTCCATTCCAGTTCCATTACCATTCCCGTTCCATTTCCATTCCCGATCCATTTCCATTCCCGTTCCTTTTCCATTCCCGTTCCATTTCCATTCCCGTTCCGTTACCATTCCCGTTCCATTTCCGTTCCCGTTCCGTTTCCGTTCCCGTTCCATTTCCGTTCTCGTTCCGTTTCCGTTCCCGTTCCATTTCCATTCCCGTTCCATTTCAGTTCCCGTTCCATTTCCATTCCCGTTCCATTTCCATTCCCTTTCCATTTCCATTTCATTCCATTCCGTTCTGCTCGGGTACCTTCCATTCCATTCCATTGCATTCCATTCCGTTCTGCTCCTGTCCATTCCATTCCATTCCATTCCGTTCCATTCCGTTCTACTCGGGTAGATTCCATTCCATTCCATTCCATTCCATTCCATTCCATTCCATTCCATTCTACTGGTGTCCATTCCATTCCATTCCATTCCATTCCATTCCATTCCATTCCATTCCATTCCATTGCATTCCATTCCATTCCATTCCATTCCATTCCGTTCCGTTCTACTCGGTTACATTCCATTCAATTCCATTCCATTCCGTTCTACTCGGGTAGATTCCATTCCATTCCATTCCATTCCTTTCCATTGCATTGCATTCCATTGCATTGCATTCCATTCCATTCCATTCCATTCCATTCCATTCCATTCCATTCCATTCCATTCCGTTCCGTTCAACTCGGTTACATTCCATTCAATTACATTCCATTCCGTTCTACTCGGTTACATTCCATTCCATTCCATTCCATTCCATTCCAATCCATTCCATTCCATTCCATTCCGTTCTACTTTGGTACATTCCATTCCATTCCATTCCATTCCATTCCATTCCTTTCCATTACATTCCATTCCATTCCATTCCGTTCTACTCGGGTTGATTCCATTCTATTCCATTCCATTCCATTCCATTCCATTCCATGGAATTCCATTCCATTCCATTCCATTCCATGGAATTCCATTCCATTCCATTCCATTCCATTCCATTCCATTCCATTGAATTCCATTCCATTCCATTCCATTCCATTCCATTGAATTCCATTCCGTTCCATTCCATTCCATTGAATTCCATTCCATTCCATTCCATTCCATTCCATTCCATTCCATTCCATTCCATTGAATTCCATTCCATTCCATTCCATTCCTTTCCATTCCATTCCATTCCATCCCATTCCATTCCATTCCATTCCATTCCGTTCTACTCGGGTTGATTCCATTCTATTCCATTCCATTCCATTCGATCCCATTTGATTCCATTCGATTCCATTCAATTCCATTCGATTCCATTCCATTCCACTCCATTCCATTCCATTGAATTCCATTCCATTCCATTCCATTCCATTCCATTCCATTCCATTCCATTCCATTCCATTCCATTGAATTCCATTCCATTCCATTCCATTCCATTCCATTCCATTCCATTGAATTCCATTCCATTCCATTCCATTCCATTGAATTCCATTCCATTCCATTCCATTCCATTCCATTCCATTCCATTCCATTCCATTCTACTGGTGTCCATTCCATTCCATTCCATTCCATTCCATTCCATTCCATTCCATTCCTTTCCATTCCATTGCATTCCATTGCATTCCATTCCATTCCATTCCATTCCATTCCATTCCATTCCACTCCACTCCACTCCACTCCACTCCCTTCCACTCCACTCCACTCCGGTACATTCCATTCCATTCCATTCCATTCCTTTCCATTCCATTCCATTCCGTGCTTCTCGGGTACATTCCGTTCCGTTCCATTCCATTCCATTCCATTCCATTCCGTTCCAGTGCACTCTACTCCACTCCACTCCACTCCACTCCACTCCGGTACATTCCATTCCATTCCATTCCATTCCATTTCCATTCCCATTCCATTTCCATTCCCGTTCCATTTCTATTCCCGTTTCTTTTCCATTCCCGTTCCATTTCCATTCCAGTTCCATTACCATTCCCGTTCCATTTCCATTCCCGATCCATTTCCATTCCCGTTCCATTTCCATTCCCGTTCCATTTCCATTCCCGTTCCATTACCATTCCCGTTCCATTTCCGTTCCCGTTCCGTTTCCGTTCCCGTTCCATTTCCGTTCTCGTTCCGTTTCCGTTCCCGTTCCATTTCCATTCCCGTTCCATTTCCGTTCCCGTTCCATTTCCATTCCCGTTCCATTTCCATTCCCTTTCCATTTCCATTTCATTCCATTCCGTTCTGCTCGGGTACATTCCATTCCATTCCATTGCATTCCATTCCGTTCTGCTCCTGTCCATTCCATTCCATTCCAATCCGTTCCATTCCGTTCTACTCGGGTAGATTCCATTCCATTCCATTCCATTCCATTCCATTCCATTCCATTCCATTCCATTCCATTCCATTCCATTCCATTCAACTGGTGTCCATTCCATTCCATTCCATTCCATTCCAATCCATTCCATTGCATTCCATTCCATTCCATTCCATTCCATTCCGTTCCGTTCTACTCGGTTACATTCCATTCAATTCCATTCCATTCCGTTCTACTCGGGTAGATTCCATTCCATTCCATTCCATTCCTTTCCATTCCATTGCATTCCATTGCATTGCATTGCACTCAATTCCATTCCATTCCATTCCATTCCATTCCATTCCATTCCATTCCATTCCATTCCATTCCGTTCCGTTCAACTCGGTTACAATCCATTCAATTACATTCCATTCCGTTCTACTCGGTTACATTCCATTCCATTCCATTCCATTCCATTCCAATCCATTCCATTCCATTCCATTCCGTTCTACTCGGGTACATTCCGTTCCTTTCCATTCCATTCCATTCCATTCCATTCCATTCCATTCCTTTCCGTTCTACTTTGGTACATTCCATTCCATTCCATTCCATTCCATTCCATTCCATTCCATTCCATTCCATTCCATTCCATTCCATTCCATTCCATTCCATTCCATTCCGTTCTACTCAGGTTGATTCCATTCTATTCCATTCCATTCCATTCCATTCCATTCCATTCCATTCCATTCCATTTCCATTCCCATTCCATTTCCATTCCCGTTCCATTTCCATTCCCGTTTCTTTTCCATTCCCGTTCCATTTCCATTCCAGTTCCATTACCATTCCCGTTCCATTTCCATTCCCGATCCATTTCCATTCCCGTTCCTTTTCCATTCCCGTTCCATTTCCATTCCCGTTCCGTTACCGTTCCCGTTCCATTTCCGTTCCCGTTCCGTTTCCGTTCCCGTTCCATTTCCGTTCTCGTTCCGTTTCCGTTCCCGTTCCATTTCCATTCCCGTTCCATTTCCGTTCCCGTTCCATTTCCATTCCCGTTCCATTTCCATTCCCTTTCCATTTCCATTTCATTCCATTCCGTTCTGCTCGGGTACATTCCATTCCATTCCATTGCATTCCATTCCGTTCTGCTCCTGTCCATTCCATTCCATTCCATTCCGTTCCATTCCGTTCTACTCGGGTAGATTCCATTCCATTCCATTCCATTCCATTCCATTCCATTCCATTCCATTCCATTCCATTCTACTGGTGTCCATTCCATTCCATTCCATTCCATTCCATTCCATTCCATTCCATTGCATTCCATTCCATTCCATTCCATTCCATTCCGTTCCGTTCTACTCGGTTACATTCCATTCAATTCCATTCCATTCCGTTCTACTCGGGTAGATTCCATTCCATTCCATTCCATTCCTTTCCATTCCATTGCATTCCATTGCATTGCATTGCACTCAATTCCATTCCATTCCATTCCATTCCATTCCATTCCATTCCATTCCATTCCGTTCCGTTCAACTCGGTTGCATTCCATTCAATTACATTCCATTCCATTCCAATCCATTCCATTCCATTCCATTCCGTTCTACTCGGGTACGTTCCATTCCATTCCATTCCATTCCATTCCAATCCATTCCATTCCATTCCATTCCGTTCTACTCGGGTACGTTCCATTCCATTCCATTCCATTCCATTCCATTCCATTCCGTTCTACTTTGGTCCATTCCATTCCATTCCATTCCATTCCATTCCATTCCATTCCATTACATTCCATTCCATTCCATTCCGTTCTACTCAGGTTGATTCCATTCTGTTCCATTCCATTCCATTCCATTCCATTCCATTCCATTCCATTCCATTCCATTCCATTCGATTCCATTCCATTCCATTCCATTGAATTCCATTCCATTCCATTCCATTCCATGGAATTCCATTCCATTCCATTCCATTCCATTCCATTCCATTCCATTGAATTCCATTCCATTCCATTCCATTCCATTCCATTGAATTCCATTCCGTTCCATTCCATTCCATTGAATTCCATTCCATTCCATTCCATTCCATTCCATTCCATTCCATTCCATTCCATTCCATTGAATTCCATTCCATTCCATTCCATTCCATTCCATTCCATTCCATCCCATTCCATTCCATTCCATTCCATTCCGTTCTACTCGGGTTGATTCCATTCTATTCCATTCCATTCCATTCGATCCCATTTGATTCCATTCGATTCCATTCAATTCCATTCGATTCCATTCCATTCCACTCCATTCCATTCCATTGAATTCCATTCCATTCCATTCCATTCCATTCCATTCCATTCCATTCCATTCCATTCTACTGGTGTCCATTCCATTCCATTCCTTTCCATTCCATTCCATTCCATTCCATTCCTTTCCATTCCATTGCATTCCATTGCATTCCATTCCATTCCATTCCATTCCATTCCATTCCATTCCACTCCACTCCACTCCACTCCACTCCATTCCACTCCACTCCACTCCGGTACATTCCTTTCCATTCCATTCCATTCCATTCCATTCCATTCCATTCCGTGCTTCTCGGGTACATTCCGTTCCGTTCCATTCCATTCCATTCCATTCCATTCCGTTCCAGTGCACTCTACTGCACTCCACTCCACTCCACTCCACTCCGGTACATTCCATTCCATTCCATTCCATTCCATTACATTACATTTCCATTCCCATTCCATTTCCATTCCCGTTCCATTTCCATTCCCGTTTCTTTTCCATTCCCGTTCCATTTCCATTCCAGTTCCATTACCATTCCCGTTCCATTTCCATTCCCGATCCATTTCCATTCCCGTTCCATTTCCATTCCCGTTCCATTTCCATTCCCGTTCCATTACCATTCCCGTTCCATTTCCTTTCCCGTTCCGTTTCCGTTCCCGTTCCATTTCCGTTCTCGTTCCGTTTCCATTCCCGTTCCATTTCCATTCCCGTTCCATTTCCGTTCCCGTTCCATTTCCATTCCCGTTCCATTTCCATTCCCTTTCCATTTCCATTTCATTCCATTCCGTTCTGCTCGGGTACATTCCATTCCATTCCATTGCATTCCATTCCGTTCTGCTCCTGTCCATTCCATTCCATTCCAATCCGTTCCATTCCGTTCTACTCGGGTAGATTCCATTCCATTCCATTCCATTCCATTCCATTCCATTCCATTCCATTCTACTGGTGTCCATTCCATTCCATTCCATTCCATTCCATTCCATTCCATTCCATTCCATTGCATTCCATTCCATTACATTCCATTCCGTTCCGTTCTACTCGGTTACATTCCATTCAATTCCATTCCATTCCGTTCTACTCGGGTAGATTCCATTCCATTCCATTCCATTCCTTTCCATTCCATTGCATTCCATTGCATTGCATTGCACTCAATTCCATTCCATTCCATTCCATTCCATTCCATTCCATTCCATTCCATTCCATTCCGTTCCGTTCAACTCGGTTACATTCCATTCAATTACATTCCATTCCGTTCTACTCGGTTACATTCCATTCCATTCCATTCCATTCCATTCCAATCCATTCCATTCCATTCCATTCCGTTCTACTCGGGTACATTCCGTTCCATTCCATTCCATTCCATTCCATTCCATTCCATTCCTTTCCGTTCTACTTTGGTACATTCCATTCCATTCCATTCCATTCCATTCCATTCCATTCCATTCCATTCCATTCCATTCCATTCCATTCCATTCCGTTCTACTCAGGTTGATTCCATTCTATTCCATTCCATTCCATTCCATTCCATTCCTTTCCATTCCATTCGATTCCATTCCTTTCCATTCCATTGAATTCCATTCCATTCCATTCCATTCCATTCCATTCCATTCCATTGAATTCCATTCCATTCCATTCCATTCCATTCCATTCCATCCCATTCCATTCCATTCCATTCCATTCCGTTCTACTCGGGTTGATTCCATTCTATTCCATTCCATTCCATTCGATCCCATTTGATTCCATTCGATTCCATTCAATTCCATTCGATTCCATTCCATTCCACTCCATTCCATTCCATTGAATTCCATTCCATTCCATTCCATTCCATTCCATTCCATTCCATGGAATTCCATTCCTTTCCATTCCATTCCATTCCATTCCATTCCATTCCATAGAATTCCATTCCATTCCATTCCATTCCACTGAATTCCGTTCCATTCCATTCCATTCCGTTCCGTTCCGTTCCGTTGCGTTCCGTTGCGTTCCGTTCCGTTCCTTTGTGTTCCGTTCCGTTCTACTCGGGTTGATTCCATTCTATTCCATTCAATTCCAATCCATTCCGTTCCATTCCATTGAATTCCATTCCATTCCATTCCATTCCATTCCATTCCATTCCATTCCATTCCATTCCATGGAATTCCGTTCCATTCCATTCCATTCCGTTCCGTTCCATCCCGTTCCGTTCCGTTCCGTTCCGATGCGTTCCGTTCCGTTCTACTCGGGTTGATTCCATTCTATTCCATTCCATTCCATTCGATTCCATTCGATTCCATTCGATTCCACTCCATTCCATTCCATAGAATTCCATTCCATTCCATTCCATTCCATTGAATTCCATTCCATTCCATTCCATTCCATTGAATTACATTCCATTCCATTCCATTCCATTGAATTCCATTCCATTCCATTCCATTCCATTCCATTCCATTCCATTGAATTCCATTCCATTCCATTCCATTCCATTCCATTCCATTCCATTCCATTCCATTCCATTCTACTGTTGTCCATTCCATTCCATTCCATTCCATTCCATTCCATTCCATTCCAGTCCTTTCCATTCCATTGCATTCCATTGCATTCCATTCCATTCCATTCCATTCCATTCCATTCCATTCCATTCCACTCCACTCCACTCCACTCCACTCCATTCCACTCCACTCCACTCCGGTACATTCCATTCCATTCCATTCCATTCCATTCCATTCCATTCCGTGCTTCTCGGGTACATTCCGTTCCGTTCCATTCCATTCCATTCCATTCCATTCCGTTCCAGTGCACTCTACTCCACTCCACTCCACTCCACTCCGGTACATTCCATTCCATTCCATTCCATTCCATTCCATTCCATTCCATTCCATTCCATTTCCATTCCCATTCCATTTCCATTCCCGTTCCATTTCCATTCCCGTTTCTTTTCCATTCCCGTTCCATTTCCATTCCAGTTCCATTACCATTCCCGTTCCATTTCCATTCCCGATCCATTTCCATTCCCGTTCCTTTTCCATTCCCGTTCCATTTCCATTCCCGTTCCGTTACCATTCCCGTTCCATTTCCGTTCCCGTTCCGTTTCCGTTCCCGTTCCATTTCCGTTCTCGTTCCGTTTCCGTTCCCGTTCCATTTCCATTCCCGTTCCATTTCCGTTCCCGTTCCATTTCCATTCCCGTTCCATTTCCATTCCCTTTCCATTTCCATTTCATTCCATTCCGTTCTGCTCGGGTACATTCCATTCCATTCCATTGCATTCCATTCCGTTCTGCTCCTGTCCATTCCATTCCATTCCATTCCGTTCCATTCCGTTCTACTCGGGTAGATTCCATTCCATTCCATTCCATTCCATTCCATTCCATTCCATTCCATTCCATTCCATTCCATTCCATTCCATTCCATGGAATTCCATTCCATTCCATTCCATTCCATGGAATTCCATTCCATTCCATTCCATTCCATTCCATTCCATAGAATTCCATTCCATTCCATTCCATTCCATTGAATTCCGTTCCTTTCCATTCCATTCCGTTCCGTTCCGTTCCGTTCCGTTCCGTTGCGTTCCGTTCCGTTGCGTTGTGTTCCGTTCCGTTCTACTCGGGTTGATTCCATTCTATTCCATTCCATTCCAATCCATTCCATTGAATTCCATTCCATTCCATTCCATTCCATGGAATTCCGTTCCATTCCATTCCATTCCGTTCCGTTCCGTCCCGTTCCGTTCCGTTCCGTTCCGTTGCGTTCCGTTCCGTTCTACTCGGGTTGATTCCATTCTATTCCATTCCATTCCATTCGATTCCATTCGATTCCATTCGATTCCACTCCATTCCATTCCATAGAATTCCATTCCATTCCATTCCATTCCATTGAATTCCATTCCATTCCATTCCATTCCATTGAATTCCATTCCATTCCATTCCATTCCATTGAATTCCATTCCATTCCATTCCATTCCATTCCATTCCATTCCATTCCATTCCATTCCATTCCATTCTACTGGTGTCCATTCCATTCCATTCCATTCCATTCCATTCCATTCCATTCCTTTCCATTCCATTGCATTCCATTGCATTCCATTCCATTCCATTCCATTCCATTCCGTTCCATTCCATTCCATTCCATTCCATTCCTTTTCATTCCATTGCATTCCATTGCATTCCATTCCATTCCATTCCATTCCATTCCATTCCACTCCACTCCACTCCACTCCACTCCATTCCACTCCACTCCACTCCGGTACATTCCATTCCATTCCATTCCATTCCATTCCATTCCATTCCATTCCATTCCATTCCGTGCTTCTCGGGTACATTCCGTTCCGTTCCATTCCATTCCATTCCGTTCCAGTGCACTCTACTCCTCTCCACTCCACTCCACTCCACTCCGGTACATTCCATTCCATTCCATTCCATTCCATTCCATTCCATTTCCATTCCCATTCCATTTCCATTCCCGTTCCATTTCCATTCCCGTTTCTTTTCCATTCCCGTTAAATTTCCATTCCAGTTCCATTACCATTCCCGTTCCATTTCCATTCCCGATCCGTTTCCATTCCCGTTCCTTTTCCATTCCCGTTCCATTTCCATTACCGTTCCGTTACCATTCCCGTTCCATTTCCGTTCCCGTTCCGTTTCCGTTCCCGTTCCATTTCCGTTCTCGTTCCGTTTCCGTTCCCGTTCCATTTCCATTCCCGTTCCATTTCCGTTCCCGTTCCATTTCCATTCCCGTTCCATTTCCCTTCCCTTTCCATTTCCATTTCATTCCATTCCGTTCTGCTCGGGTACATTCCATTCCATTCCATTGCATTCCATTCCGTTCTGCTCCTGTCCATTCCATTCCATTCCATTCCGTTCCATTCCGTTCTACTCGGGTAGATTCCATTCCATTCCATTCCATTCCATTCCATTCCATTCCATTCCATTCCATTCCATGGAATTCCATTCCATTCCATTCCATTCCATTCCGTTCCATTCCATGGAATTCCATTCCATTCCATTCCATTCCATTCCATTCCATAGAATTCCATTCCATTCCATTCCATTCCATTGAATTCCGTTCCATTCCATTCCATTCCGTTCCGTTCCGTTCCGTTCCGTTCCGTTGCGTTCCGTTCCGTTGCGTTGTGTTCCGTTCCGTTCTACTCGGGTTGATTCCATTCTATTCCATTCCATTCCAATCCATTCCATTGAATTCCATTCCATTCCATTCCATTCCATGGAATTCCGTTCCATTCCATTCCATTCCGTTCCGTTCCGTCCCGTTCCGTTCCGTTCCGTTCCGTTGCGTTCCGTTCCGTTCTACTCGGGTTGATTCCATTCTATTCCATTCCATTCCATTCGATTCCATTCGATTCCATTCGATTCCACTCCATTCCATTCCATAGAATTCCATTCCATTCCATTCCATTCCATTGAATTCCATTCCATTCCATTCCATTCTATTGAATTCCATTCCATTCCATTCCATTCCATTGAATTCCATTCCATTCCATTCCATTCCATTCCATTCCATTCCATTCCATTCCATTCCATTCCATTCCATTCTACTGGTGTCCATTCCATTCCATTCCATTCCATTCCATTCCATTCCATTCCATTCCATTCCTTTCCATTCCATTGCATTCCATTGCATTCCATTCCATTCCATTCCATTCCATTCCATTCCATTCCACTCCACTCCACTCCACTCCACTCCATTCCACTCCACTCCACTCCGGTACATTCCATTCCATTCCATTCCATTCCATTCCATTCCATTCCATTGCGTGCTTCTCGGGTACATTCCGTTCCGTTCCATTCCATTCCATTCCATTCCATTCCGTTCCAGTGCACTCTACTCCACTCCACTCCACTCCACTCCACTCCGGTACATTCCATTCCATTCCATTCCATTCCATTCCATTCCATTTCCATTCCCATTCCATTTCCATTCCCGTTCCATTTCCATTCCCGTTTCTTTACCATTCCCGTTCCATTTCCATTCCAGTTCCATTACCATTCCCGTTCCATTTCCATTCCCGATCCATTTCCATTCCCGTTCCTTTTCCATTCCCGTTCCATTTCCATTCCCGTTCCGTTACCATTCCCGTTCCATTTCCGTTCCCGTTCCGTTTCCGTTCCCGTTCCATTTCCGTTCTCGTTCCGTTTCCGTTCCCGTTCCATTTCCATTCCCGTTCCATTTCAGTTCCCGTTCCATTTCCATTCCCGTTCCATTTCCATTCCCTTTCCATTTCCATTTCATTCCATTCCGTTCTGCTCGGGTACCTTCCATTCCATTCCATTGCATTCCATTCCGTTCTGCTCCTGTCCATTCCATTCCATTCCATTCCGTTCCATTCCGTTCTACTCGGGTAGATTCCATTCCATTCCATTCCATTCCATTCCATTCCATTCCATTCCATTCCATTCCATTCTACTGGTGTCCATTCCATTCCATTCCATTCCATTCCATTCCATTGCATTCCATTCCATTCCATTGCATTCCATTCCATTCCATTCCATTCCATTCCGTTCCGTTCTACTCGGTTACATTCCATTCAATTCCATTCCATTCCGTTCTACTCGGGTAGATTCCATTCCATTCCATTCCATTCCTTTCCATTCCATTGCATTCCATTGCATTGCATTGCACTCAATTCCATTCCATTCCATTCCATTCCATTCCATTCCATTCCATTCCATTCCGTTCCGTTCAACTCGGTTACATTCCATTCAATTACATTCCATTCCGTTCTACTCGGTTACATTCCATTCCATTCCATTCCATTCCATTCCAATCCATTCCATTCCATTCCATTCCGTTCTACTTTGCTACATTCCATTCCATTCCATTCCATTCCATTCCATTCCATTCCATTCCATTCCATTCCATTGAATTCCATTCCGTTCCATTCCATTCCATTGAATTCCATTCCATTCCATTCCATTGAATTCCATTCCATTCCATTCCATTCCATGGAATTCCATTCCATTCCATTCCATTCCATGGAATTCCATTCCATTCCATTCCATTCCATTCCATTGAATTCCATTCCATTCCATTCCATTCCATTCCATTCCATTCCATTGAATTCCATTCCGTTCCATTCCATTCCATTGAATTCCATTCCATTCCATTCCATTCCATTCCATTCCATTCCATTCCATTCCATTCCATTCCATTGAATTCCATTCCATTCCATTCCATTCCATTCCATTCCATTCCATCCCATTCCATTCCATTCCATTCCATTCCGTTCTACTCGGGTTGATTCCATTCTATTCCATTCCATTCCATTCGATCCCATTTGATTCCATTCGATTCCATTCAATTCCATTCGATTCCATTCCATTCCACTCCATTCCATTCCATTGAATTCCATTCCATTCCATTCCATTCCATTCCATTCCATTCCATTCCATTCCATTCCATTCCATTGAATTCCATTCCATTCCATTCCATTCCATTCCATTCCTTTGAATTCCATTCCATTCCATTCCATTCCATTGAATTCCATTCCATTCCATTCCATTCCATTCCATTCCATTCCATTCCATTCCATTCCATTCCATTCTACTGGTGTCCATTCCATTCCATTCCATTCCATTCCATTCCATTCCTTTCCATTCCATTGCATTCCATTGCATTCCATTCCATTCCATTCCATTCCATTCCATTCCATTCCACTCCACTCCACTCCACTCCACTCCATTCCACTCCACTCCACTCCGGTACATTCCATTCCATTCCATTCCATTCCATTCCATTCCATTCCGTGCTTCTCGGGTACATTCCGTTCCGTTCCATTCCATTCCATTCCATTCCATTCCGTTCCAGTGCACTCTACTCCACTCCACTCCACTCCACTCCACTCCGGTACATTCCATTCCATTCCATTCCATTCCATTCCATTCCATTTCCATTCCCATTCCATTTCCATTCCCGTTCCATTTCTATTCCCGTTTCTTTTCCATTCCCGTTCCATTTCCATTCCAGTTCCATTACCATTCCCGTTCCATTTCCATTCCCGATCCATTTCCATTCCCGTTCCATTTCCATTCCCGTTCCATTTCCGTTCCCGTTCCATTTCCATTCCCGTTCCATTTCCATTCCCTTTCCATTTCCATTGCATTCCATTCCGTTCTGCTCCTGTCCATTCCATTCCATTCCAATCCGTTCCATTGCGTTCTACTCGGGTAGATTCCATTCCATTCCATTCCATTCCATTCCATTCCATTCCATTCCATTCCATTCCATTCCATTCAACTGGTGTCCATTCCATTCCATTCCATTCCATTCCATTCCATTCCATTCCATTGCATTCCATTCCATTCCATTCCATTCCATTCCGTTCCGTTCTACTCGGTTACATTCCATTCAATTCCATTCCATTCCGTTCTACTCGGGTAGATTCCATTCCATTCCATTCCATTCCTTTCCATTCCATTGCATTCCATTGCATTGCATTGCACTCAATTCCATTCCATTCCATTCCATTCCATTCCATTCCATTCCATTCCATTCCATTCCGTTCCGTTCAACTCGGTTACAATCCATTCAATTACATTCCATTCCGTTCTACTCGGTTACATTCCATTCCATTCCATTCCATTCCAATCCATTCCATTCCATTCCATTCCGTTCTACTCGGGTACATTCCGTTCCATTCCATTCCATTCCATTCCATTCCATTCCATTCCATTCCATTCCTTTCCATTCTACTTTGGTACATTCCATTCCATTCCATTCCATTCCATTCCATTCCATTCCATTCCATTCCATTCCATTCCATTCCGTTCTACTCAGGTTGATTCCATTCTATTCCATTCCATTCCATTCCATTCCATTCCATTCCATTCCATTCCATTCCATTTCCATTCCCATTCCATTTCCATTCCCGTTCCATTTCCATTCCCGTTTCTTTTCCATTCCCGTTCCATTTCCATTCCAGTTCCATTACCATTCCCGTTCCATTTCCATTCCCGATCCATTTCCATTCCCGTTCCTTTTCCATTCCCGTTCCATTTCCATTCCCGTTCCGTTACCATTCCCGTTCCATTTCCGTTCCCGTTCCGTTTCAGTTCCCGTTCCATTTCCGTTCTCGTTCCGTTTCCGTTCCCGTTCCATTTCCATTCCCGTTCCATTTCCGTTCCCGTTCCATTTCCATTCCCGTTCCATTTCCATTCCCTTTCCATTTCCATTTCATTCCATTCCGTTCTGCTCGGGTACATTCCATTCCATTCCATTGCATTCCATTCCGTTCTGCTCCTGTCCATTCCATTCCATTCCATTCCGTTCCATTCCGTTCTACTCGGGTAGATTCCATTCCATTCCATTCCATTCCATTCCATTCCATTCCATTCCATTCCATTCCATTCTACTGGTGTCCATTCCATTCCATTCCATTCCATTCCATTCCATTACATTCCATTCCGTTCTACTCGGTTACATTCCATTCAATTCCATTCCATTCCGTTCTACTCGGGTAGATTCCATTCCATTCCATTCCATTCCTTTCCATTCCATTGCATTCCATTGCATTGCATTGCACTCAATTCCATTCCATTCCATTCCATTCCATTCCATTCCATTCCATTCCATTCCGTTCCGTTCAACTCGGTTACATTCCATTCAATTACATTCCATTCCGTTCTACTCGGTTACATTCCATTCCATTCCATTCCATTCCATTCCAATCCATTCCATTCCATTCCATTCCGTTCTACTCGGGTACGTTCCATTCCATTCCATTCCATTCCATTCCATTCCATTCCATTCCATTCCGTTCTACTTTGGTACATTCCATTCCATTCCATTCCATTCCATTCCATTCCATTCCATTCCATTCCATTCCATTCCATTCCATGGAATTCCATTCCATTCCATTCCATTCCATGGAATTCCATTCCATTCCATTCCATTCCATTCCATTGAATTCCATTCCATTCCATTCCATTCCATTCCATTCCATTCCATTGAATTCCATTCCGTTCCATTCCATTCCATTGAATTCCATTCCATTCCATTCCATTCCATTCCATTCCATTCCATTCCATTCCATTGAATTCCATTCCATTCCATTCCATTCCATTCCATTCCATTCCATTCCATCCCATTCCATTCCATTCCATTCCATTCCGTTCTACTCGGGTTGATTCCATTCTATTCCATTCCATCCCATTCGATCCCATTTGATTCCATTCGATTCCATTCAATTCCATTCGATTCCATTCCATTCCACTCCATTCCATTCCATTGAATTCCATTCCATTCCATTCCATTCCATTCCATTCCATTCCATTCCATTCCATTCCATTGAATTCCATTCCATTCCATTCCATTCCATTCCATTCCATTGAATTCCATTCCATTCCATTCCATTCCATTGAATTCCATTCCATTCCATTCCATTCCATTCCATTCCATTCCATTCCATTCCATTCCATTCCATTCTACTGGTGTCCATTCCATTCCATTCCATTCCATTCCATTCCATTCCATTCCTTTCCATTCCATTGCATTCCATTGCATTCCATTCCATTCCATTCCATTCCATTCCATTCCATTCCACTCCACTCCACTCCACTCCACTCCATTCCACTCCACTCCACTCCGGTACATTCCATTCCATTCCATTCCATTCCATTCCATTCCATTCCGTGCTTCTCGGGTACATTCCGTTCCGTTCCATTCCATTCCATTCCATTCCATTCCGTTCCAGTGCACTCTACTCCACTCCACTCCACTCCACTCCACTCCGGTACATTCCATTCCATTCCATTCCATTCCATTCCATTCCATTTCCATTCCCATTCCATTTCCATTCCCGTTCCATTTCTATTCCCGTTTCTTTTCCATTCCCGTTCCATTTCCATTCCAGTTCCATTACCATTCCCGTTCCATTTCCATTCCCGATCCATTTCCATTCCCGTTCCATTTCCATTCCCGTTCCATTTCCGTTCCCGTTCCATTTCCATTCCCGTTCCATTTCCATTCCCTTTCCATTTCCATTGCATTCCATTCCGTTCTGCTCCTGTCCATTCCATTCCATTCCAATCCGTTCCATTCCGTTCTACTCGGGTAGATTCCATTCCATTCCATTCCATTCCATTCCATTCCATTCCGTTCCGTTCTACTCGGTTACATTCCATTCAATTCCATTCCATTCCGTTCTACTCGGGTAGATTCCATTCCATTCCATTCCATTCCTTTCCATTCCATTGCATTCCATTGCATTGCATTGCACTCAATTCCATTCCATTCCATTCCATTCCATTCCATTCCATTCCATTCCATTCCATTCCGTTCCGTTCAACTCGGTTACAATCCATTCAATTACATTCCATTCCGTTCTACTCGGTTACATTCCATTCCATTCCATTCCATTCCAATCCATTCCATTCCATTCCATTCCGTTCTACTCGGGTACATTCCGTTCCATTCCATTCCATTCCATTCCATTCCATTCCATTCCATTCCATTCCATTCCTTTCCATTCTACTTTGGTACATTCCATTCCATTCCATTCCATTCCATTCCATTCCATTCCATTCCATTCCATTCCATTCCATTCCATTCCGTTCTACTCAGGTTGATTCCATTCTATTCCATTCCATTCCATTCCATTCCATTCCATTCCATTCCATTCCATTTCCATTCCCATTCCATTTCCATTCCCGTTCCATTTCCATTCCCGTTTCTTTTCCATTCCCGTTCCATTTCCATTCCAGTTCCATTACCATTCCCGTTCCATTTCCATTCCCGATCCATTTCCATTCCCGTTCCTTTTCCATTCCCGTTCCATTTCCATTCCCGTTCCGTTACCATTCCCGTTCCATTTCCGTTCCCGTTCCGTTTCCGTTCCCGTTCCATTTCCGTTCTCGTTCCGTTTCCGTTCCCGTTCCATTTCCATTCCCGTTCCATTTCCGTTCCCGTTCCATTTCCATTCCCGTTCCATTTCCATTCCCTTTCCATTTCCATTTCATTCCATTCCGTTCTGCTCGGGTACATTCCATTCCATTCCATTGCATTCCATTCCGTTCTGCTCCTGTCCATTCCATTCCATTCCATTCCGTTCCATTCCGTTCTACTCGGGTAGATTCCATTCCATTCCATTCCATTCCATTCCATTCCATTCCATTCCATTCCATTCCATTCCATTCTACTGGTGTCCATTCCATTCCATTCCATTCCATTCCATTCCATTCCATTCCATTCCATTGCATTCCATTCCATTCCATTCCATTCCATTCCGTTCCGTTCTACTCGGTTACATTCCATTCAATTCCATTCCATTCCGTTCTACTCGGGTAGATTCCATTCCATTCCATTCCATTCCTTTCCATTCCATTGCATTCCATTGCATTGCATTGCACTCAATTCCATTCCATTCCATTCCATTCCATTCCATTCCATTCCATTCCATTCCGTTCCGTTCAACTCGGTTACATTCCATTCAATTACATTCCATTCCGTTCTACTCGGTTACATTCCATTCCATTCCATTCCATTCCATTCCAATCCATTCCATTCCATTCCATTCCGTTCTACTCGGGTACGTTCCATTCCATTCCATTCCATTCCATTCCATTCCATTCCATTCCATTCCATTCCATTCCATTCCGTTCTACTTTGGTACATTCCATTCCATTCCATTCCATTCCATTCCATTCCATTCCATTACATTCCATTACATTCCATTCCGTTCTACTCGGGTTGATTCCATTCTATTCCATTCCATTCCATTCCATTCCATTCCATTCCATTCCATTCCATGGAATTCCATTCCATTCCATTCCATTCCATGGAATTCCATTCCATTCCATTCCATTCCATGGAATTCCATTCCATTCCATTCCATTCCATTCCATTCCATTCCATTGAATTCCATTCCATTCCATTCCATTGAATTCCATTCCGTTCCATTCCATTCCATTGAATTCCATTCCATTCCATTCCATTCCATTCCATTCCATTCCATTGCATTCCATTGCATTCCATTCCATTCCATTCCATTCCATTCCATTCCATTCCACTCCACTCCACTCCACTCCACTCCATTCCACTCCACTCCACTCCGGTACATTCCATTCCATTCCATTCCATTCCATTCCATTCCATTCCATTCCGTGCTTCTCGGGTACATTCCGTTCCGTTCCATTCCATTCCATTCCGTTCCAGTGCACTCTACTCCACTCCACTCCACTCCACTCCACTCCGGTACATTCCATTCCATTCCATTCCATTCCATTCCATTCCATTTCCATTCCCATTCCATTTCCATTCCCGTTCCATTTCCATTCCCGTTTCTTTTCCATTCCCGTTCCATTTCCATTCCAGTTCCATTACCATTCCCGTTCCATTTCCATTCCCGATCCATTTCCATTCCCGTTCCTTTTCCATTCCCGTTCCATTTCCATTCCCGTTCCGTTACCATTCCCGTTCCATTTCCGTTCCCGTTCCGTTTCCGTTCCCGTTCCATTTCCGTTCTCGTTCCGTTTCCGTTCCCGTTCCATTTCCATTCCCGTTCCATTTCCGTTCCCGTTCCATTTCCATTCCCGTTCCATTTCCATTCCCTTTCCATTTCCATTTCATTCCATTCCGTTCTGCTCGGGTACATTCCATTCCATTCCATTGCATTCCATTCCGTTCTGCTCCTGTCCATTCCATTCCATTCCATTCCGTTCCATTCCGTTCTACTCGGGTAGATTCCATTCCATTCCATTCCATTCCATTCCATTCCATTCCATGGAATTCCATTCCATTCCATTCCATTCCATTCCATTCCATTCCATGGAATTCCATTCCATTCCATACCATTCCATTCCATTCCATAGAATTCCATTCCATTCCATTCCATTCCATTGAATTCCGTTCCATTCCATTCCATTCCGTTCCGTTCCGTTCCGTTCCGTTCCGTTGCGTTCCGTTCCGTTGCGTTGTGTTCCGTTCCGTTCTACTCGGGTTGATTCCATTCTATTCCATTCCATTCCAATCCATTCCATTGAATTCCATTCCATTCCATTCCATTCCATGGAATTCCGTTCCATTCCATTCCATTCCGTTCCGTTCCGTCCCGTTCCGTTCCGTTCCGTTCCGTTGCGTTCCGTTCCGTTCTACTCGGGTTGATTCCATTCTATTCCATTCCATTCCATTCGATTCCATTCGATTCCATTCGATTCCACTCCATTCCATTCCATAGAATTCCATTCCATTCCATTCCATTCCATTGAATTCCATTCCATTCCATTCCATTCCATTGAATTCCATTCCATTCCATTCCATTCCATTGAATTCCATTCCATTCCATTCCATTCCATTCCATTCCATTCCATTCCATTCCATTCCATTCCATTCCATTCTACTGGTGTCCATTCCATTCCATTCCATTCCATTCCATTCCATTCCATTCCATTCCATTCCATTCCTTTCCATTCCATTGCATTCCATTGCATTCCATTCCATTCCATTCCATTCCATTCCATTCCATTCCATTCCACTCCACTCCACTCCACTCCACTCCACTCCATTCCACTCCACTCCACTCCGGTACATTCCATTCCATTCCATTCCATTCCATTCCATTCCATTCCATTCCGTGCTTCTCGGGTACATTCCGTTCCGTTCCATTCCATTCCATTCCGTTCCAGTGCACTCTACTCCACTCCACTCCACTCCACTCCACTCCGGTACATTCCATTCCATTCCATTCCATTCCATTCCATTCCATTTCCATTCCCATTCCATTTCCATTCCCGTTCCATTTCCATTCCCGTTTCTTTTCCATTCCCGTTCCATTTCCATTCCAGTTCCATTACCATTCCCGTTCCATTTCCATTCCCGATCCATTTCCATTCCCGTTCCTTTTCCATTCCCGTTCCATTTCCATTCCCGTTCCGTTACCATTCCCGTTCCATTTCCGTTCCCGTTCCGTTTCCGTTCCCGTTCCATTTCCGTTCTCGTTCCGTTTCCGTTCCCGTTCCATTTCCATTCCCGTTCCATTTCAGTTCCCGTTCCATTTCCATTCCCGTTCCATTTCCATTCCCTTTCCATTTCCATTTCATTCCATTCCGTTCTGCTCGGGTACCTTCCATTCCATTCCATTGCATTCCATTCCGTTCTGCTCCTGTCCATTCCATTCCATTCCATTCCGTTCCATTCCGTTCTACTCGGGTAGATTCCATTCCATTCCATTCCATTCCATTCCATTCCATTCCATTCCATTCCATTCTACTGGTGTCCATTCCATTCCATTCCATTCCATTCCATTGCATTGCATTCCATTCCATTCCATTGCATTCCATTCCATTCCATTCCATTCCATTCCGTTCCGTTCTACTCGGTTACATTCCATTCAATTCCATTCCATTCCGTTCTACTCGGGTAGATTCCATTCCATTCCATTCCATTCCTTTCCATTCCATTGCATTCCATTGCATTGCATTGCACTCAATTCCATTCCATTCCATTCCATTCCATTCCATTCCATTCCATTCCATTCCGTTCCGTTCAACTCGGTTACATTCCATTCAATTACATTCCATTCCGTTCTACTCGGTTACATTCCATTCCATTCCATTCCATTCCATTCCAATCCATTCCATTCCATTCCATTCCGTTCTACTTTGGTACATTCCATTCCATTCCATTCCATTCCATTCCATTCCTTTCCATTACATTCCATTCCATTCCATTCCGTTCTACTCTGGTTGATTCCATTCTATTCCATTCCATTCCATTCCATTCCATTGCATTCCATTCCATTCCATGGAATTCCATTCCATTCCATTCCATTCCATTCCATTCCATTCCATTCCATTGAATTCCATTCCATTCCATTCCATTCCATTCCATTGAATTCCATTCCATTCCATTCCATTCCATTGAATTCCATTCCGTTCCATTCCATTCCATTGAATTCCATTCCATTCCATTCCATTCCATTCCATTCCATTCCATTCCATTGAATTCCATTCCATTCCATTCCATTCCATTCCATTCCATTCCATCCCATTCCATTCCATTCCATTCCATTCCGTTCTACTCGGGTTGATTCCATTCTATTCCATTCCATTCCATTCGATCCCATTTGATTCCATTCGATTCCATTCAATTCCATTCGATTCCATTCCATTCCACTCCATTCCATTCCATTGAATTCCATTCCATTCCATTCCATTCCACTCCATTCCATTCCATTCCATTCCATTCCATTCCATTGAATTCCATTCCATTCCATTCCATTCCATTCCATTGAATTCCATTCCATTCCATTCCATTCCATTGAATTCCATTCCATTCCATTCCATTCCATTCCATTCCATTCCATTCCATTCCATTCTACTGGTGTCCATTCCATTCCATTGCATTCCATTCCATTCCATTCCTTTCCATTCCAAGCATTCCATTGCATTCCATTCCATTCCATTCCATTCCATTCCATTCCATTCCATTCCACTCCACTCCACTCCACTCCACTCCATTCCACTCCACTCCACTCCGGTACATTCCATTCCATTCCATTCCATTCCATTCCATTCCATTCCGTGCTTCTCGGGTACATTCCGTTCCGTTCCATTCCATTCCATTCCATTCCATTCCGTTCCAGTGCACTCTACTCCACTCCACTCCACTCCACTCCACTCCGGTACATTCCATTCCATTCCATTCCATTCCATTCCATTCCATTTCCATTCCCATTCCATTTCCATTCCCGTTCCATTTCTATTCCCGTTTCTTTTCCATTCCCGTTCCATTTCCATTCCAGTTCCATTACCATTCCCGTTCCATTTCCATTCCCGATCCATTTCCATTCCCGTTCCATTTCCATTCCCGTTCCATTTCCGTTCCCATTCCATTTCCATTCCCGTTCCATTTCCATTCCCTTTCCATTTCCATTGCATTCCATTCCGTTCTGCTCCTGTCCATTCCATTCCATTCCAATCCGTTCCATTCCGTTCTACTCGGGTAGATTCCATTCCATTCCATTCCATTCCATTCCATTCCATTCCATTCCATTCCATTCCATTCCATTCCATTCCATTCCATTCAACTGGTGTCCATTCCATTCCATTCCATTCCATTCCATTCCATTCCATTGCATTCCATTCCATTCCATTCCATTCCATTCCGTTCCGTTCTACTCGGTTACATTCCATTCAATTCCATTCCATTCCGTTCTACTCGGGTAGATTCCATTCCATTCCATTCCATTCCTTTCCATTCCATTGCATTCCATTGCATTGCATTGCACTCAATTCCATTCCATTCCATTCATTTGCATTCCATTCCATTCCATTCCATTCCATTCCGTTCCGTTCAACTCGGTTACAATCCATTCAATTACATTCCATTCCGTTCTACTCGGTTACATTCCATTCCATTCCATTCCATTCCAATCCATTCCATTCCATTCCATTCCGTTCTACTCGGGTACATTCCGTTCCATTCTATTCCATTCCATTCCATTCCATTCCATTCCATTCCATTCCTTACCATTCTACTTTGGTACATTCCATTCCATTCCATTCCATTCCATTCCATTCCATTCCATTCCATTCCATTCCATTCCATTCCATTCCGTTCTACTCAGGTTGATTCCATTCTATTCCATTCCATTCCATTCCATTCCATTCCATTCCATTCCATTCCATTTCCATTCCCATTCCATTTCCATTCCCGTTCCATTTCCATTCCCGTTTCTTTTCCATTCCCGTTCCATTTCCATTCCAGTTCCATTACCATTCCCGTTCCATTTCCATTCCCGATCCATTTCCATTCCCGTTCCTTTTCCATTCCCGTTCCATTTCCATTCCCGTTCCGTTACCATTCCCGTTCCATTTCCGTTCCCGTTCCGTTTCAGTTCCCGTTCCATTTCCGTTCTCGTTCCGTTTCCGTTCCCGTTCCATTTCCATTCCCGTTCCATTTCCGTTCCCGTTCCATTTCCATTCCCGTTCCATTTCCATTCCCTTTCCATTTCCATTTCATTCCATTCCGTTCTGCTCGGGTACATTCCATTCCATTCCATTGCATTCCATTCCGTTCTGCTCCTGTCCATTCCATTCCATTCCATTCCGTTCCATTCCGTTCTACTCGGGTAGATTCCATTCCATTCCATTCCATTCCATTCCATTCCATTCCATTCCATTCCATTCCATTCCATTCCATTCTACTGGTGTCCATTCCATTCCATTCCATTCCATTCCATTGCATTCCATTCCATTCCATTCCATTCCATTCCATTCCGTTCTACTCGGTTACATTCCATTCAATTCCATTCCATTCCGTTCTACTCGGGTAGATTCCATTCCATTCCATTCCATTCCTTTCCATTCCATTGCATTCCATTGCATTGCATTGCACTCAATTCCATTCCATTCCATTCCATTCCATTCCATTCCATTCCATTCCATTCCGTTCCGTTCAACTCGGTTACATTCCATTCAATTACATTCCATTCCGTTCTACTCGGTTACATTCCATTCCATTCCATTCCATTCCATTCCAATCCATTCCATTCCATTCCATTCCGTTCTACTCGGGTACGTTCCATTCCATTCCATTCCATTCCATTCCATTCCATTCCATTCCATTCCGTTCTACTTTGGTACATTCCATTCCATTCCATTCCATTCCATTCCATTCCATTCCATTCCATTCCATTCCATGGAATTCCATTCCATTCCATTCCATTCCATGGAATTCCATTCCATTCCATTCCATTCCATTCCATTGAATTCCATTCCATTCCATTCCATTCCATTCCATTCCATTCCATTGAATTCCATTCCGTTCCATTCCATTCCATTGAATTCCATTCCATTCCATTCCATTCCATTCCATTCCATTCCATTCCATTGAATTCCATTCCATTCCATTCCATTCCATTCCATTCCATCCCATTCCATTCCATTCCATTCCATTCCGTTCTACTCGGGTTGATTCCATTCTATTCCATTCCATTCCATTCGATCCCATTTGATTCCATTCGATTCCATTCAATTCCATTCGATTCCATTCCATTCCACTCCATTCCATTCCATTGAATTCCATTCCATTCCATTCCATTCCATTCCATTCCATTCCATTCCATTCCATTCCATTGAATTCCATTCCATTCCATTCCATTCCATTCCATTCCATTGAATTCCATTCCATTCCATTCCATTCCATTGAATTCCATTCCATTCCATTCCATTCCATTCCATTCTATTCCATTCCATTCCATTCCATTCTACTGGTGTCCATTCCATTCCATTCCATTCCATTCCATTCCATTCCTTTCCATTCCATTGCATTCCATTGCATTCCATTCCATTCCATTCCATTCCATTCCATTCCATTCCACTCCACTCCACTCCACTCCACTCCATTCCACTCCACTCCACTCCGGTACATTCCATTCCATTCCATTCCATTCCATTCCATTCCATTCCGTGCTTCTCGGGTACATTCCGTTCCGTTCCATTCCATTCCATTCCATTCCATTCCGTTCCAGTGCACTCTACTCAACTCCACTCCACTCCACTCCACTCCGGTACATTCCATTCCATTCCATTCCATTCCATTCCATTCCATTTCCATTCCCATTCCATTTCCATTCCCGTTCCATTTCTATTCCCGTTTCTTTTCCATTCCCGTTCCATTTCCATTCCAGTTCCATTACCATTCCCGTTCCATTTCCATTCCCGATCCATTTCCATTCCCGTTCCATTTCCATTCCCGTTCCATTTCCGTTCCCGTTCCATTTCCATTCCCGTTCCATTTCCATTCCCTTTCCATTTCCATTGCATTCCATTCCGTTCTGCTCCTGTCCATTCCATTCCATTCCAATCCGTTCCATTCCGTTCTACTCGGGTAGATTCCATTCCATTCCATTCCATTCCATTCCATTCCATTCCATTCCATTCCATTCCATTCCATTCCATTCAACTGGTGTCCATTCCATTCCATTCCATTCCATTCCATTCCATTCCATTCCATTGCATTCCATTCCATTCCATTCCATTCCATTCCGTTCCGTTCTACTCGGTTACATTCCATTCAATTCCATTCCATTCCGTTCTACTCGGGTAGATTCCATTCCATTCCATTCCATTCCTTTCCATTCCATTGCATTCCATTGCATTGCATTGCACTCAATTCCATTCCATTCCATTCCATTCCATTCCATTCCATTCCATTCCATTCCATTCCGTTCCGTTCAACTCGGTTACAATCCATTCAATTACATTCCATTCCGTTCTACTCGGTTACATTCCATTCCATTCCATTCCATTCCAATCCATTCCATTCCATTCCATTCCGTTCTACTCGGGTACATTCCGTTCCATTCCATTCCATTCCATTCCATTCCATTCCATTCCTTTCCATTCTACTTTGGTACATTCCATTCCATTCCATTCCATTCCATTCCATTCCATTCCATTCCATTCCATTCCATTCCATTCCATTCCGTTCTACTCAGGTTGATTCCATTCTATTCCATTCCATTCCATTCCATTCCATTCCATTCCATTCCATTTCCATTCCCATTCCATTTCCATTCCCGTTCCATTTCCATTCCCGTTTCTTTTCCATTCCCGTTCCATTTCCATTCCAGTTCCATTACCATTCCCGTTCCATTTCCATTCCCGATCCATTTCCATTCCCGTTCCTTTTCCATTCCCGTTCCATTTCCATTCCCGTTCCGTTACCATTCCCGTTCCATTTCCGTTCCCGTTCCGTTTCAGTTCCCGTTCCATTTCCGTTCTCGTTCCGTTTCCGTTCCCGTTCCATTTCCATTCCCGTTCCATTTCCGTTCCCGTTCCATTTCCATTCCCGTTCCATTTCCATTCCCTTTCCATTTCCATTTCATTCCATTCCGTTCTGCTCGGGTACATTCCATTCCATTCCATTGCATTCCATTCCGTTCTGCTCCTGTCCATTCCATTCCATTCCATTCCGTTCCATTCCGTTCTACTCGGGTAGATTCCATTCCATTCCATTCCATTCCATTCCATTCCATTCCATTCCATTCCATTCCATTCCATTCCATTCTACTGGTGTCCATTCCATTCCATTCCATTCCATTCCATTCCATTCCATTCCATTCCATTGCATTCCATTCCATTCCATTCCATTCCATTCCGTTCCGTTCTACTCGGTTACATTCCATTCAATTCCATTCCATTCCGTTCTACTCGGGTAGATTCCATTCCATTCCATTCCATTCCTTTCCATTCCATTGCATTCCATTGCATTGCATTGCACTCAATTCCATTCCATTCCATTCCATTCCATTCCATTCCATTCCATTCCATTCCGTTCCGTTCAACTCGGTTACATTCCATTCAATTACATTCCATTCCGTTCTACTCGGTTACATTCCATTCCATTCCATTCCATTCCATTCCAATCCATTCCATTCCATTCCATTCCGTTCTACTCGGGTACGTTCCATTCCATTCCATTCCATTCCATTCCATTCCATTCCATTCCATTCCATTCCGTTCTACTTTGGTACATTCCATTCCATTCCATTCCATTCCATTCCATTCCATTACATTCCATTACATTCCATTCCGTTCTACTCGGGTTGATTCCATTCTATTCCATTCCATTCCATTTGACTCCATTCGATTCCATTCCATTCCATTGCATTGAATTCCATTCCATTCCATTCCATTCCATTCCATTCCACTCCATTGAATTCCATTCCATTCCATTCCATTCCATTGCATTCCATTCCATTCCACTCCATTCCATTCCACTCCACTGCACTCCACTCCACTCCACTCCACTCCATTCCACTCCCTTCCATTCCATTAAATTGAATTCCATTCCATTCCATTTCATTCCATTCCATTCCATTCCACTCCATTCCATTCCACTCCACTCCACTCCACTCCACTCCACTCCATTCCATTCCCTTCCATTCCATTCAATTGAATTGCATTGAATTCCATTCCATTCCATTCCATAACATTTCATTCCATTCCATTCCATTCCATTCCATTCCATTCCATTCCATTCCATTCCGTTCTACTCGGGTTGATTCCATTCTATTCCATTCCACTCCATTCGATTCCATTCGATTCCATTCGATTCCATTCGATTCCATTCGTTTCCATTCCATTCCATTCCATTCTATTCCATTGAATTCCATTCCATTCCATTCCATTCCATTCCATTCCATTGCATTCCATTCCATTGAATTCCATTGAATTCCATTCCATTGAATTCCATTCCATTCCATTCCATTCCATTCCATTCCATTGAATTCCATTCCATTCCATTCCATTCCATTGAATTCCATTCCATTCCATTCCATTCCATGGAATTCCGTTCCATTCCATTCCATTCCGTTCCGTTCCGTCCCGTTCCGTTCCGTTCCGTTCCGTTGCGTTCCGTTCCGTTCTACTCGGGTTGATTCCATTCTATTCCATTCCATTCCATTCGATTCCATTCGATTCCATTCGATTCCACTCCATTCCATTCCATAGAATTCCATTCCATTCCATTCCATTCCATTGAATTCCATTCCATTCCATTCCATTCCATTGAATTCCATTCCATTCCATTCCATTCCATTGAATTCCATTCCATTCCATTCCATTCCATTCCATTCCATTCCATTCCATTCTACTGGTGTCCATTCCATTCCATTCCATTCCATTCAATTCCATTCCATTCCTTTCCATTCCATTGCATTCCATTGCATTCCATTCCATTCCATTCCATTCCATTCCATTCCACTCCACTCCACTCCACTCCACTCCATTCCACTCCACTCCACTCCGGTACATTCCATTCCATTCCATTCCATTCCATTCCATTCCGTGCTTCTCGGGTACATTCCGTTCCGTTCCATTCCATTCCATTCCATTCCATTCCGTTCCAGTGCACTCTACTCCACTCCACTCCACTCCACTCCACTCCGGTACATTCCATTCCATTCCATTCCATTCCATTCCATTTCCATTCCCATTCCATTTCCATTCCCGTTCCATTTCCATTCCCGTTTCTTTTCCATTCCCGTTCCATTTCCATTCCAGTTCCATTACCATTCCCGTTCCATTTCCATTCCCGATCCATTTCCATTCCCGTTCCATTTCCATTCCCGTTCCATTTCCATTCCCGTTCCATTACCATTCCCGTTCCATTTCCGTTCCCGTTCCGTTTCCGTTCCCGTTCCATTTCCGTTCTCGTTCCGTTTCCGTTCCCGTTCCATTTCCATTCCCGTTCCATTTGCGTTCCCGTTCCATTTCCATTCCCGTTCCATTTCCATTCCCTTTCCATTTCCATTTCATTCCATTCCGTTCTGCTCGGGTACATTCCATTCCATTCCATTGCATTCCATTCCGTTCTGCTCCTGTCCATTCCATTCCATTCCATTCCATTCCATTCCGTTCTACTCGGGTAGATTCCATTCCATTCCATTCCATTCCATTCCATTCCATTCCATTCCATTCCATTCAACTGGTGTCCATTCCATTCCATTCCATTCCATTCCATTCCATTCCATTCCATTCCATTCCATTGCATTCCATTCCATTCCATTCCATTCCATTCCGTTCCGTTCTACTCGGTTACATTCCATTCAATTCCATTCCATTCCGTTCTACTCGGGTAGATTCCATTCCATTCCATTCCATTCCTTGCCATTCCATTGCATTCCATTGCATTGCATTGCACTCAATTCCATTCCATTCCATTCCATTCCATTCCATTCCATTCCATTCCATTCCATTCCGTTCCGTTCAACTCGGTTACATTCCATTCAATTACATTCCATTCCGTTCTACTCGGTTACATTCCATTCCATTCCATTCCATTCCATTCCAATCCATTCCATTCCATTCCATTCCGTTCTACTCGGGTACATTCCATTCCATTCCATTCCATTCCATTCCATTCCATTCCATTCCATTCCATTCCATTCCGTTCTACTTTGGTACATTCCATTCCATTCCATTCCATTCCATTCCATTCCATTCCGTTCTACTCAGGTTGATTCCATTCTATTCCATTCCATTCCATTCCATTCCATTCGATTCCATTCCATTCCATTCCATAGAATTCCATTCCATTCCATTCCATTCCATGGAATTCCATTCCATTCCATTCCATTCCATGGAATTCCATTCCATTCCATTCCATTCCATTCCATTCCATTCCATTCCATTCCATTGAATTCCATTCCATTCCATTCCATTCCATTCCATTGAATTCCATTCCGTTCCATTCCATTCCATTGAATTCCATTCCATTCCATTCCATTCCATTCCATTCCATCCCATTCCATTCCATTCCATTCCATTCCATTGCATTCCATTCCATTCCATCCCATTCCATTCCATTCCATTCCATTCCGTTCTATTCGGGTTGATTCCATTCTATTCCATTCCATTCCATTCGATCCCATTTGATTCCATTCGATTCCATTCAATTCCATTCGATTCCATTCCATTCCACTCCATTCCATTCCATTGAATTCCATTCCATTCCATTCCATTCCATTCCATTCCATTCCATGGAATTCCATTCCATTCCATTCCATGGAATTCCATTCCATTCCATTCCATAGAATTCCATTCCATTCCATTCCATTCCACTGAATTCCGTTCCATTCCATTCCATTCCGTTCCGTTCCGTTCCGTTCTGTTGCGTTCCGTTCCGTTCCGTTGTGTTCCGTTCCGTTCTACTCGGGTTGATTCCATTCTATTCCATTCCATTCCAATCCATTCCATTCCATTCCATTGAATTCCATTCCATTCCATTCCATTCCATTCCATTCCATTCCATTCCATTGAATTCCATTCCATTCCATTCCATTCCATTCCATTCCATTCCATTGAATTCCATTCCATTCCATTCCATTCCATGGAATTCCGTTCCATTCCATTCCATTCCGTTCCGTTCCGTCCCGTTCCATTCCGTTCAGTTCCGTTGCGTTCCGTTCCGTTCTACTCGGGTTGATTCCATTCTATTCCATTCCATTCCATTCGATTCCATTCGATTCCATTCGATTCCACTCCATTCCATTCCATTGAATTCCATTCCATTCCATTCCATTCCATTCCATTCCATTCCATTCCATTCCATAGAATTCCATTCCATTCCATTCCATTCCATTGAATTCCATTCCATTCCATTCCATTCCATTCCATTCCATTCCATTCCATTCCATTCCATTCCTTTCCATTCCATTGCATTCCATTGCATTCCATTCCATTCCATTCCATTCCATTCCATTCCATTCCACTCCACTCCACTCCACTCCACTCCATTCCACTCCACTCCACTCCGGTACATTCCATTCCATTCCATTCCATTCCATTCCATTCCATTCCATTCCGTGCTTCTCGGGTACATTCCGTTCCGTTCCATTCCATTCCATTCCGTTCCAGTGCACTCTACTCCACTCCACTCCACTCCACTCCACTCCGGTACATTCCATTCCATTCCATTCCATTCCATTCCATTCCATTTCCATTCCCATTCCATTTCCATTCCCGTTCCATTTCCATTCCCGTTTCTTTTCCATTCCCGTTCCATTTCCATTCCAGTTCCATTACCATTCCCGTTCCATTTCCATTCCCGATCCATTTCCATTCCCGTTCCTTTTCCATTCCCGTTCCATTTCCATTCCCGTTCCGTTACCATTCCCGTTCCATTTCCGTTCCCGTTCCGTTTCCGTTCCCGTTCCATTTCCGTTCTCGTTCCGTTTCCGTTCCCGTTCCATTTCCATTCCCGTTCCATTTCCGTTCCCGTTCCATTTCCATTCCCGTTCCATTTCCATTCCCTTTCCATTTCCATTTCATTCCATTCCGTTCTGCTCGGGTACATTCCATTCCATTCCATTGCATTCCATTCCGTTCTGCTCCTGTCCATTCCATTCCATTCCATTCCGTTCCATTCCGTTCTACTCGGGTAGATTCCATTCCATTCCATTCCATTCCATTCCATTCCATTCCATGGAATTCCATTCCATTCCATTCCATTCCATTCCATTCCATTCCATGGAATTCCATTCCATTCCATTCCATTCCATTCCATTCCATTCCATGGAATTCCATTCCATTCCATTCCATTCCATTCCATTCCATGGAATTCCATTCCATTCCATTCCATTCCATTCCATTCCATTCCATTCCATTCCATGGAATTCCATTCCATTCCATTCCATTCCATAGAATTCCATTCCATTCCATTCCATTCCATTGAATTCCTTTCCATTCCATTCCATTCCGTTCCGTTCCGTTCCGTTCCATTCCGTTGCGTTCCGTTCCGTTGCGTTGTGTTCCGTTCCGTTCTACTCGGGTTGATTCCATTCTATTCCATTCCATTCCAATCCATTCCATTGAATTCCATTCCATTCCATTCCATTCCATGGAATTCCGTTCCATTCCATTCCATTCCGTTCCGTTCCGTCCCGTTCCGTTCCGTTCCGTTCCGTTGCGTTCCGTTCCGTTCTACTCGGGTTGATTCCATTCTATTCCATTCCATTCCATTCGATTCCATTCGATTCCATTCGATTCCACTCCATTCCATTCCATAGAATTCCATTCCATTCCATTCCATTCCATTGAATTCCATTCCATTCCATTCCATTCCATTGAATTCCATTCCATTCCATTCCATTCCATTCCATTCCATTCCATTCCATTCCATTCTACTGGTGTCCATTCCATTCCATTCCATTCCATTCCATTCCATTCCATTCCATTCCTTTCCATTCCATTGCATTCCATTGCATTCCATTCCATTCCATTCCATTCCATTCCATTCCATTCCACTCCACTCCACTCCACTCCACTCCATTCCACTCCACTCCACTCCGGTACATTCCATTCCATTCCATTCCATTCCATTCCATTCCATTCCATTCCGTGCTTCTCGGGTACATTCCGTTCCGTTCCATTCCATTCCATTCCGTTCCAGTGCACTCTACTCCACTCCACTCCACTCCACTCCACTCCGGTACATTCCATTCCGTTCCATTCCATTCCATTCCATTTCCATTCCCATTCCATTTCCATTCCCGTTCCATTTCCATTCCCGTTTCTTTTCCATTCCCGTTCCATTTCCATTCCAGTTCCATTACCATTCCCGTTCCATTTCCATTCCCGATCCATTTCCATTCCCGTTCCTTTTCCATTCCCGTTCCATTTCCATTCCCGTTCCGTTACCATTCCCGTTCCATTTCCGTTCCCGTTCCGTTTCCGTTCCCGTTCCATTTCCGTTCTCGTTCCGTTTCCGTTCCCGTTCCATTTCCATTCCCGTTCCATTTCAGTTCCCGTTCCATTTCCATTCCCGTTCCATTTCCATTCCCTTTCCATTTCCATTTCATTCCATTCCGTTCTGCTTGGGTACCTTCCATTCCATTCCATTGCATTCCATTCCGTTCTGCTCCTGTCCATTCCATTCCATTCCATTCCGTTCCATTCCGTTCTACTCGGGTAGATTCCATTCCATTCCATTCCATTCCATTCCATTCCATTCCATTCCATTCCATTCCATTCTACTGGTGTCCATTCCATTCCATTCCATTCCATTCCATTCCATTCCATTCCATTCCATTCCATTCCATTCCATTGCATTCCATTCCATTCCATTCCATTCCATTCCGTTCCGTTCTACTCGGTTACATTCCATTCAATTCCATTCCATTCCGTTCTACTCGGGTAGATTCCATTCCATTCCATTCCATTCCTTTCCATTCCATTGCATTCCATTGCATTGCATTGCATTCAATTCCATTCCATTCCATTCCATTCCATTCCATTCCATTCCATTCCATTCCGTTCCGTTCAACTCGGTTACATTCCATTCAATTACATTCCATTCCGTTCTACTCGGTTACATTCCATTCCATTCCATTCCATTCCATTCCAATCCATTCCATTCCATTCCATTCCGTTCTACTTTGGTACATTCCATTCCATTCCATTCCATTCCATTCCATTCCTTTCCATTACATTCCATTCCATTCCATTCCGTTCTACTCGGGTTGATTCCATTCTATTCCATTCCATTCCATTCCATTCCATTCCATGGAATTCCATTCCATTCCATTCCATTCCATGGAATTCCATTCCATTCCATTCCATTCCATTCCATTCCATTGAATTCCATTCCATTCCATTCCATTCCATTCCATTGAATTCCATTCCGTTCCATTCCATTCCATTGAATTCCATTCCATTCCATTCCATTCCATTCCATTCCATTCCATTCCATTCCATTGAATTCCATTCCATTCCATTCCATTCCATTCCATTCCATTCCATTCCATCCCATTCCATTCCATTCCATTCCATTCCGTTCTACTCGGGTTGATTCCATTCTATTCCATTCCATTCCATTCGATCCCATTTGATTCCATTCGATTCCATTCAATTCCATTCGATTCCATTCCATTCCACTCCATTCCATTCCATTGAATTCCATTCCATTCCATTCCATTCCATTCCATTCCATTCCATTCCATTCCATTCCATTGAATTCCATTCCATTCCATTCCATTCCATTCCATTCCATTCCATTGAATTCCATTCCATTCCATTCCATTCCATTGAATTCCATTCCATTCCATTCCATTCCATTCCATTCCATTCCATTCCATTCTACTGGTGTCCATTCCATTCCATTCCATTCCATTCCATTCCATTCCATTCCATTCCTTTCCATTCCATTGCATTCCATTGCATTCCATTCCATTCCATTCCATTCCATTCCATTCCATTCCACTCCACTCCACTCCACTCCACTCCCTTCCACTCCACTCCACTCCGGTACATTCCATTCCATTCCATTCCATTCCTTTCCATTCCATTCCATTCCGTGCTTCTCGGGCACATTCCGTTCCGTTCCATTCCATTCCATTCCATTCCATTCCGTTCCAGTGCACTCTACTCCACTCCACTCCACTCCACTCCACTCCACTCCGGTACATTCCATTCCATTCCATTCCATTCCATTTCCATTCCCATTCCATTTCCATTCCCGTTCCATTTCTATTCCCGTTTCTTTTCCATTCCCGTTCCATTTCCATTCCAGTTCCATTACCATTCCCGTTCCATTTCCATTCCCGATCCATTTCCATTCCCGTTCCATTTCCATTCCCGTTCCATTTCCATTCCCGTTCCATTACCATTCCCGTTCCATTTCCGTTCCCGTTCCGTTTCCGTTCCCGTTCCATTTCCGTTCTCGTTCCGTTTCCGTTCCCGTTCCATTTCCATTCCCGTTCCGTTTCCGTTCCCGTTCCATTTCCATTCCCGTTCCATTTCCATTCCCTTTCCATTTCCATTTCATTCCATTCCGTTCTGCTCGGGTACATTCCATTCCATTCCATTGCATTCCATTCCGTTCTGCTCCTGTCCATTCCATTCCATTCCAATCCGTTCCATTCCGTTCTACTCGGGTAGATTCCATTCCATTCCATTCCATTCCATTCCATTCCATTCCATTCCATTCCATTCCATTCCATTCCATTCAACTGGTGTCCATTCCATTCCATTCCATTCCATTCCATTCCATTCCATTGCATTCCATTCCATTCCATTCCATTCCATTCCGTTCCGTTCTACTCGGTTACATTCCATTCAATTCCATTCCATTCCGTTCTACTCGGGTAGATTCCATTCCATTCCATTCCATTCCTTTCCATTCCATTGCATTCCATTGCATTGCATTGCACTCAATTCCATTCCATTCCATTCCATTCCATTCCATTCCATTCCATTCCATTCCATTCCATTCCATTCCGTTCCGTTCAACTCGGTTACAATCCATTCAATTACATTCCATTCCGTTCTACTCGGTTACATTCCATTCCATTCCATTCCATTCCATTCCAATCCATTCCATTCCATTCCATTCCGTTCTACTCGGGTACATTCCGTTCCTTTCCATTCCATTCCATTCCATTCCATTCCATTCCATTCCTTTCCGTTCTACTTTGGTACATTCCATTCCATTCCATTCCATTCCATTCCATTCCATTCCATTCCATTCCATTCCATTCCATTCCATTCCATTCCATTCCATTCCATTCCGTTCTACTCAGGTTGATTCCATTCTATTCCATTCCATTCCATTCCATTCCATTCCATTTCATTCCATTCCATTTCCATTCCCATTCCATTTCCATTCCCGTTCCATTTCCATTCCCGTTTCTTTTCCATTCCCGTTCCATTTCCATTCCAGTTCCATTACCATTCCCGTTCCATTTCCATTCCCGATCCATTTCCATTCCCGTTCCTTTTCCATTCCCGTTCCATTTCCATTCCCGTTCCGTTACCATTCCCGTTCCATTTCCGTTCCCGTTCCGTTTCCGTTCCCGTTCCATTTCCGTTCTCGTTCCGTTTCCGTTCCCGTTCCATTTCCATTCCCGTTCCATTTCCGTTCCCGTTCCATTTCCATTCCCGTTCCATTTCCATTCCCTTTCCATTTCCATTTCATTCCATTCCGTTCTGCTCGGGTACATTCCATTCCATTCCATTGCATTCCATTCCGTTCTGCTCCTGTCCATTCCATTCCATTCCATTCCGTTCCATTCCGTTCTACTCGGGTAGATTCCATTCCATTCCATTCCATTCCATTCCATTCCATTCCATTCCATTCCATTCCATTCTACTGGTGTCCATTCCATTCCATTCCATTCCATTCCATTCCATTCCATTCCATTGCATTCCATTCCATTCCATTCCATTCCATTCCGTTCCGTTCTACTCGGTTACATTCCATTCAATTCCATTCCATTCCGTTCTACTCGGGTAGATTCCATTCCATTCCATTCCATTCCTTTCCATTCCATTGCATTCCATTGCATTGCATTGCACTCAATTCCATTCCATTCCATTCCATTCCATTCCATTCCATTCCATTCCATTCCGTTCCGTTCAACTCGGTTGCATTCCATTCAATTACATTCCATTCCATTCCAATCCATTCCATTCCATTCCATTCCGTTCTACTCGGGTACGTTCCATTCCATTCCATTCCATTCCATTCCAATCCATTCCATTCCATTCCATTCCGTTCTACTCGGGTACGTTCCATTCCATTCCATTCCATTCCATTCCATTCCATTCCGTTCTACTTTGGTACATTCCATTCCATTCCATTCCATTCCATTCCATTCCATTCCATTCCATTACATTCCATTCCATTCCATTCCGTTCTACTCAGGTTGATTCCATTCTGTTCCATTCCATTCCATTCCATTCCATTCCATTCCATTCCATTCCATTCCATTCCATTCGATTCCATTCCATTCCATTCCATTGAATTCCATTCCATTCCATTCCATTCCATGGAATTCCATTCCATTCCATTCCATTCCATTCCATTCCATTCCATTGAATTCCATTCCATTCCATTCCATTCCATTCCATTGAATTCCATTCCGTTCCATTCCATTCCATTGAATTCCATTCCATTCCATTCCATTCCATTCCATTCCATTCCATTCGATTCCATTCCATTGAATTCCATTCCATTCCATTCCATTCCATTCCATTCCATTCCATCCCATTCCATTCCATTCCATTCCATTCCGTTCTACTCGGGTTGATTCCATTCTATTCCATTCCATTCCATTCGATCCCATTTGATTCCATTCGATTCCATTCAATTCCATTCGATTCCATTCCATTCCACTCCATTCCATTCCATTGAATTCCATTCCATTCCATTCCATTCCATTCCATTCCATTCCATTGAATTCCATTCCATTCCATTCCATTCCATTCCATTGAATTCCATTCCATTCCATTCCATTCCATTCCATTCCATTCCATTCTACTGGTGTCCATTCCATTCCATTCCTTTCCATTCCATTCCATTCCATTCCATTCCTTTCCATTCCATTGCATTCCATTGCATTCCATTCCATTCCATTCCATTCCATTCCATTCCATTCCACTCCACTCCACTCCACTCCACTCCATTCCACTCCACTCCACTCCGGTACATTCCTTTCCATTCCATTCCATTCCATTCCATTCCATTCCATTCCGTGCTTCTCGGGTACATTCCGTTCCGTTCCATTCCATTCCATTCCATTCCATTCCGTTCCAGTGCACTCTACTGCACTCCACTCCACTCCACTCCACTCCGGTACATTCCATTCCATTCCATTCCATTCCATTACATTACATTTCCATTCCCATTCCATTTCCATTCCCGTTCCATTTCCATTCCCGTTTCTTTTCCATTCCCGTTCCATTTCCATTCCAGTTCCATTACCATTCCCGTTCCATTTCCATTCCCGATCCATTTCCATTCCCGTTCCATTTCCATTCCCGTTCCATTTCCATTCCCGTTCCATTACCATTCCCGTTCCATTTCCTTTCCCGTTCCGTTTCCGTTCCCGTTCCATTTCCGTTCTCGTTCCGTTTCCATTCCCGTTCCATTTCCATTCCCGTTCCATTTCCGTTCCCGTTCCATTTCCATTCCCGTTCCATTTCCATTCCCTTTCCATTTCCATTTCATTCCATTCCGTTCTGCTCGGGTACATTCCATTCCATTCCATTGCATTCCATTCCGTTCTGCTCCTGTCCATTCCATTCCATTCCAATCCGTTCCATTCCGTTCTACTCGGGTAGATTCCATTCCATTCCATTCCATTCCATTCCATTCCATTCCATTCCATTCCATTCCATTCTACTGGTGTCCATTCCATTCCATTCCATTCCATTCCATTCCATTCCATTCCATTCCATTGCATTCCATTCCATTACATTCCATTCCGTTCCGTTCTACTCGGTTACATTCCATTCAATTCCATTCCATTCCGTTCTACTCGGGTAGATTCCATTCCATTCCATTCCATTCCTTTCCATTCCATTGCATTCCATTGCATTGCATTGCACTCAATTCCATTCCATTCCATTCCATTCCATTCCATTCCATTCCATTCCATTCCGTTCCGTTCAACTCGGTTACATTCCATTCAATTACATTCCATTCCGTTCTACTCGGTTACATTCCATTCCATTCCATTCCATTCCATTCCAATCCATTCCATTCCATTCCATTCCGTTCTACTCGGGTACATTCCGTTCCATTCCATTCCATTCCATTCCATTCCATTCCATTCCTTTCCGTTCTACTTTGGTACATTCCATTCCATTCCATTCCATTCCATTCCATTCCATTCCATTCCATTCCATTCCATTCCATTCCATTCCGTTCTACTCAGGTTGATTCCATTCTATTCCATTCCATTCCATTCCATTCCATTCCATTCCATTCCATTCGATTCCATTCCTTTCCATTCCATTGAATTCCATTCCATTCCATTCCATTCCATTCCATTCCATTCCATTGAATTCCATTCCATTCCATTCCATTCCATTCCATTCCATCCCATTCCATTCCATTCCATTCCATTCCGTTCTACTCGGGTTGATTCCATTCTATTCCATTCCATTCCATTCGATCCCATTTGATTCCATTCGATTCCATTCAATTCCATTCGATTCCATTCCATTCCACTCCATTCCATTCCATTGAATTCCATTCCATTCCATTCCATTCCATTCCATTCCATGGAATTCCATTCCTTTCCATTCCATTCCATTCCATTCCATTCCATTCCATAGAATTCCATTCCATTCCATTCCATTCCACTGAATTCCGTTCCATTCCATTCCATTCCGTTCCGTTCCGTTCCGTTGCGTTCCGTTGCGTTCCGTTCCGTTCCTTTGTGTTCCGTTCCGTTCTACTCGGGTTGATTCCATTCTATTCCATTCAATTCCAATCCATTCCGTTCCATTCCATTGAATTCCATTCCATTCCATTCCATTCCATTCCATTCCATTCCATTCCATTCCATTCCATGGAATTCCGTTCCATTCCATTCCATTCCGTTCCGTTCCATCCCGTTCCGTTCCGTTCCGTTCCGATGCGTTCCGTTCCGTTCTACTCGGGTTGATTCCATTCTATTCCATTCCATTCCATTCGATTCCATTCGATTCCATTCGATTCCACTCCATTCCATTCCATAGAATTCCATTCCATTCCATTCCATTCCATTGAATTCCATTCCATTCCATTCCATTCCATTGAATTCCATTCCATTCCATTCCATTCCATTGAATTCCATTCCATTCCATTCCATTCCATTCCATTCCATTCCATTCCATTCCATTCCATTGAATTCCATTCCATTCCATTCCATTCCATTCCATTCCATTCCATTCCATTCCATTCCATTCCATTCTACTGTTGTCCATTCCATTCCATTCCATTCCATTCCATTCCATTCCATTCCAGTCCTTTCCATTCCATTGCATTCCATTGCATTCCATTCCATTCCATTCCATTCCATTCCATTCCATTCCATTCCACTCCACTCCACTCCACTCCACTCCATTCCACTCCACTCCACTCCGGTACATTCCATTCCATTCCATTCCATTCCATTCCATTCCATTCCGTGCTTCTCGGGTACATTCCGTTCCGTTCCATTCCATTCCATTCCATTCCATTCCGTTCCAGTGCACTCTACTCCACTCCACTCCACTCCACTCCGGTACATTCCATTCCATTCCATTCCATTCCATTCCATTCCATTCCATTCCATTCCATTCCATTTCCATTCCCATTCCATTTCCATTCCCGTTCCATTTCCATTCCCGTTTCTTTTCCATTCCCGTTCCATTTCCATTCCAGTTCCATTACCATTCCCGTTCCATTTCCATTCCCGATCCATTTCCATTCCCGTTCCTTTTCCATTCCCGTTCCATTTCCATTCCCGTTCCGTTACCATTCCCGTTCCATTTCCGTTCCCGTTCCGTTTCCGTTCCCGTTCCATTTCCGTTCTCGTTCCGTTTCCGTTCCCGTTCCATTTCCATTCCCATTCCATTTCCGTTCCCGTTCCATTTCCATTCCCGTTCCATTTCCATTCCCTTTCCATTTCCATTTCATTCCATTCCGTTCTGCTCGGGTACATTCCATTCCATTCCATTGCATTCCATTCCGTTCTGCTCCTGTCCATTCCATTCCATTCCATTCCGTTCCATTCCGTTCTACTCGGGTAGATTCCATTCCATTCCATTCCATTCCATTCCATTCCATTCCATTCCATTCCATTCCATTCCATTCCATTCCATGGAATTCCATTCCATTCCATTCCATTCCATGGAATTCCATTCCATTCCATTCCATTCCATTCCATTCCATAGAATTCCATTCCATTCCATTCCATTCCATTGAATTCCGTTCCATTCCATTCCATTCCGTTCCGTTCCGTTCCGTTCCGTTCCGTTGCGTTCCGTTCCGTTGCGTTGTGTTCCGTTCCGTTCTACTCGGGTTGATTCCATTCTATTCCATTCCATTCCAATCCATTCCATTGAATTCCATTCCATTCCATTCCATTCCATGGAATTCCGTTCCATTCCATTCCATTCCGTTCCGTTCCGTCCCGTTCCGTTCCGTTCCGTTCCGTTGCGTTCCGTTCCGTTCTACTCGGGTTGATTCCATTCTATTCCATTCCATTCCATTCGATTCCATTCGATTCCATTCGATTCCACTCCATTCCATTCCATAGAATTCCATTCCATTCCATTCCATTCCATTGAATTCCATTCCATTCCATTCCATTCCATTGAATTCCATTCCATTCCATTCCATTCCATTGAATTCCATTCCATTCCATTCCATTCCATTCCATTCCATTCCATTCCATTCCATTCCATTCCATTCTACTGGTGTCCATTCCATTCCATTCCATTCCATTCCATTCCATTCCATTCCTTTCCATTCCATTGCATTCCATTGCATTCCATTCCATTCCATTCCATTCCATTCCGTTCCATTCCATTCCATTCCATTCCATTCCTTTTCATTCCATTGCATTCCATTGCATTCCATTCCATTCCATTCCATTCCATTCCATTCCACTCCACTCCACTCCACTCCACTCCATTCCACTCCACTCCACTCCGGTACATTCCATTCCATTCCATTCCATTCCATTCCATTCCATTCCATTCCATTCCATTCCGTGCTTCTCGGGTACATTCCGTTCCGTTCCATTCCATTCCATTCCGTTCCAGTGCACTCTACTCCACTCCACTCCACTCCACTCCACTCCGGTACATTCCATTCCATTCCATTCCATTCCATTCCATTCCATTTCCATTCCCATTCCATTTCCATTCCCGTTCCATTTCCATTCCCGTTTCTTTTCCATTCCCGTTAAATTTCCATTCCAGTTCCATTACCATTCCCGTTCCATTTCCATTCCCGATCCATTTCCATTCCCGTTCCTTTTCCATTCCCGTTCCATTTCCATTACCGTTCCGTTACCATTCCCGTTCCATTTCCGTTCCCGTTCCGTTTCCGTTCCCGTTCCATTTCCGTTCTCGTTCCGTTTCCGTTCCCGTTCCATTTCCATTCCCGTTCCATTTCCGTTCCCGTTCCATGTCCATTCCCGTTCCATTTCCCTTCCCTTTCCATTTCCATTTCATTCCATTCCGTTCTGCTCGGGTACATTCCATTCCATTCCATTGCATTCCATTCCGTTCTGCTCCTGTCCATTCCATTCCATTCCATTCCGTTCCATTCCGTTCTACTCGGGTAGATTCCATTCCATTCCATTCCATTCCATTCCATTCCATTCCATTCCATTCCATTCCATGGAATTCCATTCCATTCCATTCCATTCCATTCCATTCCATTCCATTCCATGGAATTCCATTCCATTCCATTCCATTCCATTCCATTCCATAGAATTCCATTCCATTCCATTCCATTCCATTGAATTCCGTTCCATTCCATTCCATTCCGTTCCGTTCCGTTCCGTTCCGTTCCGTTGCGTTCCGTTCCGTTGCGTTGTGTTCCGTTCCGTTCTACTCGGGTTGATTCCATTCTATTCCATTCCATTCCAATCCATTCCATTGAATTCCATTCCATTCCATTCCATTCCATGGAATTCCGTTCCATTCCATTCCATTCCGTTCCGTTCCGTCCCGTTCCGTTCCGTTCCGTTCCGTTGCGTTCCGTTCCGTTCTACTCGGGTTGATTCCATTCTATTCCATTCCATTCCATTCGATTCCATTCGATTCCATTCGATTCCACTCCATTCCATTCCATAGAATTCCATTCCATTCCATTCCATTCCATTGAATTCCATTCCATTCCATTCCATTCTATTGAATTCCATTCCATTCCATTCCATTCCATTGAATTCCATTCCATTCCATTCCATTCCATTCCATTCCATTCCATTCCATTCCATTCCATTCCATTCCATTCCATTCTACTGGTGTCCATTCCATTCCATTCCATTCCATTCCATTCCATTCCATTCCATTCCATTCCTTTCCATTCCATTGCATTCCATTGCATTCCATTCCATTCCATTCCATTCCATTCCATTCCATTCCACTCCACTCCACTCCACTCCACTCCATTCCACTCCACTCCACTCCGGTACATTCCATTCCATTCCATTCCATTCCATTCCATTCCATTCCATTGCGTGCTTCTCGGGTACATTCCGTTCCGTTCCATTCCATTCCATTCCGTTCCAGTGCACTCTACTCCACTCCACTCCACTCCACTCCACTCCGGTACATTCCATTCCATTCCATTCCATTCCATTCCATTCCATTTCCATTCCCATTCCATTTCCATTCCCGTTCCATTTCCATTCCCGTTTCTTTACCATTCCCGTTCCATTTCCATTCCAGTTCCATTACCATTCCCGTTCCATTTCCATTCCCGATCCATTTCCATTCCCGTTCCTTTTCCATTCCCGTTCCATTTCCATTCCCGTTCCGTTACCATTCCCGTTCCATTTCCGTTCCCGTTCCGTTTCCGTTCCCGTTCCATTTCCGTTCTCGTTCCGTTTCCGTTCCCGTTCCATTTCCATTCCCGTTCCATTTCAGTTCCCGTTCCATTTCCATTCCCGTTCCATTTCCATTCCCTTTCCATTTCCATTTCATTCCATTCCGTTCTGCTCGGGTACCTTCCATTCCATTCCATTGCATTCCATTCCGTTCTGCTCCTGTCCATTCCATTCCATTCCATTCCGTTCCATTCCGTTCTACTCGGGTAGATTCCATTCCATTCCATTCCATTCCATTCCATTCCATTCCATTCCATTCTACTGGTGTCCATTCCATTCCATTCCATTCCATTCCATTCCATTGCATTCCATTCCATTCCATTGCATTCCATTCCATTCCATTCCATTCCATTCCGTTCCGTTCTACTCGGTTACATTCCATTCAATTCCATTCCATTCCGTTCTACTCGGGTAGATTCCATTCCATTCCATTCCATTCCTTTCCATTCCATTGCATTCCATTGCATTGCATTGCACTCAATTCCATTCCATTCCATTCCATTCCATTCCATTCCATTCCATTCCATTCCGTTCCGTTCAACTCGGTTACATTCCATTCAATTACATTCCATTCCGTTCTACTCGGTTACATTCCATTCCATTCCATTCCATTCCATTCCAATCCATTCCATTCCATTCCATTCCGTTCTACTTTGCTACATTCCATTCCATTCCATTCCATTCCATTCCATTCCATTCCATTCCATTCCATTCCATTCCATTCCATTCCATTCCATTCCATTCCATGGAATTCCATTCCATTCCATTCCATTCCATGGAATTCCATTCCATTCCATTCCATTCCATTCCATTGAATTCCATTCCATTCCATTCCATTCCATTCCATTCCATTCCATTGAATTCCATTCCGTTCCATTCCATTCCATGGAATTCCATTCCATTCCATTCCATTCCATTCCATTCCATTCCATTCCATTCCATTGAATTCCATTCCATTCCATTCCATTCCATTCCATTCCATTCCATTCCATTCCATCCCATTCCATTCCATTCCATTCCATTCCATTCCGTTCTACTCGGGTTGATTCCATTCTATTCCATTCCATTCCATTCGATCCCATTTGATTCCATTCGATTCCATTCAATTCCATTCGATTCCATTCCATTCCACTCCATTCCATTCCATTGAATTCCATTCCATTCCATTCCATTCCATTCCATTCCATTCCATTCCATTCCATTCCATTGAATTCCATTCCATTCCATTCCATTCCATTCCATTCCATTGAATTCCATTCCATTCCATTCCATTCCATTGAATTCCATTCCATTCCATTCCATTCCATTCCATTCCATTCCATTCCATTCCATTCCATTCTACTGGTGTCCATTCCATTCCATTCCATTCCATTCCATTCCATTCCTTTCCATTCCATTGCATTCCATTGCATTCCATTCCATTCCATTCCATTCCATTCCATTCCATTCCACTCCACTCCACTCCACTCCACTCCATTCCACTCCACTCCACTCCGGTACATTCCATTCCATTCCATTCCATTCCATTCCATTCCATTCCGTGCTTCTCGGGTACATTCCGTTCCGTTCCATTCCATTCCATTCCATTCCATTCCGTTCCAGTGCACTCTACTCCACTCCACTCCACTCCACTCCACTCCGGTACATTCCATTCCATTCCATTCCATTCCATTCCATTCCATTTCCATTCCCATTCCATTTCCATTCCCGTTCCATTTCTATTCCCGTTTCTTTTCCATTCCCGTTCCATTTCCATTCCAGTTCCATTACCATTCCCGTTCCATTTCCATTCCCGATCCATTTCCATTCCCGTTCCATTTCCATTCCCGTTCCATTTCCGTTCCCGTTCCATTTCCATTCCCGTTCCATTTCCATTCCCTTTCCATTTCCATTGCATTCCATTCCGTTCTGCTCCTGTCCATTCCATTCCATTCCAATCCGTTCCATTGCGTTCTACTCGGGTAGATTCCATTCCATTCCATTCCATTCCATTCCATTCCATTCCATTCCATTCCATTCCATGGAATTCCATTCCATTCCATTCCATTCCATTCCATTCCATAGAATTCCATTCCATTCCATTCCATTCCATTGAATTCCGTTCCATTCCATTCCATTCCGTTCCGTTCCGTTCCGTTCCGTTCCGTTGCGTTCCGTTCCGTTGCGTTGTGTTCCGTTCCGTTCTACTCGGGTTGATTCCATTCTATTCCATTCCATTCCAATCCATTCCATTGAATTCCATTCCATTCCATTCCATTCCATGGAATTCCGTTCCATTCCATTCCATTCCGTTCCGTTCCGTCCCGTTCCGTTCCGTTCCGTTCCGTTGCGTTCCGTTCCGTTCTACTCGGGTTGATTCCATTCTATTCCATTCCATTCCATTCGATTCCATTCGATTCCATTCGATTCCACTCCATTCCATTCCATAGAATTCCATTCCATTCCATTCCATTCCATTGAATTCCATTCCATTCCATTCCATTCCATTGAATTCCATTCCATTCCATTCCATTCCATTGAATTCCATTCCATTCCATTCCATTCCATTCCATTCCATTCCATTCCATTCCATTCCATTCCATTCTACTGGTGTCCATTCCATTCCATTCCATTCCATTCCATTCCATTCCATTCCTTTCCATTCCATTGCATTCCATTGCATTCCATTCCATTCCATTCCATTCCATTCCGTTCCATTCCATTCCATTCCATTCCATTCCTTTTCATTCCATTGCATTCCATTGCATTCCATTCCATTCCATTCCATTCCATTCCATTCCACTCCACTCCACTCCACTCCACTCCATTCCACTCCACTCCACTCCGGTACATTCCATTCCATTCCATTCCATTCCATTCCATTCCATTCCATTCCATTCCATTCCATTCCGTGCTTCTCGGGTACATTCCGTTCCGTTCCATTCCATTCCATTCCGTTCCAGTGCACTCTACTCCACTCCACTCCACTCCACTCCACTCCGGTACATTCCATTCCATTCCATTCCATTCCATTCCATTCCATTTCCATTCCCATTCCATTTCCATTCCCGTTCCATTTCCATTCCCGTTTCTTTTCCATTCCCGTTAAATTTCCATTCCAGTTCCATTACCATTCCCGTTCCATTTCCATTCCCGATCCATTTCCATTCCCGTTCCTTTTCCATTCCCGTTCCATTTCCATTACCGTTCCGTTACCATTCCCGTTCCATTTCCGTTCCCGTTCCGTTTCCGTTCCCGTTCCATTTCCGTTCTCGTTCCGTTTCCGTTCCCGTTCCATTTCCATTCCCGTTCCATTTCCGTTCCCGTTCCATGTCCATTCCCGTTCCATTTCCCTTCCCTTTCCATTTCCATTTCATTCCATTCCGTTCTGCTCGGGTACATTCCATTCCATTCCATTGCATTCCATTCCGTTCTGCTCCTGTCCATTCCATTCCATTCCATTCCGTTCCATTCCGTTCTACTCGGGTAGATTCCATTCCATTCCATTCCATTCCATTCCATTCCATTCCATTCCATTCCATTCCATGGAATTCCATTCCATTCCATTCCATTCCATTCCATTCCATTCCATTCCATGGAATTCCATTCCATTCCATTCCATTCCATTCCATTCCATAGAATTCCATTCCATTCCATTCCATTCCATTGAATTCCGTTCCATTCCATTCCATTCCGTTCCGTTCCGTTCCGTTCCGTTCCGTTGCGTTCCGTTCCGTTGCGTTGTGTTCCGTTCCGTTCTACTCGGGTTGATTCCATTCTATTCCATTCCATTCCAATCCATTCCATTGAATTCCATTCCATTCCATTCCATTCCATGGAATTCCGTTCCATTCCATTCCATTCCGTTCCGTTCCGTCCCGTTCCGTTCCGTTCCGTTCCGTTGCGTTCCGTTCCGTTCTACTCGGGTTGATTCCATTCTATTCCATTCCATTCCATTCGATTCCATTCGATTCCATTCGATTCCACTCCATTCCATTCCATAGAATTCCATTCCATTCCATTCCATTCCATTGAATTCCATTCCATTCCATTCCATTCTATTGAATTCCATTCCATTCCATTCCATTCCATTGAATTCCATTCCATTCCATTCCATTCCATTCCATTCCATTCCATTCCATTCCATTCCATTCCATTCCATTCCATTCTACTGGTGTCCATTCCATTCCATTCCATTCCATTCCATTCCATTCCATTCCATTCCATTCCTTTCCATTCCATTGCATTCCATTGCATTCCATTCCATTCCATTCCATTCCATTCCATTCCATTCCACTCCACTCCACTCCACTCCACTCCATTCCACTCCACTCCACTCCGGTACATTCCATTCCATTCCATTCCATTCCATTCCATTCCATTCCATTGCGTGCTTCTCGGGTACATTCCGTTCCGTTCCATTCCATTCCATTCCGTTCCAGTGCACTCTACTCCACTCCACTCCACTCCACTCCACTCCGGTACATTCCATTCCATTCCATTCCATTCCATTCCATTCCATTTCCATTCCCATTCCATTTCCATTCCCGTTCCATTTCCATTCCCGTTTCTTTACCATTCCCGTTCCATTTCCATTCCAGTTCCATTACCATTCCCGTTCCATTTCCATTCCCGATCCATTTCCATTCCCGTTCCTTTTCCATTCCCGTTCCATTTCCATTCCCGTTCCGTTACCATTCCCGTTCCATTTCCGTTCCCGTTCCGTTTCCGTTCCCGTTCCATTTCCGTTCTCGTTCCGTTTCCGTTCCCGTTCCATTTCCATTCCCGTTCCATTTCAGTTCCCGTTCCATTTCCATTCCCGTTCCATTTCCATTCCCTTTCCATTTCCATTTCATTCCATTCCGTTCTGCTCGGGTACCTTCCATTCCATTCCATTGCATTCCATTCCGTTCTGCTCCTGTCCATTCCATTCCATTCCATTCCGTTCCATTCCGTTCTACTCGGGTAGATTCCATTCCATTCCATTCCATTCCATTCCATTCCATTCCATTCCATTCCATTCTACTGGTGTCCATTCCATTCCATTCCATTCCATTCCATTCCATTGCATTCCATTCCATTCCATTGCATTCCATTCCATTCCATTCCATTCCATTCCGTTCCGTTCTACTCGGTTACATTCCATTCAATTCCATTCCATTCCGTTCTACTCGGGTAGATTCCATTCCATTCCATTCCATTCCTTTCCATTCCATTGCATTCCATTGCATTGCATTGCACTCAATTCCATTCCATTCCATTCCATTCCATTCCATTCCATTCCATTCCATTCCGTTCCGTTCAACTCGGTTACATTCCATTCAATTACATTCCATTCCGTTCTACTCGGTTACATTCCATTCCATTCCATTCCATTCCATTCCAATCCATTCCATTCCATTCCATTCCGTTCTACTTTGCTACATTCCATTCCATTCCATTCCATTCCATTCCATTCCATTCCATTCCATTCCATTGAATTCCATTCCGTTCCATTCCATTCCATTGAATTCCATTCCATTCCATTCCATTCCATTCCATTCCATTCCATTCCATTCCATGGAATTCCATTCCATTCCATTCCATTCCATGGAATTCCATTCCATTCCATTCCATTCCATTCCATTGAATTCCATTCCATTCCATTCCATTCCATTCCATTCCATTCCATTGAATTCCATTCCGTTCCATTCCATTCCATTGAATTCCATTCCATTCCATTCCATTCCATTCCATTCCATTCCATTCCATTCCATTCCATTGAATTCCATTCCATTCCATTCCATTCCATTCCATTCCATTCCATTCCATTCCATCCCATTCCATTCCATTCCATTCCATTCCATTCCGTTCTACTCGGGTTGATTCCATTCTATTCCATTCCATTCCATTCGATCCCATTTGATTCCATTCGATTCCATTCAATTCCATTCGATTCCATTCCATTCCACTCCATTCCATTCCATTGAATTCCATTCCATTCCATTCCATTCCATTCCATTCCATTCCATTCCATTCCATTCCATTCCATTGAATTCCATTCCATTCCATTCCATTCCATTCCATTCCATTGAATTCCATTCCATTCCATTCCATTCCATTGAATTCCATTCCATTCCATTCCATTCCATTCCATTCCATTCCATTCCATTCCATTCCATTCTACTGGTGTCCATTCCATTCCATTCCATTCCATTCCATTCCATTCCTTTCCATTCCATTGCATTCCATTGCATTCCATTCCATTCCATTCCATTCCATTCCATTCCATTCCACTCCACTCCACTCCACTCCACTCCATTCCACTCCACTCCACTCCGGTACATTCCATTCCATTCCATTCCATTCCATTCCATTCCATTCCGTGCTTCTCGGGTACATTCCGTTCCGTTCCATTCCATTCCATTCCATTCCATTCCGTTCCAGTGCACTCTACTCCACTCCACTCCACTCCACTCCACTCCGGTACATTCCATTCCATTCCATTCCATTCCATTCCATTCCATTTCCATTCCCATTCCATTTCCATTCCCGTTCCATTTCTATTCCCGTTTCTTTTCCATTCCCGTTCCATTTCCATTCCAGTTCCATTACCATTCCCGTTCCATTTCCATTCCCGATCCATTTCCATTCCCGTTCCATTTCCATTCCCGTTCCATTTCCGTTCCCGTTCCATTTCCATTCCCGTTCCATTTCCATTCCCTTTCCATTTCCATTGCATTCCATTCCGTTCTGCTCCTGTCCATTCCATTCCATTCCAATCCGTTCCATTGCGTTCTACTCGGGTAGATTCCATTCCATTCCATTCCATTCCATTCCATTCCATTCCATTCCATTCCATTCAACTGGTGTCCATTCCATTCCATTCCATTCCATTCCATTCCATTCCATTCCATTGCATTCCATTCCATTCCATTCCATTCCATTCCGTTCCGTTCTACTCGGTTACATTCCATTCAATTCCATTCCATTCCGTTCTACTCGGGTAGATTCCATTCCATTCCATTCCATTCCTTTCCATTCCATTGCATTCCATTGCATTGCATTGCACTCAATTCCATTCCATTCCATTCCATTCCATTCCATTCCATTCCATTCCATTCCATTCCATTCCGTTCCGTTCAACTCGGTTACAATCCATTCAATTACATTCCATTCCGTTCTACTCGGTTACATTCCATTCCATTCCATTCCATTCCAATCCATTCCATTCCATTCCATTCCGTTCTACTCGGGTACATTCCGTTCCATTCCATTCCATTCCATTCCATTCCATTCCATTCCATTCCATTCCTTTCCATTCTACTTTGGTACATTCCATTCCATTCCATTCCATTCCATTCCATTCCATTCCATTCCATTCCATTCCATTCCATTCCGTTCTACTCAGGTTGATTCCATTCTATTCCATTCCATTCCATTCCATTCCATTCCATTCCATTCCATTCCATTTCCATTCCCATTCCATTTCCATTCCCGTTCCATTTCCATTCCCGTTTCTTTTCCATTCCCGTTCCATTTCCATTCCAGTTCCATTACCATTCCCGTTCCATTTCCATTCCCGATCCATTTCCATTCCCGTTCCTTTTCCATTCCCGTTCCATTTCCATTCCCGTTCCGTTACCATTCCCGTTCCATTTCCGTTCCCGTTCCGTTTCAGTTCCCGTTCCATTTCCGTTCTCGTTCCGTTTCCGTTCCCGTTCCATTTCCATTCCCGTTCCATTTCCGTTCCCGTTCCATTTCCATTCCCGTTCCATTTCCATTCCCTTTCCATTTCCATTTCATTCCATTCCGTTCTGCTCGGGTACATTCCATTCCATTCCATTGCATTCCATTCCGTTCTGCTCCTGTCCATTCCATTCCATTCCATTCCGTTCCATTCCGTTCTACTCGGGTAGATTCCATTCCATTCCATTCCATTCCATTCCATTCCATTCCATTCCATTCCATTCCATTCTACTGGTGTCCATTCCATTCCATTCCATTCCATTCCATTCCATTCCATTCCATTGCATTCCATTCCATTCCATTCCATTCCATTCCGTTCCGTTCTACTCGGTTACATTCCATTCAATTCCATTCCATTCCGTTCTACTCGGGTAGATTCCATTCCATTCCATTCCATTCCTTTCCATTCCATTGCATTCCATTGCATTGCATTGCACTCAATTCCATTCCATTCCATTCCATTCCATTCCATTCCATTCCATTCCATTCCGTTCCGTTCAACTCGGTTACATTCCATTCAATTACATTCCATTCCGTTCTACTCGGTTACATTCCATTCCATTCCATTCCATTCCATTCCAATCCATTCCATTCCATTCCATTCCGTTCTACTCGGGTACGTTCCATTCCATTCCATTCCATTCCATTCCATTCCATTCCATTCCATTCCGTTCTACTTTGGTACATTCCATTCCATTCCATTCCATTCCATTCCATTCCATTCCATTCCATTCCATTCCATTCCATGGAATTCCATTCCATTCCATTCCATTCCATGGAATTCCATTCCATTCCATTCCATTCCATTCCATTGAATTCCATTCCATTCCATTCCATTCCATTCCATTCCATTCCATTGAATTCCATTCCGTTCCATTCCATTCCATTGAATTCCATTCCATTCCATTCCATTCCATTCCATTCCATTCCATTCCATTCCATTGAATTCCATTCCATTCCATTCCATTCCATTCCATTCCATTCCATTCCATCCCATTCCATTCCATTCCATTCCATTCCGTTCTACTCGGGTTGATTCCATTCTATTCCATTCCATTCCATTCGATCCCATTTGATTCCATTCGATTCCATTCAATTCCATTCGATTCCATTCCATTCCACTCCATTCCATTCCATTGAATTCCATTCCATTCCATTCCATTCCATTCCATTCCATTCCATTCCATTCCATTGAATTCCATTCCATTCCATTCCATTCCATTCCATTCCATTGAATTCCATTCCATTCCATTCCATTCCATTGAATTCCATTCCATTCCATTCCATTCCATTCCATTCCATTCCATTCCATTCCATTCCATTCTACTGGTGTCCATTCCATTCCATTCCATTCCATTCCATTCCATTCCTTTCCATTCCATTGCATTCCATTGCATTCCATTCCATTCCATTCCATTCCATTCCATTCCATTCCACTCCACTCCACTCCACTCCACTCCATTCCACTCCACTCCACTCCGGTACATTCCATTCCATTCCATTCCATTCCATTCCATTCCATTCCGTGCTTCTCGGGTACATTCCGTTCCGTTCCATTCCATTCCATTCCATTCCATTCCGTTCCAGTGCACTCTACTCCACTCCACTCCACTCCACTCCACTCCGGTACATTCCATTCCATTCCATTCCATTCCATTCCATTCCATTTCCATTCCCATTCCATTTCCATTCCCGTTCCATTTCTATTCCCGTTTCTTTTCCATTCCCGTTCCATTTCCATTCCAGTTCCATTACCATTCCCGTTCCATTTCCATTCCCGATCCATTTCCATTCCCGTTCCATTTCCATTCCCGTTCCATTTCCGTTCCCGTTCCATTTCCATTCCCGTTCCATTTCCATTCCCTTTCCATTTCCATTGCATTCCATTCCGTTCTGCTCCTGTCCATTCCATTCCATTCCAATCCGTTCCATTCCGTTCTACTCGGGTAGATTCCATTCCATTCCATTCCATTCCATTCCATTCCATTCCATTCCATTCCATTCCATTCCATTCCATTCCATTCCATTCCATTCCATTCCATTCAACTGGTGTCCATTCCATTCCATTCCATTCCATTCCATTCCATTCCATTCCATTGCATTCCATTCCATTCCATTCCATTCCATTCCGTTCCGTTCTACTCGGTTACATTCCATTCAATTCCATTCCATTCCGTTCTACTCGGGTAGATTCCATTCCATTCCATTCCATTCCTTTCCATTCCATTGCATTCCATTGCATTGCATTGCACTCAATTCCATTCCATTCCATTCCATTCCATTCCATTCCATTCCATTCCATTCCATTCCGTTCCGTTCAACTCGGTTACAATCCATTCAATTACATTCCATTCCGTTCTACTCGGTTACATTCCATTCCATTCCATTCCATTCCAATCCATTCCATTCCATTCCATTCCGTTCTACTCGGGTACATTCCGTTCCATTCCATTCCATTCCATTCCATTCCATTCCATTCCATTCCATTCCTTTCCATTCTACTTTGGTACATTCCATTCCATTCCATTCCATTCCATTCCATTCCATTCCATTCCATTCCATTCCATTCCATTCCGTTCTACTCAGGTTGATTCCATTCTATTCCATTCCATTCCATTCCATTCCATTCCATTCCATTCCATTCCATTTCCATTCCCATTCCATTTCCATTCCCGTTCCATTTCCATTCCCGTTTCTTTTCCATTCCCGTTCCATTTCCATTCCAGTTCCATTACCATTCCCGTTCCATTTCCATTCCCGATCCATTTCCATTCCCGTTCCTTTTCCATTCCCGTTCCATTTCCATTCCCGTTCCGTTACCATTCCCGTTCCATTTCCGTTCCCGTTCCGTTTCCGTTCCCGTTCCATTTCCGTTCTCGTTCCGTTTCCGTTCCCGTTCCATTTCCATTCCCGTTCCATTTCCGTTCCCGTTCCATTTCCATTCCCGTTCCATTTCCATTCCCTTTCCATTTCCATTTCATTCCATTCCGTTCTGCTCGGGTACATTCCATTCCATTCCATTGCATTCCATTCCGTTCTGCTCCTGTCCATTCCATTCCATTCCATTCCGTTCCATTCCGTTCTACTCGGGTAGATTCCATTCCATTCCATTCCATTCCATTCCATTCCATTCCATTCCATTCCATTCCATTCTACTGGTGTCCATTCCATTCCATTCCATTCCATTCCATTCCATTCCATTCCATTCCATTGCATTCCATTCCATTCCATTCCATTCCATTCCGTTCCGTTCTACTCGGTTACATTCCATTCAATTCCATTCCATTCCGTTCTACTCGGGTAGATTCCATTCCATTCCATTCCATTCCTTTCCATTCCATTGCATTCCATTGCATTGCATTGCACTCAATTCCATTCCATTCCATTCCATTCCATTCCATTCCATTCCATTCCATTCCGTTCCGTTCAACTCGGTTACATTCCATTCAATTACATTCCATTCCGTTCTACTCGGTTACATTCCATTCCATTCCATTCCATTCCATTCCAATCCATTCCATTCCATTCCATTCCGTTCTACTCGGGTACGTTCCATTCCATTCCATTCCATTCCATTCCATTCCATTCCATTCCATTCCGTTCTACTTTGGTACATTCCATTCCATTCCATTCCATTCCATTCCATTCCATTCCATTCCATTACATTCCATTACATTCCATTCCGTTCTACTCGGGTTGATTCCATTCTATTCCATTCCATTCCATTCCATTCCATTCCATTCCATTCCATTCCATTCCATGGAATTCCATTCCATTCCATTCCATTCCATGGAATTCCATTCCATTCCATTCCATTCCATGGAATTCCATTCCATTCCATTCCATTCCATTCCATTCCATTCCATTGAATTCCATTCCATTCCATTCCATTGAATTCCATTCCGTTCCATTCCATTCCATTGAATTCCATTCCATTCCATTCCATTCCATTCCATTCCATTCCATTGCATTCCATTGCATTCCATTCCATTCCATTCCATTCCATTCCATTCCATTCCACTCCACTCCACTCCACTCCACTCCATTCCACTCCACTCCACTCCGGTACATTCCATTCCATTCCATTCCATTCCATTCCATTCCATTCCGTGCTTCTCGGGTACATTCCGTTCCGTTCCATTCCATTCCATTCCGTTCCAGTGCACTCTACTCCACTCCACTCCACTCCACTCCACTCCGGTACATTCCATTCCATTCCATTCCATTCCATTCCATTCCATTTCCATTCCCATTCCATTTCCATTCCCGTTCCATTTCCATTCCCGTTTCTTTTCCATTCCCGTTCCATTTCCATTCCAGTTCCATTACCATTCCCGTTCCATTTCCATTCCCGATCCATTTCCATTCCCGTTCCTTTTCCATTCCCGTTCCATTTCCATTCCCGTTCCGTTACCATTCCCGTTCCATTTCCGTTCCCGTTCCGTTTCCGTTCCCGTTCCATTTCCGTTCTCGTTCCGTTTCCGTTCCCGTTCCATTTCCATTCCCGTTCCATTTCCGTTCCCGTTCCATTTCCATTCCCGTTCCATTTCCATTCCCTTTCCATTTCCATTTCATTCCATTCCGTTCTGCTCGGGTACATTCCATTCCATTCCATTGCATTCCATTCCGTTCTGCTCCTGTCCATTCCATTCCATTCCATTCCGTTCCATTCCGTTCTACTCGGGTAGATTCCATTCCATTCCATTCCATTCCATTCCATTCCATTCCATGGAATTCCATTCCATTCCATTCCATTCCATTCCATTCCATTCCATGGAATTCCATTCCATTCCATACCATTCCATTCCATTCCATAGAATTCCATTCCATTCCATTCCATTCCATTGAATTCCGTTCCATTCCATTCCATTCCGTTCCGTTCCGTTCCGTTCCGTTCCGTTGCGTTCCGTTCCGTTGCGTTGTGTTCCGTTCCGTTCTACTCGGGTTGATTCCATTCTATTCCATTCCATTCCAATCCATTCCATTGAATTCCATTCCATTCCATTCCATTCCATGGAATTCCGTTCCATTCCATTCCATTCCGTTCCGTTCCGTCCCGTTCCGTTCCGTTCCGTTCCGTTGCGTTCCGTTCCGTTCTACTCGGGTTGATTCCATTCTATTCCATTCCATTCCATTCGATTCCATTCGATTCCATTCGATTCCACTCCATTCCATTCCATAGAATTCCATTCCATTCCATTCCATTCCATTGAATTCCATTCCATTCCATTCCATTCCATTGAATTCCATTCCATTCCATTCCATTCCATTGAATTCCATTCCATTCCATTCCATTCCATTCCATTCCATTCCATTCCATTCCATTCCATTCCATTCTACTGGTGTCCATTCCATTCCATTCCATTCCATTCCATTCCATTCCATTCCATTCCATTCCTTTCCATTCCATTGCATTCCATTGCATTCCATTCCATTCCATTCCATTCCATTCCATTCCATTCCACTCTACTCCACTCCACTCCACTCCACTCCATTCCACTCCACTCCACTCCGGTACATTCCATTCCATTCCATTCCATTCCATTCCATTCCATTCCATTCCGTGCTTCTCGGGTACATTCCGTTCCGTTCCATTCCATTCCATTCCGTTCCAGTGCACTCTACTCCACTCCACTCCACTCCACTCCACTCCGGTACATTCCATTCCATTCCATTCCATTCCATTCCATTCCATTCCATTTCCATTCCCATTCCATTTCCATTCCCGTTCCATTTCCATTCCCGTTTCTTTTCCATTCCCGTTCCATTTCCATTCCAGTTCCATTACCATTCCCGTTCCATTTCCATTCCCGATCCATTTCCATTCCCGTTCCTTTTCCATTCCCGTTCCATTTCCATTCCCGTTCCGTTACCATTCCCGTTCCATTTCCGTTCCCGTTCCGTTTCCGTTCCCGTTCCATTTCCGTTCTCGTTCCGTTTCCGTTCCCGTTCCATTTCCATTCCCGTTCCATTTCAGTTCCCGTTCCATTTCCATTCCCGTTCCATTTCCATTCCCTTTCCATTTCCATTTCATTCCATTCCGTTCTGCTCGGGTACCTTCCATTCCATTCCATTGCATTCCATTCCGTTCTGCTCCTGTCCATTCCATTCCATTCCATTCCGTTCCATTCCGTTCTACTCGGGTAGATTCCATTCCATTCCATTCCATTCCATTCCATTCCATTCCATTCCATTCTACTGGTGTCCATTCCATTCCATTCCATTCCATTCCATTGCATTGCATTCCATTCCATTCCATTGCATTCCATTCCATTCCATTCCATTCCATTCCGTTCCGTTCTACTCGGTTACATTCCATTCAATTCCATTCCATTCCGTTCTACTCGGGTAGATTCCATTCCATTCCATTCCATTCCTTTCCATTCCATTGCATTCCATTGCATTGCATTGCACTCAATTCCATTCCATTCCATTCCATTCCATTCCATTCCATTCCATTCCATTCCGTTCCGTTCAACTCGGTTACATTCCATTCAATTACATTCCATTCCGTTCTACTCGGTTACATTCCATTCCATTCCATTCCATTCCATTCCAATCCATTCCATTCCATTCCATTCCGTTCTACTTTGGTACATTCCATTCCATTCCATTCCATTCCATTCCATTCCTTTCCATTACATTCCATTCCATTCCATTCCGTTCTACTCGGGTTGATTCCATTCTATTCCATTCCATTCCATTCCATTCCATTCCATTCCATTCCATTCCATTCCATTCCATGGAATTCCATTCCATTCCATTCCATTCCATTCCATTCCATTCCATTCCATTCCATTGAATTCCATTCCATTCCATTCCATTCCATTCCATTGAATTCCATTCCATTCCATTCCATTCCATTCCATTGAATTCCATTCCGTTCCATTCCATTCCATTGAATTCCATTCCATTCCATTCCATTCCATTCCATTCCATTCCATTCCATTGAATTCCATTCCATTCCATTCCATTCCATTCCATTCCATTCCATCCCATTCCATTCCATTCCATTCCATTCCGTTCTACTCGGGTTGATTCCATTCTATTCCATTCCATTCCATTCGATCCCATTTGATTCCATTCGATTCCATTCAATTCCATTCGATTCCATTCCATTCCACTCCATTCCATTCCATTGAATTCCATTCCATTCCATTCCATTCCACTCCATTCCATTCCATTCCATTCCATTCCATTCCATTGAATTCCATTCCATTCCATTCCATTCCATTCCATTGAATTCCATTCCATTCCATTCCATTCCATTGAATTCCATTCCATTCCATTCCATTCCATTCCATTCCATTCCATTCCATTCCATTCTACTGGTGTCCATTCCATTCCATTGCATTCCATTCCATTCCATTCCTTTCCATTCCAAGCATTCCATTGCATTCCATTCCATTCCATTCCATTCCATTCCATTCCATTCCATTCCACTCCACTCCACTCCACTCCACTCCATTCCACTCCACTCCACTCCGGTACATTCCATTCCATTCCATTCCATTCCATTCCATTCCATTCCGTGCTTCTCGGGTACATTCCGTTCCGTTCCATTCCATTCCATTCCATTCCATTCCGTTCCAGTGCACTCTACTCCACTCCACTCCACTCCACTCCACTCCGGTACATTCCATTCCATTCCATTCCATTCCATTCCATTCCATTTCCATTCCCATTCCATTTCCATTCCCGTTCCATTTCTATTCCCGTTTCTTTTCCATTCCCGTTCCATTTCCATTCCAGTTCCATTACCATTCCCGTTCCATTTCCATTCCCGATCCATTTCCATTCCCGTTCCATTTCCATTCCCGTTCCATTTCCGTTCCCGTTCCATTTCCATTCCCGTTCCATTTCCATTCCCTTTCCATTTCCATTTCATTCCATTCCGTTCTGCTCGGGTACATTCCATTCCATTCCATTGCATTCCATTCCGTTCTGCTCCTGTCCATTCCATTCCATTCCAATCCGTTCCATTCCGTTCTACTCGGGTAGATTCCATTCCATTCCATTCCATTCCATTCCATTCCATTCCATTCCATTCCATTCCATTCCATTCCATTCCATTCAACTGGTGTCCATTCCATTCCATTCCATTCCATTCCATTCCATTCCATTGCATTCCATTCCATTCCATTCCATTCCATTCCGTTCCGTTCTACTCGGTTACATTCCATTCAATTCCATTCCATTCTGTTCTACTCGGGTAGATTCCATTCCATTCCATTCCATTCCTTTCCATTCCATTGCATTGCATTGCACTCAATTCCATTCCATTCCATTCCATTCCATTCCATTCCATTCCATTCCGTTCCGTTCAACTCGGTTACAATCCATTCAATTACATTCCATTCCGTTCTACTCGGTTACTTTCCATTCCATTCCATTCCATTCCATTCCAATCCATTCCATTCCATTCCATTCCGTTCTACTCGGGTACATTCCGTTCCATTCCATGCCATTCCATTCCATTCCATTCCATTCCATTCCATTCCTTTCCGTTCTACTTTGGTACATTCCATTCCATTCCATTCCATTCCATTCCATTCCATTCCATTCCATTCCATTCCATTCCATTCCATTCCATTCCATTCCATTCCGTTCTACTCAGGTTGATTCCATTCTATTCCATTCCATTCCATTCCATTCCATTCCATTCCATTCCATTCCATTTCCATTCCCATTCCATTTCCATTCCCGTTCCATTTCCATTCCCGTTTCTTTTCCATTCCCGTTCCATTTCCATTCCAGTTCCATTACCATTCCCGTTCCATTTCCATTCCCGATCCATTTCCATTCCCGTTCCTTTTCCATTCCCGTTCCATTTCCATTCCCGTTCCGTTACCATTCCCGTTCCATTTCCGTTCCCGTTCCGTTTCCGTTCCCGTTCCATTTCCGTTCTCGTTCCGTTTCCGTTCCCGTTCCATTTCCATTCCCGTTCCATTTCCGTTCCCGTTCCATTTCCATTCCCGTTCCATTTCCATTCCCTTTCCATTTCCATTTCATTCCATTCCGTTCTGCTCGGGTACATTCCATTCCATTCCATTGCATTCCATTCCGTTCTGCTCCTGTCCATTCCATTCCATTCCATTCCGTTCCATTCCGTTCTACTCGGGTAGATTCCATTCCATTCCATTCCATTCCATTCCATTCCATTCCATTCCATTCCATTCCATTCTACTGGTGTCCATTCCATTCCATTCCATTCCATTCCATTCCATTCCATTCCATTCCATTGCATTCCATTCCATTCCATTCCATTCCATTCCGTTCCGTTCTACTCGGTTACATTCCATTCAATTCCATTCCATTCCGTTCTACTCGGGTAGATTCCATTCCATTCCATTCCTTTCCTTTCCATTCCATTGCATTCCATTGCATTGCATTGCACTCAATTCCATTCCATTCCATTCCATTCCATTCCATTCCATTCCATTCCATTCCGTTCCGTTCAACTCGGTTACATTCCATTCAATTACATTCCATTCCGTTCTACTCGGTTACATTCCATTCCATTCCATTCCATTCCATTCCAATCCATTCCATTCCATTCCATTCCGTTCTACTCGGGTACGTTCCATTCCATTCCATTCCATTCCATTCCATTCCATTCCATTCCGTTCTACTTTGGTACATTCCATTCCATTCCATGGAATTCCATTCCATTCCATTCCATTCCATTCCATTCCATTCCATTGAATTCCATTCCATTCCATTCCATTCCATTCCATTGAATTCCATTCCGTTCCATTCCATTCCATGGAATTCCATTCCATTCCATTCCATTCCATTCCATTCCATTCCATTGCATTCCATTGCATTCCATTCCATTCCATTCCATTCCATTCCATTCCACTCCACTCCACTCCACTCCACTCCATTCCACTCCACTCCACTCCGGTACATTCCATTCCATTCCATTCCATTCCATTCCATTCCATTCCATTCCGTGCTTCTCGGGTACATTCCGTTCCGTTCCATTCCATTCCATTCCGTTCCAGTGCCCTCTACTCCACTCCACTCCACTCCACTCCACTCCGGTACATTCCATTCCATTCCATTCCATTCCATTCCATTCCATTTCCATTCCCATTCCATTTCCATTCCCGTTCCATTTCCATTCCCGTTTCTTTTCCATTCCCGTTCCATTTCCATTCCAGTTCCATTACCATTCCCGTTCCATTTCCATTCCCGATCCATTTCCATTCCCGTTCCTTTTCCATTCCCGTTCCATTTCCATTCCCGTTCCGTTACCATTCCCGTTCCATTTCCGTTCCCGTTCCGTTTCCGTTCCCGTTCCATTTCCGTTCTTGTTCTGTTTCCGTTCCCGTTCCATTTCCATTCCCGTTCCATTTCCGTTCCCGTTCCATTTCCATTCCCGTTCCATTTCCATTCCCTTTCCATTTCCATTTCATTCCACTCCGTTCTGCTCGGGTACATTCCATTCCATTCCATTGCATTCCATTCCGTTCTGCTCCTGTCCATTCCATTCCATTCCATTCCGTTCCATTCCGTTCTACTCGGGTAGATTCCATTCCATTCCATTCCATTCCATTCCATTCCATTCCATTCCATTCCATTCTACTGGTGTCCATTCCATTCCATTCCATTCCATTCCATTCCATTCCATTCCATTCCATTGCATTCCATTCCATTCCATTCCATTCCATTCCGTTCCGTTCTACTCGGTTACATTCCATTCAATTCCATTCCATTCCGTTCTACTCGGGTAGATTCCATTCCATTCCATTCCATTCCTTTCCATTCCATTGCATTCCATTGCATTGCATTGCACTCAATTCCATTCCATTCCATTCCATTCCATTCCATTCCATTAAATTCCATTCCATACAATTCCATTCCATTCCATTCCATTCCATTGAATTCCGTTCCATTCCATTCCATTCCGTTCCGTTCCGTTCCGTTCCGTTCCGTTGCGTTCCGTTCCGTTGCGTTGTGTTCCGTTCCGTTCTACTCGGGTTGATTCCATTCTATTCCATTCCATTCCAATCCATTCCATTGAATTCCATTCCATTCCATTCCATTCCATGGAATTCCGTTCCATTCCATTCCATTCCGTTCCGTTCCGTCCCGTTCCGTTCCGTTCCGTTCCGTTGCGTTCCGTTCCGTTCTACTCGGGATGATTCCATTCTATTCCATTCCATTCCATTCGATTCCATTCGATTCCATTCGATTCCACTCCATTCCATTCCATAGAATTCCATTCCATTCCATTCCATTCCATTGAATTCCATTCCATTCCATTCCATTCCATTGAATTCCATTCCATTCCATTCCATTCCATTGAATTCCATTCCATTCCATTCCATTCCATTCCATTCCATTCCATTCCATTCCATTCCATTCTACTGGTGTCCATTCCATTCCATTCCATTCCATTCCATTCCATTCCATTCCATTCCATTGAATTCCATTCCATTCCATTCCATTCCATTCCATTCCATTCCATTCCATTCCATTCCATTCCATTCCATTCTACTGGTGTCCATTCCATTCCATTCCATTCCATTCCATTCCATTCCATTCCTTTCCATTCCATTGCATTCCATTGCATTCCATTCCATTCCATTCCATTCCATTCCATTCCATTCCACTCCACTCCACTCCACTCCACTCCATTCCACTCCACTCCACTCCGGTACATTCCATTCCATTCCATTCCATTCCATTCCATTCCATTCCATTCCGTGCTTCTCGGGTACATTCCGTTCCGTTCCATTCCATTCCATTCCGTTCCAGTGCACTCTACTCCACTCCACTCCACTCCACTCCACTCCGGTACATTCCATTCCATTCCATTCCATTCCATTCCATTCCATTTCCATTCCCATTCCATTTCCATTCCCGTTCCATTTCCATTCCCGTTTCTTTTCCATTCCCGTTCCATTTCCATTCCAGTTCCATTACCATTCCCGTTCCATTTCCATTCCCGATCCATTTCCATTCCCGTTCCTTTTCCATTCCCGTTCCATTTCCATTCCCGTTCCGTTACCATTCCCGTTCCATTTCCGTTCCCGTTCCGTTTCCGTTCCCGTTCCATTTCCGTTCTCGTTCCGTTTCCGTTCCCGTTCCATTTCCATTCCCGTTCCATTTCAGTTCCCGTTCCATTTCCATTCCCGTTCCATTTCCATTCCCTTTCCATTTCCATTTCATTCCATTCCGTTCTGCTCGGGTACCTTCCATTCCATTCCATTGCATTCCATTCCGTTCTGCTCCTGTCCATTCCATTCCATTCCATTCCGTTCCATTCCGTTCTACTCGGGTAGATTCCATTCCATTCCATTCCATTCCATTCCATTCCATTCCATTCCGTTCTACTGGTGTCCATTCCATTCCATTCCATTCCATTCCATTCCATTGCATTCCATTCCATTCCATTGCATTCCATTCCATTCCATTCCATTCCATTCCGTTCCGTTCTACTCGGTTACATTCCATTCAATTCCATTCCATTCCGTTCTACTCGGGTAGATTCCATTCCATTCCATTCCATTCCTTTCCATTCCATTGCATTCCATTGCATTGCATTGCACTCAATTCCATTGCATTCCATTCCATTCCATTCCATTCCATTCCATTCCATTCCGTTCCGTTCAACTCGGTTACATTCCATTCAATTACATTCCATTCCGTTCTACTCGGTTACATTCCATTCCATTCCATTCCATTCCATTCCATTCCAATCCATTCCATTCCATTCCATTCCGTTCTACTTTGGTACATTCCATTCCATTCCATTCCATTCCATTCCATTCCATTCCTTTCCATTACATTCCATTCCATTCCATTCCGTTCTACTCGGGTTGATTCCATTCTATTCCATTCCATTCCATTCCATTCCATTCCATTCCATTCCATTCCATTCCATTCCATTCCATGGAATTCCATTCCATTCCATTCCATTCCATGGAATTCCATTCCATTCCATTCCATTCCATTCCATAGAATTCCATTCCATTCCATTCCATTCCATTCCATTGAATTCCATTCCGTTCCATTCCATTCCATTGAATTCCATTCCATTCCATTCCATTCCATTCCATTCCATTCCATTCCATTCCATTGAATTCCATTCCATTCCATTCCATTCCATTCCATTCCATTCCATCCCATTCCATTCCATTCCATTCCATTCCGTTCTACTCGGGTTGATTCCATTCTATTCCATTCCATTCCATTCGATCCCATTTGATTCCATTCGATTCCATTCAATTCCATTCGATTCCATTCCATTCCACTCCATTCCATTCCATTGAATTCCATTCCATTCCATTCCATTCCACTCCATTCCATTCCATTCCATTCCATTCCATTCCATTGAATTCCATTCCATTCCATTCCATTCCATTCCATTGAATTCCATTCCATTCCATTCCATTCCATTGAATTCCATTCCATTCCATTCCATTCCATTCCATTCCATTCCATTCCATTCCATTCCATTCTACTGGTGTCCATTCCATTCCATTCCATTCCATTCCATTCCATTCCATTCCATTCCTTTCCATTCCATTGCATTCCATTGCATTCCATTCCATTCCATTCCATTCCATTCCATTCCATTCCACTCCACTCCACTCCACTCCACTCCATTCCACTCCACTCCACTCCGGTACATTCCATTCCATTCCATTCCATTCCATTCCATTCCATTCCGTGCTTCTCGGGTACATTCCGTTCCGTTCCATTCCATTCCATTCCATTCCATTCCGTTCCAGTGCACTCTACTCCACTCCACTCCACTCCACTCCACTCCGGTACATTCCATTCCATTCCATTCCATTCCATTCCATTCCATTCCATTCCATTTCCATTCCCATTCCATTTCCATTCCCGTTCCATTTCTATTCCCGTTTCTTTTCCATTCCCGTTCCATTTCCATTCCAGTTCCATTACCATTCCCGTTCCATTTCCATTCCCGATCCATTTCCATTCCCGTTCCATTTCCATTCCCGTTCCATTTCCATTCCCGTTCCGTTACCATTCCCGTTCCATTTCCGTTCCCGTTCCGTTTCCGTTCCCGTTCCATTTCCGTTCTCGTTCCGTTTCCGTTCCCGTTCCATTTCCATTCCCGTTCCATTTCCGTTCCCGTTCCATTTCCATTCCCGTTCCATTTCCATTCCCTTTCCATTTCCATTTCATTCCATTCCGTTCTGCTCGGGTACATTCCATTCCATTCCATTGCATTCCATTCCGTTCTGCTCCTGTCCATTCCATTCCATTCCAATCCGTTCCATTCCGTTCTACTCGGGTAGATTCCATTCCATTCCATTCCATTCCATTCCATTCCATTCCATTCCATTCCATTCAACTGGTGTCCATTCCATTCCATTCCATTCCATTCCATTCCATTCCATTGCATTCCATTCCATTCCATTCCATTCCATTCCGTTCCGTTCTACTCGGTTACATTCCATTCAATTCCATTCCATTCCGTTCTACTCGGGTAGATTCCATTCCATTCCATTCCATTCCTTTCCATTCCATTGCATTCCATTGCATTGCATTGCACTCAATTCCATTCCATTCCATTCCATTCCATTCCATTCCGTTCCGTTCAACTCGGTTACATTCCATTCAATTACATTCCATTCCGTTCTACTCGGTTACATTCCATTCCATTCCATTCCATTCCATTCCATTCCATTCCAATCCATTCCATTCCATTCCATTCCGTTCTACTTTGGTACATTCCATTCCATTCCATTCCATTCCATTCCATTCCTTTCCATTACATTCCATTCCATTCCATTCCGTTCTACTCGGGTTGATTCCATTCTATTCCATTCCATTCCATTCCATTCCATTCCATTCCATTGAATTCCATTCCATTCCATTCCATTCCATTCCATTGAATTCCATTCCGTTCCATTCCATTCCATTGAATTCCATTCCATTCCATTCCATTCCATTCCATTCCATTCCATTCCATTCCATTGAATTCCACTCCATTCCATTCCATTCCATTCCATTCCATTCCATTCCATCCCATTCCATTCCATTCCATTCCATTCCGTTCTACTCGGGTTGATTCCATTCTATTCCATTCCATTCCATTCGATCCCATTTGATTCCATTCGATTCCATTCAATTCCATTCGATTCCATTCCATTCCACTCCATTCCATTCCATTGAATTCCATTCCATTCCATTCCATTCCACTCCATTCCATTCCATTCCATTCCATTCCATTCCATTGAATTCCATTCCATTGAATTCCATTCCATTCCATTGAATTCCATTCCATTCCATTCCATTCCATTGAATTCCATTCCATTCCATTCCATTCCATTCCATTCCATTCCATTCCATTCTACTGGTGTCCATTCCATTCCATTCCATTCCATTCCTTTCCATTCCTTTCCATTCCATTGCTTTCCATTGCATTCCATTCCATTCCATTCCATTCCATTCCATTCCATTCCACTCCACTCCACTCCACTCCACTCCATTCCACTCCACTCCACTCCGGTACATTCCATTCCATTCCATTCCATTCCATTCCTTTCCATTCCGTGCTTCTCTGGTACATTCCGTTCCGTTCCATTCCATTCCATTCCATTCCATTCCGTTCCAGTGCACTCTACTCCACTCCACTCCACTCCACTCCACTCCGGTACATTCCATTCCATTCCATTCCATTCCATTCCATTCCATTTCCATTCCCATTCCATTTCCATTCCCGTTCCATTTCTATTCCCGTTTCTTTTCCATTCCCGTTCCATTTCCATTCCAGTTCCATTACCATTCCCGTTCCATTTCCATTCCCGATCCATTTCCATTCCCGTTCCATTTCCATTCCCGTTCCATTTCCATTCCCGTTCCGTTACCATTCCCGTTCCATTTCCGTTCCCGTTCCGTTTCCGTTCCCGTTCCATTTCCGTTCTCGTTCCGTTTCCGTTCCCGTTCCATTTCCATTCCCGTTCCATTTCCGTTCCCGTTCCATTTCCATTCCCGTTCCATTTCCATTCCCTTTCCATTTCCATTTCATTCCATTCCGTTCTGCTCGGGTACATTCCATTCCATTCCATTGCATTCCATTCCGTTCTGCTCCTGTCCATTCCATTCCATTCCAATCCGTTCCATTCCGTTCTACTCGGGTAGATTCCATTCCATTCCATTCCATTCCATTCCATTCCATTCCATTCCATTCCATTCAACTGGTGTCCATTCCATTCCATTCCATTCCATTCCATTCCATTCCATTCCATTCCATTGCATTCCATTCCATTCCATTCCATTCCATTCCGTTCCGTTCTACTCGGTTACATTCCATTCAATTCCATTCCATTCCGTTCTACTCGGGTAGATTCCATTCCATTCCATTCCATTCCTTTCCATTCCATTGCATTCCATTGCATTGCATTGCACTCAATTCCATTCCATTCCATTCCATTCCATTCCATTCCATTCCATTCCATTCCATTCCATTCCGTTCCGTTCAACTCGGTTACAATCCATTCAATTACATTCCATTCCGTTCTACTCGGTTACATTCCATTCCATTCCATTCCATTCCATTCCAATCCATTCCATTCCATTCCATTCCGTTCTACTCGGGTACATTCCGTTCCATTCCATTCCATTCCATTCCATTCCATTCCATTCCATTCCATTCCTTTCCGTTCTACTTTGGTACATTCCATTCCATTCCATTCCAATCCATTCCATTCCATTCCATTCCATTCCGTTCTACTCAGGTTGATTCCATTCAATTCCATTCCATTCCATTCCATTCCTTTCCATTCCATTCCATTCCATTTCCATTCCCATTCCATTTCCATTCCCGTTCCATTTCCATTCCCGTTTCTTTTCCATTCCCGTTCCATTTCCATTCCAGTTCCATTACCATTCCCGTTCCATTTCCATTCCCGATCCATTTCCATTCCCGTTCCTTTTCCATTCCCGTTCCATTTCCATTCCCGTTCTGTTACCATTCCCGTTCCATTTCCGTTCCCGTTCCGTTTCCTTTCCCGTTCCATTTCCGTTCTCGTTCCGTTTCCGTTCCCGTTCCATTTCCATTCCCTTTCCATTTCCATTTCATTCCATTCCGTTCTGCTAGGGTACATTCCATTCCATTCCATTGCATTCCATTCCGTTCTGCTCCTGTCCATTCCATTCCATTCCATTCCGTTCCATTCCGTTCTACTCGGGTAGATTCCATTCCATTCCATTCCATTCCATTCCATTCCATTCCATTCCATTCTACTGGTGTCCATTCCATTCCATTCCATTCCATTCCATTCCATTCCATTCCATTCCATTCCATTGCATTCCATTCCATTCCATTCCATTCCATTCTGTTCCGTTCTACTCGGTTACATTCCATTCAATTCCATTCCATTCCGTTCTACTCGGGTAGATTCCATTCCATTCCATTCCATTCCTTTCCATTCCACTGCATTCCATTGCATTGCATTGCACTCAATTCCATTCCATTCCATTCCATTCCATTCCATTCCATTCCATTCCATTCCGTTCCGTTCAACTCGGTTACATTCCATTCAATTACATTCCATTCCGTTCTACTCGGTTACATTCCATTCCATTCCATTCCATTCCATTCCAATCCATTCCATTCCATTCCATTCCGTTCTACTCGGGTACGTTCCATTCCATTCCATTCCATTCCATTCCATTCCATTCCATTCCATTCCATTCCATTCCATTCCGTTCTACTTTGGTACATTCCATTCCATTCCATTCCATTCCATTCCATTCCATTCCATTCCATTCCATTCCATTACATTCCATTCCATTCCATTCCGTTCTACTCGGGTTGATTCCATTCTATTCCATTCCATTCCATTCCATTCCATTCCATTCCATTCCATTCCATTCCATTCCATGGAATTCCATTCCATTCCATTCCATTCCATTCCATTCCATTCCATTGAATTCCATTCCATTCCATTCCATTCCATTCCATTGAATTCCATTCCGTTCCATTCCATTCCATTGAATTCCATTCCATTCCATTCCATTCCATTCCATTCCATTCCATTGAATTCCATTCCATTCCATTCCATTCCATTCCATTCCATTCCATTCCATTCTACTGGTGTCCATTCCATTCCATTCCTTTCCATTCCATTCCATTCCATTCCATTCCTTTCCATTCCATTGCATTCCATTGCATTCCATTCCATTCCATTCCATTCCATTCCATTCCATTCCACTCCACTCCACTCCACTCCACTCCATTCCACTCCACTCCACTCCGGTACATTCCATTCCATTCCATTCCATTCCATTCCATTCCATTCCATTCCATTCCATGCTTCTCGGGTACATTCCGTTCCGTTCCATTCCATTCCATTCCATTCCATTCCGTTCCAGTGCACTCTACTGCACTCCACTCCACTCCACTCCACTCCGGTACATTCCATTCCATTCCATTCCATTCCATTCCATTCCATTTCCATTCCCATTCCATTTCCATTCCCGTTCCATTTCCATTCCCGTTTCTTTTCCATTCCCGTTCCATTTCCATTCCAGTTCCATTACCATTCCCGTTCCATTTCCATTCCCGATCCATTTCCATTCCCGTTCCATTTCCATTCCCGTTCCATTTCCATTCCCGTTCCATTACCATTCCCGTTCCATTTCCTTTCCCGTTCCGTTTCCGTTCCCGTTCCATTTCCGTTCTCGTTCCGTTTCCATTCCCGTTCCATTTCCATTCCCGTTCCATTTCCGTTCCCGTTCCATTTCCATTCCCGTTCCATTTCCATTCCCTTTCCATTTCCATTTCATTCCATTCCGTTCTGCTCGGGTACATTCCATTCCATTCCATTGCATTCCATTCCGTTCTGCTCCTGTCCATTCCATTCCATTCCAATCCGTTCCATTCCGTTCTACTCGGGTAGATTCCATTCCATTCCATTCCATTCCATTCCATTCCATTCCATTCCATTCCATTCCATTCTACTGGTGTCCATTCCATTCCATTCCATTCCATTCCATTCCATTCCATTCCATTGCATTCCATTCCATTCCATTCCATTCCGTTCCGTTCTACTCGGTTACATTCCATTCAATTCCATTCCATTCCGTTCTACTCGGGTAGATTCCATTCCATTCCATTCCATTCCTTTCCATTCCATTGCATTCCATTGCATTGCATTGCACTCAATTCCATTCCATTCCATTCCATTCCATTCCATTCCATTCCATTCCATTCCATTCCATTCCGTTCCGTTCAACTCGGTTACATTCCATTCAATTACATTCCATTCCGTTCTACTCGGTTACATTCCATTCCATTCCATTCCATTCCATTCCAATCCATTCCATTCCATTCCATTCCGTTCTACTCGGGTACATTCCGTTCCATTCCATTCCATTCCATTCCATTCCATTCCATTCCATTCCATTCCTTTCCGTTCTACTTTGGTACATTCCATTCCATTCCATTCCATTCCATTCCATTCCATTCCATTCCATTCCATTCCATTCCGTTCTACTCAGGTTGATTCCATTCTATTCCATTCCATTCCATTCCATTCCATTCCATTCCATTCCATTCGATTCCATTCCTTTCCATTCCATTGAATTCCATTCCATTCCATTCCATTCCATTCCATTCCATTCCATTCCATTCCATTCCATTCCATTCCATTCCATCCCATTCCATTCCATTCCATTCCATTCCGTTCTACTCGGGTTGATTCCATTCTATTCCATTCCATTCCATTCGATCCCATTTGATTCCATTCGATTCCATTCAATTCCATTCGATTCCATTCCATTCCACTCCATTCCATTCCATTGAATTCCATTCCATTCCATTCCATTCCATTCCATTCCATGGAATTCCATTCCATTCCATTCCATTCCATTCCATGGAATTCCATTCCATTCCATTCCATTCCATTCCATTCCATAGAATTCCATTCCATTCCATTCCATACCACTGAATTCCGTTCCATTCCATTCCATTCCGTTCCGTTCCGTTCCGTTGCGTTCCGTTGCGTTCCGTTCCGTTCCGTTGTGTTCCGTTCCGTTCTACTCGGGTTGATTCCATTCTATTCCATTCCATTCCAATCCATTCCGTTCCATTCCATTGAATTCCATTCCATTCCATTCCATTCCATTCCATTCCATTCCATTCCATTCCATTCCATGGAATTCCGTTCCATTCCATTCCATTCCGTTCCGTTCCGTCCCGTTCCGTTCCGTTCCGTTCCGTTGCGTTCCGTTCCGTTCTACTCTGGTTGATTCCATTCTATTCCATTCCATTCCGTTCTATTCCATTCGATTCCATTCGATTCCACTCCATTCCATTCCATAGAATTCCATTCCATTCCATTCCATTCCATTCCATTCCATTCCATTCCATTCCATTCCATTCCATTCCATTCCATTCCATTCCATTCTACTGTTGTCCATTCCATTCCATTCCATTCCATTCCATTCCATTCCATTCCTTTCCATTCCATTGCATTCCATTGCATTCCATTCCATTCCATTCCATTCCATTCCATTCCATTCCATTCCATTCCACTCCACTCCACTCCACTCCACTCCATTCCACTCCACTCCACTCCGGTACATTCCATTCCATTCCATTCCATTCCATTCCATTCCATTCCATTCCGTGCTTCTCGGGTACATTCCGTTCCGTTCCATTCCATTCCATTCCATTCCATTCCGTTCCAGTGCACTCTACTCCACTCCACTCCACTCCACTCCACTCCGGTACATTCCATTCCATTCCATTCCATTCCATTCCATTCCATTCCATTTCCATTCCCATTCCATTTCCATTCCCGTTCCATTTCCATTCCCGTTTCTTTTCCATTCCCGTTCCATTTCCATTCCAGTTCCATTACCATTCCCGTTCCATTTCCATTCCCGATCCATTTCCATTCCCGTTCCTTTTCCATTCCCGTTCCATTTCCATTCCCGTTCCGTTACCATTCCCGTTCCATTTCCGTTCCCGTTCCGTTTCCGTTCCCGTTCCATTCCCGTTCTCGTTCCGTTTCCTTTCCCGTTCCATTTCCGTTCCCGTTCCATTTCCGTTCCCGTTCCATTTCCGTTCCCGTTCCATTTCCATTCCCTTTCCATTTCCATTTCATTCCATTCCGTTCTGCTCGGGTACATTCCATTCCATTCCATTGCATTCCATTCCGTTCTGCTCCTGTCCATTCCATTCCATTCCATTCCGTTCCATTCCGTTCTACTCGGGTAGATTCCATTCCATTCCATTCCATTCCATTCCATTCCATTCCATTCCATGGAATTCCATTCCATTCCATTCCATTCCATTCCATAGAATTCCATTCCATTCCATTCCATTCCATTGAATTCCGTTCCATTCCATTCCATTCCGTTCCGTTCCGTTCCGTTCCGTTGCGTTCCGTTCCGTTCCGTTGTGTTCCGTTCCGTTCTACTCGGGTTGATTCCATTCTATTCCATTCCATTCCAATCCGTTCCATTGAATTCTATTCCATTCCATTCCATTCCATGGAATTCCGTTCCATTCCATTCCATTCCGTTCCGTTCCGTCCCGTTCCGTTCCGTTCCGTTGCGTTCCGTTCCGTTCTACTCGGGTTGATTCCATTCTATTCCATTCCATTCCATTCGATTCCATTCGATTCCATTCGATTCCACTCCATTCCATTCCATAGAATTCCATTCCATTCCATTCCATTCCATTGAATTCCATTCCATTCCATTCCATTCCATAGAATTCCATTCCATTCCATTCCATTCCATTGAATTCCATTCCATTCCATTCCATTCCATTCCATTCCATTCCATTCCATTCCATTCTACTGGTGTCCATTCCATTCCATTCCATTCCATTCCATTCCATTCCATTCCTTTCCATTCCATTGCATTCCATTGCATTCCATTCCATTCCATTCCATTCCATTCCACTCCACTCCACTCCACTCCACTCCATTCCACTCCACTCCACTCCGGTACATTCCATTCCATTCCATTCCATTCCATTCCATTCCATTCCATTCCGTGCTTCTCAGGTACATTCCATTCCGTTCCATTCCATTCCATTCCATTCCATTCCATTCCATACCGTTCCAGTGCACTCTACTCCACTCCACTCCACTCCACTCCACTCCGGTACATTCCATTCCATTCCATTCCATTCCATTCCATTCCATTCCATTTCCATTCCCATTCCATTTCCATTCCCGTTCCATTTCCATTCCCGTTTCTTTTCCATTCCCGTTCCATTTCCATTCCAGTTCCAATACCATTCCCGTTCCATTTCCATTCCCGATCCATTTCCATTCCCGTTCCTTTTCCATTCCCGTTCCATTTCCATTCCCGTTCCGTTACCATTCCCGTTCCATTTCCGTTCCCGTTCCGTTTCCGTTCCCGTTCCATTTCCGTTCTCGTTCCGTTTCCGTTCCCGTTCCATTTCCATTCCCGTTCCATTTCCGTTCCCGTTCCATTTCCATTCCCGTTCCATTTCCATTCCCTTTCCATTTCCATTTCATTCCATTCCGTTCTGCTCGGGTACATTCCATTCCATTCCATTGCATTCCATTCCGTTCTGCTCCTGTCCATTCCATTCCATTCCATTCCGTTCCATTCCGTTCTACTCGGGTAGATTCCATTCCATTCCATTCCATTCCATTCCATTCCATTCCATTCCATTCCATTCTACTGGTGTCCATTCCATTCCATTCCATTCCATTCCATTCCATTCCATTCCATTGCATTCCATTCCATTCCATTCCATTCCGTTCCGTTCTACTCGGTTACATTCCATTCAATTACATTCCATTCCGTTCTACTCGATTACATTCCATTCCATTCCATTCCATTCCATTCCAATCCATTCCATTCCATTCCATTCCGTTCTACTCGTGTACATTCCATTCCATTCCATTCCATTCCATTCCATTCCATTCCATTCCATTCCATTCCATTCCATTCCGTTCCGTTCTACTTTGGTACATTCCATTCCATTCCATTCCATTCCATTCCATTCCATTCCATTCCATTCCATTCCATTCCATTCCGTTCTACTCAGGTTGATTCCATTCTATTCCATTCCATTCCATTCCATTCCATTCCATTCGATTCCATTCCATTCCATTCCATAGAATTCCATTCCATTCCATTCCATTCCATGGAATTCCATTCCATTCCATTCCATTCCATTCCATTCCATTCCATTGAATTCCATTCCGTTCCATTCCATTCCATGGAATTCCATTCCATTCCATTCCATTCCATTCCATTCCATTCCATTCCATTCCATTGAATTCCATTCCATTCCATTCCATTCCATTCCATTCCATCCCATTCCATTCCATTCCATTCCATTCCGTTCTACTCGGGTTGATTCCATTCTATTCCATTCCATTCCATTCGATCCCATTTGATTCCATTCGATTCCATTCAATTCCATTCGATTCCATTCCATTCCATTCCATTCCATTCCATTGAATTCCGTTCCATTCCATTCCGTTCCGTTCCGTTCCGTTCCGTTCCGTTGCGTTCCGTTCCGTTCCGTTGTGTTCCGTTCCGTTCTACTCGGGTTGATTCCATTCTATTCCATTCCATTCCAATCCATTCCATTCCATTCCAGTGAATTCCATTCCATTCCATTCCATTCCATTCCATTCCATTCCATTGAATTCCATTCCATTCCATTCCATTCCATTCCATTCCATTCCATTGAATTCCATTCCATTCCATGGAATTCCATGGAATTCCGTTCCATTCCATTCCATTCCGTTCCGTTCCGTCCCGTTCCGTTCCGTTCCGTTCCGTTGCGTTCCGCTCCGTTCTACTCGGGTTGATTCCATTCTATTCCATTCCATTCCATACGATTCCATTCGATTCCATTCGATTCCACTCCATTCCATTCCATAGAATTCCATTCCATTCCATTCCATTCCATTGAATTCCATTCCATTCCATTCCATTCCATTGAATTCCATTCCATTCCATTCCATTCCATTCCATTCCATTCAATTCCATTCGATTCCATTCCATTCCACTCCATTCCATTCCATTCCACTCAATTCCATTCCATTGAATTCCATTCCATTCCATTCCATTCCATTCCATTCCATTCCATGGAATTCCATTCCATTGAATTCCATTCCATTCCATTCCATTCCATTCCAGTGCACTCTACTCCACTCCACTCCACTGCACTCCACTCCACTCCGGTACATTCCATTCCATTCCATTCAATTCCATTCGATTCCATTCCATTCCACTCCATTCCATTCCATTGAATTCCATTCCATTCCATTCCATTCCATTCCACTCCACACCACTCCACTCCACTCCATTCCACTCCACTCCACTCCGGTACATTCCATTCAATTCCATTCCATTCCATTCCATTCCGTGCTTCTCAGGTACATTCCGTTCCGTTCCATTCCATTCCATTCCATTCCATTCCGTTCCAGTGCACTCTACTCCACTCCACTCCACTCCACTCCGGTACATTCCATTCCATTCCATTCCATTCCATTCCCATTCCATTTCCATTCCCGTTCCATTTCCATTCCCGTTTCTTTTCCATTCCCGTTCCATTTCCATTCCCGTTCCATTACCATTCCCGTTCCTTTTCCATTCCCGATCCATTTCCATTCCCGTTCCTTTTCCATTCCCGTTCCATTTCCATTCCCGTTCCGTTACCATTCCCGTTCCATTTCCGTTCCCGTTCCGTTTCCGTTCCCGTTCCATTTCCGTTCTCGTTCCGTTTCCGTTCCCGTTCCATTTCCATTCCCGTTCCATTTCCGTTCCCGTTCCATTTCCATTCCCGTTCCATTTCCATTCCCTTTCCATTTCCATTTCATTCCATTCCGTTCTGCTCGGGTACATTCCATTCCATTCCATTGCATTCCATTCCGTTCTGCTCCTGTCCATTCCATTCTATTCCATTCCGTTCCATTCCGTTCTACTCGGGTAGATTCCATTCCATTCCATTCCATTCCATTCCATTCCATTCCATTCCATTCCATTCCATTCCATGGAATTCCATTCCATTCCATTCCATTCCATTCCATAGAATTCCATTCCATTCCATTCCATTCCATTGAATTCCGTTCCATTCCATTCCATTCCGTTCCGTTCCGTTCCGTTCCGTTCCGTTGCATTCCGTTCCGTTCCGTTGTGTTCCGTTCCGTTCTACTCGGGTTGATTCCATTCTATTCCATTCCATTCCAATCCATTCCATTGAATTCCATTCCATTCCATTCCATTCCATGGAATTCCGTTCCATTCCATTCCATTCCGTACCGTTCCGTCCCGTTCCGTTCCGTTCCGTTCCGTTGCGTTCCGTTCCGTTCTACTCGGGTTGATTCCATTCTATTCCATTCCATTCCATTCGATTCCATTCGATTCCATTCGATTCCACTCCATTCCATTCCATAGAATTCCATTCCATTCCATTCCATTCCATTGAATTCCATTCCATTCCATTCCATTCCATAGAATTCAATTACATTCCATTCCATTCCATAGAATTCCATTCCATTCCATTCCATTCCATTCCATTCCATTCCATTCCATTCCATTCCATTCCATTCCATTGAATTCCATTCCATTCCATTCCATTCCATTCCATTCCATTCCATTCCATTGAATTCCATTCCATTCCATTCCATTCCATGGAATTCCGTTCCATTCCATTCCATTCCGTTCCGTTCCGTCCCGTTCCGTTCCGTTCCGTTCCGTTGCGTTCCGTTCCGTTCTACTCGGGTTGATTCCATTCTATTCCATTCCATTCCATTCCATTCGATTCCATTCGATTCCACTCCATTCCATTCCATAGAATTCCATTCCATTCCATTCCATTCCATTGAATTCCATTCCATTCCATTCCATTCCATAGAATTCCATTCCATTCCATTCCATTCCATTGAATTCCATTCCATTCCATTCCATTCCATTCCATTCCATTGCATTCCATTCCATTCCATTCCATTCCATTCCATTCCATTCCACTCCACTCCACTCCACTCCACTCCATTCCACTCCACTCCACTCCGGTACATTCCATTCCATTCCATTCCATTCCATTCCATTCCATTCCATTCCATTCCATTCCATTCCATTCCGTGCTTCTCGGGTACATTCCGTTCCGTTCCATTCCATTCCATTCCGTTCCAGTGCACTCTACTCCACTCCACTCCACTCCACTCCACTCCGGTACATTCCATTCCATTCCATTCCATTCCATTCCATTCCATTCCATTTCCATTCCCATTCCATTTCCATTCCCGTTCCATTTCCATTCCCGTTTCTTTTCCATTCCCGTTCCATTTCCATTCCAGTTCCATTACCATTCCCGTTCCATTTCCATTCCCGATCCATTTCCATTCCCGTTCCTTTTCCATTCCCGTTCCATTTCCATTCCCGTTCCGTTACCATTCCCGTTCCATTTCCGTTCCCGTTCCGTTTCCGTTCCCGTTCCATTTCCGTTCTCGTTCCGTTTCCGTTCCCGTTCCATTTCCATTCCCGTTCCATTTCCGTTCCCGTTCCATTTCCATTCCCGTTCCATTTCCATTCCCTTTCCATTTCCATTTCATTCCATTCCGTTCTGCTCGGGTACCTTCCATTCCATTCCATTGCATTCCATTCCGTTCTGCTCCTGTCCATTCCATTCCATTCCATTCCGTTCCATTCCGTTCTACTCGGGTAGATTCCATTCCATTCCATTCCATTCCATTCCATTCCATTCCATTCCATGGAATTCCATGGAATTCCATTCCATTCCATTCCATTCCATGGAATTCCATTCCATTCCTTTCCATTCCATTCCATTCCATAGAATTCCATTCCATTCCATTCCATTCCATTGAATTCCGTTCCATTCCATTCCATTCCGTTCCGTTCCGTTCCGTTCCGTTCCGTTGCGTTCCGTTCCGTTGCGTTGTGTTCCGTTCCGTTCTACTCGGGTTGATTCCATTCTATTCCATTCCATTCCAATCCATTCCATTGAATTCCATTCCATTCCATTCCATTCCATGGAATTCCGTTCCATTCCATTCCATTCCGTTCCGTTCCGTCCCGTTCCGTTCCGTTCCGTTCCGTTGCGTTCCGTTCCGTTCTACTCGGGTTGATTCCATTCTATTCCATTCCATTCCATTCGATTCCATTCGATTCCATTCGATTCCACTCCATTCCATTCCATAGAATTCCATTCCATTCCTTTCCATTCCATTGAATTCCATTCCATTCCATTCCATTCCATTGAATTCCATTCCATTCCATTCCATTCCATTGAATTCCATTCCATTCCATTCCATTCCATTCCATTCCATTCCATTCCATTCTACTGGTGTCCATTCCATTCCATTCCATTCCATTCCATTCTATTCCATTCCTTTCCATTCCATTGCATTCCATTGCATTCCATTCCATTCCATTCCATTCCATTCCATTCCATTCCATTCCATTCCATTCCATTCCATTCCTTTCCATTCCATTGCATTCCATTGCATTCCATTCCATTCCATTCCATTCCATTCCATTCCATTCCACTCCACTCCACTCCACTCCACTCCATTCCACTCCACTCCACTCCGGTACATTCCATTCCATTCCATTCCATTCCATTCCATTCCATTCCATTCCGTGCTTCTCGGGTACATTCCGTTCCGTTCCATTCCATTCCATTCCGTTCCAGTGCACTCTACTCCACTCCACTCCACTCCACGCCACTCCGGTACATTCCATTCCATTCCATTCCATTCCATTCCATTTCCATTCCCATTCCATTTCCATTCCCGTTCCATTTCCATTCCCGTTTCTTTTCCATTCCCGTTCCATTTCCATTCCAGTTCCATTACCATTCCCGTTCCATTTCCATTCCCGATCCATTTCCATTCCCGTTCCTTTTCCATTCCCGTTCCATTTCCATTCCCGTTCCGTTACCATTCCCGTTCCATTTCCGTTCCCGTTCCGTTTCCGTTCCCGTTCCATTTCCGTTCTCGTTCCGTTTCCGTTCCCGTTCCATTTCCATTCCCGTTCCATTTCCGTTCCCGTTCCATTTCCATTCCCGTTCCATTTCCATTCCCTTTCCATTTCCATTTCATTCCATTCCGTTCTGCTCGGGTACATTCCATTCCATTCCATTGCATTCCATTCCGTTCTGCTCCTGTCCATTCCATTCCGTTCCATTCCGTTCTACTCGGGTAGATTCCATTCCATTCCATTCCATTCCATTCCATTCCATTCCATTCCATTCCATGGAATTCCATTCCATTCCATTCCATTCCATTCCATTCCATAGAATTCCATTCCATTCCATTCCATTCCATTGAATTCCGTTCCATTCCATTCCATTCCGTTCCGTTCCGTTCCGTTCCGTTCCGTTGCGTTCCGTTCCGTTGCGTTGTGTTCCGTTCCGTTCTACTCGGGTTGATTCCATTCTATTCCATTCCATTCTAATCCATTCCATTGAATTCCATTCCATTCCATTCCATTCCATGGAATTCCGTTCCATTCCATTCCATTCCGTTCCGTTCCGTCCCGTTCCGTTCCGTTCCGTTCCGTTGCGTTCCGTTCCGTTCTACTCGGGTTGATTCCATTCTATTCCATTCCATTCCATTCGATTCCATTCGATTCCATTCGATTCCACTCCATTCCATTCCATAGAATTCCATTCCATTCCATTCCATTCCATTGAATTCCATTCCATTCCATTCCATTCCATTGAATTCCATTCCATTCCATTCCATTCCATTGAATTCCATTCCATTCCATTCCATTCCATTCCATTCCATTCCATTCCATTCCATTCCATTCCATTCCATTCCATTCTACTGGTGTCCATTCCATTCCATTCCATTCCATTCCATTCCATTCCATTCCTTTCCATTCCATTGCATTCCATTGCATTCCATTCCATTCCATTCCATTCCATTCCATTCCATGGAATTCCGTTCCATTCCATTCCATTCCGTTCCGTTCCGTCCCGTTCCGTTCCGTTCCGTTCCGTTGCGTTCCGTTCCGTTCTACTCGGGTTGATTCCATTCTATTCCATTCCATTCCATTCCATTCCATTCGATTCCATTCGATTCCACTCCATTCCATTCCATAGAATTCCATTCCATTCCATTCCATTCCATTGAATTCCATTCCATTCCATTCCATTCCATAGAATTCCATTCCATTCCATTCCATTCCATTGAATTCCATTCCATTCCATTCCATTCCATTCCATTCCATTCCATTCCATTCCATTCCATTGCATTCCATTGCATTCCATTCCATTCCTTTCCATTCCATTCCATTCCATTCCACTCCACTCCACTCCACTCCACTCCATTCCACTCCACTCCACTCCGGTACATTCCATTCCATTCCATTCCATTCCATTCCATTCCATTCCATTCCATTCCATTCCGTGCTTCTCGGGTACATTCCGTTCCGTTCCATTCCATTCCATTCCGTTCCGTTCCGTTCCGTTCCGTTCCGTTGCGTTCCGTTCCGTTGCGTTGTGTTCCGTTCCGTTCTACTCGGGTTGATTCCATTCTATTCCATTCCATTCCAATCCATTCCATTGAATTCCATTCCATTCCATTCCATTCCATGGAATTCCGTTCCATTCCATTCCATTCCGTTCCGTTCCGTCCCGTTCCGTTCCGTTCCGTTCCGTTGCGTTCCGTTCCGTTCTACTCGGGTTGATTCCATTCTATTCCATTCCATTCCATTCGATTCCATTCGATTCCATTCGATTCCACTCCATTCCATTCCATAGAATTCCATTCCATTCCATTCCATTCCATTGAATTCCATTCCATTCCATTCCATTCCATTGAATTCCATTCCATTCCATTCCATTCCATTGAATTCCATTCCATTCCATTCCATAGAATTCCATTGAATTCCATTCCATTCCATGGAATTCCATTCCATTCCATTCCATTCCATGGAATTCCATTCCATTCCATTCCATTCCATTCCATTCCATTCCATTCCATTCTACTGGTGTCCATTCCATTCCATTCCATTCCATTCCATTCCATTCCATTCCTTTCCATTCCATTGCATTCCATTGCATTCCATTCCATTCCATTCCATTCCATTCCATTCCATTCCATTCCACTCCACTCCACTCCACTCCACTCCATTCCACTCCACTCCACTCCGGTACATTCCATTCCATTCCATTCCATTCCATTCCATTCCATTCCATTCCATTCCATTCCGTGCTTCTCGGGTACATTCCGTTCCGTTCCATTCCATTCCATTCCATTCCATTCCGTTCCAGTGCACTCTACTCCACTCCACTCCACTCCACTCCACTCCGGTACATTCCATTCCATTCCATTCCATTCCATTCCATTCCATTTCCATTCCCATTCCATTTCCATTCCCGTTCCATTTCCATTCCCGTTTCTTTTCCATTCCCGTTCCATTTCCATTCCAGTTCCATTACCATTCCCGTTCCATTTCCATTCCCGATCCATTTCCATTCCCGTTCCTTTTCCATTCCCGTTCCATTTCCATTCCCATTCCGTTACCATTCCCGTTCCATTTCCGTTCCCGTTCCATTTCCATTCCCTTTCCATTTCCATTTCATTCCATTCCGTTCTGCTCGGGTACCTTCCATTCCATTCCATTGCATTCCATTCCGTTCTGCTCCTGTCCATTCCATTCCATTCCATTCCGTTCCATTCCGTTCTACTCGGGTAGATTCCATTCCATTCCATTCCATTCCATTCCATTCCATTCCATTCCATTCCATTCTACTGGTGTCCATTCCATTCCATTCCATTCCATTCCATTCCATTCCATTCCATTCCATTGCATTCCATTCCATTCCATTCCATTCCATTCCGTTCCGTTCTACTCGGTTACATTCCATTCAATTCCATTCCATTCCGTTCTACTCGGGTAGATTCCATTCCATTCCATTCCATTCCTTTCCATTCCATTGCATTCCATTGCATTGCATTGCACTCAATTCCATTCCATTCCATTCCATTCCATTCCATTCCATTCCATTCCATTCCGTTCCGTTCAACTCGGTTACATTCCATTCAATTACATTCAATTCCGTTCTACTCGGTTACATTCCATTCCATTCCATTCCATTCCATTCCAATCCATTCCATTCCATTCCATTCCGTTCTACTTTGGTACATTCCATTCCATTCCATTCCATTCCATTCCATTCCGTTCTACTCGGGTTGATTCCATTCTATTCCATTCCATTCCATTCCATTCCATTCCATTCCATTCCATTCCATGGAATTCCATTCCATTCCATTCCATTCCATTCCATTCCATTCCATTCCATTGAATTCCATTCCATTCCATTCCATTCCATTGAATTCCATTCCGTTCCATTCCATTCCATAGAATTCCATTCCATTCCATTCCATTCCATTCCATTCCATTCCATTCCATTCCATTCCATTCCATTCCATTGAATTCCATTCCATTCCATTCCATTCCATTCCATTCCATTCCATTCCATTGAATTCCATTCCATTCCATTCCATTCCATGGAATTCCGTTCCATTCCATTCCATTCCGTTCCGTTCCGTCCCGTTCCGTTCCGTTCCGTTCCGTTGCGTTCCGTTCCGTTCTACTCGGGTTGATTCCATTCTATTCCATTCCATTCCATTCCATTCCATTCGATTCCATTCGATTCCACTCCATTCCATTCCATAGAATTCCATTCCATTCCATTCCATTCCATTGAATTCCATTCCATTCCATTCCATTCCATAGAATTCCATTCCATTCCATTCCATTCCATTGAATTCCATTCCATTCCATTCCATTCCATTCCATTCCATTCCATTCCATTCCATTGCATTCCATTCCATTCCATTCCATTCCATTCCATTCCATTCCACTCCACTCCACTCCACTCCACTCCATTCCACTCCACTCCACTCCGGTACATTCCATTCCATTCCATTCCATTCCATTCCATTCCATTCCATTCCATTCCATTCCATTCCATTGAATTCCATTCCATTCCATTCCATAGAATTCCATTGAATTCCATTCCATTCCATGGAATTCCATTCCATTCCATTCCATTCCATGGAATTCCATTCCATTCCATTCCATTCCATTCCATTCCATTCCATTCCATTCTACTGGTGTCCATTCCATTCCATTCCATTCCATTCCATTCCATTCCATTCCTTTCCATTCCATTGCATTCCATTGCATTCCATTCCATTCCATTCCATTCCATTCCATTCCATTCCATTCCACTCCACTCCACTCCACTCCACTCCATTCCACTCCACTCCACTCCGGTACATTCCATTCCATTCCATTCCATTCCATTCCATTCCATTCCATTCCATTCCATTCCGTGCTTCTCGGGTACATTCCGTTCCGTTCCATTCCATTCCATTCCATTCCATTCCGTTCCAGTGCACTCTACTCCACTCCACTCCACTCCACTCCACTCCGGTACATTCCATTCCATTCCATTCCATTCCATTCCATTCCATTTCCATTCCCATTCCATTTCCATTCCCGTTCCATTTCCATTCCCGTTTCTTTTCCATTCCCGTTCCATTTCCATTCCAGTTCCATTACCATTCCCGTTCCATTTCCATTCCCGATCCATTTCCATTCCCGTTCCTTTTCCATTCCCGTTCCATTTCCATTCCCATTCCGTTACCATTCCCGTTCCATTTCCGTTCCCGTTCCATTTCCATTCCCTTTCCATTTCCATTTCATTCCATTCCGTTCTGCTCGGGTACCTTCCATTCCATTCCATTGCATTCCATTCCGTTCTGCTCCTGTCCATTCCATTCCATTCCATTCCGTTCCATTCCGTTCTACTCGGGTAGATTCCATTCCATTCCATTCCATTCCATTCCATTCCATTCCATTCCATTCCATTCTACTGGTGTCCATTCCATTCCATTCCATTCCATTCCATTCCATTCCATTCCATTCCATTGCATTCCATTCCATTCCATTCCATTCCATTCCGTTCCGTTCTACTCGGTTACATTCCATTCAATTCCATTCCATTCCGTTCTACTCGGGTAGATTCCATTCCATTCCATTCCATTCCTTTCCATTCCATTGCATTCCATTGCATTGCATTGCACTCAATTCCATTCCATTCCATTCCATTCCATTCCATTCCATTCCATTCCATTCCGTTCCGTTCAACTCGGTTACATTCCATTCAATTACATTCAATTCCGTTCTACTCGGTTACATTCCATTCCATTCCATTCCATTCCATTCCAATCCATTCCATTCCATTCCATTCCGTTCTACTTTGGTACATTCCATTCCATTCCATTCCATTCCATTCCATTCCGTTCTACTCGGGTTGATTCCATTCTATTCCATTCCATTCCATTCCATTCCATTCCATTCCATTCCATTCCATGGAATTCCATTCCATTCCATTCCATTCCATTCCATTCCATTCCATTCCATTGAATTCCATTCCATTCCATTCCATTCCATTCCATTGAATTCCATTCCGTTCCATTCCATTCCATAGAATTCCATTCCATTCCATTCCATTCCATTCCATTCCATTCCATTCCATTCCATTCCATTCCATTCCATTCCATTCCATTGAATTCCATTCCATTCCATTCCATTCCATTCCATTCCATTCCATTCCATTGAATTCCATTCCATTCCATTCCATTCCATGGAATTCCGTTCCATTCCATTCCATTCCGTTCCGTTCCGTCCCGTTCCGTTCCGTTCCGTTCCGTTGCGTTCCGTTCCGTTCTACTCGGGTTGATTCCATTCTATTCCATTCCATTCCATTCCATTCCATTCGATTCCATTCGATTCCACTCCATTCCATTCCATAGAATTCCATTCCATTCCATTCCATTCCATTGAATTCCATTCCATTCCATTCCATTCCATAGAATTCCATTCCATTCCATTCCATTCCATTGAATTCCATTCCATTCCATTCCATTCCATTCCATTCCATTCCATTCCATTCCATTGCATTCCATTCCATTCCATTCCATTCCATTCCATTCCATTCCACTCCACTCCACTCCACTCCACTCCATTCCACTCCACTCCACTCCGGTACATTCCATTCCATTCCATTCCATTCCATTCCATTCCATTCCATTCCATTCCATTCCGTGCTTCTCGGGTACATTCCGTTCCGTTCCATTCCATTCCATTCCGTTCCAGTGCACTCTACTCCACTCCACTCCACTCCACTCCACTCCGGTACATTCCATTCCATTCCATTCCATTCCATTCCATTCCATTTCCATTCCCATTCCATTTCCATTCCCGTTCCATTTCCATTCCCGTTTCTTTTCCATTCCCGTTCCATTTCCATTCCAGTTCCATTACCATTCCCGTTCCATTTCCATTCCCGATCCATTTCCATTCCCGTTCCTTTTCCATTCCCGTTCCATTTCCATTCCCGTTCCGTTACCATTCCCGTTCCATTTCCGTTCCCGTTCCGTTTCCGTTCCCGTTCCATTTCCGTTCTCGTTCCGTTTCCGTTCCCGTTCCATTTCCATTCCCGTTCCATTTCCGTTCCCGTTCCATTTCCATTCCCGTTCCATTTCCATTCCCTTTCCATTTCCATTTCATTCCATTCCGTTCTGCTCGGGTACATTCCATTCCATTCCATTGCATTCCATTCCGTTCTGCTCCTGTCCATTCCATTCCATTCCATTCCGTTCCATTCCGTTCTACTCGGGTAGATTCCATTCCATTCCATTCCATTCCATTCCATTCCATTCCATTCCATTCCATGGAATTCCATTCCATTCCATTCCATTCCATTCCATTCCATGGAATTCCATTCCATTCCTTTCCATTCCATTCCATTCCATAGAATTCCATTCCATTCCATTCCATTCCATTGAATTCCGTTCCATTCCATTCCATTCCGTTCCGTTCCGTTCCGTTCCGTTCCGTTGCGTTCCGTTCCGTTGCGTTGTGTTCCGTTCCGTTCTACTCGGGTTGATTCCATTCTATTCCATTCCATTCCAATCCATTCCATTGAATTCCATTCCATTCCATTCCATTCCATGGAATTCCGTTCCATTCCATTCCATTCCGTTCCGTTCCGTCCCGTTCCGTTCCGTTCCGTTCCGTTGCGTTCCGTTCCGTTCTACTCGGGTTGATTCCATTCTATTCCATTCCATTCCATTCGATTCCATTCGATTCCATTCGATTCCAATCCATTCCATTCCATAGAATTCCATTCCATTCCTTTCCATTCCATTGAATTCCATTCCATTCCATTCCATTCCATTGAATTCCATTCCATTCCATTCCATTCCATAGAATTCCATTCCATTCCATTCCATTCCATTCCATTCCATTCCATTCCATTCTACTGGTGTCCATTCCATTCCATTCCATTCCATTCCATTCCATTCCATTCCTTTCCATTCCATTGCATTCCATTGCATTCCATTCCATTCCATTCCATTCCATTCCATTCCATTCCATTCCATTCCATTCCATTCCATTCCATTCCATTCCTTTCCATTCCATTGCATTCCATTGCATTCCATTCCATTCCATTCCATTCCATTCCATTCCATTCCACTCCACTCCACTCCACTCCACTCCATTCCACTCCACTCCACTCCGGTACATTCCATTCCATTCCATTCCATTCCATTCCATTCCATTCCATTCCGTGCTTCTCGGGTACATTCCGTTCCGTTCCATTCCATTCCATTCCGTTCCAGTGCACTCTACTCCACTCCACTCCACTCCACGCCACTCCGGTACATTCCATTCCATTCCATTCCATTCCATTCCATTTCCATTCCCATTCCATTTCCATTCCCGTTCCATTTCCATTCCCGTTTCTTTTCCATTCCCGTTCCATTTCCATTCCAGTTCCATTACCATTCCCGTTCCATTTCCATTCCCGATCCATTTCCATTCCCGTTCCATTTCCATTCCCGTTCCATTTCCATTCCCGTTCCGTTACCATTCCCGTTCCATTTCCGTTCCCGTTCCGTTTCCGTTCCCGTTCCATTTCCGTTCTCGTTCCGTTTCCGTTCCCGTTCCATTTCCATTCCCGTTCCATTTCCGTTCCCGTTCCATTTCCATTCCCGTTCCATTTCCATTCCCTTTCCATTTCCATTTCATTCCATTCCGTTCTGCTCGGGTACATTCCATTCCATTCCATTGCATTCCATTCCGTTCTGCTCCTGTCCATTCCATTCCATTCCATTCCGTTCCATTCCGTTCTACTCGGGTAGATTCCATTCCATTCCATTCCATTCCATTCCATTCCATTCCATTCCATTCTACTGGTGTCCATTCCATTCCATTCCATTCCATTCCATTCCATTCCATTGCATTCCATTCCATTCCATTCCATTCCGTTCCGTTCTACTCGGTTACATTCCATTCAATTACATTCCATTCCGTTCTACTCGATTACATTCCATTCCATTCCATTCCATTCCATTCCAATCCATTCCATTCCATTCCATTCCGTTCTACTCGTGTACATTCCATTCCATTCCATTCCATTCCATTCCATTCCATTCCATTCCATTCCATTCCATTCCGTTCCGTTCTACTTTGGTACATTCCATTCCATTCCATTCCATTCCATTCCATTCCATTCCATTCCATTCCATTCCGTTCTACTCAGGTTGATTCCATTCTATTCCATTCCATTCCATTCCATTCCATTCCATTCCATTCCATTCGATTCCATTCCATTCCATTCCATAGAATTCCATTCCATTCCATTCCATTCCATGGAATTCCATTCCATTCCATTCCATTCCATTCCATTCCATTCCATTGAATTCCATTCCGTTCCATTCCATTCCATGGAATTCCATTCCATTCCATTCCATTCCATTCCATTCCATTCCATTCCATTCCATTCCATTGAATTCCATTCCATTCCATTCCATTCCATTCCATTCCATCCCATTCCATTCCATTCCATTCCATTCCGTTCTACTCGGGTTGATTCCATTCTATTCCATTCCATTCCATTCGATCCCATTTGATTCCATTCGATTCCATTCAATTCCATTCGATTCCATTCCATTCCATTCCATTCCATTCCATTGAATTCCGTTCCATTCCATTCCGTTCCGTTCCGTTCCGTTCCGTTCCGTTGCGTTCCGTTCCGTTCCGTTGTGTTCCGTTCCGTTCTACTCGGGTTGATTCCATTCTATTCCATTCCATTCCAATCCATTCCATTCCATTCCAGTGAATTCCATTCCATTCCATTCCATTCCATTCCATTCCATTCCATTCCATTCCATTGAATTCCATTCCATTCCATTCCATTCCATTCCATTCCATTCCATTGAATTCCATTCCATTCCATGGAATTCCATGGAATTCCGTTCCATTCCATTCCATTCCGTTCCGTTCCGTCCCGTTCCGTTCCGTTCCGTTCCGTTGCGTTCCGCTCCGTTCTACTCGGGTTGATTCCATTCTATTCCATTCCATTCCATACGATTCCATTCGATTCCATTCGATTCCACTCCATTCCATTCCATAGAATTCCATTCCATTCCATTCCATTCCATTGAATTCCATTCCATTCCATTCCATTCCATTGAATTCCATTCCATTCCATTCCATTCCATTCCATTCCATTCCATTCAATTCCATTCGATTCCATTCCATTCCACTCCATTCCATTCCATTCCACTCCATTCCATTCCATTGAATTCCATTCCATTCCATTCCATTCCATTCCATTCCATTCCATGGAATTCCATTCCATTGAATTCCATTCCATTCCATTCCATTCCATTCCAGTGCACTCTACTCCACTCCACTCCACTCCACTCCACTCCACTCCGGTACATTCCATTCCATTCCATTCAATTCCATTCGATTCCATTCCATTCCACTCCATTCCATTCCATTGAATTCCATTCCATTCCATTCCATTCCATTCCATTCCATTCCTTGGAATTCCATTCCATTCCATTCCATTCCATTCCATTCCATTCCATTCCATTCCATTCCACTCCACACCACTCCACTCCACTCCATTCCACTCCACTCCACTCCGGTACATTCCATTCAATTCCATTCCATTCCATTCCATTCCATTCCGTGCTTCTCAGGTACATTCCGTTCCGTTCCATTCCATTCCATTCCATTCCATTCCGTTCCAGTGCACTCTACTCCACTCCACTCCACTCCACTCCGGTACATTCCATTCCATTCCATTCCATTCCATTCCATTCCATTTCCATTCCCATTCCATTTCCATTCCCGTTCCATTTCCATTCCCGTTTCTTTTCCATTCCCGTTCCATTTCCATTCCCGTTCCATTACCATTCCCGTTCCATTTCCATTCCCGATCCATTTCCATTCCCGTTCCTTTTCCATTCCCGTTCCATTTCCATTCCCGTTCCGTTACCATTCCCGTTCCATTTCCGTTCCCGTTCCGTTTCCGTTCCCGTTCCATTTCCGTTCTCGTTCCGTTTCCGTTCCCGTTCCATTTCCATTCCCGTTCCTTTTCCGTTCCCGTTCCATTTCCATTCCCGTTCCATTTCCATTCCCTTTCCATTTCCATTTCATTCCATTCCGTTATGCTCGGGTACATTCCATTCCATTCCATTGCATTCCATTCCGTTCTGCTCCTGTCCATTCCATTCTATTCCATTCCGTTCCATTCCGTTCTACTCGGGTAGATTCCATTCCATTCCATTCCATGGAATTCCATTCCATTCCATTCCATTCCATTCCATGGAATTCCATTCCATTCCATTCCATTCCATTCCATAGAATTCCATTCCATTCCATTCCATTCCATTGAATTCCGTTCCATTCCATTCCATTCCGTTCCGTTCCGTTCCGTTCCGTTCCGTTGCATTCCGTTCCGTTCCGTTGTGTTCCGTTCCGTTCTACTCGGGTTGATTCCATTCTATTCCATTCCATTCCAATCCATTCCATTGAATTCCATTCCATTCCATTCCATTCCATGGAATTCCGTTCCATTCCATTCCATTCCGTACCGTTCCGTCCCGTTCCGTTCCGTTGCGTTCCGTTCCGTTCTACTCGGGTTGATTCCATTCTATTCCATTCCATTCCATTCGATTCCATTCGATTCCATTCGATTCCACTCCATTCCATTCCATAGAATTCCATTCCATTCCATTCCATTCCATTGAATTCCATTCCATTCCATTCCATTCCATAGAATTCAATTCCATTCCATTCCATTCCATAGAATTCCATTCCATTCCATTCCATTCCATTCCATTCCATTCCATTCCATTCCATTCCATTCCATTCCATTCCATTGAATTCCATTCCATTCCATTCCATTCCATTCCATTCCATTCCATTCCATTCCATTGAATTCCATTCCATTCCATTCCATTCCATGGAATTCCGTTCCATTCCATTCCATTCCATTCCGTTCCGTCCCGTTCCGTTCCGTTCCGTTCCGTTGCGTTCCGTTCCGTTCTACTCGGGTTGATTCCATTCTATTCCATTCCATTCCATTCCATTCCATTCGATTCCATTCGATTCCACTCCATTCCATTCCATAGAATTCCATTCCATTCCATTCCATTCCATTGAATTCCATTCCATTCCATTCCATTCCATAGAATTCCATTCCATTCCATTCCATTCCATTGAATTCCATTCCATTCCATTCCATTCCATTCCATTCCATTGCATTCCATTCCATTCCATTCCATTCCATTCCATTCCATTCCACTCCACTCCACTCCACTCCACTCCATTCCACTCCACTCCACTCCGGTACATTCCATTCCATTCCATTCCATTCCATTCCATTCCATTCCATTCCATTCCATTCCGTGCTTCTCGGGTACATTCCGTTCCGTTCCATTCTATTCCATTCCGTTACAGTGCACTCTACTCCACTCCACTCCACTCCACTCCACTCCGGTACATTCCATTCCATTCCATTCCATTCCATTCCATTCCATTTCCATTCCCATTCCATTTCCATTCCCGTTCCATTTCCATTCCCGTTTCTTTTCCATTCCCGTTCCATTTCCATTCCAGTTCCATTACCATTCCCGTTCCATTTCCATTCCCGATCCATTTCCATTCCCGTTCCTTTTCCATTCCCGTTCCATTTCCATTCCCGTTCCGTTACCATTCCCGTTCCATTTCCGTTCCCGTTCCGTTTCCGTTCCCGTTCCATTTCCGTTCTCGTTCCGTTTCCGTTCCCGTTCCATTTCCATTCCCGTTCCATTTCCGTTCCCGTTCCATTTCCATTCCCGTTCCATTTCCATTCCCTTTCCATTTCCATTTCATTCCATTCCGTTCTGCTCGGGTACATTCCATTCCATTCCATTGCATTCCATTCCGTTCTGCTCCTGTCCATTCCATTCCATTCCATTCCGTTCCATTCCGTTCTACTCGGGTAGATTCCATTCCATTCCATTCCATTCCATTCCATTCCATTCCATTCCATTCCATGGAATTCCATTCCATTCCATTCCATGGAATTCCATTCCATTCCATTCCATTCCATTCCATTCCATGGAATTCCATTCCATTCCTTTCCATTCCATTCCATTCCATAGAATTCCATTCCATTCCATTCCATTCCATTGAATTCCGTTCCATTCCATTCCATTCCGTTCCGTTCCGTTCCGTTCCGTTCCGTTGCGTTCCGTTCCGTTGCGTTGTGTTCCGTTCCGTTCTACTCGGGTTGATTCCATTCTATTCCATTCCATTCCAATCCATTCCATTGAATTCCATTCCATTCCATTCCATTCCATGGAATTCCGTTCCATTCCATTCCATTCCGTTCCGTTCCGTCCCGTTCCGTTCCGTTCCGTTCCGTTGCGTTCCGTTCCGTTCTACTCGGGTTGATTCCATTCTATTCCATTCCATTCCATTCGATTCCATTCGATTCCATTCGATTCCAATCCATTCCATTCCATAGAATTCCATTCCATTCCTTTCCATTCCATTGAATTCCATTCCATTCCATTCCATTCCATTGAATTCCATTCCATTCCATTCCATTCCATTGAATTCCATTCCATTCCATTCCATTCCATTCCATTCCATTCCATTCCATTCCATTCTACTGGTGTCCATTCCATTCCATTCCATTCCATTCCATTCCATTCCATTCCTTTCCATTCCATTGCATTCCATTGCATTCCATTCCATTCCATTCCATTCCATTCCATTCCATTCCATTCCATTCCATTCCATTCCATTCCTTTCCATTCCATTGCATTCCATTGCATTCCATTCCATTCCATTCCATTCCATTCCATTCCATTCCACTCCACTCCACTCCACTCCACTCCATTCCACTCCACTCCACTCCGGTACATTCCATTCCATTCCATTCCATTCCATTCCATTCCATTCCATTCCGTGCTTCTCGGGTACATTCCGTTCCGTTCCATTCCATTCCATTCCGTTCCAGTGCACTCTACTCCACTCCACTCCACTCCACGCCACTCCGGTACATTCCATTCCATTCCATTCCATTCCATTCCATTTCCATTCCCATTCCATTTCCATTCCCGTTCCATTTCCATTCCCGTTTCTTTTCCATTCCCGTTCCATTTCCATTCCAGTTCCATTACCATTCCCGTTCCATTTCCATTCCCGATCCATTTCCATTCCCGTTCCTTTTCCATTCCCGTTCCATTTCCATTCCCGTTCCGTTACCATTCCCGTTCCATTTCCGTTCCCGTTCCGTTTCCGTTCCCGTTCCATTTCCGTTCTCGTTCCGTTTCCGTTCCCGTTCCATTTCCATTCCCGTTCCATTTCCGTTCCCGTTCCATTTCCATTCCCGTTCCATTTCCATTCCCTTTCCATTTCCATTTCATACCATTCCGTTCTGCTCGGCTACATTCCATTCCATTCCATTGCATTCCATTCCGTTCTGCTCCTGTCCATTCCATTCCATTCCATTCCGTTCCATTCCGTTCTACTCGGGTAGATTCCATTCCATTCCATTCCATTCCATTCCATTCCATTCCATTCCATGGAATTCCATGGAATTCCATTCAATTCCATTCCATTCCATTCCATTCCATTCCATGGAATTCCATTCCATTCCATTCCATTCCATTCCATTCCATAGAATTCCATTCCATTCCATTCCATTCCATTGAATTCCGTTCCATTCCATTCCATTCCGTTCCGTTCCGTTCCGTTCCGTTCCGTTGCGTTCCGTTCCGTTGCGTTGTGTTCCGTTCCGTTCTACTCGGGTTGATTCCATTCTATTCCGTTCCATTCTAATCCATTCCATTGAATTCCATTCCATTCCATTCCATTCCATGGAATTCCGTTCCATTCCATTCCATTCCGTTCCGTTCCGTCCCGTTCCGTTCCGTTCCGTTCCGTTGCGTTCCGTTCCGTTCTACTCGGGTTGATTCCATTCTATTCCATTCCATTCCATTCGATTCCATTCGATTCCATTCGATTCCACTCCATTCCATTCCATAGAATTCCATTCCATTCCATTCCATTCCATTGAATTCCATTCCATTCCATTCCATTCCATTGAATTCCATTCCATTCCATTCCATTCCATTGAATTCCATTCCATTCCATTCCATTCCATTCCATTCCATTCCATTCCATTCCATTCCATTCCATTCCATTCTACTGGTGTCCATTCCATTCCATTCCATTCCATTCCATTCCATTCCATTCCATTCCTTTCCATTCCATTGCATTCCATTGCATTCCATTCCATTCCATTCCATTCCATTCCATTCCATTCCATTCCATTCCATGGAATTCCGTTCCATTCCATTCCATTCCGTTCCGTTCCGTCCCGTTCCGTTCCGTTCCGTTCCGTTGCGTTCCGTTCCGTTCTACTCGGGTTGATTCCATTCTATTCCATTCCATTCCATTCCATTCCATTCGATTCCATTCGATTCCACTCCATTCCATTCCATAGAATTCCATTCCATTCCATTCCATTCCATTGAATTCCATTCCATTCCATTCCATTCCATAGAATTCCATTCCATTCCATTCCATTCCATTGAATTCCATTCCATTCCATTCCATTCCATTCCATTCCATTCCATTCCATTCCATTCCATTGCATTCCATTGCATTCCATTCCATTCCATTCCATTCCATTCCACTCCACTCCACTCCACTCCACTCCATTCCACTCCACTCCACTCCGGTACATTCCATTCCATTCCATTCCATTCCATTCCATTCCATTCCATTCCATTCCGTGCTTCTCGGGTACATTCCGTTCCGTTCCATTCCATTCCATTCCGTTCCAGTGCACTCTACTCCACTCCACTCCACTCCACTCCACTCCGGTACATTCCATTCCATTCCATTCCATTCCATTCCATTCCATTTCCATTCCCATTCCATTTCCATTCCCGTTCCATTTCTATTCCCGTTTCTTTTCCATTCCCGTTCCATTTCCATTCCAGTTCCATTACCATTCCCGTTCCATTTCCATTCCCGATCCATTTCCATTCCCGTTCCTTTTCCATTCCCGTTCCATTTCCATTCCCGTTCCGTTACCATTCCCGTTCCATTTCCGTTCCCGTTCCGTTTCCGTTCCCGTTCCATTTCCGTTCTCGTTCCGTTTCCGTTCCCGTTCCATTTCCATTCCCGTTCCATTTCCGTTCCCGTTCCATTTCCATTCCCGTTCCATTTCCATTCCCTTTCCATTTCCATTTCATTCCATTCCGTTCTGCTCGGGTACATTCCATTCCATACCATTGCATTCCATTCCGTTCTGCTCCTGTCCATTCCATTCCATTCCATTCCGTTCCATTCCGTTCTACTCGGGTAGATTGCATTCCATTCCATTCCATTCCATTCCATTCCATTCCATTCCATTCCATGGAATTCCATTCCATTCCATTCCATTCCATTCCATTCCATTCCATGGAATTCCATTCCATTCCATTCCATTCCATTCCATTCCATAGAATTCCATTCCATTCCATTCCATTCCATTGAATTCCGTTCCATTCCATTCCATTCCGTTCCGTTCCGTTCCGTTCCGTTCCGTTGCGTTCCGTTCCGTTGCGTTGTGTTCCGTTCCGTTCTACTCGGGTTGATTCCATTCTATTCCATTCCATTCCAATCCATTCCATTGAATTCCATTCCATTCCATTCCATTCCATGGAATTCCGTTCCATTCCATTCCATTCCGTTCCGTTCCGTCCCGTTCCGTTCCGTTCCGTTCCGTTGCGTTCCGTTCCTTTCTACTCGGGTTGATTCCATTCTATTCCATTCCATTCCATTCGATTCCATTCGATTCCATTCGATTCCACTCCATTCCATTCCATAGAATTCCATTCCATTCCATTCCATTCCATTGAATTCCATTCCATTCCATTCCATTCCATTGAATTCCATTCCATTCCATTCCATTCCATTGAATTCCATTCCATTCCATTCCATAGAATTCCATTGAATTCCATTCCATTCCATGGAATTCCATTCCATTCCATTCCATTCCATTCCATTCCATTCCATTCCATTCTACTGGTGTCCATTCCATTCCATTCCATTCCATTCCATTCCATTCCATTCCTTTCCATTCCATTGCATTCCATTGCATTCCATTCCATTCCATTCCATTCCATTCCATTCCATTCCACTCCACTCCACTCCACTCCACTCCATTCCACTCCACTCCACTCCGGTACATTCCATTCCATTCCATTCCATTCCATTCCATTCCATTCCATTCCATTCCGTGCTTCTCGGGTACATTCCGTTCCGTTCCATTCCATTCCATTCCATTCCATTCCGTTCCAGTGCACTCTACTCCACTCCACTCCACTCCACTCCACTCCGGTACATTCCATTCCATTCCATTCCATTCCATTCCATTCCATTTCCATTCCCATTCCATTTCCATTCCCGTTCCATTTCCATTCCCTGTTTCTTTTCCATTCCCGTTCCATTTCCATTCCAGTTCCATTACCATTCCCGTTCCATTTCCATTCCCGATCCATTTCCATTCCCGTTCCTTTTCCATTCCCGTTCCATTTCCATTCCCATTCCGTTACCATTCCCGTTCCATTTCCGTTCCCGTTCCGTTTCCGTTCCCGTTCCATTTCCGTTCTCGTTCCGTTTCCGTTCCCGTTCCATTTCCATTCCCGTTCCATTTCCGTTCCCGTTCCATTTCCATTCCCGTTCCATTTCCATTCCCTTTCCATTTCCATTTCATTCCATTCCGTTCTGCTCGGGTACCTTCCATTCCATTCCATTGCATTCCATTCCGTTCTGCTCCTGTCCATTCCATTCCATTCCATTCCGTTCCATTCCGTTCTACTCGGGTAGATTCCATTCCATTCCATTCCATTCCATTCCATTCCATTCCATTCCATTCCATTCTACTGGTGTCCATTCCATTCCATTCCATTCCATTCCATTCCATTCCATTCCATTCCATTGCATTCCATTCCATTCCATTCCATTCCATTCCGTTCCGTTCTACTCGGTTACATTCCATTCAATTCCATTCCATTCCGTTCTACTCGGGTAGATTCCATTCCATTCCATTCCATTCCTTTCCATTCCATTGCATTCCATTGCATTGCATTGCACTCAATTCCATTCCATTCCATTCCATTCCATTCCATTCCATTCCATTCCATTCCGTTCCGTTCAACTCGGTTACATTCCATTCAATTACATTCCATTCCGTTCTACTCGGTTACATTCCATTCCATTCCATTCCATTCCATTCCAATCCATTCCATTCCATTCCATTCCGTTCTACTTTGGTACATTCCATTCCATTCCATTCCATTCCATTCCATTCCGTTCTACTCGGGTTGATTCCATTCTATTCCATTCCATTCCATTCCATTCCATTCCATTCCATTCCATTCCATTCCATGGAATTCCATTCCATTCCATTCCATTCCATTCCATTCCATTCCATTCCATTCCATTGAATTCCATTCCATTCCATTCCATTCCATTCCATTGAATTCCATTCCGTTCCATTCCATTCCATTGAATTCCATTCCATTCCATTCCATTCCATTCCATTCCATTCCATTCCATTCCATTCCATTGAATTCCATTCCATTCCATTCCATTCCATTCCATTCCATTCCATTCCATCCCATTCCATTCCATTCCATTCCATTCCGTTCTACTCGGGTTGATTCCATTCTATTCCATTCCATTCCATTCGATCCCATTTGATTCCATTCGATTCCATTCAATTCCATTCGATTCCATTCCATTCCACTCCATTCCATTCCATTGAATTCCATTCCGTTCCATTCCATTCCATTCCATTCCATTCCATTCCATTCCATTCCATTGAATTCCATTCCATTCCATTCCATTCCATTCCATTGAATTCCATTCCATTCCATTCCATTCCATTGAATTCCATTCCATTCCATTCCATTCCATTCCATTCCATTCCATTCTACTGGTGTCCATTCCATTCCATTCCATTCCATTCCATTCCATTCCATTCCATTCCATTCCTTTCCATTCCATTGCATTCCATTGCATTCCATTCCATTCCATTCCATTCCATTCCATTCCATTCCACTCCACTCCACTCCACTCCACTCCATTCCACTCCACTCCACTCCGGTACATTCCATTCCATTCCATTCCATTCCATTCCATAGAATTCCATTCCATTCCATTCCATTCCATTCCATTGAATTCCATTCCATTCCATTCCATTCCATTCCATTCCATTCCATTGAATTCCATTCCATTCCATAGAATTCCATTCCATTCCATTCCATTCCATTGAATTCCGTTCCTTTCCATTCCATTCCATTCCGTTCCTTTCCGTTCCGTTCCGTTCCGTTCCGTTGCGTTCCGTTCCGTTCCGTTGCGTTCCGTTCCGTTCTACTCGGGTTGATTCCATTCTATTCCATTCCATTCCATTCCATTCCATTCCATTCCATTCCATTCCATTCCATTCCATTGAATTCCGTTCCATTCCATTCCATTGCCTTCCGTTCCGTCCCGTTCCTTTCCGTTCCGTTCCGTTGCGTGCCGTTCCGTTCTACTCAGGTTGATTCCATTCTATTCCATTCCATTCCATTCGATTCCATTCGATTCCAATCGATTCCATTCGATTGCATTCGATTCCATTCGTTGCCATTCCATTCCATTCCATTGAATTCCATTCCGTTCCATTCCATTCCATTCCATTCCATTGAATTCCATTCCATTCCATTCCATTCCTTTCCATTCCATAGAATTCCATTCCATTCCATTCCATTCCATTCCATTCCATTCCATTCCATTCCATTGAATTCCGTTCCATTCCATTCCATTCCATTCCATTCCATTCCATAGAATTCCGTTCCATTCCATTCCATTCCATTCCATTCCATTCCATAGAATTCCATTCCATTCCGTTCCATTCCATTCCATTCCATAGAATTCCATTCCATTCCATTCCATTCCATTCCATTTCATTGAATTCCATTCCATTCCATTCCATTCCATTCCATTCCATTCCATTCCATAGAATTCCATTCCATTCCATTCCATTCCATTGAATTCCGTTCCATTCCATTCCATTCCGTTCCGTTCCATTCCGTTCCGTTCCGTTGCGTTCCGTTCCGTTCCGTTGTGTTCCGTTCCGTTCTACTCGGGTTGATTCCATTCTATTCCATTCCATTCCAATCCATTCCATTCCATTCCATTGAATTCCATTCCATTCCATTCCATTCCATTCCATTCCATTCCATGGAATTCCATTCCATTCCATTCTATGGAATTCCGTTCCATTTCATTCCATTCCGTTCCTTTCCATCCCGTTCCGTTCCGTTCCGTTCCGTTGCGTTCCGTTCCGTTCTACTCGGGTTGATTCCATTCTATTCCATTCCATTCCATTCGATTCCATTCGATTCCATTCGATTACACTCCATTCCATTCCATAGAATTCCATTCCATTCCATTCCATTCCATGGAATTCCATTCCATTCCATTCCATAGAATTCCATTGAATTCCATTCCATTCCATTGAATTCCATTCCATTCCATTCCATTCCATTCCATTCCATTCCATTCTACTGGTGTCCATTCCATTCCATTCCATTCCATTCCATTCCATTCCATTCCATTCCTTTCCATTCCATTGCATTCCATTGCATTCCATTCCATTCCATTCCATTCCATTCCATTCCACTCCACTCCACTCCACTCCACTCCATTCCACTCCACTCCACTCCGGTACATTCCATTCCATTCCATTCCATTCCATTCCATTCCATTCCATTCCATTCCATTCCGTGCTTCTCGGGTACATTCCGTTCCGTTCCATTCCATTCCATTCCATTCCATTCCGTTCCAGTGCACTCTACTCCACTCCACTCCACTCCACTCCACTCCACTCCGGTACATTCCATTCCATTCCTTTCCATTCCATTCCATTCCATTTCCATTCCCATTCCATTTCCATTCCCGTTCCATTTCCATTCCCGTTTCTTTTCCATTCCCGTTCCATTTCCATTCCAGTTCCATTACCATTCCCGTTCCATTTCCATTCCCGATCCATTTCCATTCCCGTTCCTTTTCCATTCCCGTTCCATTTCCATTCCCATTCCGTTACCATTCCCGTTCCATTTCCGTTCCCGTTCCATTTCCGTTCCCGTTCCATTTCCGTTCTCGTTCCGTTTCCGTTCCCGTTCCATTTCCGTTCTCGTTCCGTTTCCGTTCCCGTTCCATTTCCATTCCCGTTCCATTTCCGTTCCCGTTCCATTTCCATTCCCGTTCCATTTCCATTCCCTTTCCATTTCCATTTCATTCCATTCCGTTCTGCTCGGGTACCTTCCATTCCATTCCATTGCATTCCATTCCGTTCTGCTCCTGTCCATTCCATTCCATTCCATTCCGTTCCATTCCGTTCTACTCGGGTAGATTCCATTCCATTCCATTCCATTCCATTCCATTCCATTCCATTCCATTCCATTCTACTGGTGTCCATTCCATTCCATTCCATTCCATTCCATTCCATTCCATTCCATTGCATTCCATTCCATTCCATTCCATTCCATTCCGTTCCGTTCTACTCGGTTACATTCCATTCAATTCCATTCCATTCCGTTCTACTCGGGTAGATTCCATTCCATTCCATTCCATTCCTTTCCATTCCATTGCATTCCATTGCATTGCATTGCACTCAATTCCATTCCATTCCATTCCATTCCATTCCATTCCATTCCATTCCATTCCGTTCCGTTCAACTCGGTTACATTCCATTCAATTACATTCCATTCCGTTCTACTCGGTTACATTCCATTCCATTCCATTCCATTCCATTCCAATCCATTCCATTCCATTCCATTCCGTTCTACTTTGGTACATTCCATTCCATTCCATTCCATTCCATTCCATTCCATTCCATTACATTCCATTCCATTCCATTCCTTTCTACTCGGGTTGATTCCATTCTATTCCATTCCATTCCATTCCATTCCATTCCATTCCATTCCATTCCATTCCATTCCATGGAATTCCATTCCATTCCATTCCATTCCATTCCATTCCATTCCATTGAATTCAATTCCATTCCATTCCATTCCATTCCATTGAATTCCATTCCATTCCATTCCATTCCATTCCATTCCATTCCATCCCATTCCATTCCATTCCATTCCATTCCGTTCTACTCGGGTTGATTCCATTCTATTCCATTCCATTCCATTCGATCCCATTTGATTCCATTCGATTCCATTCAATTCCATTCGATTCCATTCCATTCCACTCCATTCCATTCCATTGAATTCCATTCCGTTCCATTCCATTCCATTCCATTCCATTCCATTCCATTCCATTGAATTCCATTCCATTCCATTCCATTCCATTCCATTGAATTCCATTCCATTCCATTCCATTCCATTGAATTCCATTCCATTCCATTCCATTCCATTCCATTCCATTCTACTGTTGTCCATTCCATTCCATTCCATTCCATTCCATTCCATTCCATTCCATTCCTTTCCATTCCATTGCATTCCATTGCATTCCATTCCATTCCATTCCATTCCATTCCATTCCATTCCACTCCACTCCACTCCACTCCACTCCATTCCACTCCACTCCACTCCGGTACATTCCATTCCATTCCATTCCATTCCATTCCATAGAATTCCATTCCATTCCATTCCATTCCATTCCATTGAATTCCATTCCATTCCATTCCATTCCATTCCATTCCATTCCATTGAATTCCATTCCATTCCATAGAATTCCATTCCATTCCATTCCATTCCATTGAATTCCGTTCCTTTCCATTCCATTCCATTCCGCTCCTTTCCGTTCCGTTCCGTTCCGTTCCGTTGCGTTCCGTTCCGTTCCGTTGCGTTCCGTTCCGTTCTACTCGGGTTGATTCCATTCTATTCCATTCCATTCCATTCCATTCCATTGAATTCCATTCCATTCCATTCCATTCCATTGAATTCCGTTCCATTCCATTCCATTCCCTTCCGTTCCGTCCCGTTCCGTTCCGTTCCGTTCCGTTGCGTGCCGTTCCGTTCTACTCAGGTTGATTCCATTCTATTCCATTCCATTCCATTCGATTCCATTCGATTCCAATCGATTCCATTCGATTGCATTCGATTCCATTCGTTGCCATTCCATTCCATTCCATTGAATTCCATTCCGTTCCATTCCATTCCATTCCATTCCATTGAATTCCATTCCATTCCATTCCATTCCTTTCCATTCCATAGAATTCCATTCCATTCCATTCCATTCCATTCCATTCCATTCCATTCCATTGAATTCCGTTCCATTCCATTCCATTCCATTCCATTCCATTCCATAGAATTCCGTTCCATTCCATTCCATTCCATTCCATTCCATTCCATTCCATTCCATAGAATTCCATTCCATTCCGTTCCATTCCATTCCATTCCATAGAATTCCATTCCATTCCATTCCATTCCATTCCATTTCATTGAATTCCATTCCATTCCATTCCATTCCATTCCATTCCATTCCATAGAATTCCATTCCATTCCATTCCATTCCATTGAATTCCGTTCCATTCCATTCCATTCCGTTCCGTTCCATTCCGTTCCGTTCCGTTGCGTTCCGTTCCGTTCCGTTGTGTTCCGTTCCGTTCTACTCGGGTTGATTCCATTCTATTCCATTCCATTCCAATCCTTTCCATTCCATTCCATTGAATTCCATTCCATTCCATTCCATTCCATTCCATTCCATTCCATGGAATTCCATTCCATTCCATTCCATGGAATTCCGTTCCATTTCATTCCATTCCGTTCCTTTCCATCCCGTTCCGTTCCGTTCCGTTCTACTCGGGTTGATTCCATTCTATTCCATTCCATTCCATTCGATTCCATTCGATTCCATTCGATTCCACTCCATTCCATTCCATAGAATTCCATTCCATTCCATTCCATTCCATAGAATTCCATTCCATTCCATTCCATAGAATTCCAATGAATTCCATTCCATTCCATTGAATTCCATTCCATTCCATTCCATTCCATTCCATTCCATTCCATTCCATTCTACTGGTGTCCATTCCATTCCATTGCATTCCATTCCATTCCATTCCATTCCTTTCCATTCCATTGCATTCCATTGCATTCCATTCCATTCCATTCCATTCCATTCCATTCCATTCCACTCCACTCCACTCCACTCCACTCCATTCCACTCCACTCCACTCCGGTACATTCCATTCCATTCCATTCCATTCCATTCCATTCCATTCCATTCCATTCCGTGCTTCTCGGGTACATTCCGTTCCGTTCCATTCCATTCCATTCCATTCCATTCCGTTCCAGTGCACTCTACTCCACTCCACTCCACTCCACTCCACTCCGGTACATTCCATTCCATTCCATTCCATTCCATTCCATTCCATTTCCATTCCCATTCCATTTCCATTCCCGTTCCATTTCCATTCCCGTTTCTTTTCCATTCCCGTTCCATTTCCATTCCAGTTCCATTACCATTCCCGTTCCATTTCCATTCCCGATCCATTTCCATTCCCGTTCCTTTTCCATTCCCGTTCCATTTCCATTCCCGTTCCGTTACCATTCCCGTTCCATATCCGTTCCCGTTCCGTTTCCGTTCCCGTTCCATTTCCGTTCTCGTTCCGTTTCCGTTCCCGTTCCATTTCCATTCCCGTTCCATTTCCGTTCCCGTTCCATTTCCATTCCCGTTCCATTTCCGTTCCCGTTCCTTTTCCATTCCCGTTCTATTTCCATTCCCTTTCCATTTCCATTTCATTCCATTCCGTTCTGCTCGGGTACATTCCATTCCATTCCATTGCATTCCATTCCGTTCTGCTCCTGTCCATTCCATTCCATTCCATTCCGTTCCATTCCGTTCTACTCGGGTAGATTCCATTCCATTCCATTCCATTCCATTCCATTCCATTCCATTCCATTCCATTCCATTCTACTGGTGTCCATTCCATTCCATTCCATTCCATTCCATTCCATTCCATTCCATTCCATTGCATTGCATTCCATTCCATTCCATTCCATTCCATTCCGTTCCGTTCTACTCGGTTACATTCCATTCAATTCCATTCCATTCCGTTCTACTCGGGTAGATTCCATTCCATTCCATTCCATTCCTTTCCTTTCCATTCCATTGCATTCCATTGCATTGCATTGCACTCAATTCCATTCCATTCCATTCCATTCCATTCCATTCCATTCCACTCCATTCCGTTCCGTTCAACTCGGTTACATTCCATTCAATTACATTCCATTCCGTTCTACTCGGTTACATTCCATTCCATTCCATTCCATTCCATTCCAATCCATTCCATTCCATTCCATTCCGTTCTACTCGGGTACATTCCATTCCATTCCATTCCATTCCATTCCATTCCATTCCATTCCATTGCATTCGGTTCTACTTTGGTACATTCCATTCCATTCCATTCCATTCCATTCCATTCCATTCCATTCCATTCCATTACATTACATTCCATTCCATTCCATTCCGTTCTACTCGGGTTGATTCCATTCTATTCCATTCCATTCCATTCCATTCCATTCCATTCCATTCCATTCCATTCCAATCGATTCCATTCCATTCCATTCCATGGAATTCCATTCCATTCCATTCCATTCCATGGAACTCCATTCCATTCCATTCCATTCCATAGAATTCCATTCCATTCCATTCCATTCCATTCCATTCCATTCCATTCCATTGAATTCCATTCCATTCCATTCCATTCCATTCCATCCCATTCCATTCCATTCCATTCCGTTCTACTCGGGTTGATTCCATTCTATTCCATTCCATTCCATTCGATCCCATTTGATTCCATTCGATTCCATTCAATTCCATTCGATTCCATTCCATTCCACTCCATTCCATTCCATTGAATTCCATTCCATTCCATTCCATTCCATTCCATTCCATTCCATTCCATTCCATTGTATTCCATTCCATTCCATTCCATTCCTTTCCATTGAATTCCATTCCATTCCATTCCATTCCATTCCATTCCATGGAATTCCATTCCATTCCATTCCATGGAATTCCATTCCATTCCATTCCATTCCATTCCATTCCATTCCATTCCATAGAATTCCATTCCATTCCATTCCATTCCACTGAATTCCGTTCCATTCCATTCCATTCCGTTCCGTTCCGTTCCGTTGCGTTCCGTTGCGTTCCGTTCCGTTCCGTTGTGCTCCGTTCCGTTCTACTCGGGTTGATTCCATTCTATTCCATTCCATTCCAATCCATTCCGTTCCATTCCATTGAATTCCATTCCATTCCATTCCATTCCATTCCATTCCATTCCATGGAATTCCGTTCCATTCCATTCCATTCCGTTCCGTTCCGTCCCGTTCCGTTCCGTTCCGTTCCGATGCGTTCCGTTCCGTTCTACTCGGGTTGATTCCATTCTATTCCATTCCATTCCATTCGATTCCATTCGATTCCATTCGATTCCACTCCATTCCATTCCATAGAATTCCATTCCATTCCATTCCATTCCATTGAATTCCATTCCATTCCATTCCATTCCATTGAATTCCATTCCATTCCATTCCATTCCATGGAATTCCATTCCATTCCATTCCATTCCATTCCATTCCATTCCATTCCATTGAATTCCATTCCATTCCATTCCATTCCATTCCATTCCATTCCATTCCATTCCATTCCATTCCATTCTACTGTTGTCCATTCCATTCCATTCCATTCCATTCCATTCCATTCCATTCCAGTCCTTTCCATTCCATTGCATTCCATTGCATTCCATTCCATTCCATTCCATTCCATTCCATTCCATTCCATTCCATTCCACTCCACTCCACTCCACTCCACTCCATTCCACTCCACTCCACTCCGGTACATTCCATTCCATTCCATTCCATTCCATTCCATTCCATTCCGTGCTTCTCGGGTACATTCCGTTCCGTTCCATTCCATTCCATTCCATTCCATTCCGTTCCAGTGCACTCTACTCCACTCCACTCCACTCCACTCCGGTACATTCCATTCCATTCCATTCCATTCCATTCCATTCCATTCCATTCCATTCCATTCCATTCCATTCCATTCCATTCCATTCCATTTCCATTCCCATTCCATTTCCATTCCCGTTCCATTTCCATTCCCGTTTCTTTTCCATTCCCGTTCCATTTCCATTCCAGTTCCATTACCATTCCCGTTCCATTTCCATTCCCGATCCATTTCCATTCCCGTTCCTTTTCCATTCCCGTTCCATTTCCATTCCCGTTCCGTTACCATTCCCGTTCCATTTCCGTTCCCGTTCCGTTTCCGTTCCCGTTCCATTTCCGTTCTCGTTCCGTTTCCGTTCCCGTTCCATTTCCATTCCCGTTCCATTTCCGTTCCCGTTCCATTTCCATTCCCGTTCCATTTCCATTCCCTTTCCATTTCCATTTCATTCCATTCCGTTCTGCTCGTGTACATTCCATTCCATTCCATTGCATTCCATTCCGTTCTGCTCCTGTCCATTCCATTCCATTCCATTCCGTTCCATTCCGTTCTACTCGGGTAGATTCCATTCCATTCCATTCCATTCCATTCCATTCCATTCCATTCCATTCCATTCCATTCCATTCTACTGGTGTCCATTCCATTCCATTCCATTCCATTCCATTCCATTCCATTCCATTCCATTCCATTCCATTCCATTGCATTCCATTCCATTCCATTCCATTCCATTGCATTCCATTCCATTCCATTCCATTCCATTCCGTTCCGTTCTACTCGGTTACATTCCATTCAATTCCATTCCATTCCGTTCTACTCGGGTAGATTCCATTCCATTCCATTCCATTCCTTTCCTTTCCATTCCATTGCATTCCATTGCATTGCATTGCACTCAATTCCATTCCATTCCATTCCATTACATTCCATTCCATTCCATTCCATTCCATTCCGTTCCGTTCAACTCGGTTACATTCCATTCAATTACATTCCATTCCGTTCTACTCGGTTACATTCCATTCCATTCCATTCCATTCCATTCCAATCCATTCCATTCCATTCCATTCCGTTCTACTCGGGTACATTCCATTCCATTCCATTCCATTCCATTCCATTCCATTCCATTCCATTCCATTCCATTCGGTTCTACTTTGGTACATTCCATTCCATTCCATTCCATTCCATTCCATTCCATTCCATTACATTCCATTCCATTCCATTCCGTTCTACTCGGGTTGATTCCATTCTATTCCATTCCATTCCATTCCATTCCATTCCATTCCATTCCATTCCATTCCAATCGATTCCATTCCATTCCATTCCATGGAATTCCATTCCATTCCATTCCATTCCATGGAACTCCATTCCGTTCCATTCCATTCCATAGAATTCCATTCCATTCCATTCCATTCCATTCCATTCCATTCCATTCCATTCTACTGGTGTCCATTCCATTCCATTGCATTCCATTCCATTCCATTCCATTCCTTTCCATTCCATTGCATTCCATTGCATTCCATTCCATTCCATTCCATTCCATTCCATTCCATTCCACTCCACTCCACTCCACTCCACTCCATTCCACTCCACTCCACTCCGGTACATTCCATTCCATTCCATTCCATTCCATTCCATTCCATTCCATTCCATTCCGTGCTTCTCGGGTACATTCCGTTCCGTTCCATTCCATTCCATTCCATTCCATTCCGTTCCAGTGCACTCTACTCCACTCCCCTCCACTCCACTCCACTCCGGTACATTCCATTCCATTCCATTCCATTCCATTCCATTCCATTTCCATTCCCATTCCATTTCCATTCCCGTTCCATTTCCATTCCCGTTTCTTTTCCATTCCCGTTCCATTTCCATTCCAGTTCCATTACCATTCCCGTTCCATTTCCATTCCCGATCCATTTCCATTCCCGTTCCTTTTCCATTCCCGTTCCATTTCCATTCCCGTTCCGTTACCATTCCCGTTCCATATCCGTTCCCGTTCCGTTTCCGTTCCCGTTCCATTTCCGTTCTCGTTCCGTTTCCGTTCCCGTTCCATTTCCATTCCCGTTCCATTTCCGTTCCCGTTCCATTTCCATTCCCGTTCCATTTCCGTTCCCGTTCCTTTTCCATTCCCGTTCTATTTCCATTCCCTTTCCATTTCCATTTCATTCCATTCCGTTCTGCTCGGGTACATTCCATTCCATTCCATTGCATTCCATTCCGTTCTGCTCCTGTCCATTCCATTCCATTCCATTCCATTCCATTCCATTCCATTCCATTCCGTTCCGTTCAACTCGGTTACATTCCATTCAATTACATTCCATTCCGTTCTACTCGGTTACATTCCATTCCATTCCATTCCATTCCATTCCAATCCATTCCATTCCATTCCATTCCGTTCTACTCGGGTACATTCCATTCCATTCCATTCCATTCCATTCCATTCCATTCCATTCCATTGCATTCGGTTCTACTTTGGTACATTCCATTCCATTCCATTCCATTCCATTCCATTCCATTCCATTCCATTCCATTCCATTACATTCCATTCCATTCCATTCCATTCCGTTCTACTCGGGTTGATTCCATTCTATTCCATTCCATTCCATTCCATTCCATTCCATTCCATTCCATTCCATTCCATTCCAATCGATTCCATTCCATTCCATTCCATGGAATTCCATTCCATTCCATTCCATTCCATGGAACTCCATTCCGTTCCATTCCATTCCATAGAATTCCATTCCATTCCATTCCATTCCATTCCATTCCATTCCATTCCATTGAATTCCATTCCATTCCATTCCATTCCATTCCATCCCATTCCATTCCATTCCATTCCGTTCTACTCGGGTTGATTCCATTCTATTCCATTCCATTCCATTCGATCCCATTTGATTCCATTCGATTCCATTCAATTCCATTCGATTCCATTCCATTCCACTCCATTCCATTCCATTGAATTCCATTCCATTCCATTCCATTCCATTCCATTCCATTCCATTCCATTCCATTCCATTGTATTCCATTCCATTCCATTCCATTCCTTTCCATTGAATTCCATTCCATTCCATTCCATTCCATTCCATTCCATTCCATTCCATGGAATTCCATTCCATTCCATTCCATTCCATTCCATTCCATTCCATAGAATTCCATTCCATTCCATTCCATTCCACTGAATTCCGTTCCATTCCATTCCATTCCGTTCCGTTCCGTTCCGTTGCGTTCCGTTGCGTTCCGTTCCGTTCCGTTGTGCTCCGTTCCGTTCTACTCGGGTTGATTCCATTCTATTCCATTCCATTCCAATCCATTCCGTTCCATTCCATTGAATTCCATTCCATTCCATTCCATTCCATTCCATTCCATTCCATTCCATTCCATGGAATTCCGTTCCATTCCATTCCATTCCGTTCCGTTCCGTCCCGTTCCGTTCCGTTCCGTTCCGATGCGTTCCGTTCCGTTCTACTCGGGTTGATTCCATTCTATTCCATTCCATTCCATTCGATTCCATTCGATTCCATTCGATTCCACTCCATTCCATTCCATAGAATTCCATTCCATTCCATTCCATTCCATTGAATTCCATTCCATTCCATTCCATTCCATTGAATTCCATTCCATTCCATTCCATTCCATGGAATTCCATTCCATTCCATTCCATTCCATTCCATTCCATTCCATTCCATTGAATTCCATTCCATTCCATTCCATTCCATTCCATTCCATTCCATTCCATTCCATTCCATTCCATTCCATTCTACTGTTGTCCATTCCATTCCATTCCATTCCATTCCATTCCATTCCAGTCCTTTCCATTCCATTGCATTCCATTGCATTCCATTCCATTCCATTCCATTCCATTCCATTCCATTCCATTCCATTCCACTCCACTCCACTCCACTCCACTCCATTCCACTCCACTCCACTCCGGTACATTCCATTCCATTCCATTCCATTCCATTCCATTCCATTCCGTGCTTCTCGGGTACATTCCGTTCCGTTCCATTCCATTCCATTCCATTCCATTCCGTTCCAGTGCACTCTACTCCACTCCACTCCACTCCACTCCGGTACATTCCATTCCATTCCATTCCATTCCATTCCATTCCATTCCATTCCATTTCCATTCCCATTCCATTTCCATTCCCGTTCCATTTCCATTCCCGTTTCTTTTCCATTCCCGTTCCATTTCCATTCCAGTTCCATTACCATTCCCGTTCCATTTCCATTCCCGATCCATTTCCATTCCCGTTCCTTTTCCATTCCCGTTCCATTTCCATTCCCGTTCCGTTACCATTCCCGTTCCATTTCCGTTCCCGTTCCGTTTCCGTTCCCGTTCCATTTCCGTTCTCGTTCCGTTTCCGTTCCCGTTCCATTTCCATTCCCGTTCCATTTCCGTTCCCGTTCCATTTCCATTCCCGTTCCATTTCCATTCCCTTTCCATTTCCATTTCATTCCATTCCGTTCTGCTCGGGTACATTCCATTCCATTCCATTGCATTCCATTCCGTTCTGCTCCTGTCCATTCCATTCCATTCCATTCCGTTCCATTCCGTTCTACTCGGGTAGATTCCATTCCATTCCATTCCATTCCATTCCATTCCATTCCATTCCATTCCATTCCATTCTACTGGTGTCCATTCCATTCCATTCCATTCCATTCCATTCCATTCCATTCCATTCCATTCCATTCCATTGCATTCCATTCCATTCCATTCCATTCCATTCCGTTCCGTTCTACTCGGTTACATTCCATTCAATTCCATTCCATTCCGTTCTACTCGGGTAGATTCCATTCCATTCCATTCCATTCCTTTCCTTTCCATTCCATTGCATTCCATTGCATTGCATTGCACTCAATTCCATTCCATTCCATTCCATTACATTCCATTCCATTCCATTCCATTCCATTCCGTTCCGTTCAACTCGGTTACATTCCATTCAATTACATTCCATTCCGTTCTACTCGGTTACATTCCATTCCATTCCATTCCATTCCATTCCAATCCATTCCATTCCATTCCATTCCGTTCTACTCGGGTACATTCCATTCCATTCCATTCCATTCCATTCCATTCCATTCCATTCCATTCCATTCCATTCGGTTCTACTTTGGTACATTCCATTCCATTCCATTCCATTCCATTCCATTCCATTCCATTACATTCCATTCCATTCCATTCCGTTCTACTCGGGTTGATTCCATTCTATTCCATTCCATTCCATTCCATTCCATTCCATTCCATTCCATTCCATTCCATTCCAATCGATTCCATTCCATTCCATTCCATGGAATTCCATTCCATTCCATTCCATTCCATGGAACTCCATTCCGTTCCATTCCATTCCATAGAATTCCATTCCATTCCATTCCATTCCATTCCATTCCATTCCATTCCATTCTACTGGTGTCCATTCCATTCCATTGCATTCCATTCCATTCCATTCCATTCCTTTCCATTCCATTGCATTCCATTGCATTCCATTCCATTCCATTCCATTCCATTCCATTCCATTCCACTCCACTCCACTCCACTCCACTCCATTCCACTCCACTCCACTCCGGTACATTCCATTCCATTCCATTCCATTCCATTCCATTCCATTCCATTCCATTCCGTGCTTCTCGGGTACATTCCGTTCCGTTCCATTCCATTCCATTCCATTCCATTCTGTTCCAGTGCACTCTACTCCACTCCCCTCCACTCCACTCCACTCCGGTACATTCCATTCCATTCCATTCCATTCCATTCCATTCCATTTCCATTCCCATTCCATTTCCATTCCCGTTCCATTTCCATTCCCGTTTCTTTTCCATTCCCGTTCCATTTCCATTCCAGTTCCATTACCATTCCCGTTCCATTTCCATTCCCGATCCATTTCCATTCCCGTTCCTTTTCCATTCCCGTTCCATTTCCATTCCCGTTCCGTTACCATTCCCGTTCCATATCCGTTCCCGTTCCGTTTCCGTTCCCGTTCCATTTCCGTTCTCGTTCCGTTTCCGTTCCCGTTCCATTTCCATTCCCGTTCCATTTCCGTTCCCGTTCCATTTCCATTCCCGTTCCATTTCCGTTCCCGTTCCTTTTCCATTCCCGTTCCATTTCCATTCCCTTTCCATTTCCATTTCATTCCATTCCGTTCTGCTCGGGTACATTCCATTCCATTCCATTGCATTCCATTCCGTTCTGCTCCTGTCCATTCCATTCCATTCCATTCCGTTCCATTCCGTTCTACTCGGGTAGATTCCATTCCATTCCATTCCATTCCATTCCATTCCATTCCATTCCATTCCATTCCATTCTACTGGTGTCCATTCCATTCCATTCCATTCCATTCCATTCCATTCCATTCCATTCCATTCCATTCCATTGCATTCCATTCCATTCCATTCCATTCCATTCCGTTCCGTTCTACTCGGTTACATTCCATTCAATTCCATTCCATTCCGTTCTACTCGGGTAGATTCCATTCCATTCCATTCCATTCCTTTCCTTTCCATTCCATTGCATTCCATTGCATTGCATTGCACTCAATTCCATTCCATTCCATTCCATTCCATTCCATTCCATTCCATTCCATTCCGTTCCGTTCAACTCGGTTACATTCCATTCAATTACATTCCATTCCGTTCTACTCGGTTACATTCCATTCCATTCCATTCCATTCCATTCCAATCCATTCCATTCCATTCCATTCCGTTCTACTCGGGTACATTCCATTCCATTCCATTCCATTCCATTCCATTCCATTCCATTCCATTCCATTCGGTTCTACTTTGGTACATTCCATTCCATTCCATTCCATTCCATTCCATTCCATTCCATTACATTCCATTCCATTCCATTCCGTTCTACTCGGGTTGATTCCATTCTATTCCATTCCATTCCATTCCATTCCATTCCATTCCATTCCATTCCATTCCAATCGATTCCATTCCATTCCATTCCATGGAATTCCATTCCATTCCATTCCATTCCATGGAACTCCATTCCGTTCCATTCCATTCCATAGAATTCCATTCCATTCCATTCCATTCCATTCCATTCCATTCCATTCCATTGAATTCCATTCCATTCCATTCCATTCCATTCCATCCCATTCCATTCCATTCCATTCCGTTCTACTCGGGTTGATTCCATTCTATTCCATTCCATTCCATTCGATCCCATTTGATTCCATTCGATTCCATTCAATTCCATTCGATTCCATTCCATTCCACTCCATTCCATTCCATTGAATTCCATTCCATTCCATTCCATTCCATTCCATTCCATTCCATTCCATTCCATTCCATTGTATTCCATTCCATTCCATTCCATTCCTTTCCATTGAATTCCATTCCATTCCATTCCATTCCATTCCATTCCATGGAATTCCATTCCATTCCATTCCATGGAATTCCATTCCATTCCATTCCATTCCATTCCATTCCATTCCATTCCATAGAATTCCATTCCATTCCATTCCATTCCACTGAATTCCGTTCCATTCCATTCCATTCCGTTCCGTTCCGTTCCGTTGCGTTCCGTTGCGTTCCGTTCCGTTCCGTTGTGCTCCGTTCCGTTCTACTCGGGTTGATTCCATTCTATTCCATTCCATTCCAATCCATTCCGTTCCATTCCATTGAATTCCATTCCATTACATTCCATTCCATTCCATTCCATTCCATTCCATTCCATGGAATTCCGTTCCATTCCATTCCATTCCGTTCCGTTCCGTCCCGTTCCGTTCCGTTCCGTTCCGATGCGTTCCGTTCCGTTCTACTCGGGTTGATTCCATTCTATTCCATTCCATTCCATTCGATTCCATTCGATTCCATTCGATTCCACTCCATTCCATTCCATAGAATTCCATTCCATTCCATTCCATTCCATTGAATTCCATTCCATTCCATTCCATTCCATTGAATTCCATTCCATTCCATTCCATTCCATGGAATTCCATTCCATTCCATTCCATTCCATTCCATTCCATTCCATTCCATTGAATTCCATTCCATTCCATTCCATTCCATTCCATTCCATTCCATTCCATTCCATTCCATTCCATTCTACTGTTGTCCATTCCATTCCATTCCATTCCATTCCATTCCATTCCATTCCAGTCCTTTCCATTCCATTGCATTCCATTGCATTCCATTCCATTCCATTCCATTCCATTCCATTCCATTCCATTCCATTCCACTCCACTCCACTCCACTCCACTCCATTCCACTCCACTCCACTCCGGTACATTCCATTCCATTCCATTCCATTCCATTCCATTCCATTCCGTGCTTCTCGGGTACATTCCTTTCCGTTCCATTCCATTCCATTCCATTCCATTCCGTTCCAGTGCACTCTACTCCACTCCACTCCACTCCACTCCGGTACATTCCATTCCATTCCATTCCATTCCATTCCATTCCATTCCATTCCATTCCATTCCATTTCCATTCCCATTCCATTTCCATTCCCGTTCCATTTCCATTCCCGTTTCTTTTCCATTCCCGTTCCATTTCCATTCCAGTTCCATTACCATTCCCGTTCCATTTCCATTCCCGATCCATTTCCATTCCCGTTCCTTTTCCATTCCCGTTCCATTTCCATTCCCGTTCCGTTACCATTCCCGTTCCATTTCCGTTCCCGTTCCGTTTCCGTTCCCGTTCCATTTCCGTTCTCGTTCCGTTTCCGTTCCCGTTCCATTTCCATTCCCGTTCCATTTCCGTTCCCGTTCCATTTCCATTCCCGTTCCATTTCCATTCCCTTTCCATTTCCATTTCATTCCATTCCGTTCTGCTCGGGTACATTCCATTCCATTCCATTGCATTCCATTCCGTTCTGCTCCTGTCCATTCCATTCCATTCCATTCCGTTCCATTCCGTTCTACTCGGGTAGATTCCATTCCATTCCATTCCATTCCATTCCATTCCATTCCATTCCATTCCATTCCATTCTACTGGTGTCCATTCCATTCCATTCCATTCCATTCCATTCCATTCCATTCCATTCCATTCCATTCCATTCCATTGCATTCCATTCCATTCCATTCCATTCCATTCCGTTCGGTTCTACTCGGTTACATTCCATTCAATTCCATTCCATTCCGTTCTACTCGGGTAGATTCCATTCCATTCCATTCCATTCCTTTCCTTTCCATTCCATTGCATTCCATTGCATTGCATTGCACTCAATTCCATTCCATTCCATTCCATTACATTCCATTCCATTCCATTCCATTCCATTCCGTTCCGTTCAACTCGGTTACATTCCATTCAATTACATTCCATTCCGTTCTACTCGGTTACATTCCATTCCATTCCATTCCATTCCATTCCAATCCATTCCATTCCATTCCATTCCGTTCTACTCGGGTACATTCCCTTCCATTCCATTCCATTCCATTCCATTCCATTCCATTCCATTCCATTCCATTCGGTTCTACTTTGGTACATTCCATTCCATTCCATTCCATTCCATTCCATTCCATTCCATTCCATTACATTCCATTCCATTCCATTCCGTTCTACTCGGGTTGATTCCATTCTATTCCATTCCATTCCATTCCATTCCATTCCATTCCATTCCATTCCATTCCAATCGATTCCATTCCATTCCATTCCATGGAATTCCATTCCATTCCATTCCATTCCATGGAACTCCATTCCGTTCCATTCCATTCCATAGAATTCCATTCCATTCCATTCCATTCCATTCCATTCCATTCCATTCCATTGAATTCCATTCCATTCCATTCCATTCCATTCCATCCCATTCCATTCCATTCCATTCCGTTCTACTCGGGTTGATTCCATTCTATTCCATTCCATTCCATTCGATCCCATTTGATTCCATTCGATTCCATTCAATTCCATTCGATTCCATTCCATTCCACTCCATTCCATTCCATTGAATTCCATTCCATTCCATTCCATTCTATTCCATTCCATTCCATTCCATTCCATTCCATTGAATTCCATTCCATTCCATTCCATTCCTTTCCATTGAATTCCATTCCATTCCATTCCATTCCATTCCATTCCATGGAATTCCATTCCATTCCATTCCATTCCATTCCATTCCATTCCATTCCATAGAATTCCATTCCATTCCATTCCATTCCACTGAATTCCGTTCCATTCCATTCCATTCCGTTCCGTTCCGTTCCGTTGCGTTCCGTTGCGTTCCGTTCCGTTCCGTTGTGCTCCGTTCCGTTCTACTCGGGTTGATTCCATTCTATTCCATTCCATTCCAATCCATTCCGTTCCATTCCATTGAATTCCATTCCATTACATTCCATTCCATTCCATTCCATTCCATTCCATTCCATGGAATTCCGTTCCATTCCATTCCATTCCGTTCCGTTCCGTCCCGTTCCGTTCCGTTCCGTTCCGATGCGTTCCGTTCCGTTCTACTCGGGTTGATTCCATTCTATTCCATTCCATTCCATTCGATTCCATTCGATTCCATTCGATTCCACTCCATTCCATTCCATAGAATTCCATTCCATTCCATTCCATTCCATTGAATTCCATTCCATTCCATTCCATTCCATTGAATTCCATTCCATTCCATTCCATTCCATTGAATTCCATTCCATTCCATTCCATTCCATTCCATTCCATTCCATTGAATTCCATTCCATTCCATTCCATTCCATTCCATTCCATTCCATTCCATTCCATTCCATTCCATTCTACTGTTGTCCATTCCATTCCATTCCATTCCATTCCATTCCATTCCATTCCATTCCAGTCCTTTCCATTCCATTGCATTCCATTGCATTCCATTCCATTCCATTCCATTCCATTCCATTCCATTCCATTCCATTCCACTCCACTCCACTCCACTCCACTCCATTCCACTCCACTCCACTCCGGTACATTCCATTCCATTCCATTCCATTCCATTCCATTCCATTCCGTGCTTCTCGGGTACATTCCGTTCCGTTCCATTCCATTCCATTCCATTCCATTCCGTTCCAGTGCACTCTACTCCACTCCACTCCACTCCACTCTGGTACATTCCATTCCATTCCATTCCATTCCATTCCATTCCATTCCATTCCATTCCATTCCATTCCATTTCCATTCCCATTCCATTTCCATTCCCGTTCCATTTCCATTCCCGTTTCTTTTCCATTCCCGTTCCATTTCCATTCCAGTTCCATTACCATTCCCGTTCCATTTCCATTCCCGATCCATTTCCATTCCCGTTCCTTTTCCATTCCCGTTCCATTTCCATTCCCGTTCCGTTACCATTCCCGTTCCATTTCCGTTCCCGTTCCGTTTCCGTTCCCGTTCCATTTCCGTTCTCGTTCCGTTTCCGTTCCCGTTCCATTTCCATTCCCGTTCCATTTCCGTTCCCGTTCCATTTCCATTCCCGTTCCATTTCCATTCCCTTTCCATTTCCATTTCATTCCATTCCGTTCTGCTCGGGTACATTCCATTCCATTCCATTGCATTCCATTCCGTTCTGCTCCTGTCCATTCCATTCCATTCCATTCCGTTCCATTCCGTTCTACTCGGGTAGATTCCATTCCATTCCATTCCATTCCATTCCATTCCATTCCATTCCATTCCATTCCATGGAATTCCATTCCATTCCATTCCATTCCATTCCATTCCATTCCATTCCATAGAATTCCATTCCATTCCATTCCATTCCATTCCATTGAATTCCGTTCCATTCCATTCCATTCCGTTCCGTTCCGTTCCATTCCGTTGCATTCCGTTCCGTTCCGTTGTGTTCCGTTCCGTTCTACTCGGGTTGATTCCATTCTATACCATTCCATTCCAATCCATTCCATTGAATTCTATTCCATTCCATTCCATTCCATGGAATTCCGTTCCATTCCATTCCATTCCGTTCCGTTCCGTCCCGTTCCGTTCCGTTCCGTTCCGTTGCGTTCCGTTCCGTTCTACTCGGGTTGATTCCATTCTATTCCATTCCATTCCATTCCATTCCATTCGATTCCATTCGATTCCACTCCATTCCATTCCATAGAATTCCATTCCATTCCATTCCATTCCATTGAATTCCATTCCATTCCATTCCATTCCATAGAATTCCATTCCATTCCATTCCATTCCATTGAATTCCATTCCATTCCATTCCATTCCATTCCATTCCATTGAATTCCATTCCATTCCATTCCATTCCATGGAATTCCGTTCCATTCCATTCCATTCCGTTCCGTTCCGTCCCGTTCCGTTCCGTTCCGTTCCGTTGCGTTCCGTTCCGTTCTACTCGGGTTGATTCCATTCTATTCCATTCCATTCCATTCGATTCCATTCGATTCCATTCGATTCCACTCCATTCCATTCCATAGAATTCCATTCCATTCCATTCCATTCCATTGAATTCCATTCCATTCCATTCCATTCCATAGAATTCCATTCCATTCCATTCCATTCCATTGAATTCCATTCCATTCCATTCCATTCCATTCCATTCCATTCCATTCCATTCCATTCCATTGCATTCCATTGCATTCCATTCCATTCCATTCCATTCCATTCCATTCCATTCCACTCCACTCCACTCCACTCCACTCCATTCCACTCCACTCCACTCCGGTACATTCCATTCCATTCCATTCCATTCCATTCCATTCCATTCCATTCCGTGCTTCTCGGGTACATTCCGTTCCGTTCCATTCCATTCCATTCCGTTCCAGTGCACTCTACTCCACTCCACTCCACTCCACTCCACTCCGGTACATTCCATTCCATTCCATTCCATTCCATTCCATTCCATTCCATTCCATTCCATTGAATTCCATTCCGTTCCATTCCATTCCATGGAATTCCATTCCATTCCATTCCATTCCATTCCATTCCATTCCATTCCATTGAATTCCATTCCATTCCATTCCATTCCATTCCATTCCATCCCATTCCATTCCATTCCATTCCATTCCGTTCTACTCGGGTTGATTCCATTCTATTCCATTCCATTCCATTCGATCCCATTTGATTCCATTCGATTCCATTCAATTCCATTCGATTCCATTCCATTCCATTCCATTCCATTCCATTGAATTCCGTTCCATTCCATTCCGTTCCGTTCCGTTCCGTTCCGTTCCGTTGCGTTCCGTTCCGTTCCGTTGTGTTCCGTTCCGTTCTACTCGGGTTGATTCCATTCTATTCCATTCCATTCCAATCCATTCCATTCCATTCCAGTGAATTCCATTCCATTCCATTCCATTCCATTCCATTCCATTCCATTGAATTCCATTCCATTCCATTCCATTCCATTCCATTGAATTCCATTCCATTCCATGGAATTCCATGGAATTCCGTTCCATTCCATTCCATTCCGTTCCGTTCCGTCCCGTTCCGTTCCGTTCCGTTCCGTTGCGTTCCGCTCCGTTCTACTCGGGTTGATTCCATTCTATTCCATTCCATTCCATACGATTCCATTCGATTCCATTCGATTCCACTCCATTCCATTCCATAGAATTCCATTCCATTCCATTGAATTCCATTCCATTCCATTCCATTCCATTGAATTCCATTCCATTCCATTCCATTCCATTCCATTCCATTCAATTCCATTCGATTCCATTCCATTCCACTCCATTCCATTCCATTCCACTCCATTCCATTCCATTGAATTCCATTCCATTCCATTCCATTCCATTCCATTCCATTCCATGGAATTCCATTCCATTGAATTCCATTCCATTCCATTCCATTCCATTCCAGTGCACTCTACTCCACTCCACTCCACTCCACTCCACTCCACTCCGGTACATTCCATTCCATTCCATTCAATTCCATTCGATTCCATTCCATTCCACTCCATTCCATTCCATTGAATTCCATTCCATTCCATTCCATTCCATTCCATTCCATTCCATGGAATTCCATTCCATTCCATTCCATTCCATTCCATTCCATTCCATTCCATTCCATTCCATTCCACTCCACACCACTCCACTCCACTCCATTCCACTCCACTCCACTCCGGTACATTCCATTCAATTCCATTCCATTCCATTCCATTCCATTCCGTGCTTCTCAGGTACATTCCGTTCCGTTCCATTCCATTCCATTCCATTCCATTCCGTTCCAGTGCACTCTACTCCACTCCACTCCACTCCACTCCGGTACATTCCATTCCATTCCATTCCATTCCATTCCATTCCATTTCCATTCCCATTCCATTTCCATTCCCGTTCCATTTCCATTCCCGTTTCTTTTCCATTCCCGTTCCATTTCCATTCCCGTTCCATTACCATTCCCGTTCCATTTCCATTCCCGATCCATTTCCATTCCCGTTCCTTTTCCATTCCCGTTCCATTTCCATTCCCGTTCCGTTACCATTCCCGTTCCATTTCCGTTCCCGTTCCGTTTCCGTTCCCGTTCCATTTCCGTTCTCGTTCCGTTTCCGTTCCCGTTCCATTTCCATTCCCGTTCCATTTCCGTTCCCGTTCCATTTCCATTCCCGTTCCATTTCCATTCCCTTTCCATTTCCATTTCATTCCATTCCGTTCTGCTCGGGTACATTCCATTCCATTCCATTGCATTCCATTCCGTTCTGCTCCTGTCCATTCCATTCTATTCCATTCCGTTCCATTCCGTTCTACTCGGGTAGATTCCATTCCATTCCATTCCATGGAATTCCATTCCATTCCATTCCATTCCATGGAATTCCATTGCATTCCATTCCATTCCATTCCATGGAATTCCATTCCATTCCATTCCATTCCATTCCATAGAATTCCATTCCATTCCATTCCATTCCATTGAATTCCGTTCCATTCCATTCCATTCCGTTCCGTTCCGTTCCGTTCCGTTCCGTTGCATTCCGTTCCGTTCCGTTGTGTTCCGTTCCGTTCTACTCGGGTTGATTCCATTCTATTCCATTCCATTCCAATCCATTCCATTGAATTCCATTCCATTCCATTCCATTCCATGGAATTCCGTTCCATTCCATTCCATTCCGTACCGTTCCGTCCCGTTCCGTTCCGTTCCGTTCCGTTGCGTTCCGTTCCGTTCTACTCGGGTTGATTCCATTCTATTCCATTCCATTCCATTCGATTCCATTCGATTCCATTCGATTCCACTCCATTCCATTCCATAGAATTCCATTCCATTCCATTCCATTCCATTGAATTCCATTCCATTCCATTCCATTCCATAGAATTCAATTCCATTCCATTCCATTCCATAGAATTCCATTCCATTCCATTCCATTCCATTCCATTCCATTCCATTGAATTCCATTCCATTCCATTCCATTGAATTCCATTCCATTCCATTCCATTCCATTCCATTCCATTCCATTCCATTGAATTCCATTCCATTCCATTCCATTCCATGGAATTCCGTTCCATTCCATTCCATTCCATTCCGTTCCGTCCCGTTCCGTTCCGTTCCGTTCCGTTGCGTTCCGTTCCGTTCTACTCGGGTTGATTCCATTCTATTCCATTCCATTCCATTCCATTCCATTCGATTCCATTCGATTCCACTCCATTCCATTCCATAGAATTCCATTCCATTCCATTCCATTCCATTGAATTCCATTCCATTCCATTCCATTCCATAGAATTCCATTCCATTCCATTCCATTCCATTGAATTCCATTCCATTCCATTCCATTCCATTCCATTCCATTGCATTCCATTCCATTCCATTCCATTCCATTCCATTCCATTCCACTCCACTCCACTCCACTCCACTCCATTCCACTCCACTCCACTCCGGTACATTCCATTCCATTCCATTCCATTCCATTCCATTCCATTCCATTCCATTCCATTCCATTCCGTGCTTCTCGGGTACATTCCGTTCCGTTCCATTCCATTCCATTCCGTTCCAGTGCACTCTACTCCACTCCACTCCACTCCACTCCACTCCGGTACATTCCATTCCATTCCATTCCATTCCATTCCATTCCATTTCCATTCCCATTCCATTTCCATTCCCGTTCCATTTCCATTCCCGTTTCTTTTCCATTCCCGTTCCATTTCCATTCCAGTTCCATTACCATTCCCGTTCCATTTCCATTCCCGATCCATTTCCATTCCCGTTCCTTTTCCATTCCCGTTCCATTTCCATTCCCGTTCCGTTACCATTCCCGTTCCATTTCCGTTCCCGTTCCGTTTCCGTTCCCGTTCCATTTCCGTTCTCGTTCCGTTTCCGTTCCCGTTCCATTTCCATTCCCGTTCCATTTCCGTTCCCGTTCCATTTCCATTCCCGTTCCATTTCCATTCCCTTTCCATTTCCATTTCATTCCATTCCGTTCTGCTCGGGTACATTCCATTCCATTCCATTGCATTCCATTCCGTTCTGCTCCTGTCCATTCCATTCCATTCCATTCCGTTCCATTCCGTTCTACTCGGGTAGATTCCATTCCATTCCATTCCATTCCATTCCATTCCATTCCATTCCATTCCATGGAATTCCATGGAATTCCATTCCATTCCATTCCATTCCATTCCATTCCATTCCATGGAATTCCATTCCATTCCATTCCATTCCATTCCATTCCATAGAATTCCATTCCATTCCATTCCATTCCATTGAATTCCGTTCCATTCCATTCCATTCCGTTCCGTTCCGTTCCGTTCCGTTCCGTTGCGTTCCGTTCCGTTGCGTTGTGTTCCGTTCCGTTCTACTCGGGTTGATTCCATTCTATTCCACTCCATTCTAATCCATTCCATTGAATTCCATTCCATTCCATTCCATTCCATGGAATTCCGTTCCATTCCATTCCATTCCGTTCCGTTCCGTCCCGTTCCGTTCCGTTCCGTTCCGTTGCGTTCCGTTCCGTTCTACTCGGGTTGATTCCATTCTATTCCATTCCATTCCATTCGATTCCATTCGATTCCATTCGATTCCACTCCATTCCATTCCATAGAATTCCATTCCATTCCATTCCATTCCATTGAATTCCATTCCATTCCATTCCATTCCATTGAATTCCATTCCATTCCATTCCATTCCATTGAATTCCATTCCATTCCATTCCATTCCATTCCATTCCATTCCATTCCATTCCATTCCATTCCATTCCATTCCATTCCATTCTACTGGTGTCCATTCCATTCCATTCCATTCCATTCCATTCCATTCCATTCCTTTCCATTCCATTGCATTCCATTGCATTCCATTCCATTCCATTCCATTCCATTCCATTCCATTCCATTCCATTCCATTCCATGGAATTCCGTTCCATTCCATTCCATTCCGTTCCGTTCCGTCCCGTTCCGTTCCGTTCCGTTCCGTTGCGTTCCGTTCCGTTCTACTCGGGTTGATTCCATTCTATTCCATTCCATTCCATTCCATTCCATTCCATTCGATTCCATTCGATTCCACTCCATTCCATTCCATAGAATTCCATTCCATTCCATTCCATTCCATTGAATTCCATTCCATTCCATTCCATTCCATAGAATTCCATTCCATTCCATTCCATTCCATTGAATTCCATTCCATTCCATTCCATTCCATTCCATTCCATTCCATTCCATTCCATTCCATTCCATTGCATTCCATTGCATTCCATTCCATTCCATTCCATTCCATTCCATTCCATTCCACTCCACTCCACTCCACTCCACTCCATTCCACTCCACTCCACTCCGGTACATTCCATTCCATTCCATTCCATTCCATTCCATTCCATTCCATTCCATTCCGTGCTTCTCGGGTACATTCCGTTCCGTTCCATTCCATTCCATTCCGTTCCAGTGCACTCTACTCCACTCCACTCCACTCCACTCCACTCCGGTACATTCCATTCCATTCCATTCCATTCCATTCCATTCCATTTCCATTCCCATTCCATTTCCATTCCCGTTCCATTTCTATTCCCGTTTCTTTTCCATTCCCGTTCCATTTCCATTCCAGTTCCATTACCATTCCCGTTCCATTTCCATTCCCGATCCATTTCCATTCCCGTTCCTTTTCCATTCCCGTTCCATTTCCATTCCCGTTCCGTTACCATTCCCGTTCCATTTCCGTTCCCGTTCCGTTTCCGTTCCCGTTCCATTTCCGTTCTCGTTCCGTTTCCGTTCCCGTTCCATTTCCATTCCCGTTCCATTTCCGTTCCCGTTCCATTTCCATTCCCGTTCCATTTCCATTCCCTTTCCATTTCCATTTCATTCCATTCCGTTCTGCTCGGGTACATTCCATTCCATACCATTGCATTCCATTCCGTTCTGCTCCTGTCCATTCCATTCCATTCCATTCCGTTCCATTCCGTTCTACTCGGGTAGATTCCATTCCATTCCATTCCATTCCATTCCATTCCATTCCATTCCATGGAATTCCATTCCATTCCATTCCATTCCATTCCATTCCATTCCATGGAATTCCATTCCATTCCATTCCATTCCATTCCATTCCATAGAATTCCATTCCATTCCATTCCATTCCATTGAATTCCGTTCCATTCCATTCCATTCCGTTCCGTTCCGTTCCGTTCCGTTCCGTTGCGTTCCGTTCCGTTGCGTTGTGTTCCGTTCCGTTCTACTCGGGTTGATTCCATTCTATTCCATTCCATTCCAATCCATTCCATTGAATTCCATTCCATTCCATTCCATTCCATGGAATTCCGTTCCATTCCATTCCATTCCGTTCCGTTCCGTCCCGTTCCGTTCCGTTCCGTTCCGTTGCGTTCCGTTCCGTTCTACTCGGGTTGATTCCATTCTATTCCATTCCATTCCATTCGATTCCATTCGATTCCATTCGATTCCCCTCCATTCCATTCCATAGAATTCCATTCCATTCCATTCCATTCCATTGAATTCCATTCCATTCCATTCCATTCCATTGAATTCCATTCCATTCCATTCCATTCCATTGAATTCCATTCCATTCCATTCCATAGAATTCCATTGAATTCCATTCCATTCCATGGAATTCCATTCCATTCCATTCCATTCCATTCCATTCCATTCCATTCCATTCTACTGGTGTCCATTCCATTCCATTCCATTCCATTCCATTCCATTCCATTCCATTCCTTTCCATTCCATTGCATTCCATTGCATTCCATTCCATTCCATTCCATTCCATTCCATTCCATTCCACTCCACTCCACTCCACTCCACTCCATTCCACTCCACTCCACTCCGGTACATTCCATTCCATTCCATTCCATTCCATTCCATTCCATTCCATTCCATTCCGTGCTTCTCGGGTACATTCCGTTCCGTTCCATTCCATTCCATTCCATTCCATTCCGTTCCAGTGCACTCTACTCCACTCCACTCCACTCCACTCCACTCCGGTACATTCCATTCCATTCCATTCCATTCCATTCCATTCCATTCCATTTCCATTCCCATTCCATTTCCATTCCCGTTCCATTTCCATTCCCGTTTCTTTTCCATTCCCGTTCCATTTCCATTCCAGTTCCATTACCATTCCCGTTCCATTTCCATTCCCGATCCATTTCCATTCCCGTTCCTTTTCCATTCCCGTTCCATTTCCATTCCCATTCCGTTACCATTCCCGTTCCATTTCCGTTCCCGTTCCGTTTCCGTTCCCGTTCCATTTCCGTTCTCGTTCCGTTTCCGTTCCCGTTCCATTTCCATTCCCGTTCCATTTCCGTTCCCGTTCCATTTCCATTCCCGTTCCATTTCCATTCCCTTTCCATTTCCATTTCATTCCATTCCGTTCTGCTCGGGTACCTTCCATTCCATTCCATTGCATTCCATTCCGTTCTGCTCCTGTCCATTCCATTCCATTCCATTCCGTTCCATTCCGTTCTACTCGGGTAGATTCCATTCCATTCCATTCCATTCCATTCCATTCCATTCCATTCCATTCCATTCTACTGGTGTCCATTCCATTCCATTCCATTCCATTCCATTCCATTCCATTCCATTGCATTCCATTCCATTCCATTCCATTCCATTCCGTTCCGTTCTACTCGGTTACATTCCATTCAATTCCATTCCATTCCGTTCTACTCGGGTAGATTCCATTCCATTCCATTCCATTCCTTTCCATTCCATTGCATTCCATTGCATTGCATTGCACTCAATTCCATTCCATTCCATTCCATTCCATTCCATTCCATGCCATTCCATTCCGTTCCGTTCAACTCGGTTACATTCCATTCAATTACATTCCATTCCGTTCTACTCGGTTACATTCCATTCCATTCCATTCCATTCCATTCCAATCCATTCCATTCCATTCCATTCCGTTCTACTTTGGTACATTCCATTCCATTCCATTCCATTCCATTCCATTCCGTTCTACTCGGGTTGATTCCATTCTATTCCATTCCATTCCATTCCATTCCATTCCATTCCATTCCATTCCATTCCATTCCATGGAATTCCATTCCATTCCATTCCATGGAATTCCATTCCATTCCATTCCATTCCATTCCATTCCATTCCATTCCATTCCATTCCATTCCATTCCATTCCATTCCATTCCGTTCTACTCGGGTTGATTCCATTCTATTCCATTCCATTCCATTCCATTCCATTCCATTCCATTCCATTCCATTCCATTCCATGGAATTCCATTCCATTCCATTCCATGGAATTCCATTCCATTCCATTCCATTCCATTCCATTCCATTCCATTCCATTCCATTCCATTCCATTCCATTGAATTCCATTCCATTCCATTCCATTCCATTCCATTCCATTCCATCCCATTCCATTCCATTCCATTCCATTCCGTTCTACTCGGTTTGATTCCATTCTATTCCATTCCATTCCATTCGATCCCATTTGATTCCATTCGATTCCATTCAATTCCATTCGATTCCATTCCATTCCACTCCATTCCATTCCATTGAATTCCATTCCGTTCCATTCCATTCCATTCCATTCCATTCCATTCCATTCCATTGAATTCCATTCCATTCCATTCCATTCCATTCCATGGAATTCCATTCCATTCCATTCCATTCCATTGAATTCCATTCCATTCCATTCCATTCCATTCCATTCCATTCCATTCTACTGGTGTCCATTCCATTCCATTCCATTCCATTCCATTCCATTCCATTCCATTCCTTTCCATTCCATTGCATTCCATTGCATTCCATTCCATTCCATTCCATTCCATTCCATTCCATTCCACTCCACTCCACTCCACTCCACTCCATTCCACTCCACTCCACTCCGGTACATTCCATTCCATTCCATTCCATTCCATTCCATAGAATTCCATTCCATTCCATTCCATTCCATTCCATTGAATTCCATTCCATTCCATTCCATTCCATTCCATTCCATTCCATTGAATTCCATTCCATTCCATAGAATTCCATTCCATTCCATTCCATTCCATTGAATTCCGTTCCTTTCCATTCCATTCCATTCCGTTCCTTTCCGTTCCGTTCCGTTCCGTTCCGTTGCGTTCCGTTCCGTTCCGTTGCGTTCCGTTCCGTTCTACTCGGGTTGATTCCATTCTATTCCATTCCATTCCATTCCATTCCATTCCATTCCATTCCATTCCATTCCATTGAATTCCGTTCCATTCCATTCCATTGCCTTCCGTTCCGTCCCGTTCCTTTCCGTTCCGTTCCGTTGCGTGCCGTTCCGTTCTACTCAGGTTGATTCCATTCTATTCCATTCCATTCCATTCGATTCCATTCGATTCCAATCGATTCCATTCGATTGCATTCGATTCCATTCGTTGCCATTCCATTCCATTCCATTGAATTCCATTCCGTTCCATTCCATTCCATTCCATTCCATTGAATTCCATTCCATTCCATTCCATTCCTTTCCATTCCATAGAATTCCATTCCATTCCATTCCATTCCATTCCATTCCATTCCATTCCATTCCATTGAATTCCGTTCCATTCCATTCCATTCCATTCCATTCCATTCCATAGAATTCCGTTCCATTCCATTCCATTCCATTCCATTCCATTCCATAGAATTCCATTCCATTCCGTTCCATTCCATTCCATTCCATAGAATTCCATTCCATTCCATTCCATTCCATTCCATTTCATTGAATTCCATTCCATTCCATTCCATTCCATTCCATTCCATTCCATAGAATTCCATTCCATTCCATTCCATTCCATTGAATTTCGTTCCATTCCATTCCATTCCGTTCCGTTCCATTACGTTCCGTTCCGTTGCGTTCCGTTCCGTTCCGTTGTGTTCCGTTCCGTTCTACTCGGGTTGATTCCATTCTATTCCATTCCATTCCAATCCATTCCATTCCATTCCATTGAATTCCATTCCATTCCATTCCATTCCATTCCATTCCATTCCATGGAATTCCATTCCATTCCATTCTATGGAATTCCGTTCCATTTCATTCCATTCCGTTCCTTTCCATCCCGTTCCGTTCCGTTCCGTTCCGTTGCGTTCCGTTCCGTTCTACTCGGGTTGATTCCATTCTATTCCATTCCATTCCATTCGATTCCATTCGATTCCATTCGATTACACTCCATTCCATTCCATAGAATTCCATTCCATTCCATTCCATTCCATTGAATTCCATTCCATTCCATTCCATAGAATTCCATTGAATTCCATTCCATTCCATTGAATTCCATTCCATTCCATTCCATTCCATTCCATTCTACTGGTGTCCATTCCATTCCATTCCATTCCATTCCATTCCATTCCATTCCATTCCTTTCCATTCCATTGCATTCCATTGCATTCCATTCCATTCCATTCCATTCCATTCCATTCCATTCCACTCCACTCCACTCCACTCCACTCCATTCCACTCCACTCCACTCCGGTACATTCCATTCCATTCCATTCCATTCCATTCCATTCCATTCCATTCCATTCCATTCCATTCCGTGCTTCTCGGGTACATTCCGTTCCGTTCCATTCCATTCCATTCCATTCCATTCCGTTCCAGTGCACTCTACTCCACTCCACTCCACTCCACTCCACTCCGGTACATTCCATTCCATTCCTTTCCATTCCATTCCATTCCATTTCCATTCCCACTCCATTTCCATTCCCGTTCCATTTCCATTCCCGTTTCTTTTCCATTCCCGTTCCATTTCCATTCCAGTTCCATTACCATTCCCGTTCCATTTCCATTCCCGATCCATTTCCATTCCCGTTCCTTTTCCATTCCCGTTCCATTTCCATTCCCATTCCGTTACCATTCCCGTTCCATTTCCGTTCCCGTTCCATTTCCGTTCCCGTTCCATTTCCGTTCTCGTTCCGTTTCCGTTCCCGTTCCATTTCCGTTCTCGTTCCGTTTCCGTTCCCGTTCCATTTCCATTCCCGTTCCATTTCCGTTCCCGTTCCATTTCCATTCCCGTTCCATTTCCATTCCCTTTCCATTTCCATTTCATTCCATTCCGTTCTGCTCGGGTACCTTCCATTCCATTCCATTGCATTCCATTCCGTTCTGCTCCTGTCCATTCCATTCCATTCCATTCCGTTCCATTCCGTTCTACTCGGGTAGATTCCATTCCATTCCATTCCATTCCATTCCATTCCATTCCATTCCATTCCATTCCATTCTACTGGTGTCCATTCCATTCCATTCCATTCCATTCCATTCCATTCCATTCCATTGCATTCCATTCCATTCCATTCCATTCCATTCCGTTCCGTTCTACTCGGTTACATTCCATTCAATTCCATTCCATTCCGTTCTACTCGGGTAGATTCCATTCCATTCCATTCCATTCCTTTCCATTCCATTGCATTCCATTGCATTGCATTGCACTCAATTCCATTCCATTCCATTCCATTCCATTCCATTCCATTCCATTCCATTCCGTTCCGTTCAACTCGGTTACATTCCATTCAATTACATTCCATTCCGTTCTACTCGGTTACATTCCATTCCATTCCATTCCATTCCATTCCAATCCATTCCATTCCATTCCATTCCGTTCTACTTTGGTACATTCCATTCCATTCCATTCCATTCCATTCCATTCCATTCCATTCCATTCCATTCCATTCCATTCCGTTCTACTCGGGTTGATTCCATTCTATTCCATTCCATTCCATTCCATTCCATTCCATTCCATTCCATTCCATTCCATTCCATGGAATTCCATTCCATTCCATTCCATTCCATTCCATTCCATTCCATTGAATTCAATTCCATTCCATTCCATTCCATTCCATTGAATTCCATTCCATTCCATTCCATTCCATTCCATTCCATTCCATTCCATCCCATTCCATTCCATTCCATTCCATTCCGTTCTACTCGGGTTGATTCCATTCTATTCCATTCCATTCCATTCGATCCCATTTGATTCCATTCGATTCCATTCAATTCCATTCGATTCCATTCCATTCCACTCCATTCCATTCCATTGAATTCCATTCCGTTCCATTCCATTCCATTCCATTCCATTCCATTCCATTCCATTGAATTCCATTCCATTCCATTCCATTCCATTCCATTGAATTCCATTCCATTCCATTCCATTCCATTGAATTCCATTCCATTCCATTCCATTCCATTCCATTCCATTCCATTCTACTGTTGTCCATTCCATTCCATTCCATTCCATTCCATTCCATTCCATTCCATTCCATTCCTTTCCATTCAATTGCATTCCATTGCATTCCATTCCATTCCATTCCATTCCATTCCATTCCATTCCACTCCACTCCACTCCACTCCACTCCATTCCACTCCACTCCACTCCGGTACATTCCATTCCATTCCATTCCATTCCATTCCATAGAATTCCATTCCATTCCATTCCATTCCATTCCATTGAATTCCATTCCATTCCATTCCATTCCATTCCATTCCATTCCATTGAATTCCATTCCATTCCATAGAATTCCATTCCATTCCATTCCATTCCATTGAATTCCGTTCCTTTCCATTCCATTCCATTCCGTTCCTTTCCGTTCCGTTCCGTTCCGTTCCGTTGCGTTCCGTTCCGTTCCGTTGCGTTCCGTTCCGTTCTACTCGGGTTGATTCCATTCTATTCCATTCCATTCCATTCCATTCCATTGAATTCCATTCCATTCCATTCCATTCCATTGAATTCCGTTCCATTCCATTCCATTCCCTTCCGTTCCGTCCCGTTCCGTTCCGTTCCGTTCCGTTGCGTGCCGTTCCGTTCTACTCAGGTTGATTCCATTCTATTCCATTCCATTCCATTCGATTCCATTCGATTCCAATCGATTCCATTCGATTGCATTCGATTCCATTCGTTGCCATTCCATTCCATTCCATTGAATTCCATTCCGTTCCATTCCATTCCATTCCATTCCATTGAATTCCATTCCATTCCATTCCATTCCTTTCCATTCCATAGAATTCCATTACATTCCATTCCATTCCATTCCATTCCATTCCATTCCATTGAATTCCGTTCCATTCCATTCCATTCCATTCCATTCCATTCCATAGAATTCCGTTCCATTCCATTCCATTCCATTCCATTCCATTCCATTCCATTCCATAGAATTCCATTCCATTCCGTTCCATTCCATTCCATTCCATAGAATTCCATTCCATTCCATTCCATTCCATTCCATTTCATTGAATTCCATTCCATTCCATTCCATTCCATTCCATTCCATTCCATAGAATTCCATTCCATTCCATTCCATTCCATTGAATTCCGTTCCATTCCATTCCATTCCGTTCCGTTCCATTCCGTTCCGTTCCGTTGCGTTCCGTTCCGTTCCGTTGTGTTCCGTTCCGTTCTACTCGGGTTGATTCCATTCTATTCCATTCCATTCCAATCCTTTCCATTCCATTCCATTGAATTCCATTCCATTCCATTCCATTCCATTCCATTCCATTCCATTCCATGGAATTCCATTCCATTCCATTCCATGGAATTCCGTTCCATTTCATTCCATTCCGTTCCTTTCCATCCCGTTCCGTTCCGTTCCGTTCTACTCGGGTTGATTCCATTCTATTCCATTCCATTCCATTCGATTCCATTCGATTCCATTCGATTCCACTCCATTCCATTCCATAGAATTCCATTCCATTCCATTCCATTCCATTGAATTCCATTCCATTCCATTCCATAGAATTCCAATGAATTCCATTCCATTCCATTGAATTCCATTCCATTCCATTCCATTCCATTCCATTCCATTCCATTCCATTCTACTGGTGTCCATTCCATTCCATTCCATTCCATTCCATTCCATTCCATTCCATTCCTTTCCATTCCATTGCATTCCATTGCATTCCATTCCATTCCATTCCATTCCATTCCATTCCATTCCACTCCACTCCACTCCACTCCACTCCATTCCACTCCACTCCACTCCGGTACATTCCATTCCATTCCATTCCATTCCATTCCATTCCATTCCATTCCATTCCGTGCTTCTCGGGTACATTCCGTTCCGTTCCATTCCATTCCATTCCATTCCATTCCGTTCCAGTGCACTCTACTCCACTCCACTCCACTCCACTCCACTCCGGTACATTCCATTCCATTCCATTCCATTCCATTCCATTCCATTTCCATTCCCATTCCATTTCCATTCCCGTTCCATTTCCATTCCCGTTTCTTTTCCATTCCCGTTCCATTTCCATTCCAGTTCCATTACCATTCCCGTTCCATTTCCATTCCCGATCCATTTCCATTCCCGTTCCTTTTCCATTCCCGTTCCATTTCCATTCCCGTTCCGTTACCATTCCCGTTCCATATCCGTTCCCGTTCCGTTTCCGTTCCCGTTCCATTTCCGTTCTCGTTCCGTTTCCGTTCCCGTTCCATTTCCATTCCCGTTCCATTTCCGTTCCCGTTCCATTTCCATTCCCGTTCCATTTCCGTTCCCGTTCCTTTTCCATTCCCGTTCTATTTCCATTCCCTTTCCATTTCCATTTCATTCCATTCCGTTCTGCTCGGGTACATTCCATTCCATTCCATTGCATTCCATTCCGTTCTGCTCCTGTCCATTCCATTCCATTCCATTCCGTTCCATTCCGTTCTACTCGGGTAGATTCCATTCCATTCCATTCCATTCCATTCCATTCCATTCCATTCCATTCTACTGGTGTCCATTCCATTCCATTCCATTCCATTCCATTCCATTCCATTCCATTCCATTGCATTCCATTCCATTCCATTCCATTCCATTCCGTTCCGTTCTACTCGGTTACATTCCATTCAATTCCATTCCATTCCGTTCTACTCGGGTAGATTCCATTCCATTCCATTCCATTCCTTTCCTTTGCATTCCATTGCATTCCATTGCATTGCATTGCACTCAATTCCATTCCATTCCATTCCATTCCATTCCATTCCATTCCATTCCATTCCGTTCCGTTCAACTCGGTTACATTCCATTCAATTACATTCCATTCCGTTCTACTCGGTTACATTCCATTCCATTCCATTCCATTCCATTCCAATCCATTCCATTCCATTCCATTCCGTTCTACTCGGGTACATTCCATTCCATTCCATTCCATTCCATTCCATTCCATTCCATTCCATTCCATTCGGTTCTACTTTGGTACGTTCCATTCCATTCCATTCCATTCCATTCCATTCCATTCCATTACATTCCATTCCATTCCATTCCGTTCTACTCGGGTTGATTCCATTCTATTCCATTCCATTCCATTCCATTCCATTCCATTCCAATCGATTCCATTCCATTCCATTCCATGGAATTCCATTCCATTCCATTCCATTCCATGGAACTCCATTCCGTTCCATTCCATTCCATAGAATTCCATTCCATTCCATTCCATTCCATTCCATTCCATTCCATTCCATTGAATTCCATTCCATTCCATTCCATTCCATTCCATCCCATTCCATTCCATTCCATTCCGTTCTACTCGGGTTGATTCCATTCTATTCCATTCCATTCCATTCGATCCCATTTGATTCCATTCAATTCCATTCAATTCCATTCGATTCCATTCCATTCCACTCCATTCCATTCCATGGAATTCCATTCCATTCCATTCCATTCCATGGAACTCCATTCCGTTCCATTCCATTCCATAGAATTCCATTCCATTCCATTCCATTCCATTGAATTCCATTCCATTCCATTCCATTCCATTGAATTCCATTCCATTGAATTCCATTCCATTCCATTCCATTCCATTCCATTCCATTCCATTCCATTCCATTGTATTCCATTCCATTCCATTCCATTCCTTTCCATTGAATTCCATTCCATTCCATTCCATTCCATTCCATTCCATGGAATTCCATTCCATTCCATTCCATGGAATTCCATTCCATTCCATTCCATTCCATTCCATTCCATTCCATTCCATTCCATAGAATTCCATTCCATTCCATTCCATTCCACTGAATTCCGTTCCATTCCATTCCATTCCGTTCCGTTCCGTTCCGTTGCGTTCCGTTGCGTTCCGTTCCGTTCCGTTGTGCTCCGTTCCGTTCTACTCGGGTTGATTCCATTCTATTCCATTCCATTCCAATCCATTCCGTTCCATTCCATTGAATTCCATTCCATTACATTCCATTCCATTCCATTCCATTCCATTCCATTCCTTGGAATTCCGTTCCATTCCATTCCATTCCGTTCCGTTCCGTCCCGTTCCGTTCCGTTCCGTTCCGATGCGTTCCGTTCCGTTCTACTCGGGTTGATTCCATTCTATTCCATTCCATTCCATTCGATTCCATTCGATTCCATTCGATTCCACTCCATTCCATTCCATAGAATTCCATTCCATTCCATTCCATTCCATTGAATTCCATTCCATTCCATTCCATTCCATTGAATTCCATTCCATTCCATTCCATTCCATGGAATTCCATTCCATTCCATTCCATTCCATTCCATTCCATTCCATTCCATTGAATTCCATTCCATTCCATTCCATTCCATTCCATTCCATTCCATTCCATTCCATTCCATTCTACTGTTGTCCATTCCATTCCATTCCATTCCATTCCATTCCATTCCATTCCAGTCCTTTCCATTCCATTGCATTCCATTGCATTCCATTCCATTCCATTCCATTCCATTCCATTCCATTCCATTCCATTCCACTCCACTCCACTCCACTCCACTCCATTCCACTCCACTCCACTCCGGTACATTCCATTCCATTCCATTCCATTCCATTCCATTCCATTCCGTGCTTCTCGGGTACATTCCGTTCCGTTCCATTCCATTCCATTCCATTCCATTCCGTTCCAGTGCACTCTACTCCACTCCACTCCACTCCACTCCGGTACATTCCATTCCATTCCATTCCATTCCATTCCATTCCATTCCATTCCATTCCATTCCATTCCATTTCCATTCCCATTCCATTTCCATTCCCGTTCCATTTCCATTCCCGTTTCTTTTCCATTCCCGTTCCATTTCCATTCCAGTTCCATTACCATTCCCGTTCCATTTCCATTCCCGATCCATTTCCATTCCCGTTCCTTTTCCATTCCCGTTCCATTTCCATTCCCGTTCCGTTACCTTTCCCGTTCCATTTCCGTTCCCGTTCCGTTTCCGTTCCCGTTCCATTTCCGTTCTCGTTCCGTTTCCGTTCCCGTTCCATTTCCATTCCCGTTCCATTTCCGTTCCCGTTCCATTTCCATTCCCGTTCCATTTCCATTCCCTTTCCATTTCCATTTCATTCCATTCCGTTCTGCTCGGGTACATTCCATTCCATTCCATTGCATTCCATTCCGTTCTGCTCCTGTCCATTCCATTCCATTCCATTCCGTTCCATTCCGTTCTACTCGGGTAGATTCCATTCCATTCCATTCCATTCCATTCCATTCCATTCCATTCCATTCCATTCCATTCTACTGGTGTCCATTCCATTCCATTCCATTCCATTCCATTCCATTCCATTCCATTCCATTCCATTGCATTCCATTCCATTCCATTCCATTCCATTCCGTTCCGTTCTACTCGGTTACATTCCATTCAATTCCATTCCATTCCGTTCTACTCGGGTAGATTCCATTCCATTCCATTCCATTCCTTTCCTTTCCATTCCATTGCATTCCATTGCATTGCATTGCACTCAATTCCATTCCATTCCATTCCATTACATTCCATTCCATTCCATTCCATTCCATTCCGTTCCGTTCAACTCGGTTACATTCCATTCAATTACATTCCATTCCGTTCTACTCGGTTACATTCCATTCCATTCCATTCCATTCCATTCCAATCCATTCCATTCCATTCCATTCCGTTCTACTCGGGTACATTCCATTCCATTCCATTCCATTCCATTCCATTCCATTCCATTCCATTCCATTCCATTCGGTTCTACTTTGGTACATTCCATTCCATTCCATTCCATTCCATTCCATTCCATTCCATTACATTCCATTCCATTCCATTCCGTTCTACTCGGGTTGATTCCATTCTATTCCATTCCATTCCATTCCATTCCATTCCATTCCATTCCATTCCATTCCATTCCAATCGATTCCATTCCATTCCATTCCATGGAATTCCATTCCATTCCATTCCATTCCATGGAACTCCATTCCGTTCCATTCCATTCCATAGAATTCCATTCCGTTCCATTCCATTCCATTCCATTCCATTCCATTCCATTCCATTCCATTCCATTCCATTGCATTCCATTGCATTCCATTCCATTCCATTCCATTCCATTCCATTCCATTCCACTCCACTCCACTCCACTCCACTCCATTCCACTCCACTCCACTCCGGTACATTCCATTCCATTCCATTCCATTCCATTCCATTCCATTCCATTCCATTCCGTGCTTCTCGGGTACATTCCGTTCCGTTCCATTCCATTCCATTCCGTTCCAGTGCACTCTACTCCACTCCACTCCACTCCACTCCACTCCGGTACATTCCATTCCATTCCATTCCATTCCATTCCATTCCATTTCCATTCCCATTCCATTTCCATTCCCGTTCCATTTCTATTCCCGTTTCTTTTCCATTCCCGTTCCATTTCCATTCCAGTTCCATTACCATTCCCGTTCCATTTCCATTCCCGATCCATTTCCATTCCCGTTCCTTTTCCATTCCCGTTCCATTTCCATTCCCGTTCCGTTACCATTCCCGTTCCATTTCCGTTCCCGTTCCGTTTCCGTTCCCGTTCCATTTCCGTTCTCGTTCCGTTTCCGTTCCCGTTCCATTTCCATTCCCGTTCCATTTCCGTTCCCGTTCCATTTCCATTCCCGTTCCATTTCCATTCCCTTTCCATTTCCATTTCATTCCATTCCGTTCTGCTCGGGTACATTCCATTCCATACCATTGCATTCCATTCCGTTCTGCTCCTGTCCATTCCATTCCATTCCATTCCGTTCCATTCCGTTCTACTCGGGTAGATTGCATTCCATTCCATTCCATTCCATTCCATTCCATGGAATTCCATTCCATTCCATTCCATTCCATTCCATTCCATTCCATGGAATTCCATTCCATTCCATTCCATTCCATTCCATTCCATAGAATTCCATTCCATTCCATTCCATTCCATTGAATTCCGTTCCATTCCATTCCATTCCGTTCCGTTCCGTTCCGTTCCGTTCCGTTGCGTTCCGTTCCGTTGCGTTGTGTTCCGTTCCGTTCTACTCGGGTTGATTCCATTCTATTCCATTCCATTCCAATCCATTCCATTGAATTCCATTCCATTCCATTCCATTCCATGGAATTCCGTTCCATTCCATTCCATTCCGTTCCGTTCCGTCCCGTTCCGTTCCGTTCCGTTCCGTTGCGTTCCGTTCCGTTCTACTCGGGTTGATTCCATTCTATTCCATTCCATTCCATTCGATTCCATTCGATTCCATTCGATTCCACTCCATTCCATTCCATAGAATTCCATTCCATTCCATTCCATTCCATTGAATTCCATTCCATTCCATTCCATTCCATTGAATTCCATTCCATTCCATTCCATAGAATTCCATTGAATTCCATTCCATTCCATGGAATTCCATTCCATTCCATTCCATTCCATTCCATTCCATTCCATTCCATTCTACTGGTGTCCATTCCATTCCATTCCATTCCATTCCATTCCATTCCTTTCCATTCCATTGCATTCCATTGCATTCCATTCCATTCCATTCCATTCCATTCCATTCCATTCCACTCCACTCCACTCCACTCCACTCCATTCCACTCCACTCCACTCCGGTACATTCCATTCCATTCCATTCCATTCCATTCCATTCCATTCCATTCCATTCCGTGCTTCTCGGGTACATTCCGTTCCGTTCCATTCCATTCCATTCCATTCCATTCCGTTCCAGTGCACTCTACTCCACTCCACTCCACTCCACTCCACTCCGGTACATTCCATTCCATTCCATTCCATTCCATTCCATTCCATTTCCATTCCCATTCCATTTCCATTCCCGTTCCATTTCCATTCCCTGTTTCTTTTCCATTCCCGTTCCATTTCCATTCCAGTTCCATTACCATTCCCGTTCCATTTCCATTCCCGATCCATTTCCATTCCCGTTCCTTTTCCATTCCCGTTCCATTTCCATTCCCGTTCCGTTACCATTCCCGTTCCATTTCCGTTCCCGTTCCGTTTCCGTTCCCGTTCCATTTCCGTTCTCGTTCCGTTTCCGTTCCCGTTCCATTTCCATTCCCGTTCCATTTCCGTTCCCGTTCCATTTCCATTCCCGTTCCATTTCCATTCCCTTTCCATTTCCATTTCATTCCATTCCGTTCTGCTCGGGTACCTTCCATTCCATTCCATTGCATTCCATTCCGTTCTGCTCCTGTCCATTCCATTCCATTCCATTCCGTTCCATTCCGTTCTACTCGGGTAGATTCCATTCCATTCCATTCCATTCCATTCCATTCCATTCCATTCCATTCCATTCTACTGGTGTCCATTCCATTCCATTCCATTCCATTCCATTCCATTCCATTCCATTCCATTGCATTCCATTCCATTCCATTCCATTCCATTCCGTTCCGTTCTACTCGGTTACATTCCATTCAATTCCATTCCATTCCGTTCTACTCGGGTAGATTCCATTCCATTCCATTCCATTCCTTTCCATTCCATTGCATTCCATTGCATTGCATTGCACTCAATTCCATTCCATTCCATTCCATTCCATTCCATTCCATTCCATTCCATTCCGTTCCGTTCAACTCGGTTACATTCCATTCAATTACATTCCATTCCGTTCTACTCGGTTACATTCCATTCCATTCCATTCCATTCCATTCCAATCCATTCCATTCCATTCCATTCCGTTCTACTTTGGTACATTCCATTCCATTCCATTCCATTCCATTCCATTCCGTTCTACTCGGGTTGATTCCATTCTATTCCATTCCATTCCATTCCATTCCATTCCATTCCATTCCATTCCATTCCATGGAATTCCATTCCATTCCATTCCATTCCATTCCATTCCATTCCATTCCATTCCATTGAATTCCATTCCATTCCATTCCATTCCATTCCATTGAATTCCATTCCGTTCCATTCCATTCCATTGAATTCCATTCCATTCCATTCCATTCCATTCCATTCCATTCCATTCCATTCCATTCCATTCCATTGAATTCCATTCCATTCCATTCCATTCCATTCCATTCCATTCCATCCCATTCCATTCCATTCCATTCCATTCCGTTCTACTCGGGTTGATTCCATTCTATTCCATTCCATTCCATTCGATCCCATTTGATTCCATTCGATTCCATTCAATTCCATTCGATTCCATTCCATTCCACTCCATTCCATTCCATTGAATTCCATTCCGTTCCATTCCATTCCATTCCATTCCATTCCATTCCATTCCATTGAATTCCATTCCATTCCATTCCATTCCATTCCATTGAATTCCATTCCATTCCATTCCATTCCATTGAATTCCATTCCATTCCATTCCATTCCATTCCATTCCATTCCATTCTACTCGTGTCCATTCCATTCCATTCCATTCCATTCCATTCCATTCCATTCCATTCCATTCCTTTCCATTCCATTGCATTCCATTGCATTCCATTCCATTCCATTCCATTCCATTCCATTCCATTCCACTCCACTCCACTCCACTCCACTCCATTCCACTCCACTCCACTCCGGTACATTCCATTCCATTCCATTCCATTCCATTCCATTCCATAGAATTCCATTCCATTCCATTCCATTCCATTCCATTGAATTCCATTCCATTCCATTCCATTCCATTCCATTCCATTCCATTGAATTCCATTCCATTCCATAGAATTCCATTCCATTCCATTCCATTCCATTGAATTCCGTTCCTTTCCATTCCATTCCATTCCGTTCCTTTCCGTTCCGTTCCGTTCCGTTCCGTTGCGTTCCGTTCCGTTCCGTTGCGTTCCGTTCCGTTCTACTCGGGTTGATTCCATTCTATTCCATTCCATTCCATTCCATTCCATTCCATTCCATTCCATTCCATTCCATTGAATTCCGTTCCATTCCATTCCATTGCCTTCCGTTCCGTCCCGTTCCTTTCCGTTCCGTTCCGTTGCGTGCCGTTCCGTTCTACTCAGGTTGATTCCATTCTATTCCATTCCATTCCATTCGATTCCATTCGATTCCAATCGATTCCATTCGATTGCATTCGATTCCATTCGTTGCCATTCCATTCCATTCCATTGAATTCCATTCCGTTCCATTCCATTCCATTCCATTCCATTGAATTCCATTCCATTCCATTCCATTCCTTTCCATTCCATAGAATTCCATTCCATTCCATTCCATTCCATTCCATTCCATTCCATTCCATTCCATTGAATTCCGTTCCATTCCATTCCATTCCATTCCATTCCATTCCATAGAATTCCGTTCCATTCCATTCCATTCCATTCCATTCCATTCCATAGAATTCCATTCCATTCCGTTCCATTCCATTCCATTCCATAGAATTCCATTCCATTCCATTCCATTCCATTCCATTTCATTGAATTCCATTCCATTCCATTCCATTCCATTCCATTCCATTCCATAGAATTCCATTCCATTCCATTCCATTCCATTGAATTCCGTTCCATTCCATTCCATTCCGTTCCGTTCCATTCCGTTCCGTTCCGTTGCGTTCCGTTCCGTTCCGTTGTGTTCCGTTCCGTTCTACTCGGGTTGATTCCATTCTATTCCATTCCATTCCAATCCATTCCATTCCATTCCATTGAATTCCATTCCATTCCATTCCATTCCATTCCATTCCATTCCATGGAATTCCATTCCATTCCATTCTATGGAATTCCGTTCCATTTCATTCCATTCCGTTCCTTTCCATCCCGTTCCGTTCCGTTCCGTTCCGTTGCGTTCCGTTCCGTTCTACTCGGGTTGATTCCATTCTATTCCATTCCATTCCATTCCATTCCATTCCATTCCATTCGATTACACTCCATTCCATTCCATAGAATTCCATTCCATTCCATTCCATTCCATTGAATTCCATTCCATTCCATTCCATAGAATTCCATTGAATTCCATTCCATTCCATTGAATTCCATTCCATTCCATTCCATTCCATTCCATTCCATTCCATTCTACTGGTGTCCATTCCATTCCATTCCATTCCATTCCATTCAATTCCATTCCATTCCTTTCCATTCCATTGCATTCCATTGCATTCCATTCCATTCCATTCCATTCCATTCCATTGCATTCCATTCCATTCCATTCCATTCCATTCCGTTCCGTTCTACTCGGTTACATTCCATTCAATTCCATTCCATTCCGTTCTACTCGGGTAGATTCCATTCCATTCCATTCCATTCCTTTCCATTCCATTGCATTCCATTGCATTGCATTGCACTCAATTCCATTCCATTCCATTCCATTCCATTCCATTCCATTCCATTCCATTCCGTTCCGTTCAACTCGGTTACATTCCATTCAATTACATTCCATTCCGTTCTACTCGGTTACATTCCATTCCATTCCATTCCATTCCATTCCAATCCATTCCATTCCATTCCATTCCGTTCTACTTTGGTACATTCCATTCCATTCCATTCCATTCCATTCCATTCCATTCCATTCCATTCCATGGAATTCCATTCCATTCCGTTCTACTCGGGTTGATTCCATTCTATTCCATTCCATTCCATTCCATTCCATTCCATTCCATTCCATTCCATTCCATTCCATGGAATTCCATTCCATTCCATTCCATTCCATTCCATTCCATTCCATTGAATTCAATTCCATTCCATTCCATTCCATTCCATTGAATTCCATTCCATTCCATTCCATTCCATTCCATTCCATTCCATCCCATTCCATTCCATTCCATTCCATTCCGTTCTACTCGGGTTGATTCCATTCTATTCCATTCCATTCCATTCGATCCCATTTGATTCCATTCGATTCCATTCAATTCCATTCGATTCCATTCCATTCCACTCCATTCCATTCCATTGAATTCCATTCCGTTCCATTCCATTCCATTCCATTCCATTCCATTCCATTCCATTGAATTCCATTCCATTCCATTCCATTCCATTCCATTGAATTCCATTCCATTCCATTCCATTCCATTGAATTCCATTCCATTCCATTCCATTCCATTCCATTCCATTCCATTCTACTGTTGTCCATTCCATTCCATTCCATTCCATTCCATTCCATTCCATTCCATTCCTTTCCATTCCATTGCATTCCATTGCATTCCATTCCATTCCATTCCATTCCATTCCATTCCATTCCACTCCACTCCACTCCACTCCACTCCATTCCACTCCACTCCACTCCGGTACATTCCATTCCATTCCATTCCATTCCATTCCATAGAATTCCATTCCATTCCATTCCATTCCATTCCATTGAATTCCATTCCATTCCATTCCATTCCATTCCATTCCATTCCATTGAATTCCATTCCATTCCATAGAATTCCATTCCATTCCATTCCATTCCATTGAATTCCGTTCCTTTCCATTCCATTCCATTCCGTTCCTTTCCGTTCCGTTCCGTTCCGTTCCGTTGCGTTCCGTTCCGTTCCGTTGCGTTCCGTTCCGTTCTACTCGGGTTGATTCCATTCTATTCCATTCCATTCCATTCCATTCCATTGAATTCCATTCCATTCCATTCCATTCCATTGAATTCCGTTCCATTCCATTCCATTCCCTTCCGTTCCGTCCCGTTCCGTTCCGTTCCGTTCCGTTGCGTACCGTTCCGTTCTACTCAGGTTGATTCCATTCTATTCCATTCCATTCCATTCGATTCCATTCGATTCCAATCGATTCCATTCGATTGCATTCGATTCCATTCGTTGCCATTCCATTCCATTCCATTGAATTCCATTCCGTTCCATTCCATTCCATTCCATTCCATTGAATTCCATTCCATTCCATTCCATTCCTTTCCATTCCATAGAATTCCATTCCATTCCATTCCATTCCATTCCATTCCATTCCATTCCATTGAATTCCGTTCCATTCCATTCCATTCCATTCCATTCCATTCCATAGAATTCCGTTCCATTCCATTCCATTCCATTCCATTCCATTCCATTCCATTCCATAGAATTCCATTCCATTCCGTTCCATTCCATTCCATTCCATAGAATTCCATTCCATTCCATTCCATTCCATTCCATTTCATTGAATTCCATTCCATTCCATTCCATTCCATTCCATTCCATTCCATTCCATAGAATTCCATTCCATTCCATTCCATTCCATTGAATTCCGTTCCATTCCATTCCATTCCGTTCCGTTCCATTCCGTTCCGTTCCGTTGCGTTCCGTTCCGTTCCGTTGTGTTCCGTTCCGTTCTACTCGGGTTGATTCCATTCTATTCCATTCCATTCCAATCCTTTCCATTCCATTCCATTGAATTCCATTCCATTCCATTCCATTCCATTCCATTCCATTCCATGGAATTCCATTCCATTCCATTCCATGGAATTCCGTTCCATTTCATTCCATTCCGTTCCTTTCCATCCCGTTCCGTTCCGTTCCGTTCTACTCGGGTTGATTCCATTCTATTCCATTCCATTCCATTCGATTCCATTCGATTCCATTCGATTCCACTCCATTCCATTCCATAGAATTCCATTCCATTCCATTCCATTCCATTGAATTCCATTCCATTCCATTCCATAGAATTCCAATGAATTCCATTCCATTCCATTGAATTCCATTCCATTCCATTCCATTCCATTCCATTCCATTCCATTCCATTCTACTGGTGTCCATTCCATTCCATTGCATTCCATTCCATTCCATTCCATTCCTTTCCATTCCATTGCATTCCATTGCATTCCATTCCATTCCATTCCATTCCATTCCATTCCATTCCACTCCACTCCACTCCACTCCACTCCATTCCACTCCACTCCACTCCGGTACATTCCATTCCATTCCATTCCATTCCATTCCATTCCATTCCATTCCATTCCATTCCGTGCTTCTCGGGTACATTCCGTTCCGTTCCATTCCATTCCATTCCATTCCATTCCGTTCCAGTGCACTCTACTCCACTCCACTCCACTCCACTCCACTCCGGTACATTCCATTCCATTCCATTCCATTCCATTCCATTCCATTTCCATTCCCATTCCATTTCCATTCCCGTTCCATTTCCATTCCCGTTTCTTTTCCATTCCCGTTCCATTTCCATTCCAGTTCCATTACCATTCCCGTTCCATTTCCATTCCCGATCCATTTCCATTCCCGTTCCTTTTCCATTCCCGTTCCATTTCCATTCCCGTTCCGTTACCATTCCCGTTCCATATCCGTTCCCGTTCCGTTTCCGTTCCCGTTCCATTTCCGTTCTCGTTCCGTTTCCGTTCCCGTTCCATTTCCATTCCCGTTCCATTTCCGTTCCCGTTCCATTTCCATTCCCGTTCCATTTCCGTTCCCGTTCCTTTTCCATTCCCGTTCTATTTCCATTCCCTTTCCATTTCCATTTCATTCCATTCCGTTCTGCTCGGGTACATTCCATTCCATTCCATTGCATTCCATTCCGTTCTGCTCCTGTCCATTCCATTCCATTCCATTCCGTTCCATTCCGTTCTACTCGGGTAGATTCCATTCCATTCCATTCCATTCCATTCCATTCCATTCCATTCCATTCCATTCCATTCCATTCTACTGGTGTCCATTCCATTCCATTCCATTCCATTCCATTCCATTCCATTCCATTCCATTCCATTGCATTCCATTCCATTCCATTCCATTCCATTCCGTTCCGTTCTACTCGGTTACATTCCATTCAATTCCATTCCATTCCGTTCTACTCGGGTAGATTCCATTCCATTCCATTCCATTCCTTTCCTTTCCATTCCATTGCATTCCATTGCATTGCATTGCACTCAATTCCATTCCATTCCATTCCATTCCATTCCATTCCATTCCATTCCATTCCGTTCCGTTCAACTCGGTTACATTCCATTCAATTACATTCCATTCCGTTCTACTCGGTTACATTCCATTCCATTCCATTCCATTCCATTCCAATCCATTCCATTCCATTCCATTCCGTTCTACTCGGGTACATTCCATTCCATTCCATTCCATTCCATTCCATTCCATTCCATTCCATTGCATTCGGTTCTACTTTGGTACATTCCATTCCATTCCATTCCATTCCATTCCATTCCATTCCATTACATTCCATTCCATTCCATTCCGTTCTACTCGGGTTGATTCCATTCTATTCCATTCCATTCCATTCCATTCCATTCCATTCCATTCCATTCCATTCCAATCGATTCCATTCCATTCCATTCCATGGAATTCCATTCCATTCCATTCCATTCCATGGAACTCCATTCCGTTCCATTCCATTCCATAGAATTCCATTCCATTCCATTCCATTCCATTCCATTCCATTCCATTCCATTGAATTCCATTCCATTCCATTCCATTCCATTCCATCCCATTCCATTCCATTCCATTCCGTTCTACTCGGGTTGATTCCATTCTATTCCATTCCATTCCATTCGATCCCATTTGATTCCATTCGATTCCATTCAATTCCATTCGATTCCATTCCATTCCACTCCATTCCATTCCATTGAATTCCATTCCATTCCATTCCATTCCATTCCATTCCATTCCATTCCATTCCATTCCATTGTATTCCATTCCATTCCATTCCATTCCTTTCCATTGAATTCCATTCCATTCCATTCCATTCCATTCCATTCCATGGAATTCCATTCCATTCCATTCCATGGAATTCCATTCCATTCCATTCCATTCCATTCCATTCCATTCCATTCCATAGAATTCCATTCCATTCCATTCCATTCCACTGAATTCCGTTCCATTCCATTCCATTCCGTTCCGTTCCGTTCCGTTGCGTTCCGTTGCGTTCCGTTCCGTTCCGTTGTGCTCCGTTCCGTTCTACTCGGGTTGATTCCATTCTATTCCATTCCATTCCAATCCATTCCGTTCCATTCCATTGAATTCCATTCCATTACATTCCATTCCATTCCATTCCATTCCATTCCATTCCATGGAATTCCGTTCCATTCCATTCCATTCCGTTCCGTTCCGTCCCGTTCCGTTCCGTTCCGTTCCGATGCGTTCCGTTCCGTTCTACTCGGGTTGATTCCATTCTATTCCATTCCATTCCATTCGATTCCATTCGATTCCATTCGATTCCACTCCATTCCATTCCATAGAATTCCATTCCATTCCATTCCATTCCATTGAATTCCATTCCATTCCATTCCATTCCATTGAATTCCATTCCATTCCATTCCATTCCATGGAATTCCATTCCATTCCATTCCATTCCATTCCATTCCATTCCATTCCATTGAATTCCATTCCATTCCATTCCATTCCATTCCATTCCATTCCATTCCATTCCATTCCATTCCATTCTACTGTTGTCCATTCCATTCCATTCCATTCCATTCCATTCCATTCCATTCCAGTCCTTTCCATTCCATTGCATTCCATTGCATTCCATTCCATTCCATTCCATTCCATTCCATTCCATTCCATTCCATTCCACTCCACTCCACTCCACTCCACTCCATTCCACTCCACTCCACTCCGGTACATTCCATTCCATTCCATTCCATTCCATTCCATTCCATTCCGTGCTTCTCGGGTACATTCCGTTCCGTTCCATTCCATTCCATTCCATTCCATTCCGTTCCAGTGCACTCTACTCCACTCCACTCCACTCCACTCCGGTACATTCCATTCCATTCCATTCCATTCCATTCCATTCCATTCCATTCCATTCCATTCCATTTCCATTCCCATTCCATTTCCATTCCCGTTCCATTTCCATTCCCGTTTCTTTTCCATTCCCGTTCCATTTCCATTCCAGTTCCATTACCATTCCCGTTCCATTTCCATTCCCGATCCATTTCCATTCCCGTTCCTTTTCCATTCCCGTTCCATTTCCATTCCCGTTCCGTTACCATTCCCGTTCCATTTCCGTTCCCGTTCCGTTTCCGTTCCCGTTCCATTTCCGTTCTCGTTCCGTTTCCGTTCCCGTTCCATTTCCATTCCCGTTCCATTTCCGTTCCCGTTCCATTTCCATTCCCGTTCCATTTCCATTCCCTTTCCATTTCCATTTCATTCCATTCCGTTCTGCTCGGGTTCATTCCATTCCATTCCATTGCATTCCATTCCGTTCTGCTCCTGTCCATTCCATTCCATTCCATTCCGTTCCATTCCGTTCTACTCGGGTAGATTCCATTCCATTCCATTCCATTCCATTCCATTCCATTCCATTCCATTCCATTCCATTCTACTGGTGTCCATTCCATTCCATTCCATTCCATTCCATTCCATTCCATTCCATTCCATTCCATTCCATTGCATTCCATTCCATTCCATTCCATTCCATTCCGTTCCGTTCTACTCGGTTACATTCCATTCAATTCCATTCCATTCCGTTCTACTCGGGTAGATTCCATTCCATTCCATTCCATTCCTTTCCTTTCCATTCCATTGCATTCCATTGCATTGCATTGCACTCAATTCCATTCCATTCCATTCCATTACATTCCATTCCATTCCATTCCATTCCATTCCGTTCCGTTCAACTCGGTTACATTCCATTCAATTACATTCCATTCCGTTCTACTCGGTTACATTCCATTCCATTCCATTCCATTCCATTCCAATCCATTCCATTCCATTCCATTCCGTTCTACTCGGGTACATTCCATTCCATTCCATTCCATTCCATTCCATTCCATTCCATTCCATTCCATTCCATTCGGTTCTACTTTGGTACATTCCATTCCATTCCATTCCATTCCATTCCATTCCATTCCATTACATTCCATTCCATTCCATTCCGTTCTACTCGGGTTGATTCCATTCTATTCCATTCCATTCCATTCCATTCCATTCCATTCCATTCCATTCCAATCGATTCCATTCCATTCCATTCCATGGAATTCCATTCCATTCCATTCCATTCCATGGAACTCCATTCCGTTCCATTCCATTCCATAGAATTCCATTCCATTCCATTCCATTCCATTCCATTCCATTCCATTCCATTCCATTCTACTGGTGTCCATTCCATTCCATTGCATTCCATTCCATTCCATTCCATTCCTTTCCATTCCATTGCATTCCATTGCATTCCATTCCATTCCATTCCATTCCATTCCATTCCATTCCACTCCACTCCACTCCACTCCACTCCATTCCACTCCACTCCACTCCGGTACATTCCATTCCATTCCATTCCATTCCATTCCATTCCATTCCATTCCATTCCATTCCGTGCTTCTCGGGTACATTCCGTTCCGTTCCATTCCATTCCATTCCATTCCATTCCGTTCCAGTGCACTCTACTCCACTCCCCTCCACTCCACTCCACTCCGGTACATTCCATTCCATTCCATTCCATTCCATTCCATTCCATTTCCATTCCCATTCCATTTCCATTCCCGTTCCATTTCCATTCCCGTTTCTTTTCCATTCCCGTTCCATTTCCATTCCAGTTCCATTACCATTCCCGTTCCATTTCCATTCCCGATCCATTTCCATTCCCGTTCCTTTTCCATTCCCGTTCCATTTCCATTCCCGTTCCGTTACCATTCCCGTTCCATATCCGTTCCCGTTCCGTTTCCGTTCCCGTTCCATTTCCGTTCTCGTTCCGTTTCCGTTCCCGTTCCATTTCCATTCCCGTTCCATTTCCGTTCCCGTTCCATTTCCATTCCCGTTCCATTTCCGTTCCCGTTCCTTTTCCATTCCCGTTCTATTTCCATTCCCTTTCCATTTCCATTTCATTCCATTCCGTTCTGCTCGGGTACATTCCATTCCATTCCATTGCATTCCATTCCGTTCTGCTCCTGTCCATTCCATTCCATTCCATTCCGTTCCATTCCGTTCTACTCGGGTAGATTCCATTCCATTCCATTCCATTCCATTCCATTCCATTCCATTCCATTCCATTCCATTCCATTCCATTCTACTGGTGTCCATTCCATTCCATTCCATTCCATTCCATTCCATTCCATTCCATTCCATTCCATTGCATTCCATTCCATTCCATTCCATTCCATTCCGTTCCGTTCTACTCGGTTACATTCCATTCAATTCCATTCCATTCCGTTCTACTCGGGTAGATTCCATTCCATTCCATTCCATTCCTTTCCTTTCCATTCCATTGCATTCCATTGCATTGCATTGCACTCAATTCCATTCCATTCCATTCCATTCCATTCCATTCCATTCCATTCCATTCCGTTCCGTTCAACTCGGTTACATTCCATTCAATTACATTCCATTCCGTTCTACTCGGTTACATTCCATTCCATTCCATTCCATTCCATTCCAATCCATTCCATTCCATTCCATTCCGTTCTACTCGGGTACATTCCATTCCATTCCATTCCATTCCATTCCATTCCATTCCATTCCATTCCATTCCATTCGGTTCTACTTTGGTACATTCCATTCCATTCCATTCCATTCCATTCCATTCCATTCCATTACATTCCATTCCATTCCATTCCGTTCTACTCGGGTTGATTCCATTCTATTCCATTCCATTCCATTCCATTCCATTCCATTCCATTCCATTCCATTCCATTCCAATCGATTCCATTCCATTCCATTCCATGGAATTCCATTCCATTCCATTCCATTCCATGGAACTCCATTCCGTTCCATTCCATTCCATAGAATTCCATTCCATTCCATTCCATTCCATTCCATTCCATTCCATTCCATTGAATTCCATTCCATTCCATTCCATTCCATTCCATCCCATTCCATTCCATTCCATTCCGTTCTACTCGGGTTGATTCCATTCTATTCCATTCCATTCCATTCGATCCCATTTGATTCCATTCGATTCCATTCAATTCCATTCGATTCCATTCCATTCCACTCCATTCCATTCCATTGAATTCCATTCCATTCCATTCCATTCCATTCCATTCCATTCCATTCCATTCCATTGTATTCCATTCCATTCCATTCCATTCCTTTCCATTGAATTCCATTCCATTCCATTCCATTCCATTCCATTCCATGGAATTCCATTCCATTCCATTCCATGGAATTCCATTCCATTCCATTCCATGGAATTCCATTCCATTCCATTCCATTCCATTCCATTCCATTCCATTCCATAGAATTCCATTCCATTCCATTCCATTCCACTGAATTCCGTTCCATTCCATTCCATTCCGTTCCGTTCCGTTCCGTTGCGTTCCGTTGCGTTCCGTTCCGTTCCGTTGTGCTCCGTTCCGTTCTACTCGGGTTGATTCCATTCTATTCCATTCCATTCCAATCCATTCCGTTCCATTCCATTGAATTCCATTCCATTACATTCCATTCCATTCCATTCCATTCCATTCCATTCCATGGAATTCCGTTCCATTCCATTCCATTCCGTTCCGTTCCGTCCCGTTCCGTTCCGTTCCGTTCCGATGCGTTCCGTTCCGTTCTACTCGGGTTGATTCCATTCTATTCCATTCCATTCCATTCGATTCCATTCGATTCCATTCGATTCCACTCCATTCCATTCCATAGAATTCCATTCCATTCCATTCCATTCCATTGAATTCCATTCCATTCCATTCCATTCCATTGAATTCCATTCCATTCCATTCCATTCCATGGAATTCCATTCCATTCCATTCCATTCCATTCCATTCCATTCCATTCCATTGAATTCCATTCCATTCCATTCCATTCCATTCCATTCCATTCTACTGTTGTCCATTCCATTCCATTCCATTCCATTCCATTCCATTCCATTCCAGTCCTTTCCATTCCATTGCATTCCATTGCATTCCATTCCATTCCATTCCATTCCATTCCATTCCATTCCATTCCACTCCACTCCACTCCACTCCACTCCATTCCACTCCACTCCACTCCGGTACATTCCATTCCATTCCATTCCATTCCATTCCATTCCATTCCGTGCTTCTCGGGTACATTCCGTTCCGTTCCATTCCATTCCATTCCATTCCATTCCGTTCCAGTGCACTCTACTCCACTCCACTCCACTCCACTCCGGTACATTCCATTCCATTCCATTCCATTCCATTCCATTCCATTCCATTCCATTCCATTCCATTTCCATTCCCATTCCATTTCCATTCCCGTTCCATTTCCATTCCCGTTTCTTTTCCATTCCCGTTCCATTTCCATTCCAGTTCCATTACCATTCCCGTTCCATTTCCATTCCCGATCCATTTCCATTCCCGTTCCTTTTCCATTCCCGTTCCATTTCCATTCCCGTTCCGTTACCATTCCCGTTCCATTTCCGTTCCCGTTCCGTTTCCGTTCCCGTTCCATTTCCGTTCTCGTTCCGTTTCCGTTCCCGTTCCATTTCCATTCCCGTTCCATTTCCGTTCCCGTTCCATTTCCATTCCCGTTCCATTTCCATTCCCTTTCCATTTCCATTTCATTCCATTCCGTTCTGCTCGGGTACATTCCATTCCATTCCATTGCATTCCATTCCGTTCTGCTCCTGTCCATTCCATTCCATTCCATTCCGTTCCATTCCGTTCTACTCGGGTAGATTCCATTCCATTCCATTCCATTCCATTCCATTCCATTCCATTCCATTCCATTCCATTCTACTGGTGTCCATTCCATTCCATTCCATTCCATTCCATTCCATTCCATTCCATTCCATTCCATTCCATTCCATTGCATTCCATTCCATTCCATTCCATTCCATTCCGTTCCGTTCTACTCGGTTACATTCCATTCAATTCCATTCCATTCCGTTCTACTCGGGTAGATTCCATTCCATTCCATTCCATTCCTTTCCTTTCCATTCCATTGCATTCCATTGCATTGCATTGCACTCAATTCCATTCCATTCCATTCCATTCCATTCCATTCCATTCCATTCCATTCCATTCCGTTCCGTTCAACTCGGTTACATTCCATTCAATTACATTCCATTCCGTTCTACTCGGTTACATTCCATTCCATTCCATTCCATTCCATTCCAATCCATTCCATTCCATTCCATTCCGTTCTACTCGGGTACATTCCATTCCATTCCATTCCATTCCATTCCATTCCATTCCATTCCATTCCATTCCATTCGGTTCTACTTTGGTACATTCCATTCCATTCCATTCCATTCCATTCCATTCCATTCCATTACATTCCATTCCATTCCATTCCGTTCTACTCGGGTTGATTCCATTCTATTCCATTCCATTCCATTCCATTCCATTCCATTCCATTCCATTCCATTCCAATCGATTCCATTCCATTCCATTCCATGGAATTCCATTCCATTCCATTCCATTCCATGGAACTCCATTCCGTTCCATTCCATTCCATAGAATTCCATTCCATTCCATTCCATTCCATTCCATTCCATTCCATTCCATTGAATTCCATTCCATTCCATTCCATTCCATTCCATCCCATTCCATTCCATTCCATTCCGTTCTACTCGGGTTGATTCCATTCTATTCCATTCCATTCCATTCGATCCCATTTGATTCCATTCGATTCCATTCAATTCCATTCGATTCCATTCCATTCCACTCCATTCCATTCCATTGAATTCCATTCCATTCCATTCCATTCCATTCCATTCCATTCCATTCCATTCCATTCCATTGAATTCCATTCCATTCCATTCCATTCCTTTCCATTGAATTCCATTCCATTCCATTCCATTCCATTCCATTCCATGGAATTCCATTCCATTCCATTCCATTCCATTCCATTCCATTCCATTCCATAGAATTCCATTCCATTCCATTCCATTCCACTGAATTCCGTTCCATTCCATTCCATTCCGTTCCGTTCCGTTCCGTTGCGTTCCGTTGCGTTCCGTTCCGTTCCGTTGTGCTCCGTTCCGTTCTACTCGGGTTGATTCCATTCTATTCCATTCCATTCCAATCCATTCCGTTCCATTCCATTGAATTCCATTCCATTACATTCCATTCCATTACATTCCATTCCATTCCATTCCATTCCATTCCATTCCATGGAATTCCGTTCCATTCCATTCCATTCCGTTCCGTTCCGTCCCTTTCCGTTCCGTTCCGTTCCGATGCGTTCCGTTCCGTTCTACTCGGGTTGATTCCATTCTATTCCATTCCATTCCATTCGATTCCATTCGATTCCATTCGATTCCACTCCATTCCATTCCATAGAATTCCATTCCATTCCATTCCATTCCATTGAATTCCATTCCATTCCATTCCATTCCATTGAATTCCATTCCATTCCATTCCATTCCATTGAATTCCATTCCATTCCATTCCATTCCATTCCATTCCATTCCATTGAATTCCATTCCATTCCATTCCATTCCATTCCATTCCATTCCATTCCATTCCATTCCATTCCATTCTACTGTTGTCCATTCCATTCCATTCCATTCCATTCCATTCCATTCCATTCCAGTCCTTTCCATTCCATTGCATTCCATTGCATTCCATTCCATTCCATTCCATTCCATTCCATTCCACTCCACTCCACTCCACTCCACTCCATTCCACTCCACTCCACTCCGGTACATTCCATTCCATTCCATTCCATTCCATTCCATTCCATTCCGTGCTTCTCGGGTACATTCCGTTCCGTTCCATTCCATTCCATTCCATTCCATTCCGTTCCAGTGCACTCTACTCCACTCCACTCCACTCCACTCTGGTACATTCCATTCCATTCCATTCCATTCCATTCCATTCCATTCCATTCCATTCCATTCCATTCCATTTCCATTCCCATTCCATTTCCATTCCCGTTCCATTTCCATTCCCGTTTCTTTTCCATTCCCGTTCCATTTCCATTCCAGTTCCATTACCATTCCCGTTCCATTTCCATTCCCGATCCATTTCCATTCCCGTTCCTTTTCCATTCCCGTTCCATTTCCATTCCCGTTCCGTTACCATTCCCGTTCCATTTCCGTTCCCGTTCCGTTTCCGTTCCCGTTCCATTTCCGTTCTCGTTCCGTTTCCGTTCCCGTTCCATTTCCATTCCCGTTCCATTTCCGTTCCCGTTCCATTTCCATTCCCGTTCCATTTCCATTCCCTTTCCATTTCCATTTCATTCCATTCCGTTCTGCTCGGGTACATTCCATTCCATTCCATTGCATTCCATTCCGTTCTGCTCCTGTCCATTCCATTCCATTCCATTCCGTTCCATTCCGTTCTACTCGGGTAGATTCCATTCCATTCCATTCCATTCCATTCCATTCCATGGAATTCCATTCCATTCCATTCCATTCCATTCCATTCCATTCCATTCCATTCCATTCCATTCCATTCCATAGAATTCCATTCCATTCCATTCCATTCCATTCCATTGAATTCCGTTCCATTCCATTCCATTCCGTTCCGTTCCGTTCCGTTCCGTTGCATTCCGTTCCGTTCCGTTGTGTTCCGTTCCGTTCTACTCGGGTTGATTCCATTCTATACCATTCCATTCCAATCCATTCCATTGAATTCTATTCCATTCCATTCCATTCCATGGAATTCCGTTCCATTCCATTCCATTCCGTTCCGTTCCGTCCCGTTCCGTTCCGTTCCGTTCCGTTGCGTTCCGTTCCGTTCTACTCGGGTTGATTCCATTCTATTCCATTCCATTCCATTCCATTCCATTCGATTCCATTCGATTCCACTCCATTCCATTCCATAGAATTCCATTCCATTCCATTCCATTCCATTGAATTCCATTCCATTCCATTCCATTCCATAGAATTCCATTCCATTCCATTCCATTCCATTGAATTCCATTCCATTCCATTCCATTCCATTCCATTCCATTGAATTCCATTCCATTCCATTCCATTCCATGGAATTCCGTTCCATTCCATTCCATTCCGTTCCGTTCCGTCCCGTTCCGTTCCGTTCCGTTCCGTTGCGTTCCGTTCCGTTCTACTCGGGTTGATTCCATTCTATTCCATTCCATTCCATTCGATTCCATTCGATTCCATTCGATTCCACTCCATTCCATTCCATAGAATTCCATTCCATTCCATTCCATTCCATTGAATTCCATTCCATTCCATTCCATTCCATAGAATTCCATTCCATTCCATTCCATTCCATTGAATTCCATTCCATTCCATTCCATTCCATTCCATTCCATTCCATTCCATTCCATTCCATTGCATTCCATTGCATTCCATTCCATTCCATTCCATTCCATTCCATTCCATTCCACTCCACTCCACTCCACTCCACTCCATTCCACTCCACTCCACTCCGGTACATTCCATTCCATTCCATTCCATTCCATTCCATTCCATTCCATTCCGTGCTTCTCGGGTACATTCCGTTCCGTTCCATTCCATTCCATTCCGTTCCAGTGCACTCTACTCCACTCCACTCCACTCCACTCCACTCCGGTACATTCCATTCCATTCCATTCCATTCCATTCCATTCCATTCCATTCCATTCCATTGAATTCCATTCCGTTCCATTCCATTCCATGGAATTCCATTCCATTCCATTCCATTCCATTCCATTCCATTCCATTCCATTGAATTCCATTCCATTCCATTCCATTCCATTCCATTCCATCCCATTCCATTCCATTCCATTCCATTCCGTTCTACTCGGGTTGATTCCATTCTATTCCATTCCATTCCATTCGATCCCATTTGATTCCATTCGATTCCATTCAATTCCATTCGATTCCATTCCATTCCATTCCATTCCATTCCATTGAATTCCGTTCCATTCCATTCCGTTCCGTTCCGTTCCGTTCCGTTCCGTTGCGTTCCGTTCCGTTCCGTTGTGTTCCGTTCCGTTCTACTCGGGTTGATTCCATTCTATTCCATTCCATTCCAATCCATTCCATTCCATTCCAGTGAATTCCATTCCATTCCATTCCATTCCATTCCATTCCATTCCATTGAATTCCATTCCATTCCATTCCATTCCATTCCAATCCATTCCATTGAATTCCATTCCATTCCATTCCATTCCATGGAATTCCGTTCCATTCCATTCCATTCCGTTCCGTTCCGTCCCGTTCCGTTCCGTTCCGTTCCGTTGCGTTCCGTTCCGTTCTACTCGGTTTGATTCCATTCTATTCCATTCCATTCCATTCGATTCCATTCGATTCCATTCGATTCCACTCCATTCCATTCCATAGAATTCCATTCCATTCCTTTCCATTCCATTGAATTCCATTCCATTCCATTCCATTCCATTGAATTCCATTCCATTCCATTCCATTCCATTGAATTCCATTCCATTCCATTCCATTCCATTCCATTCCATTCCATTCCATTCTACTGGTGTCCATTCCATTCCATTCCATTCCATTCCATTCCATTCCATTCCTTTCCATTCCATTGCATTCCATTGCATTCCATTCCATTCCATTCCATTCCATTCCATTCCATTCCATTCCATTCCATTCCATTCCATTCCTTTCCATTCCATTGCATTCCATTGCATTCCATTCCATTCCATTCCATTCCATTCCATTCCATTCCATTCCACTCCACTCCACTCCACTCCACTCCATTCCACTCCACTCCACTCCGGTACATTCCATTCCATTCCATTCCATTCCATTCCATTCCATTCCATTCCGTGCTTCTCGGGTACATTCCGTTCCGTTCCATTCCATTCCATTCCGTTCCAGTGCACTCTACTCCACTCCACTCCACTCCACGCCACTCCGGTACATTCCATTCCATTCCATTCCATTCCATTCCATTTCCATTCCCATTCCATTTCCATTCCCGTTCCATTTCCATTCCCGTTTCTTTTCCATTCCCGTTCCATTTCCATTCCAGTTCCATTACCATTCCCGTTCCATTTCCATTCCCGATCCATTTCCATTCCCGTTCCTTTTCCATTCCCGTTCCATTTCCATTCCCGTTCCGTTACCATTCCCGTTCCATTTCCGTTCCCGTTCCGTTTCCGTTCCCGTTCCATTTCCGTTCTCGTTCCGTTTCCGTTCCCGTTCCATTTCCATTCCCGTTCCATTTCCGTTCCCGTTCCATTTCCATTCCCGTTCCATTTCCATTCCCTTTCCATTTCCATTTCATACCATTCCGTTCTGCTCGGCTACATTCCATTCCATTCCATTGCATTCCATTCCGTTCTGCTCCTGTCCATTCCATTCCATTCCATTCCGTTCCATTCCGTTCTACTCGGGTAGATTCCATTCCATTCCATTCCATTCCATTCCATTCCATTCCATTCCATGGAATTCCATGGAATTCCATTCCATTCCATTCCATTCCATTCCATTCCATTCCATTCCATGGAATTCCATTCCATTCCATTCCATTCCATTCCATTCCATAGAATTCCATTCCATTCCATTCCATTCCATTGAATTCCGTTCCATTCCATTCCATTCCGTTCCGTTCCGTTCCGTTCCGTTCCGTTGCGTTCCGTTCCGTTGCGTTGTGTTCCGTTCCGTTCTACTCGGGTTGATTCCATTCTATTCCATTCCATTCTAATCCATTCCATTGAATTCCATTCCATTCCATTCCATTCCATGGAATTCCGTTCCATTCCATTCCATTCCGTTCCGTTCCGTCCCGTTCCGTTCCGTTCCGTTCCGTTGCGTTCCGTTCCGTTCTACTCGGGTTGATTCCATTCTATTCCATTCCATTCCATTCGATTCCATTCGATTCCATTCGATTCCACTCCATTCCATTCCATAGAATTCCATTCCATTCCATTCCATTCCATTGAATTCCATTCCATTCCATTCCATTCCATTGAATTCCATTCCATTCCATTCCATTCCATTGAATTCCATTCCATTCCATTCCATTCCATTCCATTCCATTCCATGGAATTCCATTCCATTCCATTCCATTCCATTCCATTCCATTCTACTGGTGTCCATTCCATTCCATTCCATTCCATTCCATTCCATTCCTTTCCATTCCATTGCATTCCATTGCATTCCATTCCATTCCATTCCATTCCATTCCATTCCATTCCATTCCATTCCATGGAATTCCGTTCCATTCCATTCCATTCCGTTCCGTTCCGTCCCGTTCCGTTCCGTTCCGTTCCGTTGCGTTCCGTTCCGTTCTACTCGGGTTGATTCCATTCTATTCCATTCCATTCCATTCCATTCCATTCGATTCCATTCGATTCCACTCCATTCCATTCCATAGAATTCCATTCCATTCCATTCCATTCCATTGAATTCCATTCCATTCCATTCCATTCCATAGAATTCCATTCCATTCCATTCCATTCCATTGAATTCCATTCCATTCCATTCCATTCCATTCCATTCCATTCCATTCCATTCCATTGCATTCCATTGCATTCCATTCCATTCCATTCCATTCCATTCCATTCCATTCCACTCCACTCCACTCCACTCCACTCCATTCCACTCCACTCCACTCCGGTACATTCCATTCCATTCCATTCCATTCCATTCCATTCCATTCCATTCCATTCCGTGCTTCTCGGGTACATTCCGTTCCGTTCCATTCCATTCCATTCCGTTCCAGTGCACTCTACTCCACTCCACTCCACTCCACTCCACTCCGGTACATTCCATTCCATTCCATTCCATTCCATTCCATTCCATTGCATTCCATTGCATTCCATTCCATTCCATTCCATTCCATTCCATTCCATTCCACTCCACTCCACTCCACTCCACTCCATTCCACTCCACTCCACTCCGGTACATTCCATTCCATTCCATTCCATTCCATTCCATTCCATTCCATTCCATTCCGTGCTTCTCGGGTACATTCCGTTCCGTTCCATTCCATTCCATTCCGTTCCAGTGCACTCTACTCCACTCCACTCCACTCCACTCCACTCCGGTACATTCCATTCCATTCCATTCCCATTCCATTTCCATTCCCGTTCCATTTCTATTCCCGTTTCTTTTCCATTCCCGTTCCATTTCCATTCCAGTTCCATTACCATTCCCGTTCCATTTCCATTCCCGATCCATTTCCATTCCCGTTCCTTTTCCATTCCCGTTCCATTTCCATTCCCGTTCCGTTACCATTCCCGTTCCATTTCCGTTCCCGTTCCGTTTCCGTTCCCGTTCCATTTCCGTTCTCGTTCCGTTTCCGTTCCCGTTCCATTTCCATTCCCGTTCCATTTCCGTTCCCGTTCCATTTCCATTCCCGTTCCATTTCCATTCCCTTTCCATTTCCATTTCATTCCATTCCGTTCTGCTCGGGTACATTCCATTCCATACCATTGCATTCCATTCCGTTCTGCTCCTGTCCATTCCATTCCATTCCATTCCGTTCCATTCCGTTCTACTCGGGTAGATTCCATTCCATTCCATTCCATTCCATTCCATTCCATTCCATTCCATGGAATTCCATTCCATTCCATTCCATTCCATTCCTTTCCATTCCATGGAATTCCATTCCATTCCATTCCATTCCATTCCATTCCATAGAATTCCATTCCATTCCATTCCATTCCATTGAATTCCGTTCCATTCCATTCCATTCCGTTCCGTTCCGTTCCGTTCCGTTCCGTTGCGTTCCGTTCCGTTGCGTTGTGTTCCGTTCCGTTCTACTCGGGTTGATTCCATTCTATTCCATTCCATTCCAATCCATTCCATTGAATTCCATTCCATTCCATTCCATTCCATGGAATTCCGTTCCATTCCATTCCATTCCGTTCCGTTCCGTCCCGTTCCGTTCCGTTCCGTTCCGTTGCGTTCCGTTCCGTTCTACTCGGGTTGATTCCATTCTATTCCATTCCATTCCATTCGATTCCATTCGATTCCATTCGATTCCACTCCATTCCATTCCATAGAATTCCATTCCATTCCATTCCATTCCATTGAATTCCATTCCATTCCATTCCATTCCATTGAATTCCATTCCATTCCATTCCATTCCATTGAATTCCATTCCATTCCATTCCATAGAATTCCATTGAATTCCATTCCATTCCATGGAATTCCATTCCATTCCATTCCATTCCATTCCATTCCATTCCATTCCATTCTACTGGTGTCCATTCCATTCCATTCCATTCCATTCCATTCCATTCCATTCCTTTCCATTCCATTGCATTCCATTGCATTCCATTCCATTCCATTCCATTCCATTCCATTCCATTCCACTCCACTCCACTCCACTCCACTCCATTCCACTCCACTCCACTCCGGTACATTCCATTCCATTCCATTCCATTCCATTCCATTCCATTCCATTCCATTCCGTGCTTCTCGGGTACATTCCGTTCCGTTCCATTCCATTCCATTCCATTCCATTCCGTTCCAGTGCACTCTACTCCACTCCACTCCACTCCACTCCACTCCGGTACATTCCATTCCATTCCATTCCATTCCATTCCATTCCATTTCCATTCCCATTCCATTTCCATTCCCGTTCCATTTCCATTCCCGTTTCTTTTCCATTCCCGTTCCATTTCCATTCCAGTTCCATTACCATTCCCGTTCCATTTCCATTCCCGATCCATTTCCATTCCCGTTCCTTTTCCATTCCCGTTCCATTTCCATTCCCGTTCCGTTACCATTCCCGTTCCATTTCCGTTCCCGTTCCGTTTCCGTTCCCGTTCCATTTCCGTTCTCGTTCCGTTTCCGTTCCCGTTCCATTTCCATTCCCGTTCCATTTCCGTTCCCGTTCCATTTCCATTCCCGTTCCATTTCCATTCCCTTTCCATTTCCATTTCATTCCATTCCGTTCTGCTCGGGTACATTCCATTCCATTCCATTGCATTCCATTCCGTTCTGCTCCTGTCCATTCCATTCCATTCCATTCCATTCCATGGAATTCCGTTCCATTCCATTCCATTCCGTTCCGTTCCGTCCCGTTCCGTTCCGTTCCGTTCCGTTGCGTTCCGTTCCGTTCTACTCGGGTTGATTCCATTCTATTCCATTCCATTCCATTCGATTCCATTCGATTCCATTCGATTCCACTCCATTCCATTCCATAGAATTCCATTCCATTCCATTCCATTCCATTGAATTCCATTCCATTCCATTCCATTCCATAGAATTCCATTCCATTCCATTCCATTCCATTGAATTCCATTCCATTCCATTCCATTCCATTCCATTCCATTCCATTCCATTCCATTGCATTCCATTGCATTCCATTCCATTCCATTCCATTCCATTCCATTCCATTCCACTCCACTCCACTCCACTCCACTCCATTCCACTCCACTCCACTCCGGTACATTCCATTCCATTCCATTCCATTCCATTCCATTCCATTCCATTCCGTGCTTCTCGGGTACATTCCGTTCCGTTCCATTCCATTCCATTCCGTTCCAGTGCACTCTACTCCACTCCACTCCACTCCACTCCACTCCGGTACATTCCATTCCATTCCATTCCATTCCATTCCATTCCATTCCATTCCATTCCATTGAATTCCATTCCGTTCCATTCCATTCCATGGAATTCCATTCCATTCCATTCCATTCCATTCCATTCCATTCCATTCCATTGAATTCCATTCCATTCCATTCCATTCCATTCCATTCCATCCCATTCCATTCCATTCCATTCCATTCCGTTCTACTCGGGTTGATTCCATTCTATTCCATTCCATTCCATTCGATCCCATTTGATTCCATTCGATTCCATTCAATTCCATTCGATTCCATTCCATTCCATTCCATTCCATTCCATTGAATTCCGTTCCATTCCATTCCGTTCCGTTCCGTTCCGTTCCGTTCCGTTGCGTTCCGTTCCGTTCCGTTGTGTTCCGTTCCGTTCTACTCGGGTTGATTCCATTCTATTCCATTCCATTCCAATCCATTCCATTCCATTCCAGTGAATTCCATTCCATTCCATTCCATTCCATTCCATTCCATTCCATTGAATTCCATTCCATTCCATTCCATTCCATTCCAATCCATTCCATTGAATTCCATTCCATTCCATTCCATTCCATGGAATTCCGTTCCATTCCATTCCATTCCGTTCCGTTCCGTCCCGTTCCGTTCCGTTCCGTTCCGTTGCGTTCCGTTCCGTTCTACTCGGTTTGATTCCATTCTATTCCATTCCATTCCATTCGATTCCATTCGATTCCATTCGATTCCACTCCATTCCATTCCATAGAATTCCATTCCATTCCTTTCCATTCCATTGAATTCCATTCCATTCCATTCCATTCCATTGAATTCCATTCCATTCCATTCCATTCCATTGAATTCCATTCCATTCCATTCCATTCCATTCCATTCCATTCCATTCCATTCTACTGGTGTCCATTCCATTCCATTCCATTCCATTCCATTCCATTCCATTCCTTTCCATTCCATTGCATTCCATTGCATTCCATTCCATTCCATTCCATTCCATTCCATTCCATTCCATTCCATTCCATTCCATTCCATTCCTTTCCATTCCATTGCATTCCATTGCATTCCATTCCATTCCATTCCATTCCATTCCATTCCATTCCATTCCACTCCACTCCACTCCACTCCACTCCATTCCACTCCACTCCACTCCGGTACATTCCATTCCATTCCATTCCATTCCATTCCATTCCATTCCATTCCGTGCTTCTCGGGTACATTCCGTTCCGTTCCATTCCATTCCATTCCGTTCCAGTGCACTCTACTCCACTCCACTCCACTCCACGCCACTCCGGTACATTCCATTCCATTCCATTCCATTCCATTCCATTTCCATTCCCATTCCATTTCCATTCCCGTTCCATTTCCATTCCCGTTTCTTTTCCATTCCCGTTCCATTTCCATTCCAGTTCCATTACCATTCCCGTTCCATTTCCATTCCCGATCCATTTCCATTCCCGTTCCTTTTCCATTCCCGTTCCATTTCCATTCCCGTTCCGTTACCATTCCCGTTCCATTTCCGTTCCCGTTCCGTTTCCGTTCCCGTTCCATTTCCGTTCTCGTTCCGTTTCCGTTCCCGTTCCATTTCCGTTCCCGTTCCATTTCCGTTCCCGTTCCATTTCCATTCCCGTTCCATTTCCATTCCCTTTCCATTTCCATTTCATACCATTCCGTTCTGCTCGGCTACATTCCATTCCATTCCATTGCATTCCATTCCGTTCTGCTCCTGTCCATTCCATTCCATTCCATTCCGTTCCATTCCGTTCTACTCGGGTAGATTCCATTCCATTCCATTCCATTCCATTCCATTCCATTCCATTCCATGGAATTCCATGGAATTCCATTCCATTCCATTCCATTCCATTCCATTCCATTCCATTCCATGGAATTCCATTCCATTCCATTCCATTCCATTCCATTCCATAGAATTCCATTCCATTCCATTCCATTCCATTGAATTCCGTTCCATTCCATTCCATTCCGTTCCGTTCCGTTCCGTTCCGTTCCGTTGCGTTCCGTTCCGTTGCGTTGTGTTCCGTTCCGTTCTACTCGGGTTGATTCCATTCTATTCCATTCCATTCTAATCCATTCCATTGAATTCCATTCCATTCCATTCCATTCCATGGAATTCCGTTCCATTCCATTCCATTCCGTTCCGTTCCGTCCCGTTCCGTTCCGTTCCGTTCCGTTGCGTTCCGTTCCGTTCTACTCGGGTTGATTCCATTCTATTCCATTCCATTCCATTCGATTCCATTCGATTCCATTCGATTCCACTCCATTCCATTCCATAGAATTCCATTCCATTCCATTCCATTCCATTGAATTCCATTCCATTCCATTCCATTCCATTGAATTCCATTCCATTCCATTCCATTCCATTGAATTCCATTCCATTCCATTCCATTCCATTCCATTCCATTCCATGGAATTCCATTCCATTCCATTCCATTCCATTCCATTCCATTCTACTGGTGTCCATTCCATTCCATTCCATTCCATTCCATTCCATTCCTTTCCATTCCATTGCATTCCATTGCATTCCATTCCATTCCATTCCATTCCATTCCATTCCATTCCATTCCATTCCATGGAATTCCGTTCCATTCCATTCCATTCCGTTCCGTTCCGTCCCGTTCCGTTCCGTTCCGTTCCGTTGCGTTCCGTTCCGTTCTACTCGGGTTGATTCCATTCTATTCCATTCCATTCCATTCCATTCCATTCGATTCCATTCGATTCCACTCCATTCCATTCCATAGAATTCCATTCCATTCCATTCCATTCCATTGAATTCCATTCCATTCCATTCCATTCCATAGAATTCCATTCCATTCCATTCCATTCCATTGAATTCCATTCCATTCCATTCCATTCCATTCCATTCCATTCCATTCCATTCCATTGCATTCCATTGCATTCCATTCCATTCCATTCCATTCCATTCCATTCCATTCCACTCCACTCCACTCCACTCCACTCCATTCCACTCCACTCCACTCCGGTACATTCCATTCCATTCCATTCCATTCCATTCCATTCCATTCCATTCCATTCCGTGCTTCTCGGGTACATTCCGTTCCGTTCCATTCCATTCCATTCCGTTCCAGTGCACTCTACTCCACTCCACTCCACTCCACTCCACTCCGGTACATTCCATTCCATTCCATTCCATTCCATTCCATTCCATTGCATTCCATTGCATTCCATTCCATTCCATTCCATTCCATTCCATTCCATTCCACTCCACTCCACTCCACTCCACTCCATTCCACTCCACTCCACTCCGGTACATTCCATTCCATTCCATTCCATTCCATTCCATTCCATTCCATTCCATTCCGTGCTTCTCGGGTACATTCCGTTCCGTTCCATTCCATTCCATTCCGTTCCAGTGCACTCTACTCCACTCCACTCCACTCCACTCCACTCCGGTACATTCCATTCCATTCCATTCCCATTCCATTTCCATTCCCGTTCCATTTCTATTCCCGTTTCTTTTCCATTCCCGTTCCATTTCCATTCCAGTTCCATTACCATTCCCGTTCCATTTCCATTCCCGATCCATTTCCATTCCCGTTCCTTTTCCATTCCCGTTCCATTTCCATTCCCGTTCCGTTACCATTCCCGTTCCATTTCCGTTCCCGTTCCGTTTCCGTTCCCGTTCCATTTCCGTTCTCGTTCCGTTTCCGTTCCCGTTCCATTTCCATTCCCGTTCCATTTCCGTTCCCGTTCCATTTCCATTCCCGTTCCATTTCCATTCCCTTTCCATTTCCATTTCATTCCATTCCGTTCTGCTCGGGTACATTCCATTCCATACCATTGCATTCCATTCCGTTCTGCTCCTGTCCATTCCATTCCATTCCATTCCGTTCCATTCCGTTCTACTCGGGTAGATTCCATTCCATTCCATTCCATTCCATTCCATTCCATTCCATTCCATGGAATTCCATTCCATTCCATTCCATTCCATTCCTTTCCATTCCATGGAATTCCATTCCATTCCATTCCATTCCATTCCATTCCATAGAATTCCATTCCATTCCATTCCATTCCATTGAATTCCGTTCCATTCCATTCCATTCCGTTCCGTTCCGTTCCGTTCCGTTCCGTTGCGTTCCGTTCCGTTGCGTTGTGTTCCGTTCCGTTCTACTCGGGTTGATTCCATTCTATTCCATTCCATTCCAATCCATTCCATTGAATTCCATTCCATTCCATTCCATTCCATGGAATTCCGTTCCATTCCATTCCATTCCGTTCCGTTCCGTCCCGTTCCGTTCCGTTCCGTTCCGTTGCGTTCCGTTCCGTTCTACTCGGGTTGATTCCATTCTATTCCATTCCATTCCATTCGATTCCATTCGATTCCATTCGATTCCACTCCATTCCATTCCATAGAATTCCATTCCATTCCATTCCATTCCATTGAATTCCATTCCATTCCATTCCATTCCATTGAATTCCATTCCATTCCATTCCATTCCATTGAATTCCATTCCATTCCATTCCATAGAATTCCATTGAATTCCATTCCATTCCATGGAATTCCATTCCATTCCATTCCATTCCATTCCATTCCATTCCATTCCATTCTACTGGTGTCCATTCCATTCCATTCCATTCCATTCCATTCCATTCCATTCCTTTCCATTCCATTGCATTCCATTGCATTCCATTCCATTCCATTCCATTCCATTCCATTCCATTCCACTCCACTCCACTCCACTCCACTCCATTCCACTCCACTCCACTCCGGTACATTCCATTCCATTCCATTCCATTCCATTCCATTCCATTCCATTCCATTCCGTGCTTCTCGGGTACATTCCGTTCCGTTCCATTCCATTCCATTCCATTCCATTCCGTTCCAGTGCACTCTACTCCACTCCACTCCACTCCACTCCACTCCGGTACATTCCATTCCATTCCATTCCATTCCATTCCATTCCATTTCCATTCCCATTCCATTTCCATTCCCGTTCCATTTCCATTCCCGTTTCTTTTCCATTCCCGTTCCATTTCCATTCCAGTTCCATTACCATTCCCGTTCCATTTCCATTCCCGATCCATTTCCATTCCCGTTCCTTTTCCATTCCCGTTCCATTTCCATTCCCGTTCCGTTACCATTCCCGTTCCATTTCCGTTCCCGTTCCGTTTCCGTTCCCGTTCCATTTCCGTTCTCGTTCCGTTTCCGTTCCCGTTCCATTTCCATTCCCGTTCCATTTCCGTTCCCGTTCCATTTCCATTCCCGTTCCATTTCCATTCCCTTTCCATTTCCATTTCATTCCATTCCGTTCTGCTCGGGTACATTCCATTCCATTCCATTGCATTCCATTCCGTTCTGCTCCTGTCCATTCCATTCCATTCCATTCCGTTCCATTCCGTTCTACTCGGGTAGATTCCATTCCATTCCATTCCATTCCATTCCATTCCATTCCATTCCATGGAATTCCATTCCATTCCATTCCATTCCATTCCATTCCATGGAATTCCATTCCATTCCTTTCCATTCCATTCCATTCCATAGAATTCCATTCCATTCCATTCCATTCCATTGAATTCCGTTCCATTCCATTCCATTCCGTTCCGTTCCGTTCCGTTCCGTTCCGTTGCGTTCCGTTCCGTTGCGTTGTGTTCCGTTCCGTTCTACTCGGGTTGATTCCATTCTATTCCATTCCATTCCAATCCATTCCATTGAATTCCATTCCATTCCATTCCATTCCATGGAATTCCGTTCCATTCCATTCCATTCCGTTCCGTTCCGTCCCGTTCCGTTCCGTTCCGTTCCGTTGCGTTCCGTTCCGTTCTACTCGGGTTGATTCCATTCTATTCCATTCCATTCCATTCGATTCCATTCGATTCCATTCGATTCCACTCCATTCCATTCCATAGAATTCCATTCCATTCCTTTCCATTCCATTGAATTCCATTCCATTCCATTCCATTCCATTGAATTCCATTCCATTCCATTCCATTCCATTGAATTCCATTCCATTCCATTCCATTCCATTCCATTCCATTCCATTCCATTCTACTGGTGTCCATTCCATTCCATTCCATTCCATTCCATTCCATTCCATTCCTTTCCATTCCATTGCATTCCATTGCATTCCATTCCATTCCATTCCATTCCATTCCATTCCATTCCATTCCATTCCATTCCATTCCATTCCTTTCCATTCCATTGCATTCCATTGCATTCCATTCCATTCCATTCCATTCCATTCCATTCCATTCCACTCCACTCCACTCCACTCCACTCCATTCCACTCCACTCCACTCCGGTACATTCCATTCCATTCCATTCCATTCCATTCCATTCCATTCCATTCCGTGCTTCTCGGGTACATTCCGTTCCGTTCCATTCCATTCCATTCCGTTCCAGTGCACTCTACTCCACTCCACTCCACTCCACGCCACTCCGGTACATTCCATTCCATTCCATTCCATTCCATTCCATTTCCATTCCCATTCCATTTCCATTCCCGTTCCATTTCCATTCCCGTTTCTTTTCCATTCCCGTTCCATTTCCATTCCAGTTCCATTACCATTCCCGTTCCATTTCCATTCCCGATCCATTTCCATTCCCGTTCCTTTTCCATTCCCGTTCCATTTCCATTCCCGTTCCGTTACCATTCCCGTTCCATTTCCGTTCCCGTTCCGTTTCCGTTCCCGTTCCATTTCCGTTCTCGTTCCGTTTCCGTTCCCGTTCCATTTCCATTCCCGTTCCATTTCCGTTCCCGTTCCATTTCCATTCCCGTTCCATTTCCATTCCCTTTCCATTTCCATTTCATACCATTCCGTTCTGCTCGGCTACATTCCATTCCATTCCATTGCATTCCATTCCGTTCTGCTCCTGTCCATTCCATTCCATTCCATTCCGTTCCATTCCGTTCTACTCGGGTAGATTCCATTCCATTCCATTCCATTCCATTCCATTCCATTCCATTCCATGGAATTCCATGGAATTCCATTCCATTCCATTCCATTCCATTCCATTCCATTCCATGGAATTCCATTCCATTCCATTCCATTCCATTCCATTCCATAGAATTCCATTCCATTCCATTCCATTCCATTGAATTCCGTTCCATTCCATTCCATTCCGTTCCGTTCCGTTCCGTTCCGTTCCGTTGCGTTCCGTTCCGTTGCGTTGTGTTCCGTTCCGTTCTACTCGGGTTGATTCCATTCTATTCCATTCCATTCTAATCCATTCCATTGAATTCCATTCCATTCCATTCCATTCCATGGAATTCCGTTCCATTCCATTCCATTCCGTTCCGTTCCGTCCCGTTCCGTTCCGTTCCGTTCCGTTGCGTTCCGTTCCGTTCTACTCGGGTTGATTCCATTCTATTCCATTCCATTCCATTCGATTCCATTCGATTCCATTCGATTCCACTCCATTCCATTCCATAGAATTCCATTCCATTCCATTCCATTCCATTGAATTCCATTCCATTCCATTCCATTCCATTGAATTCCATTCCATTCCATTCCATTCCATTGAATTCCATTCCATTCCATTCCATTCCATTCCATTCCATTCCATGGAATTCCATTCCATTCCATTCCATTCCATTCCATTCCATTCTACTGGTGTCCATTCCATTCCATTCCATTCCATTCCATTCCATTCCTTTCCATTCCATTGCATTCCATTGCATTCCATTCCATTCCATTCCATTCCATTCCATTCCATTCCATTCCATTCCATTCCATGGAATTCCGTTCCATTCCATTCCATTCCGTTCCGTTCCGTCCCGTTCCGTTCCGTTCCGTTCCGTTGCGTTCCGTTCCGTTCTACTCGGGTTGATTCCATTCTATTCCATTCCATTCCATTCCATTCCATTCGATTCCATTCGATTCCACTCCATTCCATTCCATAGAATTCCATTCCATTCCATTCCATTCCATTGAATTCCATTCCATTCCATTCCATTCCATAGAATTCCATTCCATTCCATTCCATTCCATTGAATTCCATTCCATTCCATTCCATTCCATTCCATTCCATTCCATTCCATTCCATTCCATTGCATTCCATTGCATTCCATTCCATTCCATTCCATTCCATTCCATTCCATTCCACTCCACTCCACTCCACTCCACTCCATTCCACTCCACTCCACTCCGGTACATTCCATTCCATTCCATTCCATTCCATTCCATTCCATTCCATTCCATTCCGTGCTTCTCGGGTACATTCCGTTCCGTTCCATTCCATTCCATTCCGTTCCAGTGCACTCTACTCCACTCCACTCCACTCCACTCCACTCCGGTACATTCCATTCCATTCCATTCCATTCCATTCCATTCCATTGCATTCCATTGCATTCCATTCCATTCCATTCCATTCCATTCCATTCCATTCCACTCCACTCCACTCCACTCCACTCCATTCCACTCCACTCCACTCCGGTACATTCCATTCCATTCCATTCCATTCCATTCCATTCCATTCCATTCCATTCCGTGCTTCTCGGGTACATTCCGTTCCGTTCCATTCCATTCCATTCCGTTCCAGTGCACTCTACTCCACTCCACTCCACTCCACTCCACTCCGGTACATTCCATTCCATTCCATTCCCATTCCATTTCCATTCCCGTTCCATTTCTATTCCCGTTTCTTTTCCATTCCCGTTCCATTTCCATTCCAGTTCCATTACCATTCCCGTTCCATTTCCATTCCCGATCCATTTCCATTCCCGTTCCTTTTCCATTCCCGTTCCATTTCCATTCCCGTTCCGTTACCATTCCCGTTCCATTTCCGTTCCCGTTCCGTTTCCGTTCCCGTTCCATTTCCGTTCTCGTTCCGTTTCCGTTCCCGTTCCATTTCCATTCCCGTTCCATTTCCGTTCCCGTTCCATTTCCATTCCCGTTCCATTTCCATTCCCTTTCCATTTCCATTTCATTCCATTCCGTTCTGCTCGGGTACATTCCATTCCATACCATTGCATTCCATTCCGTTCTGCTCCTGTCCATTCCATTCCATTCCATTCCGTTCCATTCCGTTCTACTCGGGTAGATTCCATTCCATTCCATTCCATTCCATTCCATTCCATTCCATTCCATGGAATTCCATTCCATTCCATTCCATTCCATTCCTTTCCATTCCATGGAATTCCATTCCATTCCATTCCATTCCATTCCATTCCATAGAATTCCATTCCATTCCATTCCATTCCATTGAATTCCGTTCCATTCCATTCCATTCCGTTCCGTTCCGTTCCGTTCCGTTCCGTTGCGTTCCGTTCCGTTGCGTTGTGTTCCGTTCCGTTCTACTCGGGTTGATTCCATTCTATTCCATTCCATTCCAATCCATTCCATTGAATTCCATTCCATTCCATTCCATTCCATGGAATTCCGTTCCATTCCATTCCATTCCGTTCCGTTCCGTCCCGTTCCGTTCCGTTCCGTTCCGTTGCGTTCCGTTCCGTTCTACTCGGGTTGATTCCATTCTATTCCATTCCATTCCATTCGATTCCATTCGATTCCATTCGATTCCACTCCATTCCATTCCATAGAATTCCATTCCATTCCATTCCATTCCATTGAATTCCATTCCATTCCATTCCATTCCATTGAATTCCATTCCATTCCATTCCATTCCATTGAATTCCATTCCATTCCATTCCATAGAATTCCATTGAATTCCATTCCATTCCATGGAATTCCATTCCATTCCATTCCATTCCATTCCATTCCATTCCATTCCATTCTACTGGTGTCCATTCCATTCCATTCCATTCCATTCCATTCCATTCCATTCCATTGAATTCCATTCCATTCCATTCCATTCCATTGAATTCCATTCCATTCCATTCCATAGAATTCCATTGAATTCCATTCCATTCCATGGAATTCCATTCCATTCCATTCCATTCCATTCCATTCCATTCCATTCCATTCTACTGGTGTCCATTCCATTCCATTCCATTCCATTCCATTCCATTCCATTCCTTTCCATTCCATTGCATTCCATTGCATTCCATTCCATTCCATTCCATTCCATTCCATTCCATTCCACTCCACTCCACTCCACTCCACTCCATTCCACTCCACTCCACTCCGGTACATTCCATTCCATTCCATTCCATTCCATTCCATTCCATTCCATTCCATTCCGTGCTTCTCGGGTACATTCCGTTCCGTTCCATTCCATTCCATTCCATTCCATTCCGTTCCAGTGCACTCTACTCCACTCCACTCCACTCCACTCCACTCCGGTACATTCCATTCCATTCCATTCCATTCCATTCCATTCCATTTCCATTCCCATTCCATTTCCATTCCCGTTCCATTTCCATTCCCGTTTCTTTTCCATTCCCGTTCCATTTCCATTCCAGTTCCATTACCATTCCCGTTCCATTTCCATTCCCGATCCATTTCCATTCCCGTTCCTTTTCCATTCCCGTTCCATTTCCATTCCCATTCCGTTACCATTCCCGTTCCATTTCCGTTCCCGTTCCGTTTCCGTTCCCGTTCCATTTCCGTTCTCGTTCCGTTTCCGTTCCCGTTCCATTTCCATTCCCGTTCCATTTCCGTTCCCGTTCCATTTCCATTCCCGTTCCATTTCCATTCCCTTTCCATTTCCATTTCATTCCATTCCGTTCTGCTCGGGTACCTTTCATTCCATTCCATTGCATTCCATTCCGTTCTGCTCCTGTCCATTCCATTCCATTCCATTCCGTTCCATTCCGTTCTACTCGGGTAGATTCCATTCCATTCCATTCCATTCCATTCCATTCCATTCCATTCCATTCCATTCTACTGGTGTCCATTCCATTCCATTCCATTCCATTCCATTCCATTCCATTCCATTCCATTGCATTCCATTCCATTCCATTGCATTCCATTCCATTCCATTCCATTCCATTCCGTTCCGTTCTACTCGGTTACATTCCATTCAATTCCATTCCATTCCGTTCTACTCGGGTAGATTCCATTCCATTCCATTCCATTCCTTTCCATTCCATTGCATTCCATTGCATTGCATTGCACTCAATTCCATTCCATTCCATTCCATTCCATTCCATTCCATGCCATTCCATTCCGTTCCGTTCAACTCGGTTACATTCCATTCAATTACATTCCATTCCGTTCTACTCGGTTACATTCCATTCCATTCCATTCCATTCCATTCCAATCCATTCCATTCCATTCCATTCCGTTCTACTTTGGTACATTCCATTCCATTCCATTCCATTCCATTCCATTCCGTTCTACTCGGGTTGATTCCATTCTATTCCATTCCATTCCATTCCATTCCATTCCATTCCATTCCATTCCATTCCATGGAATTCCATTCCATTCCATTCCATTCCATTCCATTCCATTCCATTCCATTGAATTCCATTCCATTCCATTCCATTCCATTCCATTGAATTCCATTCCGTTCCATTCCATTCCATTGAATTCCATTCCATTCCATTCCATTCCATTCCATTCCATTCCATTCCATTCCATTCCATTCCATTCCATTCCATTGAATTCCATTCCATTCCATTCCATTCCATTCCATTCCATTCCATCCCATTCCATTCCATTCCATTCCATTCCGTTCTACTCGGGTTGATTCCATTCTATTCCATTCCATTCCATTCGATCCCATTTGATTCCATTCGATTCCATTCAATTCCATTCGATTCCATTCCATTCCACTCCATTCCATTCCATTGAATTCCATTCCGTTCCATTCCATTCCATTCCATTCCATTCCATTCCATTCCATTGAATTCCATTCCATTCCATTCCATTCCATTCCATTGAATTCCATTCCATTCCATTCCATTCCATTGAATTCCATTCCATTCCATTCCATTCCATTCCATTCCATTCCATTCCATTCTACTGGTGTCCATTCCATTCCATTCCATTCCATTCCATTCCATTCCATTCCTTTCCATTCCATTGCATTCCATTGCATTCCATTCCATTCCATTCCATTCCATTCCATTCCATTCCACTCCACTCCACTCCACTCCACTCCATTCCACTCCACTCCACTCCGGTACATTCCATTCCATTCCATTCCATTCCATTCCATAGAATTCCATTCCATTCCATTCCATTCCATTCCATTGAATTCCATTCCATTCCATTCCATTCCATTCCATTCCATTCCATTGAATTCCATTCCATTCCATAGAATTCCATTCCATTCCATTCCATTCCATTGAATTCCGTTCCTTTCCATTCCATTCCATTCCGTTCCTTTCCGTTCCGTTCCGTTCCGTTCCGTTGCGTTCCGTTCCGTTCCGTTGCGTTCCGTTCCGTTCTACTCGGGTTGATTCCATTCTATTCCATTCCATTCCATTCCATTCCATTCCATTCCATTCCATTCCATTCCATTCCATTGAATTCCGTTCCATTCCATTCCATTGCCTTCCGTTCCGTCCCGTTCCTTTCCGTTCCGTTCCGTTGCGTGCCGTTCCGTTCTACTCAGGTTGATTCCATTCTATTCCATTCCATTCCATTCGATTCCATTCGATTCCAATCGATTCCATTCGATTGCATTCGATTCCATTCGTTGCCATTCCATTCCATTCCATTGAATTCCATTCCGTTCCATTCCATTCCATTCCATTCCATTGAATTCCATTCCATTCCATTCCATTCCTTTCCATTCCATAGAATTCCATTCCATTCCATTCCATTCCATTCCATTCCATTCCATTCCATTCCATTGAATTCCGTTCCATTCCATTCCATTCCATTCCATTCCATTCCATAGAATTCCGTTCCATTCCATTCCATTCCATTCCATTCCATTCCATAGAATTCCATTCCATTCCGTTCCATTCCATTCCATTCCATAGAATTCCATTCCATTCCATTCCATTCCATTCCATTTCATTGAATTCCATTCCATTCCATTCCATTCCATTCCATTCCATTCCATAGAATTCCATTCCATTCCATTCCATTCCATTGAATTCCGTTCCATTCCATTCCATTCCGTTCCGTTCCATTACGTTCCGTTCCGTTGCGTTCCGTTCCGTTCCGTTGTGTTCCGTTCCGTTCTACTCGGGTTGATTCCATTCTATTCCATTCCATTCCAATCCATTCCATTCCATTCCATTGAATTCCATTCCATTCCATTCCATTCCATTCCATTCCATTCCATGGAATTCCATTCCATTCCATTCTATGGAATTCCGTTCCATTTCATTCCATTCCGTTCCTTTCCATCCCGTTCCGTTCCGTTCCGTTCCGTTGCGTTCCGTTCCGTTCTACTCGGGTTGATTCCATTCTATTCCATTCCATTCCATTCGATTCCATTCGATTCCATTCGATTACACTCCATTCCATTCCATAGAATTCCATTCCATTCCATTCCATTCCATTGAATTCCATTCCATTCCATTCCATAGAATTCCATTGAATTCCATTCCATTCCATTGAATTCCATTCCATTCCATTCCATTCCATTCCATTCCATTCCATTCTACTGGTGTCCATTCCATTCCATTCCATTCCATTCCATTCCATTCCATTCCATTCCTTTCCATTCCATTGCATTCCATTGCATTCCATTCCATTCCATTCCATTCCATTCCATTCCATTCCACTCCACTCCACTCCACTCCACTCCATTCCACTCCACTCCACTCCGGTACATTCCATTCCATTCCATTCCATTCCATTCCATTCCATTCCATTCCATTCCATTCCATTCCGTGCTTCTCGGGTACATTCCGTTCCGTTCCATTCCATTCCATTCCATTCCATTCCGTTCCAGTGCACTCTACTCCACTCCACTCCACTCCACTCCACTCCACTCCGGTACATTCCATTCCATTCCTTTCCATTCCATTCCATTCCATTTCCATTCCCATTCCATTTCCATTCCCGTTCCATTTCCATTCCCGTTTCTTTTCCATTCCCGTTCCATTTCCATTCCAGTTCCATTACCATTCCCGTTCCATTTCCATTCCCGATCCATTTCCATTCCCGTTCCTTTTCCATTCCCGTTCCATTTCCATTCCCATTCCGTTACCATTCCCGTTCCATTTCCGTTCCCGTTCCATTTCCGTTCCCGTTCCATTTCCGTTCTCGTTCCGTTTCCGTTCCCGTTCCATTTCCGTTCTCGTTCCGTTTCCGTTCCCGTTCCATTTCCATTCCCGTTCCATTTCCGTTCCCGTTCCATTTCCATTCCCGTTCCATTTCCATTCCCTTTCCATTTCCATTTCATTCCATTCCGTTCTGCTCGGGTACCTTCCATTCCATTCCATTGCATTCCATTCCGTTCTGCTCCTGTCCATTCCATTCCATTCCATTCCGTTCCATTCCGTTCTACTCGGGTAGATTCCATTCCATTCCATTCCATTCCATTCCATTCCATTCCATTCCATTCCATTCTACTGGTGTCCATTCCATTCCATTCCATTCCATTCCATTCCATTCCATTCCATTGCATTCCATTCCATTCCATTCCATTCCATTCCGTTCCGTTCTACTCGGTTACATTCCATTCAATTCCATTCCATTCCGTTCTACTCGGGTAGATTCCATTCCATTCCATTCCATTCCTTTCCATTCCATTGCATTCCATTGCATTGCATTGCACTCAATTCCATTCCATTCCATTCCATTCCATTCCATTCCATTCCATTCCATTCCGTTCCGTTCAACTCGGTTACATTCCATTCAATTACATTCCATTCCGTTCTACTCGGTTACATTCCATTCCATTCCATTCCATTCCATTCCAATCCATTCCATTCCATTCCATTCCGTTCTACTTTGGTACATTCCATTCCATTCCATTCCATTCCATTCCATTCCATTCCATTACATTCCATTCCATTGCATTCCGTTCTACTCGGGTTGATTCCATTCTATTCCATTCCATTCCATTCCATTCCATTCCATTCCATTCCATTCCATTCCATTCCATGGAATTCCATTCCATTCCATTCCATTCCATTCCATTCCATTCCATTGAATTCAATTCCATTCCATTCCATTCCATTCCATTGAATTCCATTCCATTCCATTCCATTCCATTCCATTCCATTCCATTCCATCCCATTCCATTCCATTCCATTCCATTCCGTTCTACTCGGGTTGATTCCATTCTATTCCATTCCATTCCATTCGATCCCATTTGATTCCATTCGATTCCATTCAATTCCATTCGATTCCATTCCATTCCACTCCATTCCATTCCATTGAATTCCATTCCGTTCCATTCCATTCCATTCCATTCCATTCCATTCCATTCCATTGAATTCCATTCCATTCCATTCCATTCCATTCCATTGAATTCCATTCCATTCCATTCCATTCCATTGAATTCCATTCCATTCCATTCCATTCCATTCCATTCCATTCCATTCTACTGTTGTCCATTCCATTCCATTCCATTCCATTCCATTCCATTCCATTCCTTTCCATTCAATTGCATTCCATTGCATTCCATTCCATTCCATTCCATTCCATTCCATTCCATTCCATTCCACTCCACTCCACTCCACTCCACTCCATTCCACTCCACTCCACTCCGGTACATTCCATTCCATTCCATTCCATTCCATTCCATAGAATTCCATTCCATTCCATTCCATTCCATTCCATTGAATTCCATTCCATTCCATTCCATTCCATTCCATTCCATTCCATTGAATTCCATTCCATTCCATAGAATTCCATTCCATTCCATTCCATTCCATTGAATTCCGTTCCTTTCCATTCCATTCCATTCCGTTCCTTTCCGTTCCGTTCCGTTCCGTTCCGTTGCGTTCCGTTCCGTTCCGTTGCGTTCCGTTCCGTTCTACTCGGGTTGATTCCATTCTATTCCATTCCATTCCATTCCATTCCATTGAATTCCATTCCATTCCATTCCATTCCATTGAATTCCGTTCCATTCCATTCCATTCCCTTCCGTTCCGTCCCGTTCCGTTCCGTTCCGTTCCGTTGCGTGCCGTTCCGTTCTACTCAGGTTGATTCCATTCTATTCCATTCCATTCCATTCGATTCCATTCGATTCCAATCGATTCCATTCGATTGCATTCGATTCCATTCGTTGCCATTCCATTCCATTCCATTGAATTCCATTCCGTTCCATTCCATTCCATTCCATTCCATTGAATTCCATTCCATTCCATTCCATTCCTTTCCATTCCATAGAATTCCATTCCATTCCATTCCATTCCATTCCATTCCATTCCATTCCATTGAATTCCGTTCCATTCCATTCCATTCCATTCCATTCCATTCCATAGAATTCCGTTCCATTCCATTCCATTCCATTCCATTCCATTCCATTCCATTCCATAGAATTCCATTCCATTCCGTTCCATTCCATTCCATTCCATAGAATTCCATTCCATTCCATTCCATTCCATTCCATTTCATTGAATTCCATTCCATTCCATTCCATTCCATTCCATTCCATTCCATAGAATTCCATTCCATTCCATTCCATTCCATTGAATTCCGTTCCATTCCATTCCATTCCGTTCCGTTCCATTCCGTTCCGTTCCGTTGCGTTCCGTTCCGTTCCGTTATGTTCCGTTCCGTTCTACTCGGGTTGATTCCATTCTATTCCATTCCATTCCAATCCTTTCCATTCCATTCCATTGAATTCCATTCCATTCCATTCCATTCCATTCCATTCCATTCCATTCCATGGAATTCCATTCCATTCCATTCCATGGAATTCCGTTCCATTTCATTCCATTCCGTTCCTTTCCATCCCGTTCCGTTCCGTTCCGTTCTACTCGGGTTGATTCCATTCTATTCCATTCCATTCCATTCGATTCCATTCGATTCCATTCGATTCCACTCCATTCCATTCCATAGAATTCCATTCCATTCCATTCCATTCCATTGAATTCCATTCCATTCCATTCCATAGAATTCCAATGAATTCCATTCCATTCCATTGAATTCCATTCCATTCCATTCCATTCCATTCCATTCCATTCCATTCCATTCTACTGGTGTCCATTCCATTCCATTCCATTCCATTCCATTCCATTCCATTCCATTCCTTTCCATTCCATTGCATTCCATTGCATTCCATTCCATTCCATTCCATTCCATTCCATTCCATTCCACTCCACTCCACTCCACTCCACTCCATTCCACTCCACTCCACTCCGGTACATTCCATTCCATTCCATTCCATTCCATTCCATTCCATTCCATTCCATTCCATTCCGTGCTTCTCGGGTACATTCCGTTCCGTTCCATTCCATTCCATTCCATTCCATTCCGTTCCAGTGCACTCTACTCCACTCCACTCCACTCCACTCCACTCCGGTACATTCCATTCCATTCCATTCCATTCCATTCCATTCCATTTCCATTCCCATTCCATTTCCATTCCCGTTCCATTTCCATTCCCGTTTCTTTTCCATTCCCGTTCCATTTCCATTCCAGTTCCATTACCATTCCCGTTCCATTTCCATTCCCGATCCATTTCCATTCCCGTTCCTTTTCCATTCCCGTTCCATTTCCATTCCCGTTCCGTTACCATTCCCGTTCCATATCCGTTCCCGTTCCGTTTCCGTTCCCGTTCCATTTCCGTTCTCGTTCCGTTTCCGTTCCCGTTCCATTTCCATTCCCGTTCCATTTCCGTTCCCGTTCCATTTCCATTCCCGTTTCATTTCCGTTCCCGTTCCTTTTCCATTCCCGTTCTATTTCCATTCCCTTTCCATTTCCATTTCATTCCATTCCGTTCTGCTCGGGTACATTCCATTCCATTCCATTGCATTCCATTCCGTTCTGCTCCTGTCCATTCCATTCCATTCCATTCCGTTCCATTCCGTTCTACTCGGGTAGATTCCATTCCATTCCATTTAATTCCATTCCATTCCATTCCATTCCATTCTACTGGTGTCCATTCCATTCCATTCCATTCCATTCCATTCCATTCCATTCCATTCCATTCCATTCCATTGCATTCCATTCCATTCCATTCCATTCCATTCCGTTCCGTTCTACTCGGTTACATTCCATTCAATTCCATTCCATTCCGTTCTACTCGGGTAGATTCCATTCCATTCCATTCCATTCCTTTCCTTTCCATTCCATTGCATTCCATTGCATTGCATTGCACTCAATTCCATTCCATTCCATTCCATTCCATTCCATTCCATTCCATTCCATTCCGTTCCGTTCAACTCGGTTACATTCCATTCAATTACATTCCATTCCGTTCTACTCGGTTACATTCCATTCCATTCCATTCCATTCCATTCCAATCCATTCCATTCCATTCCATTCCGTTCTACTCGGGTACATTCCATTCCATTCCATTCCATTCCATTCCATTCCATTCCATTCCATTCCATTCGGTTCTACTTTGGTACGTTCCATTCCATTCCATTCCATTCCATTCCATTCCATTCCATTACATTCCATTCCATTCCATTCCGTTCTACTCGGGTTGATTCCATTCTATTCCATTCCATTCCATTCCATTCCATTCCATTCCATTCCATTCCAATCGATTCCATTCCATTCCATTCCATGGAATTCCATTCCATTCCATTCCATTCCATGGAACTCCATTCCGTTCCATTCCATTCCATAGAATTCCATTCCATTCCATTCCATTCCATTCCATTCCATTCCATTCCATTCCATTGAATTCCATTCCATTCCATTCCATTCCATTCCATCCCATTCCATTCCATTCCATTCCGTTCTACTCGGGTTGATTCCATTCTATTCCATTCCATTCCATTCGATCCCATTTGATTCCATTCAATTCCATTCAATTCCATTCGATTCCATTCCATTCCACTCCATTCCATTCCATTGAATTCCATTCCATTCCATTCCATTCCATTCCATTCCATTCCATTCCATTCCATTCCATTCCATTGTATTCCATTCCATTCCATTCCATTCCTTTCCATTGAATTCCATTCCATTCCATTCCATTCCATTCCATTCCATGGAATTCCATTCCATTCCATTCCATGGAATTCCATTCCATTCCATTCCATTCCATTCCATTCCATTCCATTCCATTCCATAGAATTCCATTCCATTCCATTCCATTCCACTGAATTCCGTTCCATTCCATTCCATTCCGTTCCGTTCCGTTCCGTTGCGTTCCGTTGCGTTCCGTTCCGTTCCGTTTTGCTCCGTTCCGTTCTACTCGGGTTGATTCCATTCTATTCCATTCCATTCCAATCCATTCCGTTCCATTCCATTGAATTCCATTCCATTCCATTCCATTCCATTCCATTCCATTCCATTCCATTCCATGGAATTCCGTTCCATTCCATTCCATTCCGTTCCGTTCCGTCCCGTTCCGTTCCGTTCCGTTCCGATGCGTTCCGTTCCGTTCTACTCGGGTTGATTCCATTCTATTCCATTCCATTCCATTCGATTCCATTCGATTCCATTCGATTCCACTCCATTCCATTCCATAGAATTCCATTCCATTCCATTCCATTCCATTGAATTCCATTCCATTCCATTCCATTCCATTGAATTCCATTCCATTCCATTCCATTCCATGGAATTCCATTCCATTCCATTCCATTCCATTCCATTCCATTCCATGGAATTCCATTCCATTCCATTCCATGGAATTCCGTTCCATTTCATTCCATTCCGTTCCTTTCCATCCCGTTCCGTTCCGTTCCGTTCTACTCGGGTTGATTCCATTCTATTCCATTCCATTCCATTCGATTCCATTCGATTCCATTCGATTCCACTCCATTCCATTCCATAGAATTCCATTCCATTCCATTCCATTCCATTGAATTCCATTCCATTCCATTCCATAGAATTCCAATGAATTCCATTCCATTCCATTGAATTCCATTCCATTCCATTCCATTCCATTCCATTCCATTCCATTCCATTCTACTGGTGTCCATTCCATTCCATTCCATTCCATTCCATTCCATTCCATTCCATTCCTTTCCATTCCATTGCATTCCATTGCATTCCATTCCATTCCATTCCATTCCATTCCATTCCATTCCACTCCACTCCACTCCACTCCACTCCATTCCACTCCACTCCACTCCGGTACATTCCATTCCATTCCATTCCATTCCATTCCATTCCATTCCATTCCATTCCATTCCGTGCTTCTCGGGTACATTCCGTTCCGTTCCATTCCATTCCATTCCATTCCATTCCGTTCCAGTGCACTCTACTCCACTCCACTCCACTCCACTCCACTCCGGTACATTCCATTCCATTCCATTCCATTCCATTCCATTCCATTTCCATTCCCATTCCATTTCCATTCCCGTTCCATTTCCATTCCCGTTTCTTTTCCATTCCCGTTCCATTTCCATTCCAGTTCCATTACCATTCCCGTTCCATTTCCATTCCCGATCCATTTCCATTCCCGTTCCTTTTCCATTCCCGTTCCATTTCCATTCCCGTTCCGTTACCATTCCCGTTCCATATCCGTTCCCGTTCCGTTTCCGTTCCCGTTCCATTTCCGTTCTCGTTCCGTTTCCGTTCCCGTTCCATTTCCATTCCCGTTCCATTTCCGTTCCCGTTCCATTTCCATTCCCGTTCCATTTCCGTTCCCGTTCCTTTTCCATTCCCGTTCTATTTCCATTCCCTTTCCATTTCCATTTCATTCCATTCCGTTCTGCTCGGGTACATTCCATTCCATTCCATTGCATTCCATTCCGTTCTGCTCCTGTCCATTCCATTCCATTCCATTCCGTTCCATTCCGTTCTACTCGGGTAGATTCCATTCCATTCCATTTAATTCCATTCCATTCCATTCCATTCCATTCTACTGGTGTCCATTCCATTCCATTCCATTCCATTCCATTCCATTCCATTCCATTCCATTCCATTCCATTGCATTCCATTCCATTCCATTCCATTCCATTCCGTTCCGTTCTACTCGGTTACATTCCATTCAATTCCATTCCATTCCGTTCTACTCGGGTAGATTCCATTCCATTCCATTCCATTCCTTTCCTTTCCATTCCATTGCATTCCATTGCATTGCATTGCACTCAATTCCATTCCATTCCATTCCATTCCATTCCATTCCATTCCATTCCATTCCGTTCCGTTCAACTCGGTTACATTCCATTCAATTACATTCCATTCCGTTCTACTCGGTTACATTCCATTCCATTCCATTCCATTCCATTCCAATCCATTCCATTCCATTCCATTCCGTTCTACTCGGGTACATTCCATTCCATTCCATTCCATTCCATTCCATTCCATTCCATTCCATTCCATTCGGTTCTACTTTGGTACGTTCCATTCCATTCCATTCCATTCCATTCCATTCCATTCCATTACATTCCATTCCATTCCATTCCGTTCTACTCGGGTTGATTCCATTCTATTCCATTCCATTCCATTCCATTCCATTCCATTCCATTCCATTCCAATCGATTCCATTCCATTCCATTCCATGGAATTCCATTCCATTCCATTCCATTCCATGGAACTCCATTCCGTTCCATTCCATTCCATAGAATTCCATTCCATTCCATTCCATTCCATTCCATTCCATTCCATTCCATTCCATTGAATTCCATTCCATTCCATTCCATTCCATTCCATCCCATTCCATTCCATTCCATTCCGTTCTACTCGGGTTGATTCCATTCTATTCCATTCCATTCCATTCGATCCCATTTGATTCCATTCAATTCCATTCAATTCCATTCGATTCCATTCCATTCCACTCCATTCCATTCCATTGAATTCCATTCCATTCCATTCCATTCCATTCCATTCCATTCCATTCCATTCCATTCCATTCCATTGTATTCCATTCCATTCCATTCCATTCCTTTCCATTGAATTCCATTCCATTCCATTCCATTCCATTCCATTCCATGGAATTCCATTCCATTCCATTCCATGGAATTCCATTCCATTCCATTCCATTCCATTCCATTCCATTCCATTCCATTCCATAGAATTCCATTCCATTCCATTCCATTCCACTGAATTCCGTTCCATTCCATTCCATTCCGTTCCGTTCCGTTCCGTTGCGTTCCGTTGCGTTCCGTTCCGTTCCGTTTTGCTCCGTTCCGTTCTACTCGGGTTGATTCCATTCTATTCCATTCCATTCCAATCCATTCCGTTCCATTCCATTGAATTCCATTCCATTCCATTCCATTCCATTCCATTCCATTCCATTCCATTCCATGGAATTCCGTTCCATTCCATTCCATTCCGTTCCGTTCCGTCCCGTTCCGTTCCGTTCCGTTCCGATGCGTTCCGTTCCGTTCTACTCGGGTTGATTCCATTCTATTCCATTCCATTCCATTCGATTCCATTCGATTCCATTCGATTCCACTCCATTCCATTCCATAGAATTCCATTCCATTCCATTCCATTCCATTGAATTCCATTCCATTCCATTCCATTCCATTGAATTCCATTCCATTCCATTCCATTCCATTGAATTCCATTCCATTCCATTCCATTCCATGGAATTCCATTCCATTCCATTCCATTCCATTCCATTCCATTCCATTCCATTGAATTCCATTCCATTCCATTCCATTCCATTCCATTCCATTCCATTCCATTCCATTCCATTCTACTGTTGTCCATTCCATTCCATTCCATTCCATTCCATTCCATTCCATTCCAGTCCTTTCCATTCCATTGCATTCCATTGCATTCCATTCCATTCCATTCCATTCCATTCCATTCCATTCCATTCCATTCCACTCCACTCCACTCCACTCCACTCCATTCCACTCCACTCCACTCCGGTACATTCCATTCCATTCCATTCCATTCCATTCCATTCCATTCCGTGCTTCTCGGGTACATTCCGTTCCGTTCCATTCCATTCCATTCCATTCCATTCCGTTCCAGTGCACTCTACTCCACTCCACTCCACTCCACTCCGGTACATTCCATTCCATTCCATTCCATTCCATTCCATTCCATTCCATTCCATTCCATTCCATTTCCATTCCCATTCCATTTCCATTCCCGTTCCATTTCCATTCCCGTTTCTTTTCCATTCCCGTTCCATTTCCATTCCAGTTCCATTACCATTCCCGTTCCATTTCCATTCCCGATCCATTTCCATTCCCGTTCCTTTTCCATTCCCGTTCCATTTCCATTCCCGTTCCGTTACCATTCCCGTTCCATTTCCGTTCCCGTTCCGTTTCCGTTCCCGTTCCATTTCTGTTCTCGTTCCGTTTCCGTTCCCGTTCCATTTCCATTCCCGTTCCATTTCCGTTCCCGTTCCATTTCCATTCCCGTTCCATTTCCATTCCCTTTCCATTTCCATTTCATTCCATTCCGTTCTGCTCGGGTACATTCCATTCCATTCCATTGCATTCCATTCCGTTCTGCTCCTGTCCATTCCATTCCATTCCATTCCGTTCCATTCCGTTCTACTCGGGTAGATTCCATTCCATTCCATTCCATTCCATTCCATTCCATTCCATTCCATTCCATTCCATTCTACTGGTGTCCATTCCATTCCATTCCATTCCATTCCATTCCATTCCATTCCATTCCATTCCATTCCATTGCATTCCATTCCATTCCATTCCATTCCATTCCGTTCCGTTCTACTCGGTTACATTCCATTCAATTCCATTCCATTCCGTTCTACTCGGGTAGATTCCATTCCATTCCATTCCATTCCTTTCCTTTCCATTCCATTGCATTCCATTGCATTGCATTGCACTCAATTCCATTCCATTCCATTCCATTACATTCCATTCCATTCCATTCCATTCCATTCCGTTCCGTTCAACTCGGTTACATTCCATTCAATTACATTCCATTCCGTTCTACTCGGTTACATTCCATTCCATTCCATTCCATTCCATTCCAATCCATTCCATTCCATTCCATTCCGTTCTACTCGGGTACATTCCATTCCATTCCATTCCATTCCATTCCATTCCATTCCATTCCATTCGGTTCTACTTTGGTACATTCCATTCCATTCCATTCCATTCCATTCCATTCCATTCCATTACATTCCATTCCATTCCATTCCGTTCTACTCGGGTTGATTCCATTCTATTCCATTCCATTCCATTCCATTCCATTCCATTCCATTCCATTCCATTCCAATCGATTCCATTCCATTCCATTCCATGGAATTCCATTCCATTCCATTCCATTCCATGGAACTCCATTCCGTTCCATTCCATTCCATAGAATTCCATTCCATTCCATTCCATTCCATTCCATTCCATTCCATTCCATTGAATTCCATTCCATTCCATTCCATTCCATTCCATCCCATTCCATTCCATTCCATTCCGTTCTACTCGGGTTGATTCCATTCTATTCCATTCCATTCCATTCGATCCCATTTGATTCCATTCGATTCCATTCAATTCCATTCGATTCCATTCCATTCCACTCCATTCCATTCCATTGAATTCCATTCCATTCCATTCCATTCCATTCCATTCCATTCCATTCCATTGAATTCCATTCCATTCCATTCCATTCCTTTCCATTGTATTCCATTCCATTCCATTCCATTCCATTCCATTCCATGGAATTCCATTCCATTCCATTCCATTCCATTCCATTCCATTCCATTCCATAGAATTCCATTCCATTCCATTCCATTCCACTGAATTCCGTTCCATTCCATTCCATTCCGTTCCGTTCCGTTCCGTTGCGTTCCGTTGCGTTCCGTTCCGTTCCGTTGTGCTCCGTTCCGTTCTACTCGGGTTGATTCCATTCTATTCCATTCCATTCCAATCCATTCCGTTCCATTCCATTGAATTCCATTCCATTCCATTCCATTCCATTCCATTCCATTCCATTCCATTCCATGGAATTCCGTTCCATTCCATTCCATTCCGTTCCGTTCCGTCCCGTTCCGTTCCGTTCCGTTCCGATGCGTTCCGTTCCGTTCTACTCGGGTTGATTCCATTCTATTCCATTCCATTCCATTCGATTCCATTCGATTCCATTCGATTCCACTCCATTCCATTCCATAGAATTCCATTCCATTCCATTCCATTCCATTGAATTCCATTCCATTCCATTCCATTCCATTGAATTCCATTCCATTCCATTCCATTCCATTGAATTCCATTCCATTCCATTCCATTCCATTCCATTCCATTCCATTGAATTCCATTCCATTCCATTCCATTCCATTCCATTCCATTCCATTCCATTCCATTCCATTCCATTCTACTGTTGTCCATTCCATTCCATTCCATTCCATTCCATTCCATTCCATTCCATTCCATTCCAGTCCTTTCCATTCCATTGCATTCCATTGCATTCCATTCCATTCCATTCCATTCCATTCCATTCCATTCCATTCCATTCCACTCCACTCCACTCCACTCCACTCCATTCCACTCCACTCCACTCCGGTACTTTCCATTCCATTCCATTCCATTCCATTCCATTCCATTCCGTGCTTCTCGGGTACATTCCGTTCCGTTCCATTCCATTCCATTCCATTCCATTCCGTTCCAGTGCACTCTACTCCACTCCACTCCACTCCACTCTGGTACATTCCATTCCATTCCATTCCATTCCATTCCATTCCATTCCATTCCATTCCATTCCATTCCATTCCATTTCCATTCCCATTCCATTTCCATTCCCGTTCCATTTCCATTCCCGTTTCTTTTCCATTCCCGTTCCATTTCCATTCCAGTTCCATTACCATTCCCGTTCCATTTCCATTCCCGATCCATTTCCATTCCCGTTCCTTTTCCATTCCCGTTCCATTTCCATTCCCGTTCCGTTACCATTCCCGTTCCATTTCCGTTCCCGTTCCGTTTCCGTTCCCGTTCCATTTCCGTTCTCGTTCCGTTTCCGTTCCCGTTCCATTTCCATTCCCGTTCCATTTCCGTTCCCGTTCCATTTCCATTCCCGTTCCATTTCCATTCCCTTTCCATTTCCATTTCATTCCATTCCGTTCTGCTCGGGTACATTCCATTCCATTCCATTGCATTCCATTCCGTTCTGCTCCTGTCCATTCCATTCCATTCCATTCCGTTCCATTCCGTTCTACTCGGGTAGATTCCATTCCATTCCATTCCATTCCATTCCATTCCATGGAATTCCATTCCATTCCATTCCATTCCATTCCATTCCATTCCATTCCATTCCATAGAATTCCATTCCATTCCATTCCATTCCATTCCATTGAATTCCGTTCCATTCCATTCCATTCCATTCCGTTCCGTTCCGTTCCGTTCCGTTGCATTCCGTTCCGTTCCGTTGTGTTCCGTTCCGTTCTACTCGGGTTGATTCCATTCTATACCATTCCATTCCAATCCATTCCATTGAATTCTATTCCATTCCATTCCATTCCATGGAATTCCGTTCCATTCCATTCCATTCCGTTCCGTTCCGTCCCGTTCCGTTCCGTTCCGTTCCGTTGCGTTCCGTTCCGTTCTACTCGGGTTGATTCCATTCTATTCCATTCCATTCCATTCCATTCCATTCGATTCCATTCGATTCCACTCCATTCCATTCCATAGAATTCCATTCCATTCCATTCCATTCCATTGAATTCCATTCCATTCCATTCCATTCCATAGAATTCCATTCCATTCCATTCCATTCCATTGAATTCCATTCCATTCCATTCCATTCCATTCCATTCCATTCCATTGAATTCCATTCCATTCCATTCCATTCCATGGAATTCCGTTCCATTCCATTCCATTCCGTTCCGTTCCGTCCCGTTCCGTTCCGTTCCGTTCCGTTGCGTTCCGTTCCGTTCTACTCGGGTTGATTCCATTCTATTCCATTCCATTCCATTCGATTCCATTCGATTCCATTCGATTCCACTCCATTCCATTCCATAGAATTCCATTCCATTCCATTCCATTCCATTGAATTCCATTCCATTCCATTCCATTCCATAGAATTCCATTCCATTCCATTCCATTCCATTGAATTCCATTCCATTCCATTCCATTCCATTCCATTCCATTCCATTCCATTCCATTCCATTGCATTCCATTGCATTCCATTCCATTCCATTCCATTCCATTCCACTCCACTCCACTCCACTCCACTCCATTCCACTCCACTCCACTCCGGTACATTCCATTCCATTCCATTCCATTCCATTCCATTCCATTCCATTCCGTGCTTCTCGGGTACATTCCGTTCCGTTCCATTCCATTCCATTCCGTTCCAGTGCACTCTACTCCACTCCACTCCACTCCACTCCACTCCGGTACATTCCATTCCATTCCATTCCATTCCATTCCATTCCATTTCCATTCCCATTCCATTTCCATTCCCGTTCCATTTCCATTCCCGTTTCTTTTCCATTCCCGTTCCATTTCCATTCCAGTTCCATTACCATTCCCGTTCCATTTCCATTCCCGATCCATTTCCATTCCCGTTCCTTTTCCATTCCCGTTCCATTTCCATTCCCGTTCCGTTACCATTCCCGTTCCATTTCCGTTCCCGTTCCGTTTCCGTTCCCGTTCCATTTCCGTTCTCGTTCCGTTTCCGTTCCCGTTCCATTTCCATTCCCGTTCCATTTCCGTTCCCGTTCCATTTCCATTCCCGTTCCATTTCCATTCCCTTTCCATTTCCATTTCATTCCATTCCGTTCTGCTCGGGTACATTCCATTCCATTCCATTGCATTCCATTCCGTTCTGCTCCTGTCCATTCCATTCCATTCCATTCCGTTCCATTCCGTTCTACTCGGGTAGATTCCATTCCATTCCATTCCATTCCATTCCATTCCATTCCATTCCATTCCATGGAATTCCATTCCATTCCATTCCATTCCATTCCATTCCATTCCATGGAATTCCATTCCATTCCATTCCATTCCATTCCATTCCATTCCATAGAATTCCATTCCATTCCATTCCATTCCATTGAATTCCGTTCCATTCCATTCCATTCCGTTCCGTTCCGTTCCGTTCCGTTCCGTTGCGTTCCGTTCCGTTGCGTTGTGTTCCGTTCCGTTCTACTCGGGTTGATTCCATTCTATTCCATTCCATTCCAATCCATTCCATTGAATTCCATTCCATTCCATTCCATTCCATGGAATTCCGTTCCATTCCATTCCATTCCGTTCCGTTCCGTCCCGTTCCGTTCCGTTCCGTTCCGTTGCGTTCCGTTCCGTTCTACTCGGGTTGATTCCATTCTATTCCATTCCATTCCATTCGATTCCATTCGATTCCATTCGATTCCCCTCCATTCCATTCCATAGAATTCCATTCCATTCCATTCCATTCCATTGAATTCCATTCCATTCCATTCCATTCCATTGAATTCCATTCCATTCCATTCCATTCCATTGAATTCCATTCCATTCCATTCCATTCCATTCCATTCCATTCCATTCCATTCCATTCCATTCCATTCCATTCCATTCCATTCTACTGGTGTCCATTCCATTCCATTCCATTCCATTCCATTCCATTCCATTCCTTTCCATTCCATTGCATTCCATTGCATTCCATTCCATTCCATTCCATTCCATTCCATTCCATTCCATTCCATTCCATTCCATTCCTTTCCATTCCATTGCATTCCATTGCATTCCATTCCATTCCATTCCATTCCATTCCATTCCATTCCACTCCACTCCACTCCACTCCACTCCATTCCACTCCACTCCACTCCACTCCGGTACATTCCATTCCATTCCATTCCATTCCATTCCATTCCATTCCATTCCATTCCATTGAATTCCATTCCATTCCATTCCATTCCATTCCATTCCATTCCATCCCATTCCATTCCATTCCATTCCATTCCGTTCTACTCGGGTTGATTCCATTCTATTCCATTCCATTCCATTCGATCCCATTTGATTCCATTCGATTCCATTCAATTCCATTCGATTCCATTCCATTCCACTCCATTCCATTCCATTGAATTCCATTCCATTCCATTCCATTCCATTCCATTCCATTCCATTCCATTCCATTCCATTCCATTCTACTGGTGTCCATTCCATTCCATTCCATTCCATTCCATTCCATTCCATTCCATTCCATTGCATTCCATTCCATTCCATTCCATTCCATTCCGTTCCGTTCTACTCGGTTACATTCCATTCAATTCCATTCCATTCCGTTCTACTCGGGTAGATTCCATTCCATTCCATTCCATTCCTTTCCTTTCCATTCCATTGCATTCCATTGCATTGCATTGCACTCAATTCCATTCCATTCCATTCCATTACATTCCATTCCATTCCATTCCATTCCATTCCGTTCCGTTCAACTCGGTTACATTCCATTCAATTACATTCCATTCCGTTCTACTCGGTTACATTCCATTCCATTCCATTCCATTCCATTCCAATCCATTCCATTCCATTCCATTCCGTTCTACTCGGGTACATTCCATTCCATTCCATTCCATTCCATTCCATTCCATTCCATTCCATTCCATTCCATTCGGTTCTACTTTGGTACATTCCATTCCATTCCATTCCATTCCATTCCATTCCATTCCATTACATTCCATTCCATTCCATTCCGTTCTACTCGGGTTGATTCCATTCTATTCCATTCCATTCCATTCCATTCCATTCCATTCCATTCCATTCCATTCCATTCCAATCGATTCCATTCCATTCCATTCCATGGAATTCCATTCCATTCCATTCCATTCCATGGAACTCCATTCCGTTCCATTCCATTCCATAGAATTCCATTCCATTCCATTCCATTCCATTCCATTCCATTCCATTCCATTGAATTCCATTCCATTCCATTCCATTCCATTCCATCCCATTCCATTCCATTCCATTCCGTTCTACTCGGGTTGATTCCATTCTATTCCATTTCATTCCATTCGATCCCATTTGATTCCATTCGATTCCATTCAATTCCATTCGATTCCATTCCATTCCACTCCATTCCATTCCATAGAATTCCATTCCATTCCATTCCATTCCATTCCATTCCATTCCATTCCATTCCATTGAATTCCATTCCATTCCATTCCATTCCTTTCCATTGAATTCCATTCCATTCCATTCCATTCCATTCCATTCCATGGAATTCCATTCCATTCCATTCCATTCCATTCCATTCCATTCCATTCCATAGAATTCCATTCCATTCCATTCCATTCCACTGAATTCCGTTCCATTCCATTCCATTCCGTTCCGTTCCGTTCCGTTGCGTTCCGTTGCGTTCCGTTCCGTTCCGTTGTGCTCCGTTCCGTTCTACTCGGGTTGATTCCATTCTATTCCATTCCATTCCAATCCATTCCGTTCCATTCCATTGAATTCCATTCCATTACATTCCATTCCATTCCATTACATTCCATTCCATTCCATGGAATTCCGTTCCATTCCATTCCATTCCGTTCCGTTCCGTCCCGTTCCGTTCCGTTCCGTTCCGATGCGTTCCGTTCCGTTCTACTCGGGTTGATTCCATTCTATTCCATTCCATTCCATTCGATTCCATTCGATTCCATTCGATTCCACTCCATTCCATTCCATAGAATTCCATTCCATTCCATTCCATTCCATTGAATTCCATTCCATTCCATTCCATTCCATTGAATTCCATTCCATTCCATTCCATTCCATTGAATTCCATTCCATTCCATTCCATTCCATTCCATTCCATTCCATTCCATTCCATTGAATTCCATTCCATTCCATTCCATTCCATTCCATTCCATTCCATTCCATTCCATTCCATTCCATTCTACTGTTGTCCATTCCATTCCATTCCATTCCATTCCATTCCATTCCATTCCAGTCCTTTCCATTCCATTGCATTCCATTGCATTCCATTCCATTCCATTCCATTCCATTCCATTCCATTCCATTCCATTCCACTCCACTCCACTCCACTCCACTCCATTCCACTCCACTCCACTCCGGTACATTCCATTCCATTCCATTCCATTCCATTCCATTCCATTCCGTGCTTCTCGGGTACATTCCGTTCCGTTCCATTCCATTCCATTCCATTCCATTCCGTTCCAGTGCACTCTACTCCACTCCACTCCACTCCACTCTGGTACATTCCATTCCATTCCATTCCATTCCATTCCATTCCATTCCATTCCATTCCATTCCATTCCATTTCCATTCCCATTCCATTTCCATTCCCGTTCCATTTCCATTCCCGTTTCTTTTCCATTCCCGTTCCATTTCCATTCCAGTTCCATTACCATTCCCGTTCCATTTCCATTCCCGATCCATTTCCATTCCCGTTCCTTTTCCATTCCCGTTCCATTTCCATTCCCGTTCCGTTACCATTCCCGTTCCATTTCCGTTCCCGTTCCGTTTCCGTTCCCGTTCCATTTCCGTTCTCGTTCCGTTTCCGTTCCCGTTCCATTTCCATTCCCGTTCCATTTCCGTTCCCGTTCCATTTCCATTCCCGTTCCATTTCCATTCCCTTTCCATTTCCATTTCATTCCATTCCGTTCTGCTCGGGTACATTCCATTCCATTCCATTGCATTCCATTCCGTTCTGCTCCTGTCCATTCCATTCCATTCCATTCCGTTCCATTCCGTTCTACTCGGGTAGATTCCATTCCATTCCATTCCATTCCATTCCATTCCATTCCATTCCATGGAATTCCATTCCATTCCATTCCATTCCATTCCATTCCATGGAATTCCATTCCATTCCTTTCCATTCCATTCCATTCCATAGAATTCCATTCCATTCCATTCCATTCCATTGAATTCCGTTCCATTCCATTCCATTCCGTTCCGTTCCGTTCCGTTCCGTTCCGTTGCGTTCCGTTCCGTTGCGTTGTGTTCCGTTCCGTTCTACTCGGGTTGATTCCATTCTATTCCATTCCATTCCAATCCATTCCATTGAATTCCATTCCATTCCATTCCATTCCATGGAATTCCGTTCCATTCCATTCCATTCCGTTCCGTTCCGTCCCGTTCCGTTCCGTTCCGTTCCGTTGCGTTCCGTTCCGTTCTACTCGGGTTGATTCCATTCTATTCCATTCCATTCCATTCGATTCCATTCGATTCCATTCGATTCCACTCCATTCCATTCCATAGAATTCCATTCCATTCCTTTCCATTCCATTGAATTCCATTCCATTCCATTCCATTCCATTGAATTCCATTCCATTCCATTCCATTCCATTGAATTCCATTCCATTCCATTCCATTCCATTCCATTCCATTCCATTCCATTCTACTGGTGTCCATTCCATTCCATTCCATTCCATTCCATTCCATTCCATTCCTTTCCATTCCATTGCATTCCATTGCATTCCATTCCATTCCATTCCATTCCATTCCATCCCATTCCATTCCATTCCATTCCGTTCTACTCGGGTTGATTCCATTCTATTCCATTCCATTCCATTCGATCCCATTTGATTCCATTCGATTCCATTCAATTCCATTCGATTCCATTCCATTCCACTCCATTCCATTCCATTGAATTCCATTCCATTCCATTCCATTCCATTCCATTCCATTCCATTCCATTGAATTCCATTCCATTCCATTCCATTCCATTCCATTCCATCCCATTCCATTCCATTCCATTCCATTCCGTTCTACTCGGGTTGATTCCATTCTATTCCATTCCATTCCATTCGATCCCATTTGATTCCATTCGATTCCATTCAATTCCATTCGATTCCATTCCATTCCATTCCATTCCATTCCATTGAATTCCGTTCCATTCCATTCCGTTCCGTTCCGTTCCGTTCCGTTCCGTTGCGTTCCGTTCCGTTCCGTTGTGTTCCGTTCCGTTCTACTCGGGTTGATTCCATTCTATTCCATTCCATTCCAATCCATTCCATTCCATTCCAGTGAATTCCATTCCATTCCATTCCATTCCATTCCATTCCATTCCATTGAATTCCATTCCATTCCATTCCATTCCATTCCAATCCATTCCATTGAATTCCATTCCATTCCATTCCATTCCATGGAATTCCGTTCCATTCCATTCCATTCCGTTCCGTTCCGTCCCGTTCCGTTCCGTTCCGTTCCGTTGCGTTCCGTTCCGTTCTACTCGGTTTGATTCCATTCTATTCCATTCCATTCCATTCGATTCCATTCGATTCCATTCGATTCCACTCCATTCCATTCCATAGAATTCCATTCCATTCCTTTCCATTCCATTGAATTCCATTCCATTCCATTCCATTCCATTGAATTCCATTCCATTCCATTCCATTCCATTGAATTCCATTCCATTCCATTCCATTCCATTCCATTCCATTCCATTCCATTCTACTGGTGTCCATTCCATTCCATTCCATTCCATTCCATTCCATTCCATTCCTTTCCATTCCATTGCATTCCATTGCATTCCATTCCATTCCATTCCATTCCATTCCATTCCATTCCATTCCATTCCATTCCATTCCATTCCTTTCCATTCCATTGCATTCCATTGCATTCCATTCCATTCCATTCCATTCCATTCCATTCCATTCCACTCCACTCCACTCCACTCCACTCCATTCCACTCCACTCCACTCCGGTACATTCCATTCCATTCCATTCCATTCCATTCCATTCCATTCCATTCCGTGCTTCTCGGGTACATTCCGTTCCGTTCCATTCCATTCCATTCCGTTCCAGTGCACTCTACTCCACTCCACTCCACTCCACGCCACTCCGGTACATTCCATTCCATTCCATTCCATTCCATTCCATTTCCATTCCCATTCCATTTCCATTCCCGTTCCATTTCCATTCCCGTTTCTTTTCCATTCCCGTTCCATTTCCATTCCAGTTCCATTACCATTCCCGTTCCATTTCCATTCCCGATCCATTTCCATTCCCGTTCCTTTTCCATTCCCGTTCCATTTCCATTCCCGTTCCGTTACCATTCCCGTTCCATTTCCGTTCCCGTTCCGTTTCCGTTCCCGTTCCATTTCCGTTCTCGTTCCGTTTCCGTTCCCGTTCCATTTCCATTCCCGTTCCATTTCCGTTCCCGTTCCATTTCCATTCCCGTTCCATTTCCATTCCCTTTCCATTTCCATTTCATACCATTCCGTTCTGCTCGGCTACATTCCATTCCATTCCATTGCATTCCATTCCGTTCTGCTCCTGTCCATTCCATTCCATTCCATTCCGTTCCATTCCGTTCTACTCGGGTAGATTCCATTCCATTCCATTCCATTCCATTCCATTCCATTCCATTCCATGGAATTCCATGGAATTCCATTCCATTCCATTCCATTCCATTCCATTCCATTCCATGGAATTCCATTCCATTCCATTCCATTCCATTCCATTCCATAGAATTCCATTCCATTCCATTCCATTCCATTGAATTCCGTTCCATTCCATTCCATTCCGTTCCGTTCCGTTCCGTTCCGTTCCGTTGCGTTCCGTTCCGTTGCGTTGTGTTCCGTTCCGTTCTACTCGGGTTGATTCCATTCTATTCCATTCCATTCTAATCCATTCCATTGAATTCCATTCCATTCCATTCCATTCCATGGAATTCCGTTCCATTCCATTCCATTCCGTTCCGTTCCGTCCCGTTCCGTTCCGTTCCGTTCCGTTGCGTTCCGTTCCGTTCTACTCGGGTTGATTCCATTCTATTCCATTCCATTCCATTCGATTCCATTCGATTCCATTCGATTCCACTCCATTCCATTCCATAGAATTCCATTCCATTCCATTCCATTCCATTGAATTCCATTCCATTCCATTCCATTCCATTGAATTCCATTCCATTCCATTCCATTCCATTGAATTCCATTCCATTCCATTCCATTCCATTCCATTCCATTCCATGGAATTCCATTCCATTCCATTCCATTCCATTCCATTCTACTGGTGTCCATTCCATTCCATTCCATTCCATTCCATTCCATTCCTTTCCATTCCATTGCATTCCATTGCATTCCATTCCATTCCATTCCATTCCATTCCATTCCATTCCATTCCATTCCATGGAATTCCGTTCCATTCCATTCCATTCCGTTCCGTTCCGTCCCGTTCCGTTCCGTTCCGTTCCGTTGCGTTCCGTTCCGTTCTACTCGGGTTGATTCCATTCTATTCCATTCCATTCCATTCCATTCCATTCGATTCCATTCGATTCCACTCCATTCCATTCCATAGAATTCCATTCCATTCCATTCCATTCCATTGAATTCCATTCCATTCCATTCCATTCCATAGAATTCCATTCCATTCCATTCCATTCCATTGAATTCCATTCCATTCCATTCCATTCCATTCCATTCCATTCCATTCCATTCCATTCCATTCCATTGCATTCCATTGCATTCCATTCCATTCCATTCCATTCCATTCCATTCCATTCCACTCCACTCCACTCCACTCCACTCCATTCCACTCCACTCCACTCCGGTACATTCCATTCCATTCCATTCCATTCCATTCCATTCCATTCCATTCCATTCCGTGCTTCTCGGGTACATTCCGTTCCGTTCCATTCCATTCCATTCCGTTCCAGTGCACTCTACTCCACTCCACTCCACTCCACTCCACTCCGGTACATTCCATTCCATTCCATTCCATTCCATTCCATTCCATTGCATTCCATTGCATTCCATTCCATTCCATTCCATTCCATTCCATTCCATTCCACTCCACTCCACTCCACTCCACTCCATTCCACTCCACTCCACTCCGGTACATTCCATTCCATTCCATTCCATTCCATTCCATTCCATTCCATTCCATTCCGTGCTTCTCGGGTACATTCCGTTCCGTTCCATTCCATTCCATTCCGTTCCAGTGCACTCTACTCCACTCCACTCCACTCCACTCCACTCCGGTACATTCCATTCCATTCCATTCCCATTCCATTTCCATTCCCGTTCCATTTCTATTCCCGTTTCTTTTCCATTCCCGTTCCATTTCCATTCCAGTTCCATTACCATTCCCGTTCCATTTCCATTCCCGATCCATTTCCATTCCCGTTCCTTTTCCATTCCCGTTCCATTTCCATTCCCGTTCCGTTACCATTCCCGTTCCATTTCCGTTCCCGTTCCGTTTCCGTTCCCGTTCCATTTCCGTTCTCGTTCCGTTTCCGTTCCCGTTCCATTTCCATTCCCGTTCCATTTCCGTTCCCGTTCCATTTCCATTCCCGTTCCATTTCCATTCCCTTTCCATTTCCATTTCATTCCATTCCGTTCTGCTCGGGTACATTCCATTCCATACCATTGCATTCCATTCCGTTCTGCTCCTGTCCATTCCATTCCATTCCATTCCGTTCCATTCCGTTCTACTCGGGTAGATTCCATTCCATTCCATTCCATTCCATTCCATTCCATTCCATTCCATGGAATTCCATTCCATTCCATTCCATTCCATTCCTTTCCATTCCATGGAATTCCATTCCATTCCATTCCATTCCATTCCATTCCATAGAATTCCATTCCATTCCATTCCATTCCATTGAATTCCGTTCCATTCCATTCCATTCCGTTCCGTTCCGTTCCGTTCCGTTCCGTTGCGTTCCGTTCCGTTGCGTTGTGTTCCGTTCCGTTCTACTCGGGTTGATTCCATTCTATTCCATTCCATTCCAATCCATTCCATTGAATTCCATTCCATTCCATTCCATTCCATGGAATTCCGTTCCATTCCATTCCATTCCGTTCCGTTCCGTCCCGTTCCGTTCCGTTCCGTTCCGTTGCGTTCCGTTCCGTTCTACTCGGGTTGATTCCATTCTATTCCATTCCATTCCATTCGATTCCATTCGATTCCATTCGATTCCACTCCATTCCATTCCATAGAATTCCATTCCATTCCATTCCATTCCATTGAATTCCATTCCATTCCATTCCATTCCATTGAATTCCATTCCATTTCATTCCATTCCATTGAATTCCATTCCATTCCATTCCATAGAATTCCATTGAATTCCATTCCATTCCATGGAATTCCATTCCATTCCATTCCATTCCATTCCATTCCATTCCATTCCATTCTACTGGTGTCCATTCCATTCCATTCCATTCCATTCCATTCCATTCCATTCCTTTCCATTCCATTGCATTCCATTGCATTCCATTCCATTCCATTCCATTCCATTCCATTCCATTCCACTCCACTCCACTCCACTCCACTCCATTCCACTCCACTCCACTCCGGTACATTCCATTCCATTCCATTCCATTCCATTCCATTCCATTCCATTCCATTCCGTGCTTCTCGGGTACATTCCGTTCCGTTCCATTCCATTCCATTCCATTCCATTCCGTTCCAGTGCACTCTACTCCACTCCACTCCACTCCACTCCACTCCGGTACATTCCATTCCATTCCATTCCATTCCATTCCATTCCATTTCCATTCCCATTCCATTTCCATTCCCGTTCCATTTCCATTCCCGTTTCTTTTCCATTCCCGTTCCATTTCCATTCCAGTTCCATTACCATTCCCGTTCCATTTCCATTCCCGATCCATTTCCATTCCCGTTCCTTTTCCATTCCCGTTCCATTTCCATTCCCGTTCCGTTACCATTCCCGTTCCATTTCCGTTCCCGTTCCGTTTCCGTTCCCGTTCCATTTCCGTTCTCGTTCCGTTTCCGTTCCCGTTCCATTTCCATTCCCGTTCCATTTCCGTTCCCGTTCCATTTCCATTCCCGTTCCATTTCCATTCCCTTTCCATTTCCATTTCATTCCATTCCGTTCTGCTCGGGTACATTCCATTCCATTCCATTGCATTCCATTCCGTTCTGCTCCTGTCCATTCCATTCCATTCCATTCCGTTCCATTCCGTTCTACTCGGGTAGATTCCATTCCATTCCATTCCATTCCATTCCATTCCATTCCATTCCATGGAATTCCATTCCATTCCATTCCATTCCATTCCATTCCATGGAATTCCATTCCATTCCTTTCCATTCCATTCCATTCCATAGAATTCCATTCCATTCCATTCCATTCCATTGAATTCCGTTCCATTCCATTCCATTCCGTTCCGTTCCGTTCCGTTCCGTTCCGTTGCGTTCCGTTCCGTTGCGTTGTGTTCCGTTCCGTTCTACTCGGGTTGATTCCATTCTATTCCATTCCATTCCAATCCATTCCATTGAATTCCATTCCATTCCATTCCATTCCATGGAATTCCGTTCCATTCCATTCCATTCCGTTCCGTTCCGTCCCGTTCCGTTCCGTTCCGTTCCGTTGCGTTCCGTTCCGTTCTACTCGGGTTGATTCCATTCTATTCCATTCCATTCCATTCGATTCCATTCGATTCCATTCGATTCCACTCCATTCCATTCCATAGAATTCCATTCCATTCCTTTCCATTCCATTGAATTCCATTCCATTCCATTCCATTCCATTGAATTCCATTCCATTCCATTCCATTCCATTGAATTCCATTCCATTCCATTCCATTCCATTCCATTCCATTCCATTCCATTCTACTGGTGTCCATTCCATTCCATTCCATTCCATTCCATTCCATTCCATTCCTTTCCATTCCATTGCATTCCATTGCATTCCATTCCATTCCATTCCATTCCATTCCATTCCATTCCATTCCATTCCATTCCATTCCATTCCTTTCCATTCCATTGCATTCCATTGCATTCCATTCCATTCCATTCCATTCCATTCCATTCCATTCCACTCCACTCCACTCCACTCCACTCCATTCCACTCCACTCCACTCCGGTACATTCCATTCCATTCCATTCCATTCCATTCCATTCCATTCCATTCCGTGCTTCTCGGGTACATTCCGTTCCGTTCCATTCCATTCCATTCCGTTCCAGTGCACTCTACTCCACTCCACTCCACTCCACGCCACTCCGGTACATTCCATTCCATTCCATTCCATTCCATTCCATTTCCATTCCCATTCCATTTCCATTCCCGTTCCATTTCCATTCCCGTTTCTTTTCCATTCCCGTTCCATTTCCATTCCAGTTCCATTACCATTCCCGTTCCATTTCCATTCCCGATCCATTTCCATTCCCGTTCCTTTTCCATTCCCGTTCCATTTCCATTCCCGTTCCGTTACCATTCCCGTTCCATTTCCGTTCCCGTTCCGTTTCCGTTCCCGTTCCATTTCCGTTCTCGTTCCGTTTCCGTTCCCGTTCCATTTCCATTCCCGTTCCATTTCCGTTCCCGTTCCATTTCCATTCCCGTTCCATTTCCATTCCCTTTCCATTTCCATTTCATACCATTCCGTTCTGCTCGGCTACATTCCATTCCATTCCATTGCATTCCATTCCGTTCTGCTCCTGTCCATTCCATTCCATTCCATTCCGTTCCATTCCGTTCTACTCGGGTAGATTCCATTCCATTCCATTCCATTCCATTCCATTCCATTCCATTCCATGGAATTCCATGGAATTCCATTCCATTCCATTCCATTCCATTCCATTCCATTCCATGGAATTCCATTCCATTCCATTCCATTCCATTCCATTCCATAGAATTCCATTCCATTCCATTCCATTCCATTGAATTCCGTTCCATTCCATTCCATTCCGTTCCGTTCCGTTCCGTTCCGTTCCGTTGCGTTCCGTTCCGTTGCGTTGTGTTCCGTTCCGTTCTACTCGGGTTGATTCCATTCTATTCCATTCCATTCTAATCCATTCCATTGAATTCCATTCCATTCCATTCCATTCCATGGAATTCCGTTCCATTCCATTCCATTCCGTTCCGTTCCGTCCCGTTCCGTTCCGTTCCGTTCCGTTGCGTTCCGTTCCGTTCTACTCGGGTTGATTCCATTCTATTCCATTCCATTCCATTCGATTCCATTCGATTCCATTCGATTCCACTCCATTCCATTCCATAGAATTCCATTCCATTCCATTCCATTCCATTGAATTCCATTCCATTCCATTCCATTCCATTGAATTCCATTCCATTCCATTCCATTCCATTGAATTCCATTCCATTCCATTCCATTCCATTCCATTCCATTCCATGGAATTCCATTCCATTCCATTCCATTCCATTCCATTCCATTCTACTGGTGTCCATTCCATTCCATTCCATTCCATTCCATTCCATTCCTTTCCATTCCATTGCATTCCATTGCATTCCATTCCATTCCATTCCATTCCATTCCATTCCATTCCATTCCATTCCATGGAATTCCGTTCCATTCCATTCCATTCCGTTCCGTTCCGTCCCGTTCCGTTCCGTTCCGTTCCGTTGCGTTCCGTTCCGTTCTACTCGGGTTGATTCCATTCTATTCCATTCCATTCCATTCCATTCCATTCGATTCCATTCGATTCCACTCCATTCCATTCCATAGAATTCCATTCCATTCCATTCCATTCCATTGAATTCCATTCCATTCCATTCCATTCCATAGAATTCCATTCCATTCCATTCCATTCCATTGAATTCCATTCCATTCCATTCCATTCCATTCCATTCCATTCCATTCCATTCCATTCCATTGCATTCCATTGCATTCCATTCCATTCCATTCCATTCCATTCCATTCCATTCCACTCCACTCCACTCCACTCCACTCCATTCCACTCCACTCCACTCCGGTACATTCCATTCCATTCCATTCCATTCCATTCCATTCCATTCCATTCCATTCCGTGCTTCTCGGGTACATTCCGTTCCGTTCCATTCCATTCCATTCCGTTCCAGTGCACTCTACTCCACTCCACTCCACTCCACTCCACTCCGGTACATTCCATTCCATTCCATTCCATTCCATTCCATTCCATTGCATTCCATTGCATTCCATTCCATTCCATTCCATTCCATTCCATTCCATTCCACTCCACTCCACTCCACTCCACTCCATTCCACTCCACTCCACTCCGGTACATTCCATTCCATTCCATTCCATTCCATTCCATTCCATTCCATTCCATTCCGTGCTTCTCGGGTACATTCCGTTCCGTTCCATTCCATTCCATTCCGTTCCAGTGCACTCTACTCCACTCCACTCCACTCCACTCCACTCCGGTACATTCCATTCCATTCCATTCCCATTCCATTTCCATTCCCGTTCCATTTCTATTCCCGTTTCTTTTCCATTCCCGTTCCATTTCCATTCCAGTTCCATTACCATTCCCGTTCCATTTCCATTCCCGATCCATTTCCATTCCCGTTCCTTTTCCATTCCCGTTCCATTTCCATTCCCGTTCCGTTACCATTCCCGTTCCATTTCCGTTCCCGTTCCGTTTCCGTTCCCGTTCCATTTCCGTTCTCGTTCCGTTTCCGTTCCCGTTCCATTTCCATTCCCGTTCCATTTCCGTTCCCGTTCCATTTCCATTCCCGTTCCATTTCCATTCCCTTTCCATTTCCATTTCATTCCATTCCGTTCTGCTCGGGTACATTCCATTCCATACCATTGCATTCCATTCCGTTCTGCTCCTGTCCATTCCATTCCATTCCATTCCGTTCCATTCCGTTCTACTCGGGTAGATTCCATTCCATTCCATTCCATTCCATTCCATTCCATTCCATTCCATGGAATTCCATTCCATTCCATTCCATTCCATTCCTTTCCATTCCATGGAATTCCATTCCATTCCATTCCATTCCATTCCATTCCATTCCATAGAATTCCATTCCATTCCATTCCATTCCATTGAATTCCGTTCCATTCCATTCCATTCCGTTCCGTTCCGTTCCGTTCCGTTCCGTTGCGTTCCGTTCCGTTGCGTTGTGTTCCGTTCCGTTCTACTCGGGTTGATTCCATTCTATTCCATTCCATTCCAATCCATTCCATTGAATTCCATTCCATTCCATTCCATTCCATGGAATTCCGTTCCATTCCATTCCATTCCGTTCCGTTCCGTCCCGTTCCGTTCCGTTCCGTTCCGTTGCGTTCCGTTCCGTTCTACTCGGGTTGATTCCATTCTATTCCATTCCATTCCATTCGATTCCATTCGATTCCATTCGATTCCACTCCATTCCATTCCATAGAATTCCATTCCATTCCATTCCATTCCATTGAATTCCATTCCATTCCATTCCATTCCATTGAATTCCATTCCATTCCATTCCATTCCATTGAATTCCATTCCATTCCATTCCATAGAATTCCATTGAATTCCATTCCATTCCATGGAATTCCATTCCATTCCATTCCATTCCATTCCATTCCATTCCATTCCATTCTACTGGTGTCCATTCCATTCCATTCCATTCCATTCCATTCCATTCCATTCCATTGAATTCCATTCCATTCCATTCCATTCCATTGAATTCCATTCCATTCCATTCCATAGAATTCCATTGAATTCCATTCCATTCCATGGAATTCCATTCCATTCCATTCCATTCCATTCCATTCCATTCCATTCCATTCTACTGGTGTCCATTCCATTCCATTCCATTCCATTCCATTCCATTCCTTTCCATTCCATTGCATTCCATTGCATTCCATTCCATTCCATTCCATTCCATTCCATTCCATTCCACTCCACTCCACTCCACTCCACTCCATTCCACTCCACTCCACTCCGGTACATTCCATTCCATTCCATTCCATTCCATTCCATTCCATTCCATTCCATTCCGTGCTTCTCGGGTACATTCCGTTCCGTTCCATTCCATTCCATTCCATTCCATTCCGTTCCAGTGCACTCTACTCCACTCCACTCCACTCCACTCCACTCCGGTACATTCCATTCCATTCCATTCCATTCCATTCCATTCCATTTCCATTCCCATTCCATTTCCATTCCCGTTCCATTTCCATTCCCGTTTCTTTTCCATTCCCGTTCCATTTCCATTCCAGTTCCATTACCATTCCCGTTCCATTTCCATTCCCGATCCATTTCCATTCCCGTTCCTTTTCCATTCCCGTTCCATTTCCATTCCCATTCCGTTACCATTCCCGTTCCATTTCCGTTCCCGTTCCGTTTCCGTTCCCGTTCCATTTCCGTTCTCGTTCCGTTTCCGTTCCCGTTCCATTTCCATTCCCGTTCCATTTCCGTTCCCGTTCCATTTCCATTCCCGTTCCATTTCCATTCCCTTTCCATTTCCATTTCATTCCATTCCGTTCTGCTCGGGTACCTTCCATTCCATTCCATTGCATTCCATTCCGTTCTGCTCCTGTCCATTCCATTCCATTCCATTCCGTTCCATTCCGTTCTACTCGGGTAGATTCCATTCCATTCCATTCCATTCCATTCCATTCCATTCCATTCCATTCCATTCTACTGGTGTCCATTCCATTCCATTCCATTCCATTCCATTCCATTCCATTCCATTCCATTGCATTCCATTCCATTCCATTGCATTCCATTCCATTCCATTCCATTCCATTCCGTTCCGTTCTACTCGGTTACATTCCATTCAATTCCATTCCATTCCGTTCTACTCGGGTAGATTCCATTCCATTCCATTCCATTCCTTTCCATTCCATTGCATTCCATTGCATTGCATTGCACTCAATTCCATTCCATTCCATTCCATTCCATTCCATTCCATGCCATTCCATTCCGTTCCGTTCAACTCGGTTACATTCCATTCAATTACATTCCATTCCGTTCTACTCGGTTACATTCCATTCCATTCCATTCCATTCCATTCCAATCCATTCCATTCCATTCCATTCCGTTCTACTTTGGTACATTCCATTCCATTCCATTCCATTCCATTCCATTCCGTTCTACTCGGGTTGATTCCATTCTATTCCATTCCATTCCATTCCATTCCATTCCATTCCATTCCATTCCATTCCATGGAATTCCATTCCATTCCATTCCATTCCATTCCATTCCATTCCATTCCATTGAATTCCATTCCATTCCATTCCATTCCATTCCATTGAATTCCATTCCGTTCCATTCCATTCCATTGAATTCCATTCCATTCCATTCCATTCCATTCCATTCCATTCCATTCCATTCCATTCCATTCCATTCCATTCCATTCCATTGAATTCCATTCCATTCCATTCCATTCCATTCCATTCCATTCCATCCCATTCCATTCCATTCCATTCCATTCCGTTCTACTCGGGTTGATTCCATTCTATTCCATTCCATTCCATTCGATCCCATTTGATTCCATTCGATTCCATTCAATTCCATTCGATTCCATTCCATTCCACTCCATTCCATTCCATTGAATTCCATTCCGTTCCATTCCATTCCATTCCATTCCATTCCATTCCATTCCATTGAATTCCATTCCATTCCATTCCATTCCATTCCATTGAATTCCATTCCATTCCATTCCATTCCATTGAATTCCATTCCATTCCATTCCATTCCATTCCATTCCATTCCATTCCATTCTACTGGTGTCCATTCCATTCCATTCCATTCCATTCCATTCCATTCCATTCCTTTCCATTCCATTGCATTCCATTGCATTCCATTCCATTCCATTCCATTCCATTCCATTCCATTCCACTCCACTCCACTCCACTCCACTCCATTCCACTCCACTCCACTCCGGTACATTCCATTCCATTCCATTCCATTCCATTCCATAGAATTCCATTCCATTCCATTCCATTCCATTCCATTGAATTCCATTCCATTCCATTCCATTCCATTCCATTCCATTCCATTGAATTCCATTCCATTCCATAGAATTCCATTCCATTCCATTCCATTCCATTGAATTCCGTTCCTTTCCATTCCATTCCATTCCGTTCCTTTCCGTTCCGTTCCGTTCCGTTCCGTTGCGTTCCGTTCCGTTCCGTTGCGTTCCGTTCCGTTCTACTCGGGTTGATTCCATTCTATTCCATTCCATTCCATTCCATTCCATTCCATTCCATTCCATTCCATTCCATTCCATTGAATTCCGTTCCATTCCATTCCATTGCCTTCCGTTCCGTCCCGTTCCTTTCCGTTCCGTTCCGTTGCGTGCCGTTCCGTTCTACTCAGGTTGATTCCATTCTATTCCATTCCATTCCATTCGATTCCATTCGATTCCAATCGATTCCATTCGATTGCATTCGATTCCATTCGTTGCCATTCCATTCCATTCCATTGAATTCCATTCCGTTCCATTCCATTCCATTCCATTCCATTGAATTCCATTCCATTCCATTCCATTCCTTTCCATTCCATAGAATTCCATTCCATTCCATTCCATTCCATTCCATTCCATTCCATTCCATTCCATTGAATTCCGTTCCATTCCATTCCATTCCATTCCATTCCATTCCATAGAATTCCGTTCCATTCCATTCCATTCCATTCCATTCCATAGAATTCCATTCCATTCCGTTCCATTCCATTCCATTCCATAGAATTCCATTCCATTCCATTCCATTCCATTCCATTTCATTGAATTCCATTCCATTCCATTCCATTCCATTCCATTCCATTCCATAGAATTCCATTCCATTCCATTCCATTCCATTGAATTCCGTTCCATTCCATTCCATTCCGTTCCGTTCCATTACGTTCCGTTCCGTTGCGTTCCGTTCCGTTCCGTTGTGTTCCGTTCCGTTCTACTCGGGTTGATTCCATTCTATTCCATTCCATTCCAATCCATTCCATTCCATTCCATTGAATTCCATTCCATTCCATTCCATTCCATTCCATTCCATTCCATGGAATTCCATTCCATTCCATTCTATGGAATTCCGTTCCATTTCATTCCATTCCGTTCCTTTCCATCCCGTTCCGTTCCGTTCCGTTCCGTTGCGTTCCGTTCCGTTCTACTCGGGTTGATTCCATTCTATTCCATTCCATTCCATTCGATTCCATTCGATTCCATTCGATTACACTCCATTCCATTCCATAGAATTCCATTCCATTCCATTCCATTCCATTGAATTCCATTCCATTCCATTCCATAGAATTCCATTGAATTCCATTCCATTCCATTGAATTCCATTCCATTCCATTCCATTCCATTCCATTCCATTCCATTCTACTGGTGTCCATTCCATTCCATTCCATTCCATTCCATTCCATTCCATTCCATTCCTTTCCATTCCATTGCATTCCATTGCATTCCATTCCATTCCATTCCATTCCATTCCATTCCATTCCACTCCACTCCACTCCACTCCACTCCATTCCACTCCACTCCACTCCGGTACATTCCATTCCATTCCATTCCATTCCATTCCATTCCATTCCATTCCATTCCATTCCATTCCGTGCTTCTCGGGTACATTCCGTTCCGTTCCATTCCATTCCATTCCATTCCATTCCGTTCCAGTGCACTCTACTCCACTCCACTCCACTCCACTCCACTCCACTCCGGTACATTCCATTCCATTCCTTTCCATTCCATTCCATTCCATTTCCATTCCCATTCCATTTCCATTCCCGTTCCATTTCCATTCCCGTTTCTTTTCCATTCCCGTTCCATTTCCATTCCAGTTCCATTACCATTCCCGTTCCATTTCCATTCCCGATCCATTTCCATTCCCGTTCCTTTTCCATTCCCGTTCCATTTCCATTCCCATTCCGTTACCATTCCCGTTCCATTTCCGTTCCCGTTCCATTTCCGTTCCCGTTCCATTTCCGTTCTCGTTCCGTTTCCGTTCCCGTTCCATTTCCGTTCTCGTTCCGTTTCCGTTCCCGTTCCATTTCCATTCCCGTTCCATTTCCGTTCCCGTTCCATTTCCATTCCCGTTCCATTTCCATTCCCTTTCCATTTCCATTTCATTCCATTCCGTTCTGCTCGGGTACCTTCCATTCCATTCCATTGCATTCCATTCCGTTCTGCTCCTGTCCATTCCATTCCATTCCATTCCGTTCCATTCCGTTCTACTCGGGTAGATTCCATTCCATTCCATTCCATTCCATTCCATTCCATTCCATTCCATTCCATTCTACTGGTGTCCATTCCATTCCATTCCATTCCATTCCATTCCATTCCATTCCATTGCATTCCATTCCATTCCATTCCATTCCATTCCGTTCCGTTCTACTCGGTTACATTCCATTCAATTCCATTCCATTCCGTTCTACTCGGGTAGATTCCATTCCATTCCATTCCATTCCTTTCCATTCCATTGCATTCCATTGCATTGCATTGCACTCAATTCCATTCCATTCCATTCCATTCCATTCCATTCCATTCCATTCCATTCCGTTCCGTTCAACTCGGTTACATTCCATTCAATTACATTCCATTCCGTTCTACTCGGTTACATTCCATTCCATTCCATTCCATTCCATTCCAATCCATTCCATTCCATTCCATTCCGTTCTACTTTGGTACATTCCATTCCATTCCATTCCATTCCATTCCATTCCATTCCATTACATTCCATTCCATTGCATTCCGTTCTACTCGGGTTGATTCCATTCTATTCCATTCCATTCCATTCCATTCCATTCCATTCCATTCCATTCCATTCCATTCCATGGAATTCCATTCCATTCCATTCCATTCCATTCCATTCCATTCCATTGAATTCAATTCCATTCCATTCCATTCCATTCCATTGAATTCCATTCCATTCCATTCCATTCCATTCCATTCCATTCCATTCCATCCCATTCCATTCCATTCCATTCCATTCCGTTCTACTCGGGTTGATTCCATTCTATTCCATTCCATTCCATTCGATCCCATTTGATTCCATTCGATTCCATTCAATTCCATTCGATTCCATTCCATTCCACTCCATTCCATTCCATTGAATTCCATTCCGTTCCATTCCATTCCATTCCATTCCATTCCATTCCATTCCATTGAATTCCATTCCATTCCATTCCATTCCATTCCATTGAATTCCATTCCATTCCATTCCATTCCATTGAATTCCATTCCATTCCATTCCATTCCATTCCATTCCATTCCATTCTACTGTTGTCCATTCCATTCCATTCCATTCCATTCCATTCCATTCCTTTCCATTCAATTGCATTCCATTGCATTCCATTCCATTCCATTCCATTCCATTCCATTCCATTCCATTCCACTCCACTCCACTCCACTCCACTCCATTCCACTCCACTCCACTCCGGTACATTCCATTCCATTCCATTCCATTCCATTCCATAGAATTCCATTCCATTCCATTCCATTCCATTCCATTGAATTCCATTCCATTCCATTCCATTCCATTCCATTCCATTCCATTGAATTCCATTCCATTCCATAGAATTCCATTCCATTCCATTCCATTCCATTGAATTCCGTTCCTTTCCATTCCATTCCATTCCGTTCCTTTCCGTTCCGTTCCGTTCCGTTCCGTTGCGTTCCGTTCCGTTCCGTTGCGTTCCGTTCCGTTCTACTCGGGTTGATTCCATTCTATTCCATTCCATTCCATTCCATTCCATTGAATTCCATTCCATTCCATTCCATTCCATTGAATTCCGTTCCATTCCATTCCATTCCCTTCCGTTCCGTCCCGTTCCGTTCCGTTCCGTTCCGTTGCGTGCCGTTCCGTTCTACTCAGGTTGATTCCATTCTATTCCATTCCATTCCATTCGATTCCATTCGATTCCAATCGATTCCATTCGATTGCATTCGATTCCATTCGTTGCCATTCCATTCCATTCCATTGAATTCCATTCCGTTCCATTCCATTCCATTCCATTCCATTGAATTCCATTCCATTCCATTCCATTCCTTTCCATTCCATAGAATTCCATTCCATTCCATTCCATTCCATTCCATTCCATTCCATTCCATTGAATTCCGTTCCATTCCATTCCATTCCATTCCATTCCATTCCATAGAATTCCGTTCCATTCCATTCCATTCCATTCCATTCCATTCCATTCCATTCCATAGAATTCCATTCCATTCCGTTCCATTCCATTCCATTCCATAGAATTCCATTCCATTCCATTCCATTCCATTCCATTTCATTGAATTCCATTCCATTCCATTCCATTCCATTCCATTCCATTCCATAGAATTCCATTCCATTCCATTCCATTCCATTGAATTCCGTTCCATTCCATTCCATTCCGTTCCGTTCCATTCCGTTCCGTTCCGTTGCGTTCCGTTCCGTTCCGTTATGTTCCGTTCCGTTCTACTCGGGTTGATTCCATTCTATTCCATTCCATTCCAATCCTTTCCATTCCATTCCATTGAATTCCATTCCATTCCATTCCATTCCATTCCATTCCATTCCATTCCATGGAATTCCATTCCATTCCATTCCATGGAATTCCGTTCCATTTCATTCCATTCCGTTCCTTTCCATCCCGTTCCGTTCCGTTCCGTTCTACTCGGGTTGATTCCATTCTATTCCATTCCATTCCATTCGATTCCATTCGATTCCATTCGATTCCACTCCATTCCATTCCATAGAATTCCATTCCATTCCATTCCATTCCATTGAATTCCATTCCATTCCATTCCATAGAATTCCAATGAATTCCATTCCATTCCATTGAATTCCATTCCATTCCATTCCATTCCATTCCATTCCATTCCATTCCATTCTACTGGTGTCCATTCCATTCCATTCCATTCCATTCCATTCCATTCCATTCCATTCCTTTCCATTCCATTGCATTCCATTGCATTCCATTCCATTCCATTCCATTCCATTCCATTCCATTCCACTCCACTCCACTCCACTCCACTCCATTCCACTCCACTCCACTCCGGTACATTCCATTCCATTCCATTCCATTCCATTCCATTCCATTCCATTCCATTCCATTCCGTGCTTCTCGGGTACATTCCGTTCCGTTCCATTCCATTCCATTCCATTCCATTCCGTTCCAGTGCACTCTACTCCACTCCACTCCACTCCACTCCACTCCGGTACATTCCATTCCATTCCATTCCATTCCATTCCATTCCATTTCCATTCCCATTCCATTTCCATTCCCGTTCCATTTCCATTCCCGTTTCTTTTCCATTCCCGTTCCATTTCCATTCCAGTTCCATTACCATTCCCGTTCCATTTCCATTCCCGATCCATTTCCATTCCCGTTCCTTTTCCATTCCCGTTCCATTTCCATTCCCGTTCCGTTACCATTCCCGTTCCATATCCGTTCCCGTTCCGTTTCCGTTCCCGTTCCATTTCCGTTCTCGTTCCGTTTCCGTTCCCGTTCCATTTCCATTCCCGTTCCATTTCCGTTCCCGTTCCATTTCCATTCCCGTTCCATTTCCGTTCCCGTTCCTTTTCCATTCCCGTTCTATTTCCATTCCCTTTCCATTTCCATTTCATTCCATTCCGTTCTGCTCGGGTACATTCCATTCCATTCCATTGCATTCCATTCCGTTCTGCTCCTGTCCATTCCATTCCATTCCATTCCGTTCCATTCCGTTCTACTCGGGTAGATTCCATTCCATTCCATTTAATTCCATTCCATTCCATTCCATTCCATTCTACTGGTGTCCATTCCATTCCATTCCATTCCATTCCATTCCATTCCATTCCATTCCATTCCATTGCATTCCATTCCATTCCATTCCATTCCATTCCGTTCCGTTCTACTCGGTTACATTCCATTCAATTCCATTCCATTCCGTTCTACTCGGGTAGATTCCATTCCATTCCATTCCATTCCTTTCCTTTCCATTCCATTGCATTCCATTGCATTGCATTGCACTCAATTCCATTCCATTCCATTCCATTCCATTCCATTCCATTCCATTCCATTCCGTTCCGTTCAACTCGGTTACATTCCATTCAATTACATTCCATTCCGTTCTACTCGGTTACATTCCATTCCATTCCATTCCATTCCATTCCAATCCATTCCATTCCATTCCATTCCGTTCTACTCGGGTACATTCCATTCCATTCCATTCCATTCCATTCCATTCCATTCCATTCCATTCCATTCGGTTCTACTTTGGTACGTTCCATTCCATTCCATTCCATTCCATTCCATTCCATTCCATTACATTCCATTCCATTCCATTCCGTTCTACTCGGGTTGATTCCATTCTATTCCATTCCATTCCATTCCATTCCATTCCATTCCATTCCATTCCAATCGATTCCATTCCATTCCATTCCATGGAATTCCATTCCATTCCATTCCATTCCATGGAACTCCATTCCGTTCCATTCCATTCCATAGAATTCCATTCCATTCCATTCCATTCCATTCCATTCCATTCCATTCCATTCCATTGAATTCCATTCCATTCCATTCCATTCCATTCCATCCCATTCCATTCCATTCCATTCCGTTCTACTCGGGTTGATTCCATTCTATTCCATTCCATTCCATTCGATCCCATTTGATTCCATTCAATTCCATTCAATTCCATTCGATTCCATTCCATTCCACTCCATTCCATTCCATTGAATTCCATTCCATTCCATTCCATTCCATTCCATTCCATTCCATTCCATTCCATTCCATTGTATTCCATTCCATTCCATTCCATTCCTTTCCATTGAATTCCATTCCATTCCATTCCATTCCATTCCATTCCATGGAATTCCATTCCATTCCATTCCATGGAATTCCATTCCATTCCATTCCATTCCATTCCATTCCATTCCATTCCATTCCATAGAATTCCATTCCATTCCATTCCATTCCACTGAATTCCGTTCCATTCCATTCCATTCCGTTCCGTTCCGTTCCGTTGCGTTCCGTTGCGTTCCGTTCCGTTCCGTTGTGCTCCGTTCCGTTCTACTCGGGTTGATTCCATTCTATTCCATTCCATTCCAATCCATTCCGTTCCATTCCATTGAATTCCATTCCATTCCATTCCATTCCATTCCATTCCATTCCATTCCATTCCATGGAATTCCGTTCCATTCCATTCCATTCCGTTCCGTTCCGTCCCGTTCCGTTCCGTTCCGTTCCGATGCGTTCCGTTCCGTTCTACTCGGGTTGATTCCATTCTATTCCATTCCATTCCATTCGATTCCATTCGATTCCATTCGATTCCACTCCATTCCATTCCATAGAATTCCATTCCATTCCATTCCATTCCATTGAATTCCATTCCATTCCATTCCATTCCATTGAATTCCATTCCATTCCATTCCATTCCATGGAATTCCATTCCATTCCATTCCATTCCATTCCATTCCATTCCATTCCATTGAATTCCATTCCATTCCATTCCATTCCATTCCATTCCATTCCATTCCATTCCATTCCATTCCATTCTACTGTTGTCCATTCCATTCCATTCCATTCCATTCCATTCCATTCCATTCCAGTCCTTTCCATTCCATTGCATTCCATTGCATTCCATTCCATTCCATTCCATTCCATTCCATTCCATTCCATTCCATTCCACTCCACTCCACTCCACTCCACTCCATTCCACTCCACTCCACTCCGGTACATTCCATTCCATTCCATTCCATTCCATTCCATTCCATTCCGTGCTTCTCGGGTACATTCCGTTCCGTTCCATTCCATTCCATTCCATTCCATTCCGTTCCAGTGCACTCTACTCCACTCCACTCCACTCCACTCCGGTACATTCCATTCCATTCCATTCCATTCCATTCCATTCCATTCCATTCCATTCCATTCCATTTCCATTCCCATTCCATTTCCATTCCCGTTCCATTTCCATTCCCGTTTCTTTTCCATTCCCGTTCCATTTCCATTCCAGTTCCATTACCATTCCCGTTCCATTTCCATTCCCGATCCATTTCCATTCCCGTTCCTTTTCCATTCCCGTTCCATTTCCATTCCCGTTCCGTTACCATTCCCGTTCCATTTCCGTTCCCGTTCCGTTTCCGTTCCCGTTCCATTTCTGTTCTCGTTCCGTTTCCGTTCCCGTTCCATTTCCATTCCCGTTCCATTTCCGTTCCCGTTCCATTTCCATTCCCGTTCCATTTCCATTCCCTTTCCATTTCCATTTCATTCCATTCCGTTCTGCTCGGGTACATTCCATTCCATTCCATTGCATTCCATTCCGTTCTGCTCCTGTCCATTCCATTCCATTCCATTCCGTTCCATTCCGTTCTACTCGGGTAGATTCCATTCCATTCCATTCCATTCCATTCCATTCCATTCCATTCCATTCCATTCCATTCTACTGGTGTCCATTCCATTCCATTCCATTCCATTCCATTCCATTCCATTCCATTCCATTCCATTGCATTCCATTCCATTCCATTCCATTCCATTCCGTTCCGTTCTACTCGGTTACATTCCATTCAATTCCATTCCATTCCGTTCTACTCGGGTAGATTCCATTCCATTCCATTCCATTCCTTTCCTTTCCATTCCATTGCATTCCATTGCATTGCATTGCACTCAATTCCATTCCATTCCATTCCATTACATTCCATTCCATTCCATTCCATTCCATTCCGTTCCGTTCAACTCGGTTACATTCCATTCAATTACATTCCATTCCGTTCTACTCGGTTACATTCCATTCCATTCCATTCCATTCCATTCCAATCCATTCCATTCCATTCCATTCCGTTCTACTCGGGTACATTCCATTCCATTCCATTCCATTCCATTCCATTCCATTCCATTCCATTCGGTTCTACTTTGGTACATTCCATTCCATTCCATTCCATTCCATTCCATTCCATTCCATTCCATTACATTCCATTCCATTCCATTCCGTTCTACTCGGGTTGATTCCATTCTATTCCATTCCATTCCATTCCATTCCATTCCATTCCATTCCATTCCATTCCAATCGATTCCATTCCATTCCATTCCATGGAATTCCATTCCATTCCATTCCATTCCATGGAACTCCATTCCGTTCCATTCCATTCCATAGAATTCCATTCCATTCCATTCCATTCCATTCCATTCCATTCCATTCCATTGAATTCCATTCCATTCCATTCCATTCCATTCCATCCCATTCCATTCCATTCCATTCCGTTCTACTCGGGTTGATTCCATTCTATTCCATTCCATTCCATTCGATCCCATTTGATTCCATTCGATTCCATTCAATTCCATTCGATTCCATTCCATTCCACTCCATTCCATTCCATTGAATTCCATTCCATTCCATTCCATTCCATTCCATTCCATTCCATTCCATTGAATTCCATTCCATTCCATTCCATTCCTTTCCATTGAATTCCATTCCATTCCATTCCATTCCATTCCATTCCATGGAATTCCATTCCATTCCATTCCATTCCATTCCATTCCATTCCATTCCATAGAATTCCATTCCATTCCATTCCATTCCACTGAATTCCGTTCCATTCCATTCCATTCCGTTCCGTTCCGTTCCGTTGCGTTCCGTTGCGTTCCGTTCCGTTCCGTTGTGCTCCGTTCCGTTCTACTCGGGTTGATTCCATTCTATTCCATTCCATTCCAATCCATTCCGTTCCATTCCATTGAATTCCATTCCATTCCATTCCATTCCATTCCATTCCATTCCATTCCATTCCATGGAATTCCGTTCCATTCCATTCCATTCCGTTCCGTTCCGTCCCGTTCCGTTCCGTTCCGTTCCGATGCGTTCCGTTCCGTTCTACTCGGGTTGATTCCATTCTATTCCATTCCATTCCATTCGATTCCATTCGATTCCATTCGATTCCACTCCATTCCATTCCATAGAATTCCATTCCATTCCATTCCATTCCATTGAATTCCATTCCATTCCATTCCATTCCATTGAATTCCATTCCATTCCATTCCATTCCATTGAATTCCATTCCATTCCATTCCATTCCATTCCATTCCATTCCATTGAATTCCATTCCATTCCATTCCATTCCATTCCATTCCATTCCATTCCATTCCATTCCATTCCATTCTACTGTTGTCCATTCCATTCCATTCCATTCCATTCCATTCCATTCCATTCCATTCCATTCCAGTCCTTTCCATTCCATTGCATTCCATTGCATTCCATTCCATTCCATTCCATTCCATTCCATTCCATTCCATTCCATTCCACTCCACTCCACTCCACTCCACTCCATTCCACTCCACTCCACTCCGGTACTTTCCATTCCATTCCATTCCATTCCATTCCATTCCATTCCGTGCTTCTCGGGTACATTCCGTTCCGTTCCATTCCATTCCATTCCATTCCATTCCGTTCCAGTGCACTCTACTCCACTCCACTCCACTCCACTCTGGTACATTCCATTCCATTCCATTCCATTCCATTCCATTCCATTCCATTCCATTCCATTCCATTCCATTTCCATTCCCATTCCATTTCCATTCCCGTTCCATTTCCATTCCCGTTTCTTTTCCATTCCCGTTCCATTTCCATTCCAGTTCCATTACCATTCCCGTTCCATTTCCATTCCCGATCCATTTCCATTCCCGTTCCTTTTCCATTCCCGTTCCATTTCCATTCCCGTTCCGTTACCATTCCCGTTCCATTTCCGTTCCCGTTCCGTTTCCGTTCCCGTTCCATTTCCGTTCTCGTTCCGTTTCCGTTCCCGTTCCATTTCCATTCCCGTTCCATTTCCGTTCCCGTTCCATTTCCATTCCCGTTCCATTTCCATTCCCTTTCCATTTCCATTTCATTCCATTCCGTTCTGCTCGGGTACATTCCATTCCATTCCATTGCATTCCATTCCGTTCTGCTCCTGTCCATTCCATTCCATTCCATTCCGTTCCATTCCGTTCTACTCGGGTAGATTCCATTCCATTCCATTCCATTCCATTCCATTCCATTCCATTCCATTCCATGGAATTCCATTCCATTCCATTCCATTCCATTCCATTCCATTCCATTCCATTCCATAGAATTCCATTCCATTCCATTCCATTCCATTCCATTGAATTCCGTTCCATTCCATTCCATTCCGTTCCGTTCCGTTCCGTTCCGTTGCATTCCGTTCCGTTCCGTTGTGTTCCGTTCCGTTCTACTCGGGTTGATTCCATTCTATACCATTCCATTCCAATCCATTCCATTGAATTCTATTCCATTCCATTCCATTCCATGGAATTCCGTTCCATTCCATTCCATTCCGTTCCGTTCCGTCCCGTTCCGTTCCGTTCCGTTCCGTTGCGTTCCGTTCCGTTCTACTCGGGTTGATTCCATTCTATTCCATTCCATTCCATTCCATTCCATTCGATTCCATTCGATTCCACTCCATTCCATTCCATAGAATTCCATTCCATTCCATTCCATTCCATTGAATTCCATTCCATTCCATTCCATTCCATAGAATTCCATTCCATTCCATTCCATTCCATTGAATTCCATTCCATTCCATTCCATTCCATTCCATTCCATTGAATTCCATTCCATTCCATTCCATTCCATGGAATTCCGTTCCATTCCATTCCATTCCGTTCCGTTCCGTCCCGTTCCGTTCCGTTCCGTTCCGTTGCGTTCCGTTCCGTTCTACTCGGGTTGATTCCATTCTATTCCATTCCATTCCATTCGATTCCATTCGATTCCATTCGATTCCACTCCATTCCATTCCATAGAATTCCATTCCATTCCATTCCATTCCATTGAATTCCATTCCATTCCATTCCATTCCATAGAATTCCATTCCATTCCATTCCATTCCATTGAATTCCATTCCATTCCATTCCATTCCATTCCATTCCATTCCATTCCATTCCATTCCATTCCATTGCATTCCATTGCATTCCATTCCATTCCATTCCATTCCATTCCACTCCACTCCACTCCACTCCACTCCATTCCACTCCACTCCACTCCGGTACATTCCATTCCATTCCATTCCATTCCATTCCATTCCATTCCATTCCGTGCTTCTCGGGTACATTCCGTTCCGTTCCATTCCATTCCATTCCGTTCCAGTGCACTCTACTCCACTCCACTCCACTCCACTCCACTCCGGTACATTCCATTCCATTCCATTCCATTCCATTCCATTCCATTTCCATTCCCATTCCATTTCCATTCCCGTTCCATTTCCATTCCCGTTTCTTTTCCATTCCCGTTCCATTTCCATTCCAGTTCCATTACCATTCCCGTTCCATTTCCATTCCCGATCCATTTCCATTCCCGTTCCTTTTCCATTCCCGTTCCATTTCCATTCCCGTTCCGTTACCATTCCCGTTCCATTTCCGTTCCCGTTCCGTTTCCGTTCCCGTTCCATTTCCGTTCTCGTTCCGTTTCCGTTCCCGTTCCATTTCCATTCCCGTTCCATTTCCGTTCCCGTTCCATTTCCATTCCCGTTCCATTTCCATTCCCTTTCCATTTCCATTTCATTCCATTCCGTTCTGCTCGGGTACATTCCATTCCATTCCATTGCATTCCATTCCGTTCTGCTCCTGTCCATTCCATTCCATTCCATTCCGTTCCATTCCGTTCTACTCGGGTAGATTCCATTCCATTCCATTCCATTCCATTCCATTCCATTCCATTCCATTCCATGGAATTCCATTCCATTCCATTCCATTCCATGGAATTCCATTCCATTCCATTCCATTCCATTCCATTCCATTCCATGGAATTCCATTCCATTCCATTCCATTCCATTCCATTCCATTCCATAGAATTCCATTCCATTCCATTCCATTCCATTGAATTCCGTTCCATTCCATTCCATTCCGTTCCGTTCCGTTCCGTTCCGTTCCGTTGCGTTCCGTTCCGTTGCGTTGTGTTCCGTTCCGTTCTACTCGGGTTGATTCCATTCTATTCCATTCCATTCCAATCCATTCCATTGAATTCCATTCCATTCCATTCCATTCCATGGAATTCCGTTCCATTCCATTCCATTCCGTTCCGTTCCGTCCCGTTCCGTTCCGTTCCGTTCCGTTGCGTTCCGTTCCGTTCTACTCGGGTTGATTCCATTCTATTCCATTCCATTCCATTCGATTCCATTCGATTCCATTCGATTCCCCTCCATTCCATTCCATAGAATTCCATTCCATTCCATTCCATTCCATTGAATTCCATTCCATTCCATTCCATTCCATTGAATTCCATTCCATTCCATTCCATTCCATTGAATTCCATTCCATTCCATTCCATTCCATTCCATTCCATTCCATTCCATTCCATTCCATTCCATTCCATTCCATTCCATTCTACTGGTGTCCATTCCATTCCATTCCATTCCATTCCATTCCATTCCATTCCTTTCCATTCCATTGCATTCCATTGCATTCCATTCCATTCCATTCCATTCCATTCCATTCCATTCCATTCCATTCCATTCCATTCCTTTCCATTCCATTGCATTCCATTGCATTCCATTCCATTCCATTCCATTCCATTCCATTCCATTCCACTCCACTCCACTCCACTCCACTCCATTCCACTCCACTCCACTCCACTCCGGTACATTCCATTCCATTCCATTCCATTCCATTCCATTCCATTCCATTCCATTCCATTGAATTCCATTCCATTCCATTCCATTCCATTCCATTCCATTCCATCCCATTCCATTCCATTCCATTCCATTCCGTTCTACTCGGGTTGATTCCATTCTATTCCATTCCATTCCATTCGATCCCATTTGATTCCATTCGATTCCATTCAATTCCATTCGATTCCATTCCATTCCACTCCATTCCATTCCATTGAATTCCATTCCATTCCATTCCATTCCATTCCATTCCATTCCATTCCATTCCATTCCATTCCATTCTACTGGTGTCCATTCCATTCCATTCCATTCCATTCCATTCCATTCCATTCCATTCCATTGCATTCCATTCCATTCCATTCCATTCCATTCCGTTCCGTTCTACTCGGTTACATTCCATTCAATTCCATTCCATTCCGTTCTACTCGGGTAGATTCCATTCCATTCCATTCCATTCCTTTCCTTTCCATTCCATTGCATTCCATTGCATTGCATTGCACTCAATTCCATTCCATTCCATTCCATTACATTCCATTCCATTCCATTCCATTCCATTCCGTTCCGTTCAACTCGGTTACATTCCATTCAATTACATTCCATTCCGTTCTACTCGGTTACATTCCATTCCATTCCATTCCATTCCATTCCAATCCATTCCATTCCATTCCATTCCGTTCTACTCGGGTACATTCCATTCCATTCCATTCCATTCCATTCCATTCCATTCCATTCCATTCCATGGAATTCCATTCCATTCCATTCCATTCCATGGAACTCCATTCCGTTCCATTCCATTCCATAGAATTCCATTCCATTCCATTCCATTCCATTCCATTCCATTCCATTCCATTGAATTCCATTCCATTCCATTCCATTCCATTCCATCCCATTCCATTCCATTCCATTCCGTTCTACTCGGGTTGATTCCATTCTATTCCATTTCATTCCATTCGATCCCATTTGATTCCATTCGATTCCATTCAATTCCATTCGATTCCATTCCATTCCACTCCATTCCATTCCATAGAATTCCATTCCATTCCATTCCATTCCATTCCATTCCATTCCATTCCATTCCATTGAATTCCATTCCATTCCATTCCATTCCTTTCCATTGAATTCCATTCCATTCCATTCCATTCCATTCCATTCCATGGAATTCCATTCCATTCCATTCCATTCCATTCCATTCCATTCCATTCCATAGAATTCCATTCCATTCCATTCCATTCCACTGAATTCCGTTCCATTCCATTCCATTCCGTTCCGTTCCGTTCCGTTGCGTTCCGTTGCGTTCCGTTCCGTTCCGTTGTGCTCCGTTCCGTTCTACTCGGGTTGATTCCATTCTATTCCATTCCATTCCAATCCATTCCGTTCCATTCCATTGAATTCCATTCCATTACATTCCATTCCATTCCATTACATTCCATTCCATTCCATGGAATTCCGTTCCATTCCATTCCATTCCGTTCCGTTCCGTCCCGTTCCGTTCCGTTCCGTTCCGATGCGTTCCGTTCCGTTCTACTCGGGTTGATTCCATTCTATTCCATTCCATTCCATTCGATTCCATTCGATTCCATTCGATTCCACTCCATTCCATTCCATAGAATTCCATTCCATTCCATTCCATTCCATTGAATTCCATTCCATTCCATTCCATTCCATTGAATTCCATTCCATTCCATTCCATTCCATTGAATTCCATTCCATTCCATTCCATTCCATTCCATTCCATTCCATTCCATTGAATTCCATTCCATTCCATTCCATTCCATTCCATTCCATTCCATTCCATTCCATTCCATTCCATTCTACTGTTGTCCATTCCATTCCATTCCATTCCATTCCATTCCATTCCATTCCAGTCCTTTCCATTCCATTGCATTCCATTGCATTCCATTCCATTCCATTCCATTCCATTCCATTCCATTCCATTCCATTCCACTCCACTCCACTCCACTCCACTCCATTCCACTCCACTCCACTCCGGTACATTCCATTCCATTCCATTCCATTCCATTCCATTCCATTCCGTGCTTCTCGGGTACATTCCGTTCCGTTCCATTCCATTCCATTCCATTCCATTCCGTTCCAGTGCACTCTACTCCACTCCACTCCACTCCACTCTGGTACATTCCATTCCATTCCATTCCATTCCATTCCATTCCATTCCATTCCATTCCATTCCATTCCATTTCCATTCCCATTCCATTTCCATTCCCGTTCCATTTCCATTCCCGTTTCTTTTCCATTCCCGTTCCATTTCCATTCCAGTTCCATTACCATTCCCGTTCCATTTCCATTCCCGATCCATTTCCATTCCCGTTCCTTTTCCATTCCCGTTCCATTTCCATTCCCGTTCCGTTACCATTCCCGTTCCATTTCCGTTCCCGTTCCGTTTCCGTTCCCGTTCCATTTCCGTTCTCGTTCCGTTTCCGTTCCCGTTCCATTTCCATTCCCGTTCCATTTCCGTTCCCGTTCCATTTCCATTCCCGTTCCATTTCCATTCCCTTTCCATTTCCATTTCATTCCATTCCGTTCTGCTCGGGTACATTCCATTCCATTCCATTGCATTCCATTCCGTTCTGCTCCTGTCCATTCCATTCCATTCCATTCCGTTCCATTCCGTTCTACTCGGGTAGATTCCATTCCATTCCATTCCATTCCATTCCATTCCATTCCATTCCATTCCATTCCATTCCATGGAATTCCATTCCATTCCATTCCATTCCATTCCATTCCATTCCATTCCATAGAATTCCATTCCATTCCATTCCATTCCATTCCATTGAATTCCGTTCCATTCCATTCCATTCCGTTCCGTTCCGTTCCGTTCCGTTGCATTCCGTTCCGTTCCGTTGTGTTCCGTTCCGTTCTACTCGGGTTGATTCCATTCTATACCATTCCATTCCAATCCATTCCATTGAATTCTATTCCATTCCATTCCATTCCATGGAATTCCGTTCCATTCCATTCCATTCCGTTCCGTTCCGTCCCGCTCCGTTCCGTTCCGTTCCGTTGCGTTCCGTTCCGTTCTACTCGGGTTGATTCCATTCTATTCCATTCCATTCCATTCCATTCCATTCGATTCCATTCGATTCCACTCCATTCCATTCCATAGAATTCCATTCCATTCCATTCCATTCCATTGAATTCCATTCCATTCCATTCCATTCCATAGAATTCCATTCCATTCCATTCCATTCCATTGAATTCCATTCCATTCCATTCCATTCCATTCCATTCCATTGAATTCCATTCCATTCCATTCCATTCCATGGAATTCCGTTCCATTCCATTCCATTCCGTTCCGTTCCGTCCCGTTCCGTTCCGTTCCGTTCCGTTGCGTTCCGTTCCGTTCTACTCGGGTTGATTCCATTCTATTCCATTCCATTCCATTCGATTCCATTCGATTCCATTCGATTCCACTCCATTCCATTCCATAGAATTCCATTCCATTCCATTCCATTCCATTGAATTCCATTCCATTCCATTCCATTCCATAGAATTCCATTCCATTCCATTCCATTCCATTGAATTCCATTCCATTCCATTCCATTCCATTCCATTCCATTCCATTCCATTCCATTGCATTCCATTGCATTCCATTCCATTCCATTCCATTCCATTCCATTCCATTCCACTCCACTCCACTCCACTCCACTCCATTCCACTCCACTCCACTCCGGTACATTCCATTCCATTCCATTCCATTCCATTCCATTCCATTCCATTCCGTGCTTCTCGGGTACATTCCGTTCCGTTCCATTCCATTCCATTCCGTTCCAGTGCACTCTACTCCACTCCACTCCACTCCACTCCACTCCGGTACATTCCATTCCATTCCATTCCATTCCATTCCATTTCCATTCCCATTCCATTTCCATTCCCGTTCCATTTCCATTCCCGTTTCTTTTCCATTCCCGTTCCATTTCCATTCCAGTTCCATTACCATTCCCGTTCCATTTCCATTCCCGATCCATTTCCATTCCCGTTCCTTTTCCATTCCCGTTCCATTTCCATTCCCGTTCCGTTACCATTCCCGTTCCATTTCCGTTCCCGTTCCGTTTCCGTTCCCGTTCCATTTCCGTTCTCGTTCCGTTTCCGTTCCCGTTCCATTTCCATTCCCGTTCCATTTCCGTTCCCGTTCCATTTCCATTCCCGTTCCATTTCCATTCCCTTTCCATTTCCATTTCATTCCATTCCGTTCTGCTCGGGTACATTCCATTCCATTCCATTGCATTCCATTCCGTTCTGCTCCTGTCCATTCCATTCCATTCCATTCCGTTCCATTCCGTTCTACTCGGGTAGATTCCATTCCATTCCATTCCATTCCATTCAATTCCATTCCATTCCATTCCATGGAATTCCATTCCATTCCATTCCATTCCATTCCATTCCATTCCATGGAATTCCATTCCATTCCATTCCATTCCATTCCATTCCATAGAATTCCATTCCATTCCATTCCATTCCATTGAATTCCGTTCCATTCCATTCCATTCCGTTCCGTTCCGTTCCGTTCCGTTCCGTTGCGTTCCGTTCCGTTGCGTAGTGTTCCGTTCCGTTCTACTCGGGTTGATTCCATTCTATTCCATTCCATTCCAATCCATTCCATTGAATTCCATTCCATTCCATTCCATTCCATGGAATTCCGTTCCATTCCATTCCATTCCGTTCCGTTCCGTCCCGTTCCGTTCCGTTCCGTTCCGTTGCGTTCCGTTCCGTTCTACTCGGGTTGATTCCATTCTATTCCATTCCATTCCATTCGATTCCATTCGATTCCATTCGATTCCCCTCCATTCCATTCCATAGAATTCCATTCCATTCCATTCCATTCCATTGAATTCCATTCCATTCCATTCCATTCCATTGAATTCCATTCCATTCCATTCCATTCCATTGAATTCCATTCCATTCCATTCCATTCCATTCCATTCCATTCCATTCCATTCCATTCCATTCCATTCCATTCCATTCCATTCTACTGGTGTCCATTCCATTCCATTCCATTCCATTCCATTCCATTCCATTCCTTTCCATTCCATTGCATTCCATTGCATTCCATTCCATTCCATTCCATTCCATTCCATTCCATTCCATTCCATTCCATTCCATTCCTTTCCATTCCATTGCATTCCATTGCATTCCATTCCATTCCATTCCATTCCATTCCATTCCATTCCACTCCACTCCACTCCACTCCACTCCATTCCACTCCACTCCACTCCGGTACATTCCATTCCATTCCATTCCATTCCATTCCATTCCATTCCATTCCATTCCATTGAATTCCATTCCATTCCATTCCATTCCATTCCATTCCATTCCATCCCATTCCATTCCATTCCATTCCATTCCGTTCTACTCGGGTTGATTCCATTCTATTCCATTCCATTCCATTCGATCCCATTTGATTCCATTCGATTCCATTCAATTCCATTCGATTCCATTCCATTCCACTCCATTCCATTCCATTGAATTCCATTCCATTCCATTCCATTCCATTCCATTCCATTCCATTCCATTCCATTCCATTCCATTGAATTCCATTCCATTCCATTCCATTCCATTCCATTCCATTGAATTCCATTCCATTCCATTCCATTCCATTGAATTCCATTCCATTCCATTCCATTCCATTCCATTCCATTCCATTCCATTCCATTCCATTCCATTCTACTGGTGTCCATTCCATTCCATTCCATTCCATTCCATTCCATTCCTTTCCATTCCATTGCATTCCATTGCATTCCATTCCATTCCATTCCATTCCATTCCATTCCATTCCACTCCACTCCACTCCACTCCACTCCATTCCACTCCACTCCACTCCGGTACATTCCATTCCATTCCATTCCATTCCATTCCATTCCATTCCGTGCTTCTCGGGTACATTCCGTTCCGTTCCATTCCATTCCATTCCATTCCATTCCGTTCCAGTGCACTCTACTCCACTCCACTCCACTCCACTCCACTCCGGTACATTCCATTCCATTCCATTCCATTCCATTCCATTCCATTTCCATTCCCATTCCATTTCCATTCCCGTTCCATTTCTATTCCCGTTTCTTTTCCATTCCCGTTCCATTTCCATTCCAGTTCCATTACCATTCCCGTTCCATTTCCATTCCCGATCCATTTCCATTCCCGTTCCATTTACATTCCCGTTCCATTTCCGTTCCCGTTCCATTTCCATTCCCGTTCCATTTCCATTCCCTTTCCATTTCCATTGCATTCCATTCCGTTCTGCTCCTGTCCATTCCATTCCATTCCAATCCGTTCCATTCCGTTCTACTCGGGTAGATTCCATTCCATTCCATTCCATTCCATTCCATTCCATTCCATTCCATTCCATTCCATTCCATTCCATTCAACTGGTGTCCATTCCATTCCATTCCATTCCATTCCATTCCATTCCATTCCATTGCATTCCATTCCATTCCATTCCATTCCATTCCGTTCCGTTCTACTCGGTTACATTCCATTCAATTCCATTCCATTCCGTTCTACTCGGGTAGATTCCATTCCATTCCATTCCATTCCTTTCCATTCCATTGCATTCCATTGCATTGCATTGCACTCAATTCCATTCCATTCCATTCCATTCCATTCCATTCCATTCCATTCCATTCCATTCCATTCCGTTCCGTTCAACTCGGTTACAATCCATTCAATTACATTCCATTCCGTTCTACTCGGTTACATTCCATTCCATTCCATTCCATTCCAATCCATTCCATTCCATTCCATTCCGTTCTACTCGGGTACATTCCGTTCCATTCCATTCCATTCCATTCCATTCCATTCCATTCCATTCCATTCCTTTCCATTCTACTTTGGTACATTCCATTCCATTCCATTCCATTCCATTCCATTCCATTCCATTCCATTCCATTCCATTCCATTCCATTCCATTCCATTCCGTTCTACTCAGGTTGATTCCATTCTATTCCATTCCATTCCATTCCATTCCATTCCATTCCATTCCATTCCATTTCCATTCCCATTCCATTTCCATTCCCGTTCCATTTCCATTCCCGTTTCTTTTCCATTCCCGTTCCATTTCCATTCCAGTTCCATTACCATTCCCGTTCCATTTCCATTCCCGATCCATTTCCATTCCCGTTCCTTTTCCATTCCCGTTCCATTTCCATTCCCGTTCCGTTACCATTCCCGTTCCATTTCCGTTCCCGTTCCGTTTCAGTTCCCGTTCCATTTCCGTTCTCGTTCCGTTTCCGTTCCCGTTCCATTTCCATTCCCGTTCCATTTCCGTTCCCGTTCCATTTCCATTCCCGTTCCATTTCCATTCCCTTTCCATTTCCATTTCATTCCATTCCGTTCTGCTCGGGTACATTCCATTCCATTCCATTGCATTCCATTCCGTTCTGCTCCTGTCCATTCCATTCCATTCCATTCCGTTCCATTCCGTTCTACTCGGGTAGATTCCATTCCATTCCATTCCATTCCATTCCATTCCATTCCATTCCATTCCATTCTACTGGTGTCCATTCCATTCCATTCCATTCCATTCCATTCCATTCCATTCCATTGCATTCCATTCCATTCCATTCCATTCCATTCCGTTCCGTTCTACTCGGTTACATTCCATTCAATTCCATTCCATTCCGTTCTACTCGGGTAGATTCCATTCCATTCCATTCCATTCCTTTCCATTCCATTGCATTCCATTGCATTGCATTGCACTCAATTCCATTCCATTCCATTCCATTCCATTCCATTCCATTCCATTCCATTCCGTTCCGTTCAACTCGGTTACATTCCATTCAATTACATTCCATTCCGTTCTACTCGGTTACATTCCATTCCATTCCATTCCATTCCATTCCAATCCATTCCATTCCATTCCATTCCGTTCTACTCGGGTACGTTCCATTCCATTCCATTCCATTCCATTCCATTCCATTCCATTCCATTCCGTTCTACTTTGGTACATTCCATTCCATTCCATTCCATTCCATTCCATTCCATTCCATTACATTCCATTACATTCCATTCCGTTCTACTCGGGTTGATTCCATTCTATTCCATTCCATTCCATTCCATTCCATTCCATTCCATTCCATTCCATTCCATGGAATTCCATTCCATTCCATTCCATTCCATGGAATTCCATTCCATTCCATTCCATTCCATTCCATTCCATTCCATTGAATTCCATTCCATTCCATTCCATTCCATTCCATTGAATTCCATTCCGTTCCATTCCATTCCATTGAATTCCATTCCATTCCATTCCATTCCATTCCATTCCATTCCATTGCATTCCATTGCATTCCATTCCATTCCATTCCATTCCATTCCATTCCATTCCACTCCACTCCACTCCACTCCACTCCATTCCACTCCACTCCACTCCGGTACATTCCATTCCATTCCATTCCATTCCATTCCATTCCATTCCATTCCGTGCTTCTCGGGTACATTCCGTTCCGTTCCATTCCATTCCATTCCGTTCCAGTGCACTCTACTCCACTCCACTCCACTCCACTCCACTCCGGTACATTCCATTCCATTCCATTCCATTCCATTCCATTCCATTTCCATTCCCATTCCATTTCCATTCCCGTTCCATTTCCATTCCCGTTTCTTTTCCATTCCCGTTCCATTTCCATTCCAGTTCCATTACCATTCCCGTTCCATTTCCATTCCCGATCCATTTCCATTCCCGTTCCTTTTCCATTCCCGTTCCATTTCCATTCCCGTTCCGTTACCATTCCCGTTCCATTTCCGTTCCCGTTCCGTTTCCGTTCCCGTTCCATTTCCGTTCTCGTTCCGTTTCCGTTCCCGTTCCATTTCCATTCCCGTTCCATTTCCGTTCCCGTTCCATTTCCATTCCCGTTCCATTTCCATTCCCTTTCCATTTCCATTTCATTCCATTCCGTTCTGCTCGGGTACATTCCATTCCATTCCATTGCATTCCATTCCGTTCTGCTCCTGTCCATTCCATTCCATTCCATTCCGTTCCATTCCGTTCTACTCGGGTAGATTCCATTCCATTCCATTCCATTCCATTCCATTCCATTCCATTCCATGGAATTCCATTCCATTCCATTCCATTCCATTCCATTCCATTCCATGGAATTCCATTCCATTCCATTCCATTCCATTCCATTCCATAGAATTCCATTCCATTCCATTCCATTCCATTGAATTCCGTTCCATTCCATTCCATTCCGTTCCGTTCCGTTCCGTTCCGTTCCGTTGCGTTCCGTTCCGTTGCGTTGTGTTCCGTTCCGTTCTACTCGGGTTGATTCCATTCTATTCCATTCCATTCCAATCCATTCCATTGAATTCCATTCCATTCCATTCCATTCCATGGAATTCCGTTCCATTCCATTCCATTCCGTTCCGTTCCGTCCCGTTCCGTTCCGTTCCGTTCCGTTGCGTTCCGTTCCGTTCTACTCGGGTTGATTCCATTCTATTCCATTCCATTCCATTCGATTCCATTCGATTCCATTCGATTCCACTCCATTCCATTCCATAGAATTCCATTCCATTCCATTCCATTCCATTGAATTCCATTCCATTCCATTCCATTCCATTGAATTCCATTCCATTCCATTCCATTCCATTGAATTCCATTCCATTCCATTCCATTCCATTCCATTCCATTCCATTCCATTCCATTCCATTCCATTCTACTGGTGTCCATTCCATTCCATTCCATTCCATTCCATTCCATTCCATTCCATTCCATTCCTTTCCATTCCATTGCATTCCATTCCATTCCATTCCATTCCATTCCATTCCATTCCATTCCATTCCACTCCACTCCACTCCACTCCACTCCACTCCATTCCACTCCACTCCACTCCGGTACATTCCATTCCATTCCATTCCATTCCATTCCATTCCATTCCATTCCGTGCTTCTCGGGTACATTCCGTTCCGTTCCATTCCATTCCATTCCGTTCCAGTGCACTCTACTCCACTCCACTCCACTCCACTCCACTCCGGTACATTCCATTCCATTTCATTCCATTCCATTCCATTCCATTTCCATTCCCATTCCATTTCCATTCCCGTTCCATTTCCATTCCCGTTTCTTTTCCATTCCCGTTCCATTTCCATTCCAGTTCCATTACCATTCCTGTTCCATTTCCATTCCCGATCCATTTCCATTCCCGTTCCTTTTCCATTCCCGTTCCATTTCCATTCCCGTTCCGTTACCATTCCCGTTCCATTTCCGTTCCCGTTCCGTTTCCGTTCCCGTTCCATTTCCGTTCTCGTTCCGTTTCCGTTCCCGTTCCATTTCCATTCCCGTTCCATTTCAGTTCCCGTTCCATTTCCATTCCCGTTCCATTTCCATTCCCTTTCCATTTCCATTTCATTCCATTCCGTTCTGCTCGGGTACCTTCCATTCCATTCCATTGCATTCCATTCCGTTCTGCTCCTGTCCATTCCATTCCATTCCATTCCGTTCCATTCCGTTCTACTCGGGTAGATTCCATTCCATTCCATTCCATTCCATTCCATTCCATTCCATTCCATTCCATTCTACTGGTGTCCATTCCATTCCATTCCATTCCATTCCATTCCATTGCATTCAATTCCATTCCATTGCATTCCATTCCATTCCATTCCATTCCATTCCGTTCCGTTCTACTCGGTTACATTCCATTCAATTCCATTCCATTCCGTTCTACTCGGGTAGATTCCATTCCATTCCATTCCATTCCTTTCCATTCCATTGCATTCCATTGCATTGCATTGCACTCAATTCCATTCCATTCCATTCCATTCCATTCCATTCCATTCCATTCCGTTCCGTTCAACTCGGTTACATTCCATTCAATTACATTCCATTCCGTTCTACTCGGTTACATTCCATTCCATTCCATTCCATTCCATTCCAATCCATTCCATTCCATTCCATTCCGTTCTACTTTGGTACATTCCATTCCATTCCATTCCATTCCATTCCATTCCTTTCCATTACATTCCATTCCATTCCATTCCGTTCTACTCGGGTTGATTCCATTCTATTCCATTCCATTCCATTCCATTCCATTCCATTCCATTCCATTCCATTCCATGGAATTCCATTCCATTCCATTCCATTCCATTCCATTCCATTCCATTGAATTCCATTCCATTCCATTCCATTCCATTCCATTGAATTCCATTCCGTTCCATTCCATTCCATTGAATTCCATTCCATTCCATTCCATTCCATTCCATTCCATTCCATTCCATTGAATTCCATTCCATTCCATTCCATTCCATTCCATTCCATTCCATCCCATTCCATTCCATTCCATTCCATTCCGTTCTACTCGGGTTGATTCCATTCTATTCCATTCCATTCCATTCGATCCCATTTGATTCCATTCGATTCCATTCAATTCCATTCGATTCCATTCCATTCCACTCCATTCCATTCCATTGAATTCCATTCCATTCCATTCCATTCCACTCCATTCCATTCCATTCCATTCCATTCCATTCCATTCCATTGAATTCCATTCCATTCCATTCCATTCCATTCCATTGAATTCCATTCCATTCCATTCCATTCCATTGAATTCCATTCCATTCCATTCCATTCCATTCCATTCCATTCCATTCCATTCCATTCTACTGGTGTCCATTCCATTCCATTCCATTCCATTCCATTCCATTCCTTTCCATTCCAAGCATTCCATTGCATTCCATTCCATTCCATTCCATTCCATTCCATTCCATTCCACTCCACTCCACTCCACTCCACTCCATTCCACTCCACTCCACTCCGGTACATTCCATTCCATTCCATTCCATTCCATTCCATTCCATTCCGTGCTTCTCGGGTACATTCCGTTCCGTTCCATTCCATTCCATTCCATTCCATTCCGTTCCAGTGCACTCTACTCCACTCCACTCCACTCCACTCCACTCCGGTACATTCCATTCCATTCCATTCCATTCCATTCCATTCCATTTCCATTCCCATTCCATTTCCATTCCCGTTCCATTTCTATTCCCGTTTCTTTTCCATTCCCGTTCCATTTCCATTCCAGTTCCATTACCATTCCCGTTCCATTTCCATTCCCGATCCATTTCCATTCCCGTTCCATTTCCATTCCCGTTCCATTTCCGTTCCCGTTCCATTTCCATTCCCGTTCCATTTCCATTCCCTTTCCATTTCCATTTCATTCCATTCCGTTCTGCTCGGGTACATTCCATTCCATTCCATTGCATTCCATTCCGTTCTGCTCCTGTCCATTCCATTCCATTCCAATCCGTTCCATTCCGTTCTACTCGGGTAGATTCCATTCCATTCCATTCCATTCCATTCCATTCCATTCCATTCCATTCCATTCCATTCCATTCCATTCCATTCAACTGGTGTCCATTCCATTCCATTCCATTCCATTCCATTCCATTGCATTCCATTCCATTCCATTCCATTCCATTCCGTTCCGTTCTACTCGGTTACATTCCATTCAATTCCATTCCATTCTGTTCTACTCGGGTAGATTCCATTCCATTCCATTCCATTTCTTTCCATTCCATTGCATTGCATTGCACTCAATTCCATTCCATTCCATTCCATTCCATTCCATTCCATTCCATTCCATTCCATTCCGTTCCGTTCAACTCGGTTACAATCCATTCAATTACATTCCATTCCGTTCTACTCGGTTACATTCCATTCCATTCCATTCCATTCCATTCCAATCCATTCCATTCCATTCCATTCCGTTCTACTCGGGTACATTCCGTTCCATTCCATTCCATTCCATTCCATTCCATTCCATTCCATTCCATTCCTTTCCGTTCTACTTTGGTACATTCCATTCCATTCCATTCCATTCCATTCCATTCCATTCCATTCCATTCCATTCCATTCCATTCCATTCCATTCCGTTCTACTCAGGTTGATTCCATTCCATTCCATTCCATTCCATTCCATTCCATTCCATTCCATTCCTTTCCATTCCATTTCCATTCCCATTCCATTTCCATTCCCGTTCCATTTCCATTCCCGTTTCTTTTCCATTCCCGTTCCATTTCCATTCCAGTTCCATTACCATTCCCGTTCCATTTCCATTCCCGATCCATTTCCATTCCCGTTCCTTTTCCATTCCCGTTCCATTTCCATTCCCGTTCCGTTACCATTCCCGTTCCGTTTCCGTTCCCGTTCCGTTTCCGTTCCCGTTCCATTTCCGTTCTCGTTCCGTTTCCGTTCCCGTTCCATTTCCATTCCCGTTCCATTTCCGTTCCCGTTCCATTTCCATTCCCGTTCCATTTCCATTCCCTTTCCATTTCCATTTCATTCCATTCCGTTCTGCTCGGGTACATTCCATTCCATTCCATTGCATTCCATTCCGTTCTGCTCCTGTCCATTCCATTCCATTCCATTCCGTTCCATTCCGTTCTACTCGGGTAGATTCCATTCCATTCCATTCCATTCCATTCCATTCCATTCCATTCCATTCCATTCCATTCCATTCTACTGGTGTCCATTCCATTCCATTCCATTCCATTCCATTCCATTCCATTCCATTCCATTGCATTCCATTCCATTCCATTCCATTCCATTCCGTTCCGTTCTACTCGGTTACATTCCATTCAATTCCATTCCATTCCGTTCTACTCGGGTAGATTCCATTCCATTCCATTCCATTCCTTTCCATTCCATTGCATTCCATTGCATTGCATTGCACTCAATTCCATTCCATTCCATTCCATTCCATTCCATTCCATTCCATTCCATTCCATTCCGTTCCGTTCAACTCGGTTACATTCCATTCAATTACATTCCATTCCGTTCTACTCGGTTACATTCCATTCCATTCCATTCCATTCCATTCCAATCCATTCCATTCCATTCCATTCCGTTCTACTCGGGTACGTTCCATTCCATTCCATTCCATTCCATTCCATTCCATTCCATTCCATTCCGTTCTACTTTGGTACATTCCATTCCATTCCATGGAATTCCATTCCATTCCATTCCATTCCATTCCATTCCATTCCATTGAATTCCATTCCATTCCATTCCATTCCATTCCATTGAATTCCATTCCGTTCCATTCCATTCCATGGAATTCCATTCCATTGAATTCCATTCCGTTCCATTCCATTCCATGGAATTCCATTCCATTCCATTCCATTCCATTCCATTCCATTCCATTGCATTCCATTGCATTCCATTCCATTCCATTCCATTCCATTCCATTCCATTCCACTCCACTCCACTCCACTCCACTCCATTCCACTCCACTCCACTCCGGTACATTCCATTCCATTCCATTCCATTCCATTCCATTCCATTCCATTCCGTGCTTCTCGGGTACATTCCGTTCCGTTCCATTCCATTCCATTCCGTTCCAGTGCACTCTACTCCACTCCACTCCACTCCACTCCACTCCGGTACATTCCATTCCATTCCATTCCATTCCATTCCATTCCATTTCCATTCCCATTCCATTTCCATTCCCGTTCCATTTCCATTCCCGTTTCTTTTCCATTCCCGTTCCATTTCCATTCCAGTTCCATTACCATTCCCGTTCCATTTCCATTCCCGATCCATTTCCATTCCCGTTCCTTTTCCATTCCCGTTCCATTTCCATTCCCGTTCCGTTACCATTCCCGTTCCATTTCCGTTCCCGTTCCGTTTCCGTTCCCGTTCCATTTCCGTTCTCGTTCCGTTTCCGTTCCCGTTCCATTTCCATTCCCGTTCCATTTCCGTTCCCGTTCCATTTCCATTCCCGTTCCATTTCCATTCCCTTTCCATTTCCATTTCATTCCATTCCGTTCTGCTCGGGTACATTCCATTCCATTCCATTGCATTCCATTCCGTTCTGCTCCTGTCCATTCCATTCCATTCCATTCCGTTCCATTCCGTTCTACTCGGGTAGATTCCATTCCATTCCATTCCATTCCATTCCATTCCATTCCATTCCATTCCATTCCATTCTACTGGTGTCCATTCCATTCCATTCCATTCCATTCCATTCCATTCCATTCCATTCCATTGCATTCCATTCCATTCCATTCCATTCCATTCCGTTCCGTTCTACTCGGTTACATTCCATTCAATTCCATTCCATTCCGTTCTACTCGGGTAGATTCCATTCCATTCCATTCCATTCCTTTCCATTCCATTGCATTCCATTGCATTGCATTGCACTCAATTCCATTCCATTCCATTCCATTCCATTCCATTCCATTCCATTCCATTCCGTTCCGTTCAACTCGGTTACATTCCATTCAATTACATTCCATTCCGTTCTACTCGGTTACATTCCATTCCATTCCATTCCATTCCATTCCAATCCATTCCATTCCATTCCATTCCGTTCTACTTTGGTACATTCCATTCTATTCCATTCCATTCCATTCCATTCCTTTCCATTACATTCCATTCCATTCCATTCCGTTCTACTCGGGTTGATTCCATTCTATTCCATTCCATTCCATTCCATTCCATTCCATTCCATTCCATTCCATTCCATTCCATGGAATTCCATTCCATTCCATTCCATTCCATGGAATTCCATTCCATTCCATTCCATTCCATTCCATTCCATTCCATTCCATTGAATTCCATTCCATTCCATTCCATTCCATTCCATTGAATTCCATTCCGTTCCATTCCATTCCATTGAATTCCATTCCGTTCCATTCCATTCCATTCCATTCCATTCCATTCCATTCCACTCCATTCCATTCCATTGAATTCCATTCCATTCCATTCCATTCCATTCCATTCCATTCCATCCCATTCCATTCCATTCCATTCCATTCCGTTCTACTCGGGTTGATTCCATTCTATTCCATTCCATTCCATTCGATCCCATTTGATTCCATTCGATTCCATTCAATTCCATTCGATTCCATTCCATTCCACTCCATTCCATTCCATTGAATTCCATTCCATTCCATTCCATTCCACTCCATTCCATTCCATTCCATTCCATTCCATTCCATTGAATTCCATTCCATTCCATTCCATTCCATTCCATTGAATTCCATTCCATTCCATTCCATTCCATTGAATTCCATTCCATTCCATTCCATTCCATTCCATTCCATTCCATTCCATTCCATTCCATTCCATTCTACTGGTGTCCATTCCATTCCATTCCATTCCATTCCATTCCATTCCATTCCTTTCCATTCCATTGCATTCCATTGCATTCCATTCCATTCCATTCCATTCCATTCCATTCCATTCCACTCCACTCCACTCCACTCCACTCCATTCCACTCCACTCCACTCCGGTACATTCCATTCCATTCCATTCCATTCCATTCCATTCCATTCCGTGCTTCTCGGGTACATTCCGTTCCGTTCCATTCCATTCCATTCCATTCCATTCCGTTCCAGTGCACTCTACTCCACTCCACTCCACTCCACTCCACTCCGGTACATTCCATTCCATTCCATTCCATTCCATTCCATTCCATTTCCATTCCCATTCCATTTCCATTCCCGTTCCATTTCTATTCCCGTTTCTTTTCCATTCCCGTTCCATTTCCATTCCAGTTCCATTACCATTCCCGTTCCATTTCCATTCCCGATCCATTTCCATTCCCGTTCCATTTCCATTCCCGTTCCATTTCCATTCCCGTTCCGTTACCATTCCCGTTCCATTTCCGTTCCCGTTCCGTTTCCGTTCCCGTTCCATTTCCGTTCTCGTTCCGTTTCCGTTCCCGTTCCATTTCAATTCCCGTTCCATTTCCGTTCCCGTTCCATTTCCATTCCCGTTCCATTTCCATTCCCTTTCCATTTCCATTTCATTCCATTCCGTTCTGCTCGGGTACATTCCATTCCATTCCATTGCATTCCATTCCGTTCTGCTCCTGTCCATTCCATTCCATTCCAATCCGTTCCATTCCGTTCTACTCGGGTAGATTCCATTCCATTCCATTCCATTCCATTCCATTCCATTCCATTCCATTCCATTCCATTCCATTCCATTCCATTCAACTGGTGTCCATTCCATTCCATTCCATTCCATTCCATTCCATTCCATTCCATTGCATTCCATTCCATTCCATTCCATTCCATTCCGTTCCGTTCTACTCGGTTACATTCCATTCAATTCCATTCCATTCCGTTCTACTCGGGTAGATTCCATTCCATTCCATTCCATTCCTTTCCATTCCATTGCATTCCATTGCATTGCATTGCACTCAATTCCATTCCATTCCATTCCATTCCATTCCATTCCGTTCCGTTCAACTCGGTTACATTCCATTCAATTACATTCCATTCCGTTCTACTCGGTTACATTCCATTCCATTCCATTCCATTCCATTCCAATCCATTCCATTCCATTCCATTCCGTTCTACTTTGGTACATTCCATTCCATTCCATTCCATTCCATTCCATTCCTTTCCTTTACATTCCATTCCATTCCATTCCGTTCTACTCGGGTTGATTCCATTCTATTCCATTCCATTCCATTCCATTCCATTCCATTCCATTCCATTCCATGGAATTCCATTCCATTCCATTCCATTCCATTCCATTCCATTCCATTGAATTCCATTCCATTCCATTCCATTCCATTCCATTCCATTGAATTCCATTCCGTTCCATTCCATTCCATTGAATTCCATTCCATTCCATTCCATTCCATTCCATTCCATTCCATTCCATTCCATTCCATTGAATTCCATTCCATTCCATTCCATTCCATTCCATTCCATTCCATTCCATCCCATTCCATTCCATTCCATTCCATTCCGTTCTACTAGGGTTGATTCCATTCTATTCCATTCCATTCCATTCGATCCCATTTGATTCCATTCGATTCCATTCAATTCCATTCGATTCCATTCCATTCCACTCCATTCCATTCCATTGAATTCCATTCCATTCCATTCCATTCCACTCCATTCCATTCCATTCCATTCCATTCCATTCCATTGAATTCCATTCCATTCCATTCCATTCCATTCCATTGAATTCCATTCCATTCCATTCCATTCCATTGAATTCCATTCCATTCCATTCCATTCCATTCCATTCCATTCCATTCCATTCCATTCCATTCCATTCTACTGGTGTCCATTCCATTCCATTCCATTCCATTCCTTTCCATTCCTTTCCATTCCATTGCTTTCCATTGCATTCCATTCCATTCCATTCCATTCCATTCCATTCCATTCCACTCCACTCCACTCCACTCCACTCCATTCCACTCCACTCCACTCCGGTACATTCCATTCCATTCCATTCCATTCCATTCCTTTCCATTCCGTGCTTCTCGGGTACATTCCGTTCCGTTCCATTCCATTCCATTCCATTCCATTCCGTTCCAGTGCACTCTACTCCACTCCACTCCACTCCACTCCACTCCGGTACATTCCATTCCATTCCATTCCATTCCATTCCATTCCATTTCCATTCCCATTCCATTTCCATTCCCGTTCCATTTCTATTCCCGTTTCTTTTCCATTCCCGTTCCATTTCCATTCCAGTTCCATTACCATTCCCGTTCCATTTCCATTCCCGATCCATTTCCATTCCCGTTCCATTTCCATTCCCGTTCCATTTCCATTCCCGTTCCGTTACCATTCCCGTTCCATTTCCGTTCCCGTTCCGTTTCCGTTCCCGTTCCATTTCCGTTCTCGTTCCGTTTCCGTTCCCGTTCCATTTCCATTCCCGTTCCATTTCCGTTCCCGTTCCATTTCCATTCCCGTTCCATTTCCATTCCCTTTCCATTTCCATTTCATTCCATTCCGTTCTGCTCGGGTACATTCCATTCCATTCCATTGCATTCCATTCCGTTCTGCTCCTGTCCATTCCATTCCATTCCAATCCGTTCCATTCCGTTCTACTCGGGTAGATTCCATTCCATTCCATTCCATTCCATTCCATTCCATTCCATTCCATTCCATTCCATTCCATTCCATTCAACTGGTGTCCATTCCATTCCATTCCATTCCATTCCATTCCATTCCATTCCATTCCATTGCATTCCATTCCATTCCATTCCATTCCATTCCGTTCCGTTCTACTCGGTTACATTCCATTCAATTCCATTCCATTCCGTTCTACTCGGGTAGATTCCATTCCATTCCATTCCATTCCTTTCCATTCCATTGCATTCCATTGCATTGCATTGCACTCAATTCCATTCCATTCCATTCCATTCCATTCCATTCCATTCCATTCCATTCCATTCCGTTCCGTTCAACTCGGTTACAATCCATTCAATTACATTCCATTCCGTTCTACTCGGTTACATTCCATTCCATTCCATTCCATTCCATTCCAATCCATTCCATTCCATTCCATTCCGTTCTACTCGGGTACATTCCGTTCCATTCCATTCCATTCCATTCCATTCCATTCCATTCCATTCCTTTCCGTTCTACTTTGGTACATTCCATTCCATTCCATTCCAATCCATTCCATTCCATTCCATTCCATTCCGTTCTACTCAGGTTGATTCCATTCAATTCCATTCCATTCCATTCCATTCCTTTCCATTCCATTCCATTCCATTTCCATTCCCATTCCATTTCCATTCCCGTTCCATTTCCATTCCCGTTTCTTTTCCATTCCCGTTCCATTTCCATTCCAGTTCCATTACCATTCCCGTTCCATTTCCATTCCCGATCCATTTCCATTCCCGTTCCTTTTCCATTCCCGTTCCATTTCCATTCCCGTTCTGTTACCATTCCCGTTCCATTTCCGTTCCCGTTCCGTTTCCTTTCCCGTTCCATTTCCGTTCTCGTTCCGTTTCCGTTCCCGTTCCATTTCCATTCCCTTTCCATTTCCATTTCATTCCATTCCGTTCTGCTAGGGTACATTCCATTCCATTCCATTGCATTCCATTCCGTTCTGCTCCTGTCCATTCCATTCCATTCCATTCCGTTCCATTCCGTTCTACTCGGGTAGATTCCATTCCATTCCATTCCATTCCATTCCATTCCATTCCATTCCATTCTACTGGTGTCCATTCCATTCCATTCCATTCCATTCCATTCCATTCCATTCCATTCCATTCCATTCCATTGCATTCCATTCCATTCCATTCCATTCCATTCTGTTCCGTTCTACTCGGTTACATTCCATTCAATTCAATTCCATTCCGTTCTACTCGGGTAGATTCCATTCCATTCCATTCCATTCCTTTCCATTCCATTGCATTCCATTGCATTGCATTGCACTCAATTCCATTCCATTCCATTCCATTCCATTCCATTCCATTCCATTCCATTCCATTCCGTTCCGTTCAACTCGGTTACATTCCATTCAATTACATTCCATTCCGTTCTACTCGGTTACATTCCATTCCATTCCATTCCATTCCATTCCAATCCATTCCATTCCATTCCATTCCGTTCTACTCGGGTACGTTCCATTCCATTCCATTCCATTCCATTCCATTCCATTCCATTCCATTCCATTCCATTCCGTTCTACTTTGGTACATTCCATTCCATTCCATTCCATTCCATTCCATTCCATTCCATTCCATTCCATTCCATTACATTCCATTCCATTCCATTCCGTTCTACTCGGGTTGATTCCATTCTATTCCATTCCATTCCATTCCATTCCATTCCATTCCATTCCATTCCATTCCATTCCATTCCATGGAATTCCATTCCATTCCATTCCATTCCATTCCATTCCATTCCATTGAATTCCATTCCATTCCATTCCATTCCATTCCATTGAATTCCATTCCGTTCCATTCCATTCCATTGAATTCCATTCAATTCCATTCCATTCCATTCCATTCCATTCCATTGAATTCCATTCCATTCCATTCCATTCCATTCCATTCCATTCCATTCCATTCTACTGGTGTCCATTCCATTCCATTCCTTTCCATTCCATTCCATTCCATTCCATTCCTTTCCATTCCATTGCATTCCATTGCATTCCATTCCATTCCATTCCATTCCATTCCATTCCATTCCACTCCACTCCACTCCACTCCACTCCATTCCACTCCACTCCACTCCGGTACATTCCATTCCATTCCATTCCATTCCATTCCATTCCATTCCATTCCATTCCGTGCTTCTCGGGTACATTCCGTTCCGTTCCATTCCATTCCATTCCATTCCATTCCGTTCCAGTGCACTCTACTGCACTCCACTCCACTCCACTCCACTCCGGTACATTCCATTCCATTCCATTCCATTCCATTCCATTCCATTTCCATTCCCATTCCATTTCCATTCCCGTTCCATTTCCATTCCCGTTTCTTTTCCATTCCCGTTCCATTTCCATTCCAGTTCCATTACCATTCCCGTTCCATTTCCATTCCCGATCCATTTCCATTCCCGTTCCATTTCCATTCCCGTTCCATTTCCATTCCCGTTCCATTACCATTCCCGTTCCATTTCCTTTCCCGTTCCGTTTCCGTTCCCGTTCCATTTCCGTTCTCGTTCCGTTTCCATTCCCGTTCCATTTCCATTCCCGTTCCATTTCCGTTCCCGTTCCATTTCCATTCCCGTTCCATTTCCATTCCCTTTCCATTTCCATTTCATTCCATTCCGTTCTGCTCGGGTACATTCCATTCCATTCCATTGCATTCCATTCCGTTCTGCTCCTGTCCATTCCATTCCATTCCAATCCGTTCCATTCCGTTCTACTCGGGTAGATTCCATTCCATTCCATTCCATTCCATTCCATTCCATTCCATTCCATTCCATTCTACTGGTGTCCATTCCATTCCATTCCATTCCATTCCATTCCATTCCATTCCATTCCATTGCATTCCATTCCATTCCATTCCATTCCGTTCCGTTCTACTCGGTTACATTCCATTCAATTCCATTCCATTCCGTTCTACTCGGGTAGATTCCATTCCATTCCATTCCATTCCTTTCCATTCCATTGCATTCCATTGCATTGCATTGCACTCAATTCCATTCCATTCCATTCCATTCCATTCCATTCCATTCCATTCCATTCCATTCCATTCCGTTCCGTTCAACTCGGTTACATTCCATTCAATTACATTCCATTCCGTTCTACTCGGTTACATTCCATTCCATTCCATTCCATTCCATTCCAATCCATTCCATTCCATTCCATTCCGTTCTACTCGGGTACATTCCGTTCCATTCCATTCCATTCCATTCCATTCCATTCCATTCCTTTCCGTTCTACTTTGGTACATTCCATTCCATTCCATTCCATTCCATTCCATTCCATTCCATTCCATTCCATTCCATTCCATTCCATTCCGTTCTACTCAGGTTGATTCCATTCTATTCCATTCCATTCCATTCCATTCCATTCCATTCCATTCCATTCGATTCCATTCCTTTCCATTCCATTGAATTCCATTCCATTCCATTCCATTCCATTCCATTCCATTCCATTGAATTCCATTCCATTCCATTCCATTCCATTCCATTCCATCCCATTCCATTCCATTCCATTCCATTCCGTTCTACTCGGGTTGATTCCATTCTATTCCATTCCATTCCATTCGATCCCATTTGATTCCATTCGATTCCATTCAATTCCATTCGATTCCATTCCATTCCACTCCATTCCATTCCATTGAATTCCATTCCATTCCATTCCATTCCATTCCATTCCATGGAATTCCATTCCATTCCATTCCATTCCATTCCATTCCATAGAATTCCATTCCATTCCATTCCATACCACTGAATTCCGTTCCATTCCATTCCATTCCGTTCCGTTCCGTTCCGTTGCGTTCCGTTGCGTTCCGTTCCGTTCCGTTGTGTTCCGTTCCGTTCTACTCGGGTTGATTCCATTCTATTCCATTCCATTCCAATCCATTCCGTTCCATTCCATTGAATTCCATTCCATTCCATTCCATTCCATTCCATTCCATTCCATTCCATTCCATTCCATGGAATTCCGTTCCATTCCATTCCATTCCGTTCCGTTCCGTCCCGTTCCGTTCCGTTCCGTTCCGTTGCGTTCCGTTCCGTTCTACTCTGGTTGATTCCATTCTATTCCATTCCATTCCGTTCGATTCCATTCGATTCCATTCGATTCCACTCCATTCCATTCCATAGAATTCCATTCCATTCCATTCCATTCCATTGAATTCCATTCCATTCCATTCCATTCCATTGAATTCCATTCCATTCCATTCCATTCCATTCCATTCCATTCCATTCCATTCCATTCCATTCTACTGTTGTCCATTCCATTCCATTCCATTCCATTCCATTCCATTCCATTCCATTCCATTCCTTTCCATTCCATTGCATTCCATTGCATTCCATTCCATTCCATTCCATTCCATTCCATTCCATTCCATTCCACTCCACTCCACTCCACTCCACTCCATTCCACTCCACTCCACTCCGGTACATTCCATTCCATTCCATTCCATTCCATTCCATTCCATTCCATTCCGTGCTTCTCGGGTACATTCCGTTCCGTTCCATTCCATTCCATTCCATTCCATTCCGTTCCAGTGCACTCTACTCCACTCCACTCCACTCCACTCCACTCCGGTACATTCCATTCCATTCCATTCCATTCCATTCCATTCCATTTCCATTCCCATTCCATTTCCATTCCCGTTCCATTTCCATTCCCGTTTCTTTTCCATTCCCGTTCCATTTCCATTCCAGTTCCATTACCATTCCCGTTCCATTTCCATTCCCGATCCATTTCCATTCCCGTTCCTTTTCCATTCCCGTTCCATTTCCATTCCCGTTCCGTTACCATTCCCGTTCCATTTCCGTTCCCGTTCCGTTTCCGTTCCCGTTCCATTTCCGTTCTCGTTCCGTTTCCGTTCCCGTTCCATTTCCCTTCCCGTTCCATTTCCGTTCCCGTTCCATTTCCGTTCCCGTTCCATTTCCATTCCCTTTCCATTTCCATTTCATTCCATTCCGTTCTGCTCGGGTACATTCCATTCCATTCCATTGCATTCCATTCCGTTCTGCTCCTGTCCATTCCATTCCATTCCATTCCGTTCCATTCCGTTCTACTCGGGTAGATTCCATTCCATTCCATTCCATTCCATTCCATTCCATTCCATTCCATGGAATTCCATTCCATTCCATTCCATTCCATTCCATTCCATAGAATTCCATTCCATTCCATTCCATTCCATTGAATTCCGTTCCATTCCATTCCATTCCGTTCCGTTCCGTTCCGTTCCGTTGCATTCCGTTCCGTTCCGTTGTGTTCCGTTCCGTTCTACTCGGGTTGATTCCATTCTATTCCATTCCATTCCAATCCGTTCCATTGAATTCTATTCCATTCCATTCCATTCCATGGAATTCCGTTCCATTCCATTCCATTCCGTTCCGTTCCGTCCCGTTCCGTTCCGTTCCGTTGCGTTCCGTTCCGTTCTACTCGGGTTGATTCCATTCTATTCCATTCCATTCCATTCGATTCCATTCGATTCCATTCGATTCCACTCCATTCCATTCCATAGAATTCCATTCCATTCCATTCCATTCCATTGAATTCCATTCCATTCCATTCCATTCCATAGAATTCCATTCCATTCCATTCCATTCCATAGAATTCCATTCCATTCCATTCCATTCCATTCCATTCCATTCCATTCCATTCCATTCCATTCCATTCTACTGGTGTCCATTCCATTCCATTCCATTCCATTCCATTCCATTCCATTCCTTTCCATTCCATTGCATTCCATTGCATTCCATTCCATTCCATTCCATTCCATTCCACTCCACTCCACTCCACTCCACTCCATTCCACTCCACTCCACTCCGGTACATTCCATTCCATTCCATTCCATTCCATTCCATTCCATTCCATTCCGTGCTTCTCAGGTACATTCCATTCCGTTCCATTCCATTCCATTCCATTCCATTCCATTCCATACCGTTCCAGTGCACTCTACTCCACTCCACTCCACTCCACTCCACTCCGGTACATTCCATTGCATTCCATTCCATTCCATTCCATTCCATTCCATTTCCATTCCCATTCCATTTCCATTCCCGTTCCATTTCCATTCCCGTTTCTTTTCCATTACCGTTCCATTTCCATTCCAGTTCCATTACCATTCCCGTTCCATTTCCATTCCCGATCCATTTCCATTCCCGTTCCATTTCCATTCCCGTTCCATTTCCATTCCCGTTCCGTTACCATTCCCGTTCCATTTCCGTTCCCGTTCCGTTTCCATTCCCGTTCCATTTCCATTCTCGTTCCGTTTCCGTTCCCGTTCCATTTCCATTCCCGTTCCATTTCCGTTCCCGTTCCATTTCCATTCCCGTTCCATTTCCATTCCCTTTCCATTTCCATTTCATTCCATTCCGTTCTGCTCGGGTACATTCCATTCCATTCCATTGCATTCCATTCCGTTCTGCTCCTGTCCATTCCATTCCATTCCATTCCGTTCCATTCCGTTCTACTCGGGTAGATTCCATTCCATTCCATTCCATTCCATTCCATTCCATTCCATTCCATTCCATTCCATTCTACTGGTGTCCATTCCATTCCATTCCATTCCATTCCATTCCATTCCATTCCATTGCATTCCATTCCATTCCATTCCATTCCGTTCCGTTCTACTCGGTTACATTCCATTCAATTACATTCCATTCCGTTCTACTCGATTACATTCCATTCCATTCCATTCCATTCCATTCCAATCCATTCCATTCCATTCCATTCCGTTCTACTCGTGTATATTCCATTCCATTCCATTCCATTCCATTCCATTCCATTCCATTCCATTCCATTCCATTCCATTCCGTTCCGTTCTACTTTGGTACATTCCATTCCATTCCATTCCATTCCATTCCATTCCATTCCATTCCATTCCATTCCATTCCATTCCGTTCTACTCAGGTTGATTCCATTCTATTCCATTCCATTCCATTCCATTCCATTCCATTCCATTCCATTCGATTCCATTCCATTCCATTCCATAGAATTCCATTCCATTCCATTCCATTCCATGGAATTCCATTCCATTCCATTCCATTCCATTCCATTCCATTCCATTGAATTCCATTCCGTTCCATTCCATTCCATGGAATTCCATTCCATTCCATTCCATTCCATTCCATTCCATTCCATTCCATTGAATTCCATTCCATTCCATTCCATTCCATTCCATTCCATCCCATTCCATTCCATTCCATTCCATTCCATTCTACTCGGGTTGATTCCATTCTATTCCATTCCATTCCATTCGATCCCATTTGATTCCATTCGATTCCATTCAATTCCATTCGATTCCATTCCATTCCATTCCATTCCATTCCATTGAATTCCGTTCCATTCCATTCCGTTCCGTTCCGTTCCGTTCCGTTCCGTTGCGTTCCGTTCCGTTCCGTTGTGTTCCGTTCCGTTCTACTCGGGTTGATTCCATTCTATTCCATTCCATTCCAATCCATTCCATTCCATTCCAGTGAATTCCATTCCATTCCATTCCATTCCATTCCATTCCATTCCATTGAATTCCATTCCATTCCATTCCATTCCATTCCATTCCATTCCATTGAATTCCATTCCATTCCATGGAATTCCATGGAATTCCGTTCCATTCCATTCCATTCCGTTCCGTTCCGTCCCGTTCCGTTCCGTTCCGTTCCGTTGCGTTCCGCTCCGTTCTACTCGGGTTGATTCCATTCTATTCCATTCCATTCCATACGATTCCATTCGATTCCATTCGATTCCACTCCATTCCATTCCATAGAATTCCATTCCATTCCATTCCATTCCATTGAATTCCATTCCATTCCATTCCATTCCATTGAATTCCATTCCATTCCATTCCATTCCATTCCATTCCATTCAATTCCATTCGATTCCATTCCATTCCACTCCATTCCATTCCATTCCACTCCATTCCATTCCATTGAATTCCATTCCATTCCATTCCATTCCATTCCATTCCATTCCATGGAATTCCATTCCATTGAATTCCATTCCATTCCATTCCATTCCATTCCAGTGCACTCTACTCCACTCCACTCCACTCCACTCCACTCCACTCCGGTACATTCCATTCCATTCCATTCAATTCCATTCGATTCCATTCCATTCCACTCCATTCCATTCCATTGAATTCCATTCCATTCCATTCCATTCCATTCCATTCCATTCCATTCCATGGAATTCCTTTCCATTCCATTCCATTCCATTCCATTCCATTCCATTCCATTCCATTCCATTCCATTCCATTCCACTCCACACCACTCCACTCCACTCCATTCCACTCCACTCCACTCCGGTACATTCCATTCAATTCCATTCCATTCCATTCCATTCCATTCCGTGCTTCTCAGGTACATTCCGTTCCGTTCCATTCCATTCCATTCCATTCCATTCCGTTCCAGTGCACTCTACTCCACTCCACTCCACTCCACTCCGGTACATTCCATTCCATTCCATTCCATTCCATTCCATTCCATTTCCATTCCCATTCCATTTCCATTCCCGTTCCATTTCCATTCCCGTTTCTTTTCCATTCCCGTTCCATTTCCATTCCCGTTCCATTACCATTCCCGTTCCATTTCCATTCCCGATCCATTTCCATTCCCGTTCCTTTTCCATTCCCGTTCCATTTCCATTCCCGTTCCGTTACCATTCCCGTTCCATTTCCGTTCCCGTTCCGTTTCCGTTCCCGTTCCATTTCCGTTCTCGTTCCGTTTCCGTTCCCGTTCCATTTCCATTCCCGTTCCATTTCCGTTCCCGTTCCATTTCCATTCCCGTTCCATTTCCATTCCCTTTCCATTTCCATTTCATTCCATTCCGTTCTGCTCGGGTACATTCCATTCCATTCCATTGCATTCCATTCCGTTCTGCTCCTGTCCATTCCATTCTATTCCATTCCGTTCCATTCCGTTCTACTCGGGTAGATTCCATTCCATTCCATTCCATTCCATTCCATTCCATTCCATTCCATGGAATTCCATGGAATTCCATTCCATTCCATTCCATTCCATTCCATAGAATTCCATTCCATTCCATTCCATTCCATTGAATTCCGTTCCATTCCATTCCATTCCGTTCCGTTCCGTTCCGTTCCGTTCCGTTGCATTCCGTTCCGTTCCGTTGTGTTCCGTTCCGTTCTACTCGGGTTGATTCCATTCTATTCCATTCCATTCCAATCCATTCCATTGAATTCCATTCCATTCCATTCCATTCCATGGAATTCCGTTCCATTCCATTCCATTCCGTACCGTTCCGTCCCGTTCCGTTCCGTTCCGTTCCGTTGCGTTCCGTTCCGTTCTACTCGGGTTGATTCCATTCTATTCCATTCCATTCCATTCGATTCCATTCGATTCCATTCGATTCCACTCCATTCCATTCCATAGAATTCCATTCCATTCCATTCCATTCCATTGAATTCCATTCCATTCCATTCCATTCCATAGAATTCAATCCCATTCCATTCCATTCCATAGAATTCCATTCCATTCCATTCCATTCCATTCCATTCCATTCCATTCCATTGAATTCCATTCCATTCCATTCCATTCCATTCCATTCCATTCCATTCCATTCCATTCCATTCCATTCCATGGAATTCCGTTCCATTCCATTCCATTCCGTTCCGTTCCGTCCCGTTCCGTTCCGTTCCGTTCCGTTGCGTTCCGTTCCGTTCTACTCGGGTTGATTCCATTCTATTCCATTCCATTCCATTCCATTCCATTCGATTCCATTCGATTCCACTCCATTCCATTCCATAGAATTCCATTCCATTCCATTCCATTCCATTGAATTCCATTCCATTCCATTCCATTCCATAGAATTCCATTCCATTCCATTCCATTCCATTGAATTCCATTCCATTGAATTCCATTCCATTCCATTCCATTCCATTCCATTCCATTGCATTCCATTCCATTCCATTCCATTCCATTCCATTCCATTCCACTCCACTCCACTCCACTCCACTCCATTCCACTCCACTCCACTCCGGTACATTCCATTCCATTCCATTCCATTCCATTCCATTCCATTCCATTCCATTCCATTCCGTGCTTCTCGGGTACATTCCGTTCCGTTCCATTCCATTCCATTCCGTTCCAGTGCACTCTACTCCACTCCACTCCACTCCACTCCACTCCGGTACATTCCATTCCATTCCATTCCATTCCATTCCATTCCATTTCCATTCCCATTCCATTTCCATTCCCGTTCCATTTCCATTCCCGTTTCTTTTCCATTCCCGTTCCATTTCCATTCCAGTTCCATTACCATTCCCGTTCCATTTCCATTCCCGATCCATTTCCATTCCCGTTCCTTTTCCATTCCCGTTCCATTTCCATTCCCGTTCCGTTACCATTCCCGTTCCATTTCCGTTCCCGTTCCGTTTCCGTTCCCGTTCCATTTCCGTTCTCGTTCCGTTTCCGTTCCCGTTCCATTTCCATTCCCGTTCCATTTCCGTTCCCGTTCCATTTCCATTCCCGTTCCATTTCCATTCCCTTTCCATTTCCATTTCATTCCATTCCGTTCTGCTCGGGTACATTCCATTCCATTCCATTGCATTCCATTCCGTTCTGCTCCTGTCCATTCCATTCCATTCCATTCCGTTCCATTCCGTTCTACTCGGGTAGATTCCATTCCATTCCATTCCATTCCATTCCATTCCATTCCATTCCATGGAATTCCATTCCATTCCATTCCATTCCATTCCATTCCATGGAATTCCATTCCATTCCTTTCCATTCCATTCCATTCCATAGAATTCCATTCCATTCCATTCCATTCCATTGAATTCCGTTCCATTCCATTCCATTCCGTTCCGTTCCGTTCCGTTCCGTTCCGTTGCGTTCCGTTCCGTTGCGTTGTGTTCCGTTCCGTTCTACTCGGGTTGATTCCATTCTATTCCATTCCATTCCAATCCATTCCATTGAATTCCATTCCATTCCATTCCATTCCATGGAATTCCGTTCCATTCCATTCCATTCCGTTCCGTTCCGTCCCGTTCCGTTCCGTTCCGTTCCGTTGCGTTCCGTTCCGTTCTACTCGGGTTGATTTCATTCTATTCCATTCCATTCCATTCGATTCCATTCGATTCCATTCGATTCCACTCCATTCCATTCCATAGAATTCCATTCCATTCCTTTCCATTCCATTGAATTCCATTCCATTCCATTCCATTCCATTGAATTCCATTCCATTCCATTCCATTCCATTGAATTCCATTCCATTCCATTCCATTCCATTCCATTCCATTCCATTCCATTCCATTCTACTGGTGTCCATTCCATTCCATTCCATTCCATTCCATTCCATTCCATTCCTTTCCATTCCATTGCATTCCATTGCATTCCATTCCATTCCATTCCATTCCATTCCATTCCATTCCATTCCATTCCATTCCATTCCATTCCATTCCATTCCTTTCCATTCCATTGCATTCCATTGCATTCCATTCCATTCCATTCCATTCCATTCCATTCCATTCCACTCCACTCCACTCCACTCCACTCCATTCCACTCCACTCCACTCCGGTACATTCCATTCCATTCCATTCCATTCCATTCCATTCCATTCCATTCCGTGCTTCTCGGGTACATTCCGTTCCGTTCCATTCCATTCCATTCCGTTCCAGTGCACTCTACTCCACTCCACTCCACTCCACTCCACTCCGGTACATTCCATTCCATTCCATTCCATTCCATTCCATTTCCATTCCCATTCCATTTCCATTCCCGTTCCATTTCCATTCCCGTTTCTTTTCCATTCCCGTTCCATTTCCATTCCAGTTCCATTACCATTCCCGTTCCATTTCCATTCCCGATCCATTTCCATTCCCGTTCCTTTTCCATTCCCGTTCCATTTCCATTCCCGTTCCGTTACCATTCCCGTTCCATTTCCGTTCCCGTTCCGTTTCCGTTCCCGTTCCATTTCCGTTCTCGTTCCGTTTCCGTTCCCGTTCCATTTCCATTCCCGTTCCATTTCCGTTCCCGTTCCATTTCCATTCCCGTTCCATTTCCATTCCCTTTCCATTTCCATTTCATTCCATTCCGTTCTGCTCGGGTACATTCCATTCCATTCCATTGCATTCCATTCCGTTCTGCTCCTGTCCATTCCATTCCATTCCATTCCGTTCCATTCCGTTCTACTCGGTTAGATTCCATTCCATTCCATTCCATTCCATTCCATTCCATTCCATTCCATGGAATTCCATGGAATTCCATTCCATTCCATTCCATTCCATTCCATTCCATTCCATGGAATTCCATTCCATTCCATTCCATTCCATTCCATTCCATAGAATTCCATTCCATTCCATTCCATTCCATTGAATTCCGTTCCATTCCATTCCATTCCGTTCCGTTCCCTTCCGTTCCGTTCCGTTGCGTTCCGTTCCGTTGCGTTGTGTTCCGTTCCGTTCTACTCGGGTTGATTCCATTCTATTCCATTCCATTCTAATCCATTCCATTGAATTCCATTCCATTCCATTCCATTCCATGGAATTCCGTTCCATTCCATTCCATTCCATTCCGTTCCGTCCCGTTCCGTTCCGTTCCATTCCGTTGCGTTCCGTTCCGTTCTACTCGGGTTGATTCCATTCTATTCCATTCCATTCCATTCGATTCCATTCGATTCCATTCGATTCCACTCCATTCCATTCCATAGAATTCCATTCCATTCCATTCCATTCCATTGAATTCCATTCCATTCCATTCCATTCCATTGAATTCCATTCCATTCCATTCCATTCCATTGAATTCCATTCCATTCCATTCCATTCCATTCCATTCCATTCCATTCCATTCCATTCCATTCCATTCCATTCCATTCTACTGGTGTCCATTCCATTCCATTCCATTCCATTCCATTCCATTCCATTCCATTCCTTTCCATTCCATTGCATTCCATTGCATTCCATTCCATTCCATTCCATTCCATTCCATTCCTTTCCATTCCATGGAATTCCGTTCCATTCCATTCCATTCCGTTCCGTTCCGTCCCGTTCCGTTCCGTTCCGTTCCGTTGCGTTCCGTTCCGTTCTACTCGGGTTGATTCCATTCTATTCCATTCCATTCCATTCCATTCCATTCGATTCCATTCGATTCCACTCCATTCCATTCCATAGAATTCCATTCCATTCCATTCCATTCCATTGAATTCCATTCCATTCCATTCCATTCCATAGAATTCCATTCCATTCCATTCCATTCCATTGAATTCCATTCCATTCCATTCCATTCCATTGAATTCCATTCCATTCCATTCCATTCCATTGAATTCCATTCCATTCCATTCCATAGAATTCCATTGAATTCCATTCCATTCCATGGAATTCCATTCCATTCCATTCCATTCCATTCCATTCCATTCCATTCCATTCTACTGGTGTCCATTCCATTCCATTCCATTCCATTCCATTCCATTCCATTCCTTTCCATTCCATTGCATTCCATTGCATTCCATTCCATTCCATTCCATTCCATTCCATTCCATTCCACTCCACTCCACTCCACTCCACTCCATTCCACTCCACTCCACTCCGGTACATTCCATTCCATTCCATTCCATTCCATTCCATTCCATTCCATTCCATTCCGTGCTTCTCGGGTACATTCCGTTCCGTTCCATTGCATTCCATTCCATTCCATTCCGTTCCAGTGCACTCTACTCCACTCCACTCCACTCCACTCCACTCCGGTACATTCCATTCCATTCCATTCCATTCCATTCCATTCCATTTCCATTCCCATTCCATTTCCATTCCCGTTCCATTTCCATTCCCGTTTCTTTTCCATTCCCGTTCCATTTCCATTCCAGTTCCATTACCATTCCCGTTCCATTTCCATTCCCGATCCATTTCCATTCCCGTTCCTTTTCCATTCCCGTTCCATTTCCATTCCCATTCCGTTACCATTCCCGTTCCATTTCCGTTCCCGTTCCGTTTCCGTTCCCGTTCCATTTCCGTTCCCGTTCCGTTTCCGTTCTCGTTCCGTTTCCGTTCCCGTTCCATTTCCGTTCCCGTTCCATTTCCGTTCCCGTTCCATTTCCATTCCCGTTCCATTTCCATTCCCTTTCCATTTCCATTTCATTCCATTCCGTTCTGCTCGGGTACCTTCCATTCCATTCCATTGCATTCCATTCCGTTCTGCTCCTGTCCATTCCATTCCATTCCATTCCGTTCCATTCCGTTCTACTCGGGTAGATTCCATTCCATTCCATTCCATTCCATTCCATTCCATTCCATTCCATTCCATTCTACTGGTGTCCATTCCATTCCATTCCATTCCATTCCATTCCATTCCATTCCATTGCATTCCATTCCATTCCATTCCATTCCATTCCGTTCCGTTCTACTCGGTTACATTCCATTCAATTCCATTCCATTCCGTTCTACTCGGGTAGATTCCATTCCATTCCATTCCATTCCTTTCCATTCCATTGCATTCCATTGCATTGCATTGCACTCAATTCCATTCCATTCCATTCCATTCCATTCCATTCCATTCCATTCCATTCCGTTCCGTTCAACTCGGTTACATTCCATTCAATTACATTCCATTCCGTTCTACTCGGTTACATTCCATTCCATTCCATTCCATTCCATTCCAATCCATTCCATTCCATTCCATTCCGTTCTACTTTGGTACATTCCATTCCATTCCATTCCATTCCATTACATTACATTACATTACATTACATTCCATTCCATTCCGTTCTACTCGGGTTGATTCCATTCTATTCCATTCCATTCCATTCAATTCCATTCCATTCCATTCCATTCCATTCCATTCCATGGAATTCCATTCCATTCCATTCCATTCCATTCCATTCCATTCCATTCCATTCCATTGAATTCCATTCCATTCCATTCCATTCCATTCCATTGAATTCCATTCCGTTCCATTCCATTCCATTGAATTCCATTCCATTCCATTCCATTCCATTCCATTCCATTCCATTCCATTCCATTCCATTCCATTCCATTGAATTCCATTCCATTCCATTCCATTCCATTCCATTCCATTCCATCCCATTCCATTCCATTCCATTCCATTCCGTTCTACTCGGGTTGATTCCATTCTATTCCATTCCATTCCATTCGATCCCATTTGATTCCATTCGATTCCATTCAATTCCATTCGATTCCATTCCATTCCACTCCATTCCATTCCATTGAATTCCATTCCGTTCCATTCCATTCCATTCCATTCCATTCCATTCCATTCCATTGAATTCCATTCCATTCCATTCCATTCCATTCCATTGAATTCCATTCCATTCCATTCCATTCCATTGAATTCCATTCCATTCCATTCCATTCCATTCCATTCCATTCCATTCTACTGGTGTCCATTCCATTCCATTCCATTCCATTCCATTCCATTCCATTCCTTTCCATTCCATTGCATTCCATTGCATTCCATTCCATTCCATTCCATTCCATTCCATTCCATTCCACTCCACTCCACTCCACTCCACTCCATTCCACTCCACTCCACTCCGGTACATTCCATTCCATTCCATTCCATAGAATTCCATTCCATTCCATTCCATTCCATTCCATTGAATTCCATTCCATTCCATTCCATTCCATTCCATTCCATTCCATTGAATTCCATTCCATTCCATAGAATTCCATTCCATTCCATTCCATTCCATTGAATTCCGTTCCTTTCCATTCCATTCCATTCCGTTCCTTTCCGTTCCGTTCCGTTCCGTTCCGTTGCGTTCCGTTCCGTTCCGTTGCGTTCCGTTCCGTTCTACTCGGGTTGATTCCATTCTATTCCATTCCATTCCATTCCATTCCATTCCATTCCATTCCATTCCATTCCATTGAATTCCGTTCCATTCCATTCCATTCCCTTCCGTTCCGTCCCGTTCCTTTCCGTTCCGTTCCGTTGCGTGCCGTTCCGTTCTACTCTGGTTGATTCCATTCTATTCCATTCCATTCCATTCGATTCCATTCGATTCCAATCGATTCCATTCGATTGCATTCGATTCCATTCGTTGCCATTCCATTCCATTCCATTGAATTCCATTCCGTTCCATTCCATTCCATTCCATTCCATTGAATTCCATTCCATTCCATTCCATTCCTTTCCATTCCATAGAATTCCATTCCATTCCATTCCATTCCATTCCATTCCATTCCATTCCATTGAATTCCGTTCCATTCCATTCCATTCCATTCCATTCCATTCCATAGAATTCCGTTCCATTCCATTCCATTCCATTCCATTCCATTCCATAGAATTCCATTCCATTCCGTTCCATTCCATTCCATTCCATAGAATTCCATTCCATTCCATTCCATTGAATTCCATTCCATTCCATTCCATTCCATTCCATTCCATTCCATTGAATTCCATTCCATTCCATAGAATTCCATTCCATTCCATTCCATTCCATTGAATTCCGTTCCTTTCCATTCCATTCCATTCCGTTCCTTTCCGTTCCGTTCCGTTCCGTTCCGTTGCGTTCCGTTCCGTTCCGTTGCGTTCCGTTCCGTTCTACTCGGGTTGATTCCATTCTATTCCATTCCATTCCATTCCATTCCATTCCATTCCATTCCATTCCATTCCATTGAATTCCGTTCCATTCCATTCCATTCCCTTCCGTTCCGTCCCGTTCCTTTCCGTTCCGTTCCGTTGCGTGCCGTTCCGTTCTACTCTGGTTGATTCCATTCTATTCCATTCCATTCCATTCGATTCCATTCGATTCCAATCGATTCCATTCGATTGCATTCGATTCCATTCGTTGCCATTCCATTCCATTCCATTGAATTCCATTCCGTTCCATTCCATTCCATTCCATTCCATTGAATTCCATTCCATTCCATTCCATTCCTTTCCATTCCATAGAATTCCATTCCATTCCATTCCATTCCATTCCATTCCATTCCATTCCATTGAATTCCGTTCCATTCCATTCCATTCCATTCCATTCCATTCCATAGAATTCCGTTCCATTCCATTCCATTCCATTCCATTCCATTCCATAGAATTCCATTCCATTCCGTTCCATTCCATTCCATTCCATAGAATTCCATTCCATTCCATTCCATTCCATTCCATTTCATTGAATTCCATTCCATTCCATTCCATTCCATTCCATTCCATTCCATTCCATAGAATTCCATTCCATTCAATTCCATTCCATTGAATTCCGTTCCATTCCATTCCATTCCGTTCCGTTCCATTCCGTTCCGTTCCGTTGCGTTCCGTTCCGTTCCGTTGTGTTCCGTTCCGTTCTACTCGGGTTGATTCCATTCTATTCCATTCCATTCCAATCCATTCCATTCCATTCCATTGAATTCCATTCCATTCCATTCCATTCCATTCCATTCCATTCCATGGAATTCCATTCCATTCCATTCTATGGAATTCCGTTGCATTTCATTCCATTCCGTTCCTTTCCATCCCGTTCCGTTCCGTTCCGTTCCGTTGCGTTCCGTTCCGTTCTACTCGGGTTGATTCCATTCTATTCCATTCCATTCCATTCGATTCCATTCGATTCCATTCGATTACACTCCATTCCATTCCATAGAATTCCATTCCATTCCATTCCATTCCATTGAATTCCATTCCATTCCATTCCATAGAATTCCATTGAATTCCATTCCATTCCATTGAATTCCATTCCATTCCATTCCATTCCATTCCATTCCATTCCATTCCATTCTACTGGTGTCCATTCCATTCCATTCCATTCCATTCCATTCCATTCCATTCTACTGGTGTCCATTCCATTCCATTCCATTCCATTCCATTCCATTCCATTCCTTTCCATTCCATTGCATTCCATTGCATTCCATTCCATTCCATTCCATTCCATTCCACTCCACTCCACTCCACTCCACTCCATTCCACTCCACTCCACTCCGGTACATTCCATTCCATTCCATTCCATAGAATTCCATTCCATTCCATTCCATTCCATTCCATTGAATTCCATTCCATTCCATTCCATTCCATTCCATTCCATTCCATTGAATTCCATTCCATTCCATAGAATTCCATTCCATTCCATTCCATTCCATTGAATTCCGTTCCTTTCCATTCCATTCCATTCCGTTCCTTTCCGTTCCGTTCCGTTCCGTTCCGTTGCGTTCCGTTCCGTTCCGTTGCGTTCCGTTCCGTTCTACTCGGGTTGATTCCATTCTATTCCATTCCATTCCATTCCATTCCATTCCATTCCATTCCATTCCATTCCATTGAATTCCATTCCGTTCCATTCCATTCCATTCCATTCCATTGAATTCCATTCCATTCCATTCCATTCCTTTCCATTCCATAGAATTCCATTCCATTCCATTCCATTCCATTCCATTCCATTCCATTCCATTGAATTCCGTTCCATTCCATTCCATTCCATTCCATTCCATTCCATAGAATTCCGTTCCATTCCATTCCATTCCATTCCATTCCATTCCATAGAATTCCATTCCATTCCGTTCCATTCCATTCCATTCCATAGAATTCCATTCCATTCCATTCCATTCCATTCCATTTCATTGAATTCCATTCCATTCCATTCCATTCCATTCCATTCCATTCCATTCCATAGAATTCCATTCCATTCAATTCCATTCCATTGAATTCCGTTCCATTCCATTCCATTCCGTTCCGTTCCATTCCGTTCCGTTCCGTTGCGTTCCGTTCCGTTCCGTTGTGTTCCGTTCCGTTCTACTCGGGTTGATTCCATTCTATTCCATTCCATTCCAATCCATTCCATTCCATTCCATTGAATTCCATTCCATTCCATTCCATTCCATTCCATTCCATTCCATGGAATTCCATTCCATTCCATTCTATGGAATTCCGTTGCATTTCATTCCATTCCGTTCCTTTCCATCCCGTTCCGTTCCGTTCCGTTCCGTTGCGTTCCGTTCCGTTCTACTCGGGTTGATTCCATTCTATTCCATTCCATTCCATTCGATTCCATTCGATTCCATTCGATTACACTCCATTCCATTCCATAGAATTCCATTCCATTCCATTCCATTCCATTGAATTCCATTCCATTCCATTCCATAGAATTCCATTGAATTCCATTCCATTCCATTGAATTCCATTCCATTCCATTCCATTCCATTCCATTCCATTCCATTCCATTCTACTGGTGTCCATTCCATTCCATTCCATTCCATTCCATTCCATTCCATTCCATTCCTTTCCATTCCATTGCATTCCATTGCATTCCATTCCATTCCATTCCATTCCATTCCATTCCATTCCACTCCACTCCACTCCACTCCACTCCATTCCACTCCACTCCACTCCGGTACATTCCATTCCATTCCATTCCATTCCATTCCATTCCATTCCATTCCATTCCATTCCGTGCTTCTCGGGTACATTCCGTTCCGTTCCATTCCATTCCATTCCATTCCATTCCGTTCCAGTGCACTCTACTCCACTCCACTCCACTCCACTCCACTCCACTCCGGTACATTCCATTCCATTCCATTCCATTCCATTCCATTCCATTTCCATTCCCATTCCATTTCCATTCCCGTTCCATTTCCATTCCCGTTTCTTTTCCATTCCCGTTCCATTTCCATTCCAGTTCCATTACCATTCCCGTTCCATTTCCATTCCCGATCCATTTCCATTCCCGTTCCTTTTCCATTCCCGTTCCATTTCCGTTCCCGTTCCGTTTCCGTTCCCGTTCCATTTCCGTTCTCGTTCCGTTTCCGTTCCCGTTCCATTTCCGTTCTCGTTCCGTTTCCGTTCCCGTTCCATTTCCATTCCCGTTCCGTTTCCGTTCCCGTTCCATTTCCATTCCCGTTCCATTTCCATTCCCTTTCCATTTCCATTTCATTCCATTCCGTTCTGCTCGGGTACCTTCCATTCCATTCCATTGCATTCCATTCCGTTCTGCTCCTGTCCATTCCATTCCATTCCATTCCGTTCCATTCCGTTCTACTCGGGTAGATTCCATTCCATTCCATTCCATTCCATTCCATTCCATTCCATTCCATTCCATTCTACTGGTGTCCATTCCATTCCATTCCATTCCATTCCATTCCATTCCATTCCATTGCATTCCATTCCATTCCATTCCATTCCATTCCGTTCCGTTCTACTCGGTTACATTCCATTCAATTCCATTCCATTCCGTTCTACTCGGGTAGATTCCATTCCATTCCATTCCATTCCTTTCCATTCCATTGCATTCCATTGCATTGCATTGCACTCAATTCCATTCCATTCCATTCCATTCCATTCCATTCCATTCCATTCCATTCCGTTCCGTTCAACTCGGTTACATTCCATTCAATTACATTCCATTCCGTTCTACTCGGTTACATTCCATTCCATTCCATTCCATTCCATTCCAATCCATTCCATTCCATTCCATTCCGTTCTACTTTGGTACATTCCATTCCATTCCATTCCATTCCATTCCATTCCATTCCATTACATTCCATTCCATTCCATTCCGTTCTACTCGGGTTGATTCCATTCTATTCCATTCCATTCCATTCCATTCCATTCCATTCCATTCCATTCCATTCCATTCCATTCCATGGAATTCCATTCCATTCCATTCCATTCCATTCCATTCCATTGAATTCAATTCCATTCCATTCCATTCCATTCCATTGAATTCCATTCCATTCCATTCCATTCCATTCCATTCCATTCCATCCCATTCCATTCCATTCCATTCCGTTCTACTCGGGTTGATTCCATTCTATTCCATTCCATTCCATTCGATCCCATTTGATTCCATTCGATTCCATTCAATTCCATTCGATTCCATTCCATTCCACTCCATTCCATTCCATTGAATTCCATTCCGTTCCATTCCATTCCATTCCATTCCATTCCATTCCATTCCATTGAATTCCATTCCATTCCATTCCATTCCATTCCATTGAATTCCATTCCATTCCATTCCATTCCATTGAATTCCATTCCATTCCATTCCATTCCATTCCATTCCATTCCATTCTACTGGTGTCCATTCCATTCCATTCCATTCCATTCCATTCCATTCCTTTCCATTCCATTGCATTCCATTGCATTCCATTCCATTCCATTCCATTCCATTCCATTCCATTCCACTCCACTCCACTCCACTCCACTCCATTCCACTCCAATCCACTCCGGTACATTCCATTCCATTCCATTCCATTCCATTCCATAGAATTCCATTCCATTCCATTCCATTCCATTCCATTGAATTCCATTCCATTCCATTCCATTCCATTCCATTCCATTCCATTGAATTCCATTCCATTCCATAGAATTCCATTCCATTCCATTCCATTCCATTGAATTCCGTTCCTTTCCATTCCATTCCATTCCGTTCCTTTCCGTTCCGTTCCGTTCCGTTCCGTTGCGTTCCGTTCCGTTCCGTTGCGTTCCGTTCCGTTCTACTCGGGTTGATTCCATTCTATTCCATTCCATTCCATTCCATTCCATTGAATTCCATTCCATTCCATTCCATTCCATTGAATTCCGTTCCATTCCATTCCATTCCCTTCCGTTCCGTCCCGTTCCGTTCCGTTCCGTTCCGTTGCGTGCCGTTCCGTTCTACTCAGGTTGATTCCATTCTATTCCATTCCATTCCATTCGATTCCATTCGATTCCAATCGATTCCATTCGATTGCATTCGATTCCATTCGTTGCCATTCCATTCCATTCCACTGAATTCCATTCCGTTCCATTCCATTCCATTCCATTCCATTGAATTCCATTCCATTCCATTCCATTCCTTTCCATTCCATAGAATTCCATTCCATTCCATTCCATTCCATTCCATTCCATTGAATTCCGTTCCATTCCATTCCATTCCATTCCATTCCATTCCATAGAATTCCGTTCCATTCCATTCCATTCCATTCCATTCCATTCCATTCCATTCCATAGAATTCCATTCCATTCCGTTCCATTCCATTCCATTCCATAGAATTCCATTCCATTCCATTCCATTCCATTCCATTTCATTGAATTCCATTCCATTCCATTCCTTTCCATTCCATTCCATTCCATAGAATTCCATTCCATTCCATTCCATTCCATTGAATTCCGTTCCATTCCATTCCATTCCGTTCCGTTCCATTCCGTTCCGTTCCGTTGCGTTCCGTTCCGTTCCGTTGTGTTCCGTTCCGTTCTACTCGGGTTGATTCCATTCTATTCCATTCCATTCCAATCCTTTCCATTCCATTCCATTGAATTCCATTCCATTCCATTCCATTCCATTCCATTCCATTCCATGGAATTCCATTCCATTCCATTCCATGGAATTCCGTTCCATTTCATTCCATTCCGTTCCTTTCCATCCCGTTCCGTTCCGTTCCGTTCTACTCGGGTTGATTCCATTCTATTCCATTCCATTCCATTCGATTCCATTCGATTCCATTCGATTCCACTCCATTCCTTTCCATAGAATTCCATTCCATTCCATTCCATTCCATTGAATTCCATTCCATTCCATTCCATAGAATTCCAATGAATTCCATTCCATTCCATTGAATTCCATTCCATTCCATTCCATTCCATTCCATTCCATTCCATTCCATTCTACTGGTGTCCATTCCATTCCATTCCATTCCATTCCATTCCATTCCATTCCATTCCTTTCCATTCCATTGCATTCCATTGCATTCCATTCCATTCCATTCCATTCCATTCCATTCCATTCCACTCCACTCCACTCCACTCCACTCCATTCCACTCCACTCCACTCCGGTACATTCCATTCCATTCCATTCCATTCCATTCCATTCCATTCCATTCCATTCCATTCCGTGCTTCTCGGGTACATTCCGTTCCGTTCCATTCCATTCCATTCCATTCCATTCCGTTCCAGTGCACTCTACTCCACTCCACTCCACTCCACTCCACTCCGGTACATTCCATTCCATTCCATTCCATTCCATTCCATTCCATTCCATTCCATTTCCATTCCCATTCCATTTCCATTCCCGTTCCATTTCCATTCCCGTTTCTTTTCCATTCCCGTTCCATTTCCATTCCAGTTCCATTACCATTCCCGTTCCATTTCCATTCCCGATCCATTTCCATTCCCGTTCCTTTTCCATTCCCGTTCCATTTCCATTCCCGTTCCGTTACCATTCCCGTTCCATATCCGTTCCCGTTCCGTTTCCGTTCCCGTTCCATTTCCGTTCTCGTTCCGTTTCCGTTCCCGTTCCATTTCCATTCCCGTTCCATTTCCGTTCCCGTTCCATTTCCATTCCCGTTCCATTTCCGTTCCCGTTCCATTTCCATTCCCGTTCTATTTCCATTCCCTTTCCATTTCCATTTCATTCCATTCCGTTCTGCTCGGGTACATTCCATTCCATTCCATTGCATTCCATTCCGTTCTGCTCCTGTCCATTCCATTCCATTCCATTCCGTTCCATTCCGTTCTACTCGGGTAGATTCCATTCCATTCCATTCCATTCCATTCCATTCCATTCCATTCCATTCCATTCCATTCTACTGGTGTCCATTCCATTCCATTCCATTCCATTCCATTCCATTCCATTCCATTCCATTCCATTGCATTCCATTCCATTCCATTCCATTCCATTCCATTCCATTCCATTCCATTGCATTCCATTCCATTCCATTCCATTCCATTCCGTTCCGTTCTACTCGGTTACATTCCATTCAATTCCATTCTATTCCGTTCTACTCGGGTAGATTCCATTCCATTCCATTCCATTCCTTTCCTTTCCATTCCATTGCATTCCATTGCATTGCATTGCACTCAATTCCATTCCATTCCATTCCATTCCATTCCATTCCATTCCATTCCATTCCGTTCCGTTCAACTCGGTTACATTCCATTCAATTACATTCCATTCCGTTCTACTCGGTTACATTCCATTCCATTCCATTCCATTCCATTCCAATCCATTCCATTCCATTCCATTCCGTTCTACTCGGGTACATTCCATTCCATTCCATTCCATTCCATTCCATTCCATTCCATTCCATTCCATTCCATTCGGTTCTACTTTGGTACATTCCATTCCATTCCATTCCATTCCATTCCATTCCATTCCATTACATTCCATTCCATTCCATTCCGTTCTACTCGGGTTGATTCCATTCTATTCCATTCCATTCCATTCCATTCCATTCCATTCCATTCCATTCCATTCCAATCGATTCCATTCCATTCCATTCCATGGAATTCCATTCCATTCCATTCCATTCCATGGAACTCCATTCCGTTCCATTCCATTCCATAGAATTCCATTCCATTCCATTCCATTCCATTCCATTCCATTCCATTCCATTGAATTCCATTCCATTCCATTCCATTCCATTCCATCCCATTCCATTCCATTCCATTCCGTTCTACTCGGGTTGATTCCATTCTATTCCATTCCATTCCATTCGATCCCATTTGATTCCATTCGATTCCATTCAATTCCATTCGATTCCATTCCATTCCACTCCATTCCATTCCATTGAATTCCATTCCATTCCATTCCATTCCATTCCATTCCATTCCATTCCATTCCATTGAATTCCATTCCATTCCATTCCATTCCTTTCCATTGAATTCCATTCCATTCCATTCCATTCCATTCCATTCCATGGAATTCCATTCCATTCCATTCCATTCCATTCCATTCCATTCCATTCCATAGAATTCCATTCCATTCCATTCCATTCCACTGAATTCCGTTCCATTCCATTCCATTCCGTTCCGTTCCGTTCCGTTGCGTTCCGTTGCGTTCCGTTCCGTTCCGTTGTGCTCCGTTCCGTTCTACTCGGGTTGATTCCATTCTATTCCATTCCATTCCAATCCATTCCGTTCCATTCCATTGAATTCCATTCCATTACATTCCATTCCATTCCATTCCATTCCATTCCATTCCATGGAATTCCGTTCCATTCCATTCCATTCCGTTCCGTTCCGTCCCGTTCCGTTCCGTTCCGTTCCGATGCGTTCCGTTCCGTTCTACTCGGGTTGATTCCATTCTATTCCATTCCATTCCATTCGATTCCATTCGATTCCATTCGATTCCACTCCATTCCATTCCATAGAATTCCATTCCATTCCATTCCATTCCATTGAATTCCATTCCATTCCATTCCATTCCATTGAATTCCATTCCATTCCATTCCATTCCATTGAATTCCATTCCATTCCACTCCATTCCATTCCATTCCATTCCATTCCATTCCATTCCATTCCATTCCATTCCATTCCATTCCATTCCATTCCATTCTACTGTTGTCCATTCCATTCCATTCCATTCCATTCCATTCCATTCCATTCCAGTCCTTTCCATTCCATTGCATTCCATTGCATTCCATTCCATTCCATTCCATTCCATTCCATTCCATTCCATTCCATTCCACTCCACTCCACTCCACTCCACTCCATTCCACTCCACTCCACTCCGGTACATTCCATTCCATTCCATTCCATTCCATTCCATTCCATTCCGTGCTTCTCGGGTACATTCCGTTCCGTTCCATTCCATTCCATTCCATTCCATTCCGTTCCAGTGCACTCTACTCCACTCCACTCCACTCCACTCCGGTACATTCCATTCCATTCCATTCCATTCCATTCCATTCCATTCCATTCCATTCCATTTCCATTCCCATTCCATTTCCATTCCCGTTCCATTTCCATTCCCGTTTCTTTTCCATTCCCGTTCCATTTCCATTCCAGTTCCATTACCATTCCCGTTCCATTTCCATTCCCGATCCATTTCCATTCCCGTTCCTTTTCCATTCCCGTTCCATTTCCATTCCCGTTCCGTTACCATTCCCGTTCCATTTCCGTTCCCGTTCCGTTTCCGTTCCCGTTCCATTTCCGTTCTCGTTCCGTTTCCGTTCCCGTTCCATTTCCATTCCCGTTCCATTTCCGTTCCCGTTCCATTTCCATTCCCGTTCCATTTCCATTCCCTTTCCATTTCCATTTCATTCCATTCCGTTCTGCTCGGGTACATTCCATTCCATTCCATTGCATTCCATTCCGTTCTGCTCCTGTCCATTCCATTCCATTCCATTCCGTTCCATTCCGTTCTACTCGGGTAGATTCCATTCCATTCCATTCCATTCCATTCCATTCCATTCCATTCCATTCCATTCTACTGGTGTCCATTCCATTCCATTCCATTCCATTCCATTCCATTCCATTCCATTCCATTCCATTGCATTCCATTCCATTCCATTCCATTCCATTCCGTTCCGTTCTACTCGGTTACATTCCATTCAATTCCATTCCATTCCGTTCTACTCGGGTAGATTCCATTCCATTCCATTCCATTCCTTTCCTTTCCATTCCATTGCATTCCATTGCATTGCATTGCACTCAATTCCATTCCATTCCATTCCATTCCATTCCATTCCATTCCATTCCATTCCATTCCGTTCCGTTCAACTCGGTTACATTCCATTCAATTACATTCCATTCCGTTCTACTCGGTTACATTCCATTCCATTCCATTCCATTCCATTCCAATCCATTCCATTCCATTCCATTCCGTTCTACTCGGGTACATTCCATTCCATTCCATTCCATTCCATTCCATTCCATTCCATTCCATTCCATTCCATTCGGTTCTACTTTGGTACATTCCATTCCATTCCATTCCATTCCATTCCATTCCATTCCATTACATTCCATTCCATTCCATTCCGTTCTACTCGGGTTGATTCCATTCTATTCCATTCCATTCCATTCCATTCCATTCCATTCCATTCCATTCCATTCCAATCGATTCCATTCCATTCCATTCCATGGAATTCCATTCCATTCCATTCCATTCCATGGAACTCCATTCCGTTCCATTCCATTCCATAGAATTCCATTCCATTCCATTCCATTCCATTCCATTCCATTCCATTCCATTCCATTGAATTCCATTCCATTCCATTCCATTCCATTCCATCCCATTCCATTCCATTCCATTCCGTTCTACTCGGGTTGATTCCATTCTATTCCATTCCATTCCATTCGATCCCATTTGATTCCATTCGATTCCATTCAATTCCATTCGATTCCATTCCATTCCACTCCATTCCATTCCATTGAATTCCATTCCATTCCATTCCATTCCATTCCATTCCATTCCATTCCATTCCATTGAATTCCATTCCATTCCATTCCATTCCATTGAATTCTGTTCCATTCCATTCCTTTCCATTCCATTCCGTTCTACTCGGGTTGATTCCATTCTATTCCATTCCGTTCCGTTCCGTTCCGTTCCGTTCCGTTCCATTCCACTCGGGTTGATTCCATTCTATTCCATTCCATTCCATTCCATTCCATTCGATTCCATTCGATTCCATTCGATTCCATTCGATTCCATTCGATTCCATTCCATTCCATTGAATTCCATTCCATTCCATTCCATTGAATTCCGTTCCATTCCATTCCATTTGAATTCCATTCCATTCCATTCCATTCCATTCCATTCCATTCCATTCCATTCCATTCCATTCCATTCCATTCCATTCTACTCGTGTTGATTCCATTCTATTACATTCCATTCCATTCGATTCCATTCGATTCCATTCGATTCCATTCGATTCCATTCCATTCCATTCCATTCAATTGAATTCCATTCCATTCCATTCCATTCCATTCCATTCCATTGAATTCCATTCCATTCCATTCCATTCCATTCCATTCCATTCCATTCCATTGAATTCCGTTCCATTCCATTCCATTCCATTCCATTCCATTCCATTGAATTCCATTACATTGAATTCCATTCCATTCCATTCCATTCCATGGAATTCCATTCCATTCCGTTCCGTTCCATTCCGTTCCGTTCCGTACCGTTCCATTCCATTCCATTCCATTCCATTGAATTCCGTTCCATTCCATTGAATTCCATTCCATTCCGTTCCATTCCATTGAATTCCGTTCCGTTCCGTTCCGTTCCGTTCCGTTCCATTCCGTTCCATTCCGTTCCATTCCGTTCTACTCGGGTTGATTCCATTCTATTCCATTCCATTCCACTCGATTCCATTCCATTCGATTCCATTCCATTCCATTGAATTCCGTTCCATTCCATTCCATTCCATTGAATTCCGTTCCATTCCATTCAATTCCATTCCATTCCATTCCATTCCATTTGAATTCCATTCCATTCCATTCCATTCCATTCCATTCCATTGAATTCCATTCCATTCCATTCCATTCCATTGAATTCTGTTCCATTCAATTCCATTCCATTCCATTCCGTTCTACTCGGGTTGATTCCATTCTATTCCATTCCGTTCCGTTCCGTTCCGTTCCGTTCCTTTCCGTTCCATTCCATTCCACTCGGGTTGGTTCCATTCTATTCCTTTCCATTGCATTCGATTCCATTCGATTCCATTCGATTCCATTCGATTCCATTCGATTCCATGCCATTCCATTCCATTCCATTGAATTCCGTTCCATCCCATTCCATTCCATTGAATTCCGTTCCATTCCATTCAATTCCATTCCATTCCATTCCATTCCATTTGAATTCCATTCCATTCCATTCCGTTCCATTCCATTCCATTCCATTCCATTCCATTCCATTCCATTCTACTCGGGTTGATTCCATTCTATTCCATTCCATTCCATTCGATTCCATTCGATTCCATTCGATTCCATTCGATTCCATTCCATTCCATTCCATTCCATTCCATTCCATTCCATTGAATTCCATTCCATTGAATTCCATTCCATTCCATTGAATTCCATTCCATTCCATTCCATTCCTTTGAAGTCCGTTCCATTCCATTCCATTCCATTCCATTCCATTCCATTTAATTCCATACCATTGAATTCCATTCCATTCCATTCCATTGAATTCCATTCCATTCCATTGAATTCCATTCCATTCCATTCCATTCCATTCCATTGAATTCCATTCCATTGAATTCCATTCCATTCCATTGAATTCCATTCCAATCCATTCCATTCCATTGAATTCCGTTCCATTCCATTCCATTCCGTTCCATTCCATTTGAATTCCATTCCATTCCATTCCATTCCATTCCATTCTACTCGGGTTGATTCCATTCTATTCCATTCCATTCCATTCCATTCCATTCGATTCCATTCTATTCCATTCCATTCCATTCGATTCCATTCTATTCCATTCGATTCCATTCTATTCAATTCGATTCCATTCCATTCCATTCCATTCCATTCCATTCCATTCCATTCCATTGAATTCCATTCCATTCCATTCCGTTCCATTCCATTCCGTTCCATTCCATTCCATTCCATTCCATTCCATTCCATTCCATTCCATTCCGTTCTACTCGGGTTGATTCCATTCTATTCCATTCCGTTCTGTTCCGTTCCGTTCCGTTCCGTTCCATTCCACTCGGGTTGATTCCATTCTATTCCATTCCATTCCATTCCATTCCATTCCATTCCATTCGATTCCATTCGATTCCATTCGAT